>NC_133400.1:74849961-75464279 GCF_047511655.1 Castor canadensis | reverse complement strand
ATGTCTGACCATAAAAGATGATTTTTTTTATCTTTGGGTTAATAGCTAACACATTAGTTACTGTTTTATAGTTGTTGCCCTTGGTTTTGTTTCTGTTCTTGTTACCCACATCTTTTCTTGTAGTTCTTGTAGTTTTATCTGGACATTTTGTATGTTTCCATTTTCTTTCTTGTTTGCTTAGGGGAGGTTTTGAGACAGGGTCTCTCTGTGTAGCCCAGGCTGGCCTGGAACTCACTATGTAGATCTTACTGACCATTATCTTCCCCCACCCCTTTTCTTTGTTTATTAGCATATTATAGTTGTACTGGGGGTACATTGTGACATTTACTAATGTGCCTACAGTATATCTTTGATTTATACCCTTCATTCTTCTCTGTCATCCTTCTACCTCCCTCCTAGAACAGTTTCAACGGGTCTCATTCCATTTTCATACATGAATACATAGTACTACGTATTCACCATATTTGCTATCCTTTACCATTTCCTTATGCCCTCCCTCTTCCCACTGGTACCAGCTCCTCAGCAGGATTGTTTTACTTTTCTGTTCTTCATTTTTAAAAAAGAGACATTTTTTTGTTTATGATGGTTATGATGGTTATACAGGGAGTTTCATTGTGATTTTTCCATATCTATATCAATCTACCTGTCTACTTATCTACCTCTCTATCTAATACCCCAAATTGATTCATCCTCCATTTTCTCCTTTCTGCTTTAGTCCTCTTCTTAAGGTGATTTCAACAGGTTCGAATGTTCCATATTCACACTTTTATAGAAAGTACATCAACCATTCACCTTCTTTACTTTCTTCATTTACCCTCTCCTTCCAGTTAGTGCCCTCCCCACTGCGTGAACTGTTTTACATTCTTGTCCTTCATTTGGGTGTCTGTTCATTGTTCAGTAGGATTTTTGCCTTAGTATTTTACCTGTAAATGTTTTGTGGTTAAGTCAGTCTAAGCCCCCTCCCCCACCCTTGCACTTCCTCACCCTTTTCCTTCTATCCTGTGTTGTTCAGCAGTTTTCAGTGTTTTGTTGTATCTGTTCCTACACAGATATGATGTATTACTCACTCTATCATTCTTCCCTTCTTTTTCTCCTTCCTTAGTCTCCTCTAACAGTCCCACTTTTTAAAGGAAGCATGTTCTGTGTATACTTATGGATATATGATAAAGTTTTATTTGCATTGGGTCTGTATTCCACATATGAGAGAAAACATGCAGCCTTTGGCTAACTTCATGATGTTCTCCACTTCCATTTTGTACATGACAAAATTTCATTCTACTTTATGGCCATTACATATCATTATATATCATTTTTAACAAACTCTTACTTATTAACTCAATTAAAAATAAAATCCATTTCATCCAACATAGTATGTTTACTAATGTTTACAGCTTTGGTCTATTTCTTTCCTTATGCCTTCTTTCATAAATGTAGATGACAAGAACCATACCTTTAAAAAAAAAATCATAGCTGCTGTTTCTTTGGTTTCCCACTGTAGGCTTATGTTTCATTCTAATTGTAATTTAAAAATCCTGTTTAAAATAGAAAGTATTCTTTGTTCTTAGTTAATGTTATTGAGTAGGTATATTTGTGTTGCATCTTTTTTTTTCTTTTTGGCAGCAGTGGGGTTTGAACTCAGGGCCTCACACTTGATTTTGAGTTGATTTCATGTTTATAATGGAATTCTCTAGTACCCTATTGCCTCAGCAGTCATGATTGAATAAGTATTTTTAGAATGATGGAAGGGATGAATCTAACTAAGGTACATTGTAGGCATAAATGGAAATGTGACACTGAAACCCTCCTGTGCAAGTAATATATGCTAATAAAAATGTTAAAACATTTTAAAACTAACTGAACAAAAGTTATATAACCTTGGGGGGAGGGGTATTTTAGCGTTAGAACATACTTTGAATTGTTAGTGTTTTCAGCTATTTTTTTTTTTTTTGGTATATTAAATAATCTGATACTTTTGGGAACTTAGAAGGTGTGGAATCTATTCATTCGTTCATCCGTTCATTCTGAGATAGGGTCTCACTTTGTAGTCTAGGCTGGCCCGGAAACTTGTATAGACCAGGCTGGCCTTTAAAACTCATGATCCTCTTGCCTCAGCCTCCAGAGTGCTGAGATAATAGGCATGTATCATCTGAAAAGAATTTAAAGTAAAACAGTTATGTTTTTATTTAATGTGATTTTTGTTACTGAATTTTGATTGCTTCATTCATTGCTTTTTTTTTTTGTAATACCTTTCTACTCAATAGTATGTTTTTATTTGTTTTATGGACAGATTGGTAGACACTTCAGGTTGTAAGCAAGGACATTTCCTGAAATAATTAGAAAAATTTACCAACTATAATTTAGGTTGTTCTATAGAAGTGAACAGTATATTTTCCTTGGCAGTACCTTACCCAGCTTTCACGTCATCATCATTTGATACTTGAACAAAGTATGTGAGTGAAAAATACCACTGTGTTTTCTGAAAAGCCCTCTTTTTTTTTTTTTTTTGGGCAGTAGTGAGGTTTGCCAGTCTACCACTTGAGCCATTCCCCTAACCTTTTTTGCTTAGTTATTTTTTCAAATAAGGTCTCAAGTTTTTGCCCTATCCATCCTGTGACCATGATCCTCTTAGCTCTCCTTTCCACTTACTTCACATCATAGCCATATACCAACATGCCTGGGCTAACGTGGTCCTCTGCTACTTGAGTAGCTGGGATTACGGATATGAGCCACTGTACCTGGCCTCAGATGATTTTTAAACTTCACTAGGTCATAGAAGGATGAGATGTGAGAGGAATGGAGAACCTCAGAATCAACTCAAGTAAATGGAAAATAAGGTGGAGTCATTTCCAAATTGAAAAGATTCATGTATCTAAAGTAAGCCTTAGAAACCAATCAGCTTATTGTGATTGATTTGTTAAATGGAGTTTTTTCCCTGCTGAACTTTGAAGGCTTTGTTCTTGTTGGTGGAGTATACCTTACTAGAATAGTCACTGTTTTGTTTTTATGAGGTAATAATCTATTTGATGGTGAAAATCTGTTAACCGGCACAGAATCAATGGATGTTTGGGGTAGCAACAGGTAGCAGAAAAGTAGCAGTAAAGATTAGGTTTTCTCTGGGTGCTGGTGGCTCACGCCTGTAATCCTAGCTATTCAGGAGGCAGATATCAGGAGGATTGTGGTTTGAAACCAGCCTAGGCAGATAGTTCGGGAGACCGCATCTTGAAAAACAAAACCCATCACAAAAATGGGCTGGTGGAGTGGCTCAAGGTATAGGCCCTTGAGTTCAAGCACTCAAGCTCCAGTAAACATTTTGAAGCTTGATTTTGTTGTCACTTCCTCAATTTCTCATTTTTCAAATGTATCTGCTTAGTATTAAGTGATTACTATTTGTGGGAAATTTACATTTGTGTAAATTTTTCATTTTTACAGAGATTTCATATAGATACATTACAAAAATGTTTATTCAATGAAAATTGAGTGCATGTTTTGTTCAAGGCATTTACTCAATTTAAATGTACTAGGTGTCTCAGCTACTTGAGCAGATTTAGTAGCAATTCTGGATATCTTGCCCCTGTGAACCTTACAACCCTTTCATTTCAAAGCATGTTGATTAATGTATTCTGCTGTGGTATACTCTCATAGTCATTTAATTTTCCATTATTTGGGCACACTTTGTATTTAAGTGATTACGAAAACTAGAAATTAGTTGTTTTAACAAATCTTTATCTTGCTTTGTTCTCCAGTCATGTCTAGATCAAAGGTAGTGACTGATAATCAAAAGTAGTGAAAATCTTAACTTTAATGTATAGCTTTTTCCTCGACTTGAGAGAAACATTTTTTGATTCACAGACTTTTGATCTTTCCTTTTTCATTAGGAGCCTTTACCTGAATTCTTTAAAAATTTCTGCTGTATACCAGAAGAGAGCCTTATAATCTAATAGACATAGCTCTCTAATGGAATGGTTGTAACAGCACCTTAATTCCCTGTATTTGTTGCCTTCCTGTTTTGAAAACTAAAGTTACCTTAATTTTGTTCCTAGGAAATAGTATGTTCTTGTTGAATATGATGTTGTTGCTTGACATGAATACTTTTGATGTTGCTATGTGTTACTTAGTAAATATGACTAATACATATTACTATTAATTGCTACAATCTGACCTTCATACAAGTATGAATTATACTTTCTTAAAAAAAAAATAGTAGGGCTGGGGATGTAGCTCAGTGGTAGAATACTTGCCTAAGGTGTACGAGGCCCTGGGTTTGATTCCTCAGGACCATTAAAAAAAAAAGTGTAGTTAATCAGACTTTGAAATACTTGCTTTTGCATGATTTTCTTAGATAGATCTGGCTTTATTTTAGAACTAAAACCTTTTTTATATTTATCTTTGCCATTTATTGTTTTCTTCAACCAAATGTAATCAGTTCTTTTTTCCTTTTACTTCCTTTTTTTGAATCAAAATGTTAGACTTATACAAGCACTAGCAACAACTCTATACCTGGATCCTTGAAGCGCTTGGAAGATACTACAGCAAGATTTACAAATGCTAATTTCCAGGAAGTCTCTGCACACACTTCTAGTGGAAAAGATGTTTCAGAGACTAGAGGGTCAGAGGGCAAAGGGAAGAAATCTTCAACTCACAGCTCAGGTCAACGGGGAAGGAAGCCTGGTGGTGGAAGAAATCCAGGAACAACTGTGTCAGCAGCTAGCCCTTTTCCACAAGGTATTAATTTATGATGCTTTAGTTAAAATACTCATCCTGATAATTGTCAATAGTAGTTATGCTTTGTAAAAGAGTTAATTTTTTTACTTATATCTAACAGTTATAATAGATTATTATCTAATTAACTAATGTAAGATTACTTTAAAAATAGTGTATTTTGTTTTAAAATACATTTGGAACTTTGTTACTTTCTTTTTATGTTGTGGTTGGTGCTTCCAAAGTTAAATTGTTTTTATCTCTTTCCTAATTGAACATTCAAACAGATTTACATTTTAATTTTATTTCTTTAATTTTTATTAGCATGACTAAATTGTACAGAGAGGTTTTATTGTGATATTTAAAACATTTTTATAATGTATTTGATCAAGTTTACTTAATCTATATCACTCTTAAGGTTTACATTTTTGGTAGGTAGACATGAATTGAGCAATTTCTAGGTGATCTAGGTAGATCTCAGTAAATTTTAATTGTTGATCAATAATTCATTTATTATAAAACTTGAAGTTTAAAATAGAATTTTACTCAGCCTTCTCTATCTTCTGTCAAGTATGCCCAATTAAATTTGAATTTCAGATAAATGTGTAATATTTTAATATAACTATGTTCCAGTTACTGTTTGTTGTTTAACTGAAATTCAGAATTAACTGAGCATGCTACGTTTTCTGAGGCAACCCTGGTTTACGGAAAACATCAACTCAGCTACATTTTAGAATGCAGGTGTGACTGCTTGTATTATTTTTAATATGAACATAAATATTTTGAAAAATAGAAATGTTATAATTGTTGGAAGTAAATATACTTGCAAACTTAATATGATACATGGTCCCTTTCACCCTTTTCTCCCCTAGAGATAAATGAGAAATGAGCAGTTTTCTTTACCCAGGTCGAAGTATCTGCTAACAATAAACTTACCTTCAAAATCTAGCAGGAATATGTAGATTGCTTAGCCTGTTGCCCTCTCATTAAAAAGTATATTCATATATTTAATGAAAGTAATAATTTGGAACGTGAAGATTTTCAAGGCTCAGATTTGTGTGTGTGCTTGTGTGCCCCTTGTATAACAAATAATTAGACAAATTTAAAAGAAATGAAATGTCAGTTTTACTCTTTTATTTTACTAAAATTTACCCCTTTTTTGAAGGTGGGTGGGGCATTCTAGGGATCGAACTCAGGGCTTCACTCATGCTTGTTCTACCTGAGTCATGACCAGTCCTACACTGTTATTTTTATACCACTTTGGAAAATAATGAAACGTTAGTTCACCTTAAATGTAACTTCATTCACATTTTGAATGTGGTGTTAGTAGAATTCAGTCAATATTTAAAGTATTATAGACAGTGAATATTTTAAAGCATGTACTGTATCTTAGTAAACTTTTATTACTGGCTGTAAAACCAAAAGAGGAAAGAGGTGGTGACATAGTAGAATGGATAATAAGAACGTTTTTTTTTTCCTAAAAGAACGTCTTTGTATTTGCTAATTACATAGCAAATTGCAGTTATCCTTCAGTGATTGATGTAAATATAGGTGACTTCTTAATTTGTACATTTTTTTCTATTGAAACAAAACCTGAAAATGTCCACATAAATAAAAATAATTTTATAAATTAATACCACAGATGTAGTCGTGAGAGTTGTTTTAGAGTTGTTGTTTCTTTAAAGAAGCTGTTTCAGAAGAGGTTAAAATTTAAAAATCAAAACCTCAAGACTTCATTTAAAGGAAATTTTGTGAGAAAAAAATCTTTGCAAATATTTAGGTGGATTTTTGTGAGATTTCTGGAATTTACTGCACAATAAATTTAACACTTAGTTTCAAATTTCCTTTCTACTCCAGTAAGATACTTTATTTTGAGCTTCTTTTCCCAAACATTTTAGCTAAAATACAATATAGTTTGTTTTATGAACATACTGTTTAGTCACAACTGAGTCTAAACACTTGGCTACTTCATTTGGCAAGTGTGAAGAGGATTTCACAAAATGGCACGGTGAACCAACTTTTGTTTTCTCCCAGATCATACTAGTTTTCTACCAGGCAAGAAAGAATCTTGAGGTTCGAATAATAACATGGTGAACTGCCAATGTTCTTTGACTAGAGTGAGGAGGGAATAAGCAGTAGTGGAAGAGGTATATGAAAACTGTCTCGCCTGTGGTTTTCTTTATGCAGCTACATGGAACATGGACTGGGAAAGAATAAGGTACAATAAATTAGGTCACACCTGCTCATTACTTTCCCATATCCATGTTTTGTTTGGGTAGATTCAGCTGAATAGTAGTGATCACTGATCTGTCTTAAAGTTAAAACTTAAAACCTAGGAAACCTAGGACACATGTTTTGGTTCTTATGGTGTATTGGGAACATTTGTAATCGTATCTTCAGTACTTGAAAAAGAAGGTTCCGTGGAGAGCCACATTAACGTTTTGTGACAGATGTTCTTGCATGTCTGTGGAAAAGAAACTTTGTTCTTCTTCAGTCATTCCTCAAGATACACAGGGTGTTTGGGGGAGAACTGAGGAATGCTGTGATAAAAAGGTAGGTTAAATAAAACATATCTTATATCTTAGTAATTATATAAATAATAGCTTACAATTTCAGAGTAACAATTTAATACTACTTATAAAATGCCAAATATTTGAAAAGGTAATTTCAGAGATAACCTTAGTTTCAGTAGTAACCTTTTTCAAATCAAGCTTTGATATATACTGATATCCTAAGTTTTATAGTTAACTTTTTTTTTTTAACCCTATTCTTTGTATCACATCTACTGCTCATGGGAACTTTTGCATCCATTTTTTTTTTTTTTCTTTTTCTTTCCCTACCCCATTTTTGTTTTTCACTACAGGTAGTTTTTCAGGAACTCCAGGCAGTGTAAAATCATCTTCTGGAAGTTCAGTGCAGTCTCCCCAGGATTTCTTGAGCTTTACAGACTCAGATCTGCGTAATGACAGTTATACTCACTCCCAACAGTCGTCATCAACCAAAGATGTACATAAAGGAGAGTCTGGAAGCCAGGAAGGGGGGGTAAATAGTTTTAGTTCCTTAATTGGTCATCCTGCGGCCTCAGCTGTTATTTCCCAGCCTAAAAGCTTTGAAAATTCACCTGCAGATTTGGGTAGTTCCAGCCTTCCTACAGCAGGATATAAGCGGGCTCAAACTTCTGGCATAGAAGAAGAAACTGTAAAGGAAAAGAAAAGAAAAGGAAATAAACAAAATAAGCATGGGCCTGGTAGACCCAAAGGAAACAAAAGTCAAGAGAATGTTTCTCATCTCTCAGTTTCTTCTGCTTCACCAACGTCATCTGTAGCATCAGCTGCAGGAAGCATAACAAGCTCTAGTCTTCAGAAATCTCCTACATTGCTCAGGAATGGAAGTTTACAGAGTCTTAGTGTTGGCTCCTCTCCAGTTGGTTCAGGTAGGGTTTGTCCATTGCTGTTCCTCCACAGTCCCACCATTACCCCCTTCTTATACCCCAAAAAGTTTTAAACAGTTATTATAATAAATGAATTACTTATGACTTTTAATTAACTTGACATTTCTTAATTTTTCATTTTTTTGATGAAAAATAATTTAATCTTAGTTTGGCACATGAAAATGTTTGATACTAATCTGTTACTTAACTAAATATAGAATAATCAGTTTATTGGGCATCCATTACTTATGAGATACCTAGAATTCATTCCCTATTTTTGTTTTTACATGTTTAAACCCGACCAGAACTCACGTTTAAGATGTGAAAGTTTTGCACTGTTAGCGTTTTTATCTGCCTTTCTCTAAGCTTCAGTTTTAGTTTTTACTTTCTAAATAATTTCACACATACTATGAATTACTCTTTCTGGAATGTTTTTTCAGTCAGTGATAACTGACTTATATTTATAGAATTTAACAGTCACATTTCAGGAGATAGCTGAAATGATTTAAAGTTTGTCTGTTATTTTAGACTTAAAATAATATACTGTAAGTAAGTTTATATGTGTTGCTGTTCACATCACTAGGATACTGTTGTGTAACCTGCCATTTGTTTTAGGAATATTTTCAATTTAAAAAGCATGACACTTTTAGGCAGTCTGAAGTGTCAGGATTTATCTGTTAAATTCTATCTTGGATATGAGATGGCTTTCAGTAAACACTGATTGTAAATTTAACTTCTGGTTTTTAAAAATAAGATTTTAGCTAAGATAAACTAATTGTGGATTATACTAGTTTTGTTGTGAAGAGTAGATGGGAAATGGTGTGTAAAAATAAATACAATTAAGGAAAGAATGTCCATTATACTTTCATACTGTATAATTTGTAAATACAGAATTCTTAAGTTTTGGTGGTAGTGGGGTTTCAGCTAGGGCCTCACACTTGCTAGGCAGGCACTGTACCACTTAAGCCACATCTCCAACCTTTTTTTAATTTTTGCTTTAGTTAATTTTCAGATAAGGTCTTGTGGTTTTGCCTGAGGCGATCATGCCTGGCTTGTTTGTTGAAATGGGGCCTCAGAAACCTTTTGCTTGGGCTAGCCTCAAAACTCTATCTTCTTGATTTCCACCTCTCAAGTAGCTGGAATTATAGATATGAGCTACTGTGTCCAGCCTAGTGGTTCATATACTAACTTTAGTAAGCAAACATAAGAGTAACCATTTCAACTGTGAAGGGAGCATATTTGTAAAGATAAGATGTGAAAAATAGTAACTGTAATTATTTGTTGTTTGCTAGGTTCTGTTAAGTGTTTTATACTTATTATCTCATTTAACAGTATTAATATAAAGAGCTATTAATGCCCCTATTTTGTAGCTGATAAAACTGCTACTTTGAGAGGTAAAAAAGTTGTACAAGATCACAC
The DNA here is from genome assembly GCF_047511655.1 of Castor canadensis. Taxonomy (NCBI): domain Eukaryota; kingdom Metazoa; phylum Chordata; class Mammalia; order Rodentia; family Castoridae; genus Castor; species Castor canadensis. The sequence continues at coordinate 75,454,732 of NC_133400.1, read as the reverse complement.
AGCCAGGGAATTTATTCCACTTTTAATAGATGGCTTTGGTGCCTGTCATGGACCTGTTTCCCAGGCTCTTTTACCAGAATTGAGTGGAAACTGTAGAAGGATTGTTTCCTTAGTAGCATTAAAGTAGTTCTAGGACAGGATTCTCAATCTTGGCATTATTGACATTTTAGGTGGGATAACTGTGTACAGTGCTGCCTTGTATATTGTAGAATGCTTACCAGAATCCTTAGCCCTACCCATTAAGTGCTAGTAGCACCTTACTGGCACAATCAACAAATGCATCCAGACATTGTTACATGTGCCCAGGTGTCTAGAATGACCAGTGGTTGAGAAACACCATTTTAGATTTGGGTGGGGGGGGAGGGGAGGGATTAAATTACAGTGAGAAAGAAGTTCATTAAAAATTTAAATATATAGGACAATTAGATATTTTTATGTTTCCTTTGAGATCAAAAGTGTTTAGCAGTTAGCCTTAGCCCTTGTCACAGAAAGTAAATTTAAGCAAATTTACTCAGAAACAGTTCGGTTCATTTAAGTTTTATTTAGCAAGAGACATAATAATGCCATGAGTACCATATTGAGAAAAACTAAGCCTTAATTTGCTTTGCTGGAGAGTAATCTTCAGATTCCTATAGTTTCCAATCATAGTGTTAAAATTCCTGAATTTCAAAAGTTACATTTGAATGCATATTTGAAACACACATTTTCAAATTAATGGAGTTAAAATACTGGTTTGCATCCCTGAAAAGATTTTCCTACTCATTTTATTTCCCATTAGGCACTGGGAAATAAAATGTTCCTTTTGGGATGACTACTTTTAGAGGATAGTGTTTTTTGTGTACTTTGGTGGCAGAAAAAAAATATTTTTGTGTTTCCTTTACTGTTAGGAGAACATTAATTTAGGGGGGATTTCCATGGGTATTATTATTTCATAAAATAAATGACTTGAAATTTAATTTCTCAAGAATTTTTAATGTTAAATGTTTTTGTTAAAAATCACTGAAATTTAACTTGTTAAAAGCTATAATTATGGAATAAGATTACTTAAAACTGAAATAACATTAATTTTATAGATTAATGTAAAAGTTTTATGACTAGAATAGCGTATTTTGTTATTGATGTAGTATAGTAAAAAGTCTGTCGTTATCTAGAAGAAGCTTGGCTAAGTGCCACACATCTTTAGGAATTGCCAACTACTGATGAACACTGAGTATGTGCCACACACTGTGTTAAGCACTTAGGAAGCATTAAGTGTTATTACTCATTATATAGAGCAAGAAGCTTAAGTCAGAGATGTCATAGCTCTAAGTGGTAGAGGTATGCATTTTCCCTGATTTGAGAGTGGTTTAGTTATAAAATTTGACAGATGTTTGCTGATTAGGGTCTAAAACACACAAGTGTAATGTCAGTCAAATAAAGGACCTGTGAGCATTTTGAACCAGTAATATTTCCCTTTAATATGAAACAGTAAATTTTTCATTTTTGCTAATTTTAAATTGAGAAATCATTTAAAAACAGTAAAAGGAAACTTCCCCCAAATAATGAAATAGGATGGAGAAAATGTATACTACCTAGTGCCTCATCAAGAATGTTTCATGGTGCTCATTTTAAAAGATTGATTGATTTGCTTTAATGACAAGTTGATAATTTAGTCTTAATTTCATTTTTTGGGGGGATGGGGAGCAACACTGGGGGTTGAACTCAGGGCATCACGTTTGCTAGGCAGGCGCTCTTACTGCTTGAAACTACTCCACCAGCCAGGTTGATAATTTAGGAATGGTAAGGTGACCTTTGTAAGTTCATGTTGGCATGATAGACACTAACATCCTCTCTAACACTAGCTGCATGAGGTGCTATGTTCATCATGTTCACCACAGTATTCCCACTGCCAGCAGAGTACTTTGAACAAAATAAACACAAAACATTTCTTTAAGATCTGGGTGCTCGACTTATGGCAGTCATCCCAAGCTGTGCCAAAGGCTGAGATCCAGATGTCACGGTCCATTCAGCTTATAGTAATGGTAGTAACTTATGTTTGAAAGTACTTAAAGGTTTCTAAGTATGTACCCTATACATACCATCTCATTTAATCCAGGCTGAATAGGTGTCTTCTTTATTCTTATTACTATTATTTGTCCTGTTTTGCCACAACTAGGACATAAAGCAGAAGTATAGCCAGGTTCTAGTAAAGTGATTCTCTCTTGAAATTGTAATGTTAGCTATCATATAACTATCATTAACTCTAGCGTGAATTCTGAGCACTAGCGAGGCTGAGGCAGGAAGTTTATATAGCTAGAACCTGTCTCAAGAAACAAAAAACAAACACAAAAACCATGAGTTTTAAAATTCTCTCCCAACATGTTCAAATTATTGCATACTGTAGATATTTATTGTAGGAGCTCTAGACCAAATTAGAATAAAAACTTCTTGATTAGATAAGGAGTTATAAGATCAGAACTTGGATTATAAGATTTTAATTTTGAATTGAAATACATCCTGATAAGTGGCTTACTGTTTTACAGTGACATGTAGAAAATGAAAAAAAAATAGCATTTTGTTTTAAGTGACTGCTATAGGTTGTAACTTTTTGGCTGATAGACTATATCAGCCAAAAATTTTGGCTTGGTTCCGTTTTATTTTAATTTTTTTTGGTGGAACTGGGGTTTGATTGAATTCAGGACCTTGTACTTGCTAAGTGGTGCTCTACCACTTGAGCCACGCCCCCTACCCCTACATTTGTTTTCTGAAATGATTTTACTGTTAGCTCAGACTGGCCTGAAAATCCCAATGTTCATGCCTCAGTGCTAGGATTATGGTGTGTACCACATGCCCTCATTTGGATTAAGCTTTTGATTGAATTTTCTCTTACAGATACTCTTGGGATATGAACAGTTAGGCACTCCTTTTGAAACTTAGTACTTACAGCATGCTGAACTTGTCCTTTTACTCCACCACATTTTAAGAATTTATGATTTGCTAAAATGAAAGTTTTACTATTGATTGATTGATTAGTGGTACTGGAATTTGAAGTCAGGGTCTCAGGCTTGCCAGGCTGGTGTTTTATCACTTGAGCCACTCTGCCAGCCCCTGCTACATTTTTTTTTTTTTTTTAAGGTATACAGAAAATAAACATTTTGTTCTTATTGAATGAGAGAAGGTTCATGAAATGACAGGAAGTTGATGGTTTAGCATTGGATTTTTTTTTTTTTTTGCTGGCATGTGACGTTCTTTCAAAAATGGTTCCCCATTTAAAAAAAAATGAAATATGCTGCCATACCATTCCTGAGACAAGATACAGTGCCAAAGTTCTCTTTTTCTCCTTAAAAAATTAGCATATATTAATTGTACAAAGGGATTTCATTGTTATATTTCCATACATGCATGTAATGTACTTTGATCAAATTGACCCTTCTATTATTTTTTATCATCTCCCCTTTTTGACAGTTTTTAATGTGTTGCATTATTTTTATGCATGTGTATCAAGTACTTCAATCATCTTCACCCTTTCCTTTGGCTGTGATGAAATTCATACAGATAAGTTGTTAAAATTCTGGCTTCTACTGAAATTAGGTTATGAAATTATAATTTCTGCTCTTATAAATATCAAAAGATTTCTTACTAAGCATATTTCTATATTGTATCTTTTTAGTTAATAAAATAAATTGGAGTTTTCCCTAGAAAATATTTCTGTTACTGATTACATAAGTAATGGAATTCTAAAGATACAAATATTAGTCCAACACACCCTTTGCCCCCTCCCCCCCCCGCCCCCGTTTTTTTTTTTTTTGAGACAGTCTCACTATGTAATCCAGGCCTTGAACCAATGATCCTCCTGCCTCAGACTTTGAGTGCTGGATTTACAGATGTGTATCATCGTACCTGCTCCAGTAAATAATAGTTACTAATAAAGTATTGTAAACTAAGGAGTTAAGTACAGTTAGCATAATTTAAGTGTATCTTAATGACCCAGGTTCATAATTGTATATACTGTGATTACAGTACTGCTGAGGCCAGAATATACCTGGAAAATCCCCTGATTTTGTTTTTATCTTTGATGATTGGTATATTTGCTGGCCCTACATTAGGGCTGTTTTTCTATAAAAGTGCTAGATTAAAGGCCAGAATAGACTTATCGCAGTTCTTTTTTTTTTTTTTTTTTTTTTTTGCCATAGAGAAAGTCTTTCTGCTATTATGAATGTCCTTTATTTTTCAGCCGCATTCCAAATAGCTGTTATTTCCTTATGATGTACTATTTCAGTTTCTTCACTAACCTCCACCCTACCCCTTCAAATCTTACTTGTGTTAGATTTGTTAATCAGGCATTAAGGTAGAGAATTTCCCACTATGTCTCATTTCTGAGTGTCATCTGGAAAGGACCTAACCCAGAGCTTACATTGTAAACCACTGTGCTGGCTGGTGTATACCTTGCTTTGCCTTTCTTCTTAGGTCAGGTTACTCAGGGTGGGACCAGCATCAGACTGGACTTTGGAAGAACATAATGTCGGTAGATGTGTGAGTGATAGTTTCCTGGGAGACTGTTGTACAAATGGGGGGAATGTTTTTGGTTAAGTAATATCCAGGGAATTCCTAGCTATCCTTCTACTTGCAATTTTTTTTTTTCTTCTCTACAGTGTTTGCTTCAAGGGAATAGCAGTTCTTTCTAGTAAAGCCAGATTCTTTGAGCCATGGTCTTGGTCCTGGTTTCATCAGTTATTTTTTTCCTTATGATGCCATATAGAAATTTATTTCCCATATTCTGGCAGCTTTTATTTTTAGCAGGTCATTCTCTGCTTATTTGCCTCACTTGGGTGGAGTACAAGAATTATGTTTTCACCAAGCGAGCTGAGCATAGTTTAAAACAGTTATATAAGTTACTGGTCATACATAAACTAAGTAATTATCATTCTTAATTTCTAAATGACCACAGTATTCAAATGTTTTTTGACGACCTGTTCCCATCTAAACTCTGTGTCCTCATCCTTTGTGCATATACATTCTCGTGCTGTCCCTTAAAATTTGTGAGAATTCCATTATGTTGGATTTTCCTACCCTTAGTGTCCCAGCTATTAGTTTATAATTTTTGTTTCTGCACTTCTGTTAGGTCTACTCAGCTGGGTTTTTTTGTGAATTTCTTCCATATTTCTGGTCTACTTCTTTTTCTTTCCTTGAGTCACTGGCACCTTCTTTGCTGATTTCCTTTCTCTCCCTCCCAACAGAAATTTCCATGCAGTATCGGCATGATGGAGCTTGTCCAACAACTAGTAAGTTGTTCCACTGGGTTGGTAACCCAGACCTTTTGGCTCTTACTCTAGTCTTCTATTCTAATGTATTATACCACCTTTGAACCTCTAAATTTTATTTTCCAAAATGCAGTTGGCCTGAGTTCAAACTCCAGTGCCACCAAAAAAAAAAAAAAAAGCAAAAAACAAAACAAAACAAAATGCAGTTGGTTTTTAATTAAGCAGATTTCTTTCTCCTACAAAGATACCTTAATGTTCTACTCTTCTGTCTGTGTGTGTCCAGGATCTGTATAACAGTCAGATTGTGGGCAAATTTCAGTTGTTGTACTTTTAATACAGGGCTTCCATTGTAGAATTGTGAACTCTGCACCCCCCCCCTTTTCCATTTTTATTTCAGTATTTCTCTCAAGATTACTAATTCAAATTCATATGTTAATTAAATGAGAAACAGACTTCTCTTTCTTTAGAATTAAACCTTATCAAAATAATATATTAAAAACCTACATATGGTATATAACACTCTAATATAAAATATTCTAAGATATTTTTACTTTCCAGGGGATTATATTTATTTTAAAAGATACTATTTTTTCTTAAATGGAATAATTTCAGAATGGGAGATCTAATTCCTAGTGTCCACATGAGGGCAATATATTTTAATTTATTCTAACTTGTATTTTTCCATTCCGCTTTAACTCTGCTCCTTGACAAAATAGTATTTATAGTATTTTGGTTTCCACTAGTCTTAATAGTGTTATCATTTTTCAGCATGTTTATTGGCATTAGATACCTTTCTTGCTTAAATCTCTATGTGTGTTGCCACTTATGCTAAATTCTAGAAAGTGAGAATGTTTAATGGGTTCAAAGATAATGTGCTGTGAGGTACCTTTACCTATACAGAATTACATCCCATAGAGACTCACTTTTACCAGACATTGAATAGATTGCTAAATGTCTTTTTAAAAGTGATTTAAAAATACTGTTATGCTAAGGAAATTATCATAATTATGACAATATATCTAATATATTTCAGTTTACTAGGTAGTAAAAGTGAAACGCAATATTTAGAAGTTTATACTATGTGAAAAATGAGGGAAGATAGCAGTTTTACTGATTCAAACAATAATACATGATAGACTTAGTGGAATTTTATTACACTGATAGTCTGTGTCTATGTATTTCTTTTGTGTTTGTGAATGATCTTAACCTTAAGTCCTTTTTTCCTCACTTAAAAGCTTTCTCAGAGTTGCTGAATGCAATACACAATGGTAAGTTTTATTAGATCTTTTCTCATGGTTTATTTATTGCAAAGGGTGCCTTTGGTAGCATGTTCTATTGACTAGATGGAATCCAGTGCTGGAGGGAGTCACTTGTTCAGTACAGTAGTGAAAACTTTATAGATTGCCCATAGGAGCATGATAGGTCAGTGTAGTTAGTTTATCAATTTGGCTTTTATTGTTTCTTTGTGAGGTGGGATGGTAATAGTGTTCTAAGTTTCTGAAAGTCTTTGACTTTTGTAAATAGTTTTTCTGGTTCTTTTGAGATCTCTTGCTAATGCAGTTAGTAATTAGTAACCTACATTAGGAGTTTGCTGCTTTTAACCACAACTTGGAATTGAATTTTATTTTTTATTTGAACACTTACTATTTTATCCCATACATTTTATATAGTGAACAAATGGAAAGCAGAGTTTTAAATTGCATCTGTTTTGGGGTCAGGTTTTACAGTGGAGTTGCATCTTCTGGTGTGGATTATGAATCTGCATGTAAGACAAGTGCCATTTTCACTTTTCATTTCTTTCTATTTTTTTTAAAGCCCTACTAGAGTTTAAACTCAGAGCTTCATGCTGAGCCACACCTCCAACCCTCTACTTTCACTTTTACAGTGTAATTATAATAATTTTTTTGCAATAATATGTGAGAACCTTGCTTAGTCTATGATGTCCAGAAATTTCTGTTAAATCTAGTGACATTTTTGGTGGATTTCCTTTTCACTTACTAACTGATCTAACTCATTTATTTGTTCAGGACTATTTATGTGCTTCCAGTTTTTGAGTACATTATCTTTATGAAACTTTTCATATTTTGTCAATGTAGTTGAATTTGTAGACAGTTTGCATTGTGTTCAGATTAACATTGTCAGATGTTTTCACCAGACAGTTAAGCAAGAAACCAGTGACACAATGAGCAGGCATAGATGCACCCGTTGCTTTGATGGTAGGAGTGGTCAAGGCGGGAAACTTGTAAGACATCATTTTATTAATATATTTATTTATATATATTTTTTCCTGCTGTGCTGGGGATCAAAACTAGGGTCTTGGGCATGGTAGGGAAGTTCTGTGCCACTGAGCTACATGCCCAGCCCTATTTATAATTTTTACTTCCCTTGCAATCTGTACCTGCCAAGGATAGATAATGAATACTCTATATAACAAGGAACTCCTTGAACATTAGGTGTCTATAGAAAAGAGGAAAAGCATTCTTGAGAATAAACATGTTACCATTCTTTGGTAGAGTCGTACAAAAGCTGAGGAAGTTTAATATTTTTTCAGTTTGCATAGATAAATTTATACTTGCTCTGTAATTCTTGATGTATTAGAATTTAAAGGTTCAGATATACTTAGGGTAAAGGAAAGTAAAGTGGGGATCAATTTTGAATGAACTGCCATATAGATTCTTTGATGCCACTCATTATTCACTGACAAGCACTGAGTTGTTTTAATTTGACGGATTAATGTTACCCTAAAGGTAAATAAATTAATATCATAGGATCGATCATGAACTTTCTTTAAATTCTTTAAATTTCTTTAAAATTTTGGGTTTCAGAAGATTGTGTTTCAGAGAGTATAGTCAGTTGCTTGTTGTTTTCTCAGTCACATAAGGTAGAAATAAGAAATGTAATGGATATGTATTTTTAATTGCAAAGATAAGGGAAGACTGATATCCAGTGAGTGGAATAAGAGTTGGCCTGTGGGTGATTGCTCCTTTTTTGCAAGTTTTAGCATTATCATTCATTCTTTCTCTTTCTCTTTCTCTCCCACGTGTCCAGCCCATTTTGCTCTGTTATTTTAGAAATAGAGTCTTGCTATTTTCCCAGGCTGGACTGGACCACAATCCTATTTTATGCCTTCCACTGTAGTTGTGATGATAGATGCTCTCCAGTGTACCTGTTTTCTTTCCATTGAGATGGGTTTCCCAAAAGTTTTTTTTTCTTCCTCCCCCACCCCCAAACTGGCTGGGAGCTGCATACTTCCCAATCTCAGCCTCTTGCATTGCTGGGATGACAGGTGCTCACCATACTTAGGGTTTTATTTATTTTTTTCATTGAAATGAGAGTCTCACAAAGGTTTTTGCCCTGGGCTGGCCTCGAACTGCCGTACTATCTCAGCCTCCCAAGTAGCTACCCGATTACAGGCATGAGCCACTGGTACCCAGCTTCTTTTTCTTTTCTTTTTGAACTCAGGGCCTCACACATGCTAGGCTCTTGATCACTTGAGTCACTCCGCCAGCCCCTCTTTTTTTTTTTTTTTTTTTAAATGTGGCAATATACGCATAATACAGTTTTTAAAATTTAAATTTATTTTTTAGCTGATATATAAAATTTAACCTATAATGGAATGTAATATTTAAGTCAGGTTAATCATACCTATCTCTTCAAGCATTTATCATTTCTTTATAGTAACAACTTTCAAAATCCTTTCTTATGGTTTTTTAATATGTAAAGTACATTATTGTTATCTGTAGTCACCCTGCTGTGCAATAGCATACTAGAACTTTTTGCTCTGATTACCTGGCTCTTAGTACCCATTGATCTCAGCTGCTTTCAGAATTTTCACATTGTTTTAGAGCCACTCTCTAGAACCTTTCTTCTTGGGATACTGAAATGAGATAGCCATTAAACAGTGAGTCCTTTTTTTCCCCCTTCTTCCCAGCTCCAGTATAATATTGACTAGAAATGGTGAGAGTACACATTACTCATGTACTTTTACTTACAGAGGAAGCTTTCAGATTTTCACTATTAAATATGTTAGCTGTGGGTTTCTCATAGATGCCCTTCATCAGGCTGAGGAAATTCGATTACTGACTTTTGATCAATTTGTTGATCAACTCTGAGGTCTACTCAGAGTTCCTATTTCTTCTTGTGTTTTGGTAGTTGTGTGTTTATCAGTATTTGGCCATTTTATCAGCATCACCTAATTGTTTGGCATAGAATTCTTCATCGTATTCTTGTAATCCTTTTCATTTAGGTAAAGATTGTAGTAATAACCCCTTTTTATTCTTGATTTTAGGTATTTACCAATCTTTCCTTTTTTTTAGATCATTCTAGCTGAAGGGTTTTCAGTTGAGTTGATCTTTTTTCAAAGGACTAACTTAAGATTTTCTTTCTCATCTTTTTCCTATTTTCTTTATATTTGCTCTAATGTTTATTATTTCCTATCTTCTACTTATATTGTTGAAATTTGTGCTGTTTTGCTTTAAAAGGGAAAACTAGGTTATTGATTTAAGATATTTATTTATTTTGAGATAGGGTGTTTTGTAGTTCAAGCCAACCTCAAACTCAGGATCTTCCTGTCTCAGTTTCTCGAATGCTTGAATTACAAGTGTACACCACAACAGTTGCCTGTGTATCTCTGTGATTTCTTTGCTTGCTCCTTGTTTTTTCCCTAGTATTTTTCACCTACAGTTTTACTTTTCATCCCATATATACTGCATTAGAGAACCTTGAAAATACAATTTCAACTGTCCCCTGTATTCATTAGCTTCCCCAAACTCATGCTTCCTGTTTAGGCTTTTCTCCTAAATACCAGGTTCATTTCCAAAAGCCGTTTTCATAAACTTCACTTCTTACCTTCCCACTCTAAGCCTGCTTCTTTTGTGATCCTTTTGTCTGTGTGTAAGCATTCACCTAAACCAGACTTTACTGTAGGAAGTTAACCGAACTCTCCCCTCTCATTTTCTTAGTTTTTTTTTTTTTTTTTTTTTAAGTTTTTTCCTATTTCTTTTTTTCCTTTTGGTGTTACTAGGGTGATTCATGATTGTTAGGTACGGACTTTACCAGTTGAGCCATGCTTCCAGCCTTTTGTGCTCTGATTATTTTGGAGATAGTGTCTCAATTTTTGCCCATGTTGGACTGGACTGTCATCCTATTTTATGCTTTCCTCCATAGCATGGATAACAGTCATGCACCACCACACCCAGCCTTTTTCTGTTGAGATGGGGATGGGGTTGGGGGTGGAGGAGGTCTCTCACTTCTTTTTTGCCTGGGTTGGCCTGGAACTACAGTCTTCCTGATATTAGTCTCCTGCATAGCTTGGAATGATAGGCATACACAACCTCACCCAGCTACTGGTTGAGATGGGGTCTCATTAACTTTTTGTCCAGCTTGTGTCAGAATGTGACCCTCCTGATTTTAGCCTTCCAAGTAGCTAGGATAGCTTGTGTGAGCCCCCAGCCCCCAACTTACCTTTTCTTTTCTTTTTTCCCTGATTAAACTTCCACTTCCTCTGCTTGCCTGCTTTCAGCATAATTTGTCACCTGAACTGTTTCAGCAGCCTCCTCATCTTCATTCCATTATGTAGACCCTTCTCTAGATAGGGGTAGACCAGAATTGATGATCTACGTCAAATACAAATAAGATGTCATATTATTTTAAAGAGTTTTTTTGGTACTTATGGGGTAGAAGTCTTAGTCCTTAGGATGGCTTATGAAGTTTTTCATAACCTGGTTCTTATCTGATTATTCAGTCTTCATCTGTTCTCTCTAACTTTATGCTGTATCAGTGAAAGCTACATATAATTTCCTAATAAGCTGAACTATTTCTGTAAAATGTGTGATTTAGATTTTGGTTGTTTCTGCTGGTGTGGCTTCCTAACTTTTTTGAATCTAGTAAAAGTAGTCTATAAAACTAAACACAGCTTTATATCCTGCAAAGTTTGTTTGTTTGTTTATTTATTTTTACTCATTTTGGTAGAATTATTAACACTCTGTTTTTAACACCGTAGTATTCTTTATACATAGTGTTCTAATATTTGTCCAGTCTGTTTTTCCTCCAGACAATTACTTGTTTCTCTGATACCTGTCTTAGATTTAGCTCACATTTTGAAACTTTAAGAAGTATTTCTTCCATTAGAAAGTTAAGACTCTGTCCTAGGAGAGACTGGATTATTGTCATCATTTATTTTCTAGCATCTGATGTATTATAAAATATCTCACATAAAATGAAATTTTATTCCTGCACTGAAACTTGTTCTGGGAAAAGTCAATGGAAGTATAAGAACCAAGGAATTATTATATATTAATACTCATTGACTTTTAAGTAGACATTGACTTTTAAGTAGGCATCATCATTTAATATTTCTCAGTAAGGATCTAGGATTCAATGGTAGTTACTCTTTTGGGTTTGTGTAAAATACTTCAGACACTTTGGAAATAGGTGTCTTTAGGTATTTTCAAAGCATAAATACAAAGAAAGCTACTTTTAGAAAAATAACATACTGATCTCAAAGATCAAATAGTCCTAGTGGGATAAATTCTGTATGATGAAGTTTCATATATTCTTGGCAATATGTTCATTTTGTTTGGAAATTAAGCTTTTTGCATTAGGCAGGCTTGTTTCAGTTTAGTAACTTAGTTCTTTGTGGCTCTTATAGAATTGTTTACATTTATTTGTCTTGACTTTTCTCACTTTTACCATAAGTTTGAAGTAGGATTAGAGGGGGTAGCTGAAGAATTTAAGTTGGGTGCCTGTGGCTCATGCCTATTATGCTAGCTATTCAGGAGGCTAAGATCGGGAGGATCAAGGTTCAAGGCCAGCAGGGGTAGATAGTTTGCAAGACCTCATCTCGAAAATAACCAGAGCAAAATGAACTGAAGGTATGACTTAAGCAGTAGAGCACCTGCTTTGCAAGTACAAAGCCCTGAGTCCTGAATTCAAACCTTAGTCCCACCAAAGTAAAAATAAATAAAGAAAGAAAAAGAACTTAAGGTTTATTTTCATAGGAGTATATTTTTAATTGAATTTTTGTGTTGTACATTAAAAATCCTTTTAATTATGACACAGTTTGTCATGGCTATATTAATTAAACAAGCCTCATTTATTTGATGGAGGAGGCAAAGTAATATTGACTAATTAATTCATATATACCTGCTATAGAATAAGGATATATGTGAATGCTTATTGATTTTTAGAAGTGAACAGTCTCTATCAAGAATATTATTCTCAGGATCACCAGGGTAATTTATAGGAATCTGGATTTTTTTTTTCTTTTTACATGTGTCATTTCTTACTTCTTTTAAAAAATTATTATTTTTATACTGGAGGCACATTGTGACATTTACAAAAGTTCTTAAAATATGTCATAGTTGAATTCACCCTCTCCATAATTCTCCTTTCCACTTTTCATTTCAAGAAATTATTAATTTTTGGCAGTCCTGGGATTTGAACTCAGAGCCTTGCACTTGCTAGGTAGGCACCCTACCTAACCATGTCCCCAGACCTCAAAAGAGCTTCTAAGTGAAGCTGGGTAATGGTGGCTCACACCGGTAATCCTAGCTACTCAGGAGGCAGAAATCAGGAGGACCATTGTTCAAAGCCAGCCCGTATAAACAGTTCATAAGATGCTATACTCCATCTTGGGATAAAAATCAAAAAAATCTTCACAAGAAAGGGCTGGTGGAGTGGCTTTAAGTGTAGGCCCTAAGTTCAAACTCCAGTACCACTTACAAAAAAAAAGCTTTAACTTGGTAGGAATCCAAGAAGACAGAAGAGTAATCCCCAGTCAATAACTGGTTTGTGTCATTTGAGGTTCACTGTGTATAATGAGATATTACTGGTGGGACTAGTTGTCACTGTAAACAATAAGAACTATGCTTACATAGTGTATCTATCTCCCATTCTTCCTTCTTTCCTTCCCTCCCTCCCTCCCGGTTTACATAGCATATTTCTTTATGCTTCTACAGTAAATTGTCGCTTCTCAGAATATAACAAATGCTACTAAGTTTGTTGTAATGTATACAAGTTTGTTCTGATGTATATAAATTGTGAATCACTTAGTAGAATAATGAAGGGGAAAAAAGAGTTATGCCTTGGGCATTGGGAGGAGTTACAAAGCACAGTGATAGCAGGTTGGAATCAGATCATAGATTTACCTGAAGGAAAGTAATCCCAGTCCTTAGAATGTTCTCTTGAATCAGAGAAGATAAGTTTGAGGGAGACAATAATACTTGATGAGACATTGTGAAACGATGGGCAAGGCTGTGATGAAGCCTGTGTAGGAAAGAATTTGGCCAATACTATACAGCCTTGGTAATAAATTTATAAGACATATACTGTAGATAAGGTAGACTTTCCATTTCAAAGAATCCAGACTACTTTGTCAATGTGGTTCCTTTAAGATAGGTTTCAGAGACAGTTAGATTACTAACATTTGGTTGGTGAGTCAGCCACTGGGAGAAAAAGTATTTTTTTTAGAATGCATGTTAATTGTTATAAAAAATGAATTTATGCATGTCTGGAAGTTTCTATTCAATGAGGAAAGTAATAGAAATTAATTAATTATGTTGTAATGCCGTTAATAATCTCTTTAGAGTATTGTTGGTGACTTTGGTGACTTTTTAAATTTACTTAGTTTTTTTTTTTTCACTTGTACTCTATTGATCACTCCCCCTCTCCCCCAATGTCTTAACTTCTCAGTCATGATAGTTTTTAGGAACTGGTGGTAAAAACAAGTCCAAAATTAAAAGTTTGTCTTTTCTTTAGACAGAGATGACAGTTCTACACTAACAAAGCAGGAACTTAAATTCATAGGTATGTACCAAATTCAAGCATGATTTTCCAGAGGTAATAATGTTAAATTAATCCTATGGTAGCTTGGAAACCTTTCCATATAAAGTAGAGATTTGTAGTTGCAAAAATGATGCCTGAAAGGATTTATCCACAATTTTGGATGGAAGGTGGGATGAACTATATTATTGACATTCTTGTTGTTACATTTGTTTGGATTTGTCATATTGTTTTAAGACAAAGATGGGTTTTAGAATTTCTAAAACTTCATTTGTAAGGGGTTATGTGCCTAGGTCTTTGATTATTAATTCTGCTTTCTGCGTTTGTGTTGAGGGAGGGAAGAATCTGAGACTAGTGGTATTATGTATAATAAGTCTCTAAATCTTTAATTTACCTCTCGAATACTTCTGGATTAGTTGGGAGTGAGCGCATGTGTTCTGAAATAGAAAATGCCAACTAATTATGCACCTGCCCTAGCCCTTTCCCCAAAGTCCTTAGTTTTCACATGGTGACAACACTGAACTTGCAGGCTGTGGGAATTGGCTATATGGAGCCTTCCTTATTAAGATTGTCTTAGCTTTTTCCATTTGACAAGTATTTATTAACTTCTTTCTAGAGGTAAGATCCTTGTTAGTTGCTTTGGAGAAATAAGTATGCACTGCATACAAGGAAGAGAAATGTGTATTAGTAGCAATTTTAAGAAATATAGCTTCTTTTATGATCTACAGTAAAAGGAGTTTAAAATTAGGGATAGTTACTTTCAACTGAAGAAATAAGATATTCAGAAGATATCTTATTTATATAATTTAACTACTTGGAGATGGAGTTCAGAGCCAGACTCTCAATCTCAGGTACACAAAATATCACATGCAGTCACAAAGAAGTACACACAGGCTGCGATAAGGGATAGTGACAGAGATAATGATATTTGACATGAAACATGAAAAACAGCAGCCTTAGCTTTTAGGCCAAGAAGGCAAAGACAGCTGATATTTAAGTTGGGGGAAAGATAGTAAATCCCGTTCTTTAGGAAGGCTCACCTGGTGATTGCATATAAAAAATGGAAAAGAGCTAATGCTAGAACAGAAAAATCAAATAAGTTTTTGTTACAATATAGTCAGGGGTCCTCAGTGAGGATAGTGGAAGCCAGACTGACTACCCAGGAAAACCTGATTGTAGTTGCGATTGATTTGAATGGTAGCTGGTGAGGAGAAGTGTTCATTTACTAAGAAGATATTTAGCATACAAATTAATAGAACTTGAGGGAATTATAGTTAATACATGTAGAGATCATAACAGAAACTTTGAAATTGGTCATGACTAAGAAAGAAATTGCATCAGGTATTTATTCATTTATATCTATCTGTCTGTCTGTCTATCTGTCAGGTTTCACTGTGTTTCCCAGGCCGGTTTTGAACTCCTGGGCTCAAGTTATACTCCTGCTTCAGCCTCACAAGCACTGAGACTGCAGGCATGCGCTACTGCTCCCTGTGGTATCAGGTGTATTTTAAAATAGGGAAGACTTAGACTGGAGCATGGCTCAAGTGGTAGAGTGCCTAGCAAGTGCGAGGCCCTGAGTTCAGTGAATAAAGAGTTGAAGTAAAGAACAGAATAAGTAGGATGAATAATACACTGCATGCAGCTAAGAAACAAAGTAATGGCAAATCAGATGAAGGAAGTCCTTCATGTGTTCATTTGTGTATAAAATACAATGGAAGATAGAAATAGAACCCAGATACATGAGCCCCAGCTAGTGAAAGAAATAAAAATGGAGGGGAGGAAATAAATGGAGAAGAGGGAATAATTCAAATAAATAATATTCCTTTATATATAGAATGAGGCAGACAAACAGAAATCTTAGATTGAAGTGGCCCATAGAGTGCCAAACAGAAAAGATTGAAGGAAAAAATCCTCACACAGACATTGTAGAAAAAATATTAGTGACACGAAGAGAATCCTAAATCATTGGATAATTAATACTGAACTGCCTCTTAGGGAGAGAGATATAAAAGGACTTAATAGAGAAAAGAGTGATTTTTGTCATAAGGAAATGTACATATGAAAAAACTAGACTTACAGAGGCATTTATTAGACTGGAGGTGTGGCTTTGTCAAGTGTGAAGCCCTGAGTTCAAGTCTTAATCCCACCAAACAAACAAGAACAACAAAAACAAGAGACATTTATCTAGGAATGTAAAGATAATGCTCATTTCTTGTAGCATCTTCTGGGTTTGTCAAATGATATTTAGGAAGTTTATGTATCAACTTGGAAATACATGTTATGTATTTCTACAACACTGTGTTAGTCTGCTTTTTGTCACTATAACAAATACTTGATATAATCAACTTACAAAAAAAAATGTCATTTGGTTCACAGTTCTAGAGGTTTCAGCCTATAACTGATTGGCTCTTTTGCTTTGGGGCCATTAGTAGGGTGGCACATTATGGCAAGAACACATTGCAGAGCAAACACTCTTACCTCATGGCTAGAAGGTCTAGGAGAGGAAGAAGAAGGGACTAGGGTGGGTTCCATTATTCCCCCTGAGGGCATACTCGCATTGACCTAAAGACCTCCTACTAGGCCCCACCTCTTACTGCCTCCCAATAGTGTCTCCCTGGGGAGCAAATCTCCCAAAGGACAATTAAGATTTAAACTACAGCAGGTACCAAACCCAGAACACCAAACTGTATGTATAGTATGCATAAAATAATATATACATGACAAAGCACACAACTTATCCATGGCTCTTGTTTTTATGGTGCTCAAATTCTAGTTGGAACATTCAGCCATGTACCAAGTAACTACAAAGTTATCATTGTAGGTATATTAAAATTAAGAGTTCCAAGGTAGTCTTCTTTTTGCCTCCATTTTCTAAAATTTCAGGGGGTCATTGCTTTTGTGTTTTTATTTAAAAAGAGAGGCAAATTGTTTTAATAGCAGCCATGTCTAATAAGATTATGTTCTCCATTTTAGTTGACATTTTCCCTTCAGTTTCCTTAAAGAAATAGCAAAAGAAAAAAAAAATCACTGTGCAGCAGCATTTCATGATGTTTCACTTTTGAGCTTATGATTGGTATTAATTTTGGAGTGTTTCATCTTAGTTGAAGTACTCTCCTTCATTAACTCCCATGTTTTTATGCTTCTTTTGAGATAAGTACTTCTAGAGGAAAAAGAATCACACTGTAGTACAAATTCGTGTCTTCATAGATTCATGATACTCACTTAAGTTTACTTTTTGCCAGGAGTGTTAACGTTTTTTTTTTTTTTTTTAAACTCCCTTCCTTTCCTATCCCCATACTCCCAGGAAAAATCTTCCTTGTCTTTCCAAAGCCAAATTTGAAAACCTGCTCGATGTTATCCATCCTCTTTTCCTTCCATTCAGTCCTGCTTGAAGTCAAAAGCTTGTCCTTAGATGTGCTCTGGATTTTATCTTTTTCTGCCTTCTTACAGATCATGCCATTTTAGTTTTCTCGCTTTTGCATCTAAACATACTCTATTGTCTATCTTCTTAAAACTATAGCACCAAACAACAGAACCCCCCAAAAAAACAATTCTTAAATTCTTTTATTCCTACATTCCTATTTGTGTGCCTACCCCTCCAACTTCTACCACTGCTTACTTATTTAAGAACATTTCTTAGTTTCTGTGACATGTCTAGTGTGACTTCACTGTTCTTGGGAATTCTTGTGCTTCCTGATAGAATTCATGCCTTTCATCATGTACATAATCTTAGCCTTTGCATTTATAGTATGGCTTCTCATTCTTTCCATTCTATCATATGGAATTTTTGTTAGACATGCTTTGGTGTGAGTTTTGTACTTCATGTCCCTTCATGTGTTTTATATTTTCCATTTCTTTATCTCTCTCTTCTAGATCCTGGGTAATTGCTTCACCTGACTATTGAGTAAAGAATTTTAGTGAACGTGTTTTTCAGTTCTTGAAATTCTTTGTGGTTCCTTTTTAAAAATAGCCCTTCTTTGGTTTTCTTCTTCCTCTCCCATTCCTCTCCCCCTCCCCCTTTTTAAAAATACATTTAAAAAAATTAGGATATATTCATTACATGGGGGGAGAGTCATGGTGACAATTCTAATTAGACTTATATTGTACATTAGTTACATTGCCCCCATCATCTTCCCCTCACTCTCTCCCCTTCCCACTTAGAGCAATTGCAAGAGGTTTCTTTGCCCTATTTCATACAAGTATATGAAGTCCATCAACCATATACCCTCACCGTAATCTCCTCCATTCACCCTCCCACCTCTTACTAGTACCCCCCCACATACTGTACCTATTTTACAGTTCTGTTTTTCATTATTAATATTTAAGTTGATGTTGAAAGGGGCATCTTGGTGTATGCCCACTGGAGGTATACTTGGTCCATTCAACCCCTTCGATTACTCTTTCTTATCTTTTTACCTCCCGCCTCCCATTTTTCAACAGTGTTTAGTACACATCCTTATATCTCCCTTCTCTTTTAAAAATCTTAGACTATTTTCTACCAACTATATCAACCATAAACCTTCCATCATGTAGGAAATGTACATTTCTATTTTGTAGCATACAATTATAATCTCAGAACCATTTTGTGTATCATATACATCCTAAAATTAACCTATATTGGCTCAAATACGTGAACAGGGAAAAGCATAGTGGGGTAGGCAATATTGCAAACAAATGTTGGAACATTCTTGGTCAAGTATGTATGTGTTTGTGGTCCCCCCTTAGTTTATCAGGAAAATATTCCAGTATTAATTCTTCCCCCAACTATGTAGTACAGTACCTCCTATCTGCTACATACTCTCTTAAGCTTTCTTTGTGAAGGAGACAATATGGCGCATGAACTAAACAACACTTAAGATGATTCTTACAGAATGAATGTTTACAAGGGGTTGAGTGTTTACTGGCTCAAAACAACGTCATGCAGACAGAACAATCAAAATCAGATTTTCATTAATTTTTCTGGCTTGTTGCCATAAGCTAACTAAATACGTACTTCATGAGAAGTTTCTCCTTGTTTTTTTTTTTAATTTATTTTTATTATTGTTGTACTGAGGGTACATTGTGACATTAACAAAAATTCTTACAATATATCATAATTGAATTCATCCCCTTCATCATTCTTTATCTCAAGATAAACTATTGAATAGTTATCATCGGGTCTCATTTTTCCATTTACCTACATGTGTATATAATATTTCCAGCATATTCAGCCTTTCTTTTCTTATATTCTCCACCCTCCCATAGGTAACCCCCCCCCCCAAGACAGGACCTGTTTTGCCTTCCTGTTTTCTGTTTTTGTAAAATAAAAAAAATATGACATGTTTGTTTAAGAGAGCTATACACGGTGTTTGATTGTGACATTTCTATGAATATATATGTATTATAACCTGAATTGGTTCATCCTTTTTTTGTTTTTTATGCTCGTTTCTTCCATTTTCATTTATAATCACTTCCTGTTCTAAGAGAGACAGATTTTTTTTTTCTGCAGAAGATCTTTTTTCCTGAGCAGAGTAAAGTTCTGAGGACTCCCTTTTCAAACAACTGTGTGCTTTCTTACTTTCTAGAGCTTTTTTCCTCCCAAATGATGAAGATTGAATCCAGCACCTTGTGCATGGTAGGCATGCACTCTAACCCGAGCTACATTCCCATCCCTCCTTTCTCTTCCTTCCTTCCTCTCTCCCCTCTCTTCTCCTTCCCCTCCCCTCCTTATTAGCATATATTAATTTACACAGGGATTTCATTTTGATAGTTCCACACAAGCATATAATGTACTCTGATCAAAATTGCCCCTCTATTGCTCTTTCCCATACTTTCTTACTTTCTGGCACTGCAAATACATTAGTTTAATATTAATGCCATGGCAAGTTACCATAAATTAAGCAGCTTAAAACAATACATCTTTTCTTTTTTTATTTTCTGTTACTTTTCTGCTGCATCTCTCTTGCTTTTTCTTCTGCCATGTCTGACATTGATTCCTCTACCATTTTCTTTTCTTAAAGGTTTACATGATTATCGTGGGTCCTATTTCAAGGTCAGATATTGAAGGCTCCTCTTTTTTTAATGAGAAGGGTTGTTCCCTTTGTCATTAGGTTTTTAGTCAGATCAACTGTCCATTGCAGTGCTTGTGTTCAAGTAACCAGATTCATCTTTTTACATGTTAGTCTATAGAAGGGCATAAGTTTTCATCTCATTTGTGGAATTAGTCTTCTAAAAGCTGTTTCATTTCTACCTATTCTCCTTTCAGTCCAATATGCTACATAACAGTCAGAAGGATTATCTTTTAAAAAGTCATGCTGTTTACATTTGTTGTCTTATTAATTCTAGAATAAATTCTAAGCACCTCTACATTGCTGACAAGGTTCTGTGAGATTTGCTTCTTCCTCCTCTCCAACCTTGCTTTCTACCACTCTCTCCACTGTGCATTAGGTGTACTACCGACTTGGTATTTCATCATTGAAAGGTTTTATAAGTAAGGTTCCATTTATTTATTTGTCTGGTTAACACCTATTTAACCTTTAGATCTTGGCTTATATTGTATAGCACTTCTTTTAGACAGGTCTTTCTTCCTAATTTTTCACTGTCATAGAACCGTTTTCTCTTCTATCATAGTATGTGTTGGAACTTATATTCATGTAGTTTAATGTTTCCCTTCCCAATTAAATTGTAAATTCCTGGAGAGCAGAGATTTTATCTTGTTTGTTTTTTTCCATATTTTACTCCCTGCTCCTCGCAAATTGCCATTTCTTAGTAGCTACTTACTATTTGTTTGCAGTGTGGTTGGAGAGATACAGGGATAGATAGGTTGATGGATAAATGAATGTGGATCAGTATGTCATTTCCATTCTTTCTGTCATTTTGCATTTTTCTGTTCTCTATCCCAAACACATGCAATTTAGAGTATTTTCTTAGAGCTAGTAGGTTATAGAATTTAGTTCTACTTAACTCAATGAATGTTAATTTGATTTGATTTGAAAAGTATACTACTTGTAAAAGATGGAAATAGAAGTTAAATAGAAAGCAGATACAAGAACAATTTTAAGAGCAGCAATTTTCTTGTGAAGAATGATCTAGAAGTCTTAGTAAAGTGTCCATGCTGTATCAGTCATACCTGAATTGTAAAGGATATGAAAAAATCAGTGATCTTCATTTAAAAAGAAAGATGTAGGATTTTAAGCTACTTGCTTGGAATTTTAATTTGTTGTATTTTGTAGCAGAAACTGGAGTGCCACATACAGTTTCAAAGGGTGATCACTAGATTGCATGTGTAGCTGTGACACTTTCTATTTGAGTATATATTAATGTGCTATCAAAACAAGTTATTTTTCAGGATTGAAGGTCCTCAGTCACCACAGTTTTGCTTTTCAATATGATATTTTCATGATACATTACTGCATATGGTCATAGCAATTGCAACTTTCAAAGTGTAATAGTGGCATTAAACGACTTGACATGTACTTGAGTTGACTTACATATAAATTTTTGATTAGAGCTTAAAATACCAAAATAACTATAGCTACTACCATTTTATTGAAATTCACTGTGGGATAAGCATTGCTAAAACCTTTATAAATAGATATTCTCAAATTCAGTAGCTATTATTTTTGTTTTCTAGATAATAATATGGAGGCTCAGAAACAGTAAATAATTTTGATTAAGATTACATAGTTGGAAAAATCAGAATTTGGACTTAATTTTGTCTCAAAAGTTTGTGTTTAAAAAAAAAAGTTTGTGCTGTTCTAATTATAATGTGCCTCCACCTAACTTTTTCATTTTAAAAGTTGGAGACTGCACGTAGAGTAGGTTTTTCTCCCTCACAATTACTGGGTAATGAGTGTTTTATCTTTTTAAGATACTTTGAAAAAAATGCAAGTGTTTCTGTAGCTCTTCACCTGAATCTTCCTCTGAAGTACATTTCCTGTGTGTCCTATGTACCCATATTTCTCTACTGTATTTTAGTAGCTTATCAACACTGATTACTACTGCTTGAGGGTGTTTAGGCAGAATTCTTTTCTTTTTCTTTTTTCACGGTCTTCAGTATCTTTTTGTAATAGAAAACAGTTATATATTGAATGAGCTATTGGAATAATCAACTTTTTAAAAGTAGATATTTTTCTCAGATAGGTTATGTGCC
This sequence comes from Castor canadensis, assembly GCF_047511655.1. Lineage (NCBI taxonomy): Eukaryota > Metazoa > Chordata > Mammalia > Rodentia > Castoridae > Castor > Castor canadensis. Next base: position 75,432,580 of record NC_133400.1, on the reverse strand, counting down.
TGTCTTTGGAGTGTAAGTTTTATGAATATTTAATGTCATTAACATGCTGTCTCTTTTCTGTCCTGCCCAACCAAACTTTTATTAAGAGTCATCTTGTCAAGATTTATTGCCACATTTAGTAATGTGGCAATAAAAAAAAGTCCTTTTCTAGACTTAGTTTAAATGACCTGTAGATTAGTTTGACCTTTTCCTTTTAATTTCTTTTTACTGGTTTCTAATATATCTTCATTTTCTAAGTTTGTCTTTTGTGCTCTTACTTTTGTCAGTCCTTTAAATGGTACTGTTCCTGAAGGTTTAATCTTTGGTCCTCTTCTCTCTCTCTCTCTCTCTCTCTCTCTCTCTCTCTCACTCTCACTCTCACTCTCTCTCTCTCTCTGGGGGGACTGGGGTTTGAACTCAAGGCTTTTGTGCTTGCAAAGCTGTGGCTCTACCATTTGATCCACACCTTCAGTCCATTTTGCTTTGGTTATTTTGGAGATGAGGGCTTGCAGACTATTTTGCCTGGGTTGGCCTTAGATAGTCCCGATCTCAGCCTCCCAAGTAACTAGGATTACAGGTGTGAGCCACTGGTACCTGGGAGGTCCTCTTCTCTTGATCATGCTGAAAATTCCCTTGGGTGGTATCATTTTTGTTCCTTGGCTATGTCCAGTTTCCATATCAGAAGTGGTAAATTAAATACTTACAGGAACCAGGTGGGTAACATAGTGAGTGATAAAACAAGTGACATAGTGAAGCACAATGGGAACTGATTGGTTAAGTATCTATGTCCTTTCCAAAGCTCCAGCCAAATTGCTGCTGTCTCAGAATGTAATAGCTAGTGTGATAGGTGTTCAGTTTCTCAAGAGAAGTTAGAAATTTAGACTTTTTAATGTGGAATTTCCACATTCCTAAATAGGAGCAATTAGTTAAAAAATTTAGCCAAAATATAGGCCAACACAAAGTCTTTTTGAGTTTGCAAGTTTACTTACTCTAACTTGCTTCTGAGTTTGAGATTTCTGTCTCCGGACCTGTTTTTTTGTTTGTTTGTTCATTTTGTTTTCCTTTTTTGCTTTTCCCTGAGTTTAAGGCTCATCCCATTGGATTCAGTACTTTGGGCATCCTGCATCCTATAGGACTTGGAAAGGCTATAATGGAAGTGATTTCTATTATAATGTCAGACAAGGAGTTTGAATCCTGATTCTGCCATCTCTTAGATAACCAAGCAAATTACTTTATTTCTTCTGTTTGCTTATATGTAAAAGGACAGTAATATTTACCATATTGAGCTATTACCAAGCACAGTTACCTGCACATGGAAATCAAATACTGATAGCTCTCAACTGTGATTCCTGTTTCCATGAGTGCTATCACCATTATCACTTACTGGTACTTAAGAGTCATTGTGGACTGTTGGCTCATTTTTATTTTTCAGATCTAATTAGTCATCACGTCCCTTGAACTTGGCCTTTTTCCTGTCTCTGAACTGCCGTTACCTTGGATTACTCTCTACTTTTGTTCCCCAGTAGTAGTGCAGCAGCATTTCACAATGTTCTCTCAGCCTACTGCCCTCGGTTTATGTTTTGCTTAATTACCAATGTGATCACACAGGTTTTGCTTAAAACCCTTCAGGTGTCTCTAAACTTGAACATTTTAGCTTTTAATGCTCTTGATTTGGTCCCTGATCTTCTTGTGTAAAGTATATAGATGGTACTTATAAGTTCTTAGAATTTGCCTTGCTTTTTCTGTCTCATGTTTCTTTCTGAGACCACCCTTCTCCTCAGTTTTGCAGTGCCTTCAGAAATTAGCTTCAAAGCCACTATTTCTTCCAGAAATGCATTTTTCTTTTTTCTGCTAAGTTTTTAGCAGAGACCACATAGCTTGAATAATGATATCCAAGCTTACAATAATGTCCAGTAAACAGTGAGTTCTTAAATATTTGCAGAATGAATAGATATTTTTCCTAAAGAAATTGTGGATATAAAAAGGATCTAGGAGCCTAAATTATAGTTGTAAGGACTTTGAAATTACCCCTATTCTTTTATTTTCCTTGTTTGCAAAAGGTAGTAGGTGTTTTTATAAATATGAATTGATAGTATTTATGTTCTTTGAAACAAGGCAAATAGTACTGATATAATTGATAAACATTGTTCCCATCTAGGGCTATACTTTCTGCATTTTTTTGACTGCAGCCCACTTAGTTCATTCTTTCCAGCTCCTCTTTAAGTGCCAGATTCTCTTGATCTTCCTCTCCCTTCTCTCCAGCCCTGGTTTGTAGCAAGCTTTTTCAGTCTTCATCACCTCAACACTTTGAGCCAAGTAATTAGTTGTCCTGGAGACTTTATTTTTTTTTTTTGATGGTTCTGGGATTTGAACTCAGGGTCTCACGCTTGCTAAGCAGGCGCTCTACCACTTGAGCTACTCTACGACCTTGGAGACTGTTCTGCACTAGTGGCATCCTTGGACTCTACCCACTGGATACTAGTAGCACTCTATTTTGTCAACTAAAAATGTCTCTAGACATTTCAAATGTCCCTATGTGGGGTAAAAGATTCACTTGGTGAGAACTACCTGTTCTTAGATGTTCTGTCTCTTATCCTCAAAGAACCTCTCCTTCTCTATGAGCTTTTTGTTATCAGCATAAACGGGCAATTTTGCCTATTAAAGAAAAAGTTGTTTTTCCCCGGTAACTACTTGTTTCCACTTAATGTAGGCTCATGTCCTTATTGCTTCCTCTTTTGTTTTTTCAGAAGGAGTAGTTTTCACTTCCTACTCTTTTTTTTTTTTCCTTCTGGCTTTTACCCCATGGAACAACTGAAAATGTTTTCATCAAGTCTTTTCATTGTTTATCTCTTGTGACCCCAGTAGGCAGTGGTACTACCACCTAGTCATTCATGTCATCATCATGCTTTAATTCTTCCTCTTCCCTCATTCCCACTGCTCACACCCCCCATGTAGCCACGTGGTAAGGTTCTGTTTGGTCTATTTCCTAACTGTCTGTAGAACCCACCTCTGTTGTTCATTCTCACAGTTTTGTCACAGCTTCTTTATTGACTCATTTTCAAGTGTAGTCCCACTTTCAAGTGTAGTCCTGTTCTACATTGTAGCCTTCCTAGAACAAGGCTCCTATAGCTACACACACACACGCACACACACGCACGCGCACGCACACGCACACACACGAGATGTGGTCCCTGTCTTTTTATAACACAAATATTTTACCAAATGAAGAATGACTTAGGTTCTTACAGAAAACTCAGTGTTTATGTATTTATTGTAGTACATTTTTTAACATCAATGTTTACGCACTTACTGTAGTACATTTTTTAACATAAAATTTATAATTTTGGAGGGGGGGTGATACCGGGGTTTGAACTAAGGTCCTCATGCTTGCCAGGCAGGCACTCTATTGCTTGAGCCATATCTCCAGCCCTAACAATAAAATTTATTATGGAAGGTGGAAGGAATCAGGAAGAAATGTTAGTAGCTTATTGATTAATATTTTATGTCTGTTACAAATTTTACTATAAGATATTTAAATAAAATTTCTTTTCTTGCAGGTATTTATAACAACAATGATGTAGCAGCATCCTTTCCAAATGTAATATCTGGCTCAGGATCTAGTACTCCTGTCTCCAGCTCTCATTTACCTCAGCAATCTTCTGGGCATTTGCAGCAGGTGGGAGCGCTTTCCCCCTCAGCTGCATCGTCTGTACCCCCTGCAGCTGCTACAACTCAAGTACGTTATTGTTAATGCTATAGCGTGGCATTTAGATAAGTTTGCTGCTTTTTTTTTTCTTTTCTTTTTTTCAGGTAAGTTTGGTTGGAGGAAAAACAAATGCAATACAGCTCTATAGGAGTCTTTTTTAACATGATCTTCATGAGAAGAGGACAAATGAGTGGACACCATTTGATTCTTTTCAGTTTCTTGGTTTCTCATTTTATTGTGAGGATATAAAATAGTAATTTTCAGGGTGTTCTTTTTCTTTGAAAAGTAGAATTCACAAAATGTGAGCCAATTTTGTACTTCTGTGAATTTAAAACAAATTTTAAAAATCACACAAATAATACATGAAGATCTGCTGTCTACAATTTTAAAACTATCATAGGAGAACATTGTGTAAAGGAGGAATGATGCCTTTAACCACTACATTGTTTTCCTCCTAGTGGAAGACAACAGATATTCATAAAGTTTGCAAATAATGGTTTTCCTATCCTCATTCCTTTTACCTCACTTTAGATCTGTAGTTCAGTAGATGCCCTAGTCTACAGAAACATTTTAAAAGCAAGCATCAAATAAGAAAAATACGAATTTTACGACTAGGACAATAGATGGGTAAAGCTATGCACATGCACACACCTCCCCAAAGGTAACAGTAAAGATTCTTAACATGTATATTTTTTTATTCATTTGGAATTCTTTATAATTTAATGTTCATTTCTCATATCTTAGTAGTTTTAACACTTTGAAAAAATTGCAATAATGACTACAATTACAACTAGTTAAGTAGTTGCATATATGTTGCTATAAACCTGAGCTTTGCAGCTAGAAGTATAGCTCAGGGGTGGAGCCCTTGCCTAGAATGTGTGAAGCCCCTCGGTTTGATCCCAGGCATCACAAGACAAAAACAAACAACAGCAACAAAAAAGCACTTATGTATGTTTAGGTAATTTCTATTGTATGGTACTTTAGAATATCACATGCATTTTCTTTAAGTTGCATGTGAAAGCACAACATTAGGTTGTTCTTAATGCATGCGTGTAAGTGATGGAGTGTAAACAATCACCATTAAAATAAAGCCAAATACTAGAATGAACATAGACCATTCAGCTCAGAAAATCAATGGCATGATTAGTAGTATCATCTTTGGAGATGAAAGTTAAATATTTGGTGAACCTCTCATTTTGAATAGGGGGCATTTGATTACTTTAGGAAGGGTTTTTTTAGCTTATGATGTCACTAGAAAAGTGAGGTGGCCATAATATATAATAATAAGGCTTGGCCTAGGGAGGGTGAAAGGATAAATTAAAGAATGGCTCTCATAAATAGTTTTATTTCTTTTTTAAAAATTAAGTGTAACCATTATGCTTGATAGCTTAATATCCTTGGACCAAGTATCACATGAACATTTTCAATGTGCATTTTCTTTTCTGTCTTTATAAAAATCTGTTTTAATTATTTGGTAAATTCCAGGCTGAACGAAGCAAAAATCTCATTTGTTACGTAATCATTATGTTTGTGTGTTTGAGGACTGGCTTTAGGGAGAGGTGGATGGGGGGAAGTGGTGCTGAAGAGAAATTTATAGCTAGAGGGAAAAATTCTATTTAACATGTGACTTAACTGTTGAACAAAGAAATCATAGTTGCAAGTAATCCAGGATTCAGTCCAATTAAAATCTTTACTTTTTATCCCCTGTCCATGTTTTGTTAAGATGGGTCACTTATAAATGTGATGATCCAGTTAGATTCAAATGCTGCATGCTGAGACAATTGCATCTGTGTTGCTGTCTAGCAGTAAACGCTTTCTGCCTAGAAGCTGAAGCTTATTTAGTCTGGCTTATCTGGTGCTGCTGTAGCAACCATCAGTCTCCAGGCAACTGAGGCACGTTGACCTCTCAGTTGAACTGATTTCAGAACTACTTCAATTTAGCTCCTTGGGACAATAGTAATGTTTTGAATGTGAAAATGTGAACTGTTCTAGGCAACATGCAAGGGAAAGTATATAAAAATATTTAGGTAGAAATAATAGGACTCTTAAAATTGGTAATTGAGTCCTTCTTTCCCCCCCCCCTCCCATGACACGAGTTCATTTCTATTTAACCCTAGTGTAGGTTTTGTTTGTCTTTGAACCATACAATTCAGTGTATTAAGGTACCTTAACATTTTATTTAGATATGCTTTATAGGTAACATTTAAAATGAAGAGAGCGATGTGATAAGATAAGTGGGTAAATGGAAATTAGTAATATTTAAAGTATAATTGTAGAAGTCTTGCTAAAGTTATTAAGAATATCATAATTGCCTAGCATGTGCACAGCCCTTGGTTCCCAACACTTGGGGGTGAGGATGAGGAGAAAAGAAAACCATCATATTAGCAAGCAAATACTTAAAAAAATATGGACAGATAATAGAAATACTAAACTTGAATAACTTTTTATTTACCAACCCTTCCCCATAAAACTTAATGAAATAGTAATTTTTTAGTGGCTTGGGTTGGTGCTAGCAAGATAAGTCTAAGGGTTCATTCTTCTTCATTCTGATCTTCATTGTAAATAAGGTAGAGAGACCTTTTATTTAGCTGTTGTCTTACAAATTATTTCCTAGAAAGTGAACAGAGAAGTAAAATCAAGATAGGTTAATAGAAATTAAAAGCTAAGAATACCTTGATTTGGGCTTTTAATGGGAAAAAAAGGAAATAGTTTAAAATTGTGGGAAGATAAGGAACTCTAATGATTACCTACCCAAGTTTAAAAGTTTTTGTAAAAAACTGATAACCCAATTTTATATCTTGTGTTAAATCCTTTTGTTGTATTTGATATATTATACTTTTTTTGTTTTTTTTTTTTTTTTAGAATAAATGTCCTTTTACAAATAACTAATTGATAGAAAACCCACATTAACTCTTGGTGGGATATTAGTAATAGTTATAGTTCCTTAACATTTTTGGAAGGTAGAACTCCTGTCCATATCATTGTTAAATTATTTTGCTTCCCTTGTTGGATCATGAGTAGAGATATAAATTAGTGTCTGTAAAGTACCATTAATTTTTCATTTTGCCTTTCAAATCCCACTGTTCCCCAGTTCTTGCATTCTGTTTTGTCTTGGCGAGAATGTACGTGCTTTCGTTTGAAGAGTGATTTCTTTAATAGGAAAATTTAAGAGTGAATGTAATAAACAATTGTGTTGTATTATACCCTGCATTCTGAGCTTTGTTTTTGTACACCATCTTCATGTAGATAGATGATCACAGTTTCTTGTCTTACCTCATATTATAAGAGTGAGAGAGGTTTAAAAAAAAATCACTTAATATTAAATAAACTTCCAGATTTATATGATAACTAGTATTGCTGATATTTTAAAGGTACAGTTTAGTGACTAAAGTTTTACATATTTCTGTGACACTGTTACCTCAATTAACTTTAAATATTTTGTTTTCTAGTACTGTAATGGGTGTGTATGTATTGGGGGGATTGTCTTAAATGTAGCCCTTCATTTCTTTTCAGATGATGACTGATTATGACACATTGATTCTCCTGTTTCCTATGCAAATTCAATTGGGCGAGGCAGTGGAGGGGAGGGGGAGATACTTGTGTTCATGCTTGATTAGAATGAAAATTTCATCTGTTTTGATTCTGAGCAAAATAAGTTATAGCTGTTTGGTAATGTTACTTACTGTTGGATGATGAAAGTGTTATATGATAGTGCAAGGTCATGTATCTTATCTGGTAAGTGGTAAAAATCTGAAATCTAGACATTCCGACTCTAATTTCCAATTATTATTATAAAAATGAATTTCTCAATTATGTGCCTATTATGCTAACAGGCATCTCTTTGAAAAACATTGGGGGGAATTGTACTGTGTCCATTTTTGTGACACAATGCAAAATAGCAGAAATTTTGAGTCAGAAGACTTGGGTTCCAGGAGGTTTGCTACTCACTAGTGTGTTTTGGGTAACCTTTTTAATTTTCTGAGCCTCAGTGTTTTCATATATTAAATAGGAATAATTTAAGTACTTATCCTTCCTGCTATTCACATATATTTTGATGTTCAACTGCAGACCATAAAGTACATTAGAATTAATAGTTAATAATTTCAGTGGTTACAGAAACATCCTGGTTACCAGTGAGAAAGTTGCACAGAAACACTGCCGTTACTAAAAATAGTATTGGCATTTTCTGTTAAAACTCATAATTCCATGCTAATGTAGGTAGATTAACATTAGCCAGTTTATGTTCATCTGTAGATCAAGATCTTTTCCAGTTCTAAAATATTTCAGTAATTGTCTTTTTCCTAGGAACATATTTTTTTCCAAAACATAGGTGATGCATTGATTAGATACTAACCAATTAAGAAACCCACTTAGAATTGGTTGGTTATTCTGCACATCCTGCCATCCAATCATGAGTGTTCAGTGATGGTTTAACTATACTTTAATCCCTCCTAGTACCTTTTGGGAACTCAATTGTGGAGCATTTCAGCATTAGCCTAAATGGTGGTTTTGAATACATTAAGCTCCTAACAATTAAGGAGCAGTTTGGGGCATTGAATAATGTGGAATGATGCAATTGAATCTGACAGCTTCAACAGTCAGCCTACTCATGGGACCAGAAAAGTTGTTCACACTTGGTTTCATCTCTCATCACATGCTGAGCATTAAAGCCTTACTGCTGGTAGCTGACACAGAAATGGGGGCTGTTATCAGAGTATGTTTCATAGTATAAAGTTTGAATGAAGTTGGAGAATGGATGAAACTTCCCATGAGTTGATCCCTGTCTAATGTTCATTCATATTTCGTTAGGAAACCTTTTTGATCAAACATTCTGTGTTTGTAAAGTCAAAAAGCACATATTTAAAAATACTGTTTATAGTATTATTTTATTATAGAATATGTAGGTTAAAATATTGCTGCAAATATTGCTGTATAATAATAATACCATCTAGTGTTTTGTTGAGAAATAGGTTTTAATCTTTGAAATATGCCATGGTGTCAGAATGTGATTGCTAATTTATATTTTCTTTCGTGAGATCTGGGTTTTGAACTCAGGGCTTTGTGCTTGCAAAGCAGTTGCTCTACTGCTTGAGCCACACCTCCAGTCCATTTTGCTGAGGTTATTTTGGAATCGGGGGAATCTTATGAACCATTTGCCTGGGCTGGCCTCAGACCATTATCTTCCCAATCTCAGCCTCCCAAGTAGCTAGGATTACAGCATGAGCCACCAGCATTTGCCTTATTTTCTAATGGATGTTTATGGAAAAAGGAAACTATAACAGCTTATAAAAGTAATTTTTAATATAGCAAGCTAAAATATGCACTGGTAGAATGGCTCAACGGGTAGAGTACCTGACTAGCAAGCATGAGGTCCTGAGTTCAAGCCTCAGTACTGCCCAAAAAACCCACAAACCCAAAATACCCAAACCCTCATAAAATAGCAAGCTAAAATATAAAGCTTGCCCTGTGCCAGCATTCTTCTAAGTGCTTTATATATATTAACTCAATTATGGTAATATTCCTATGGGATAGGTACCATTATTCCCAGCGCAGTCCTGAGTTGAACCCTAGTCCCTCCCCTCCAAAAAAGTATATATGAATTAGAAATTTTAAGGAGTAAATGCTTAATTTAGTGAGTCTGATGAGATTTTAGAAGAGTGCATTTTAAACTCACGTGTCAGTGTGGAAATTTGAAGAAGCAGCTCTTATTGGAAACATTTAACTTGAATGTTTATTGATAGTTTAATTGTGCATTTTAAATGCTTGCTACACTCTGTTCCTGTATGACAGGAAAGGAAGTTTGAATACAATATTTTCCAAAGATATTTTACACCTAATTTTTCTTATTCATTCTTTATAATTCTGCCATTATCAATAAATAATGTATTCCTTATACAATGAAAAGTCCCAACCCACCTGGGTGAAGTACTCCCAGGACTCTGTCTTCTTCTCCCAGCTTTCCCTATGTTGACTTCACTGTCCTACTTATCAGTGGTTCTGAATAAAGCCAGTTATGTGTTCTTCTTGGTGGCAGGGTGCCAATGGGGTAATGAAAACACATACTTCCCTCTCTATGTAGTCCCAACAGACATGCCCTAAGCTCTGTGTGGGTTATCAACATTAGAGAGGGGGTAAAATGTGCCAAAAACAATACCTACTCTTAAGTCTCATGTGCAGATAAATGGGCTGACCTCATCTTTTTCCTTATACAACTAACTCCTTAGAAAAAAGCCAACTACCTAGGAATTTGTTATAGCTCTTTACAAACACCTTTGTTTTCATAAGCAAACATTTGAAATACAGCAGGTGAACTATTAACAAGGTAACATTTCAACCTGAAATACATTTTTAATGTTGTTAATATTTTAATAGGATATGCTAGTCTGTTTAGGAGATAATTTCATTGATTTGTTTTGAGTTTGAATATTGCTTTGGGTAGAGACTTGCATTTTTTTTCTTGTGTTTAACATATTAACTTATTCTAGATTTGTCAAGGGTATTCTTTAACTCAGACACCTAAACATATTTTGCTTAAAAGTGATTCAGATTTACCTCTGTAATCATCAGTTTATTTTTAATCAGTAGTCTTTGGGTCCATCTTTAAAATAATTATCCTTTTCTTAATGAGGTTTTTACTAGAGTGTCAGAATAAATAACATCTTAAGTATGGAAGTGGTTCTTTTCAATTATTAATCTTAGTGGGGTGGAGGGAGGGAGCCTCTTTAAGATACCATACATTACAAGTTAAAGTAGAACTTTATCATAGCAATATTAACTTTTTATCTTGAAATAATTTTAGATGTATAGAAAAGAACAATACATAGTATTCACATAATATTGTGAATATCCTTCATTCAGCTTCTCCTAATATTAACAAACTCATTTGCTTATAGTACCAATAGAGCAAGAATGTCTGTCCATGCCAGGCACCAGCTTGAGTTCAAATCCCAGTATGAGGGTGAGGGTGGGGGTAGGAAGAAATGTCCACAATAGCCAATCTCCTACTGCTACAGAATGAAATTGAAATGTCATAATATAGGTACTTCCTTCCAGAAAGAATTTCTAGTCTTGTTTTTTTCCTGTATTGGGATTTGAACTCAGCTTCTCATACTTGGTAAGCAGGTGCTTACCACTTGAACCATTCCACCAGCCCCGTTTTGTGTTGGGTATTTTCAAGACAGGGTCTTGTGAACTATTTCCTTAGACTGGTCTTTTTTTTGTTTTGTTTTGGTTTTGTTGGGCAGTACTTGTATTTAAACTCAGGGCCTACACATTGAGTCACTCCACCTGCCATTTTTTTGTGTTGGGTTTTTTCGAGATAGGGTCTCAAGAACTATTTGCCCTGACTGGCTTAAAAACGCCGATCCTTCTGATATCTTCCTCCTGAGTAGCTAGGATTACAGGCATGAGCCACAGGTACCCAGCTGAATTTCTCGTCTTTATACCAGACCTTCTAAAGCAGACTTATGGTATGTTAGTAATTGTTTTCAATGCATTTTTAAAAATCCCTGTCCAAAATATGTTGTTGAGAAGTATTGTGTCACGTTAGTGTTTCCTTTGTTCTTTGTTGAAGATTTCTTCCATATAAAAGCTTTCAGTGTCCTTTGCTTCATAAGCACTGTCTGTGTAGGTTAGCGTGGAATTCTCTTCATCCCTGTGAATCTTAGTGCTTTCACTTAACTAATGCAAAACTGTTGTTTTTTTAGTCTTCAAAATGCCCAGATAATCGTGTGTCTTTGTTCAGTAAGTTGTGTTTTCCCAACTCAATTTAACCTTCTCTATTAAGTTGTGGGATCTTTTCACTAAAATGTGAGAGGGTTTTGGCCTGGAGGCACTAACAAGAAGGTTCGCCAGTGGTTCTAGCACTACTAACCATTCCAAACATTATTTTGGAAATAGTGGCCTAACTGTGACAGACATTTATGGAGTCTTTGGTAGCTCATGTTGCCTACCTTGAAATGATGTTCATGACTTGAGTTTTCCAGTCAAAATTAATGTACAGTGATTTAGATGCAGTAACATTAAAAAAAAAAACCCTATCTTGTAACATCAATAACCTGTTTTTATTTCTTTTTTGAAAGTCTTTTTTTTTTTTGTCTCAGTCAGGTTTAGTGTAGCCCAAGCTGTCATCAAACTCTCAATTCTCCTGCCTCAACCTCTAAAGAGGAGTAGGATTATAGGCATGTACCACCTACCTGAAAATTTGTTTACATAATTATGTTATTTTTATAAAGGAAAACAACTGTCAGATGATTTTTAGCCATCTGATAGTGTCAGAAATTAGTTGTTACTATTTTATTACTATTAACTTTTACCAGCTATCTTTTTTCAAAAGAGACTTTAGGTATTGCAGTACACATGCCAAATCCTAGCTACTTGAGAGGCAGAGCTAGGAGGAGGATTGTGGTTCCAGGTTGGCCAAGGCAAAAGTTAGTGAGACACTATCAAAAAACAAGCTGGGTGTGGTGGTATGTGTATGTAATCCCAGCTTTTCAGGAAGTGGAGATTTGAAGATTGTGATCCCAAGAGGTGCCAGGGCAAAATGTTAACTCCAGAGCCTATCTGAAAAACAAACTAAAATGGGAAGAAGTTAGAGCAGCCTGCCTAGCATGTGTGAGGCCCTGAATTCAATCTCCTGTACTGCGGTGTAGGGGTAGAAGGGAGAGACTTTCCTACTTTGTAATATGCTAAAGATAGTTTACATTATTCTCTTTGTGATAGTCATCGTGCAGACCAGTTATTATGCTGTACTGCTTTCAGTTTTGATCTTTAGTATAGCAGGCCTATTGGATGATGGAGAAACTAAGATAATTTGGAGACAATAAAGAGTCACTCTCTGAAATTAGAAGCTATTGGGGAAAAATAGGAAGTCCTTGGCAGAAGAAACACTTCCTAAAAAAGAGTATTTCTGATAAGAGTTGGCTCTCTTGATTCTTATTACGAGATTAGGGCAGTTTATGAAACTGATAATTAGAACTGAACAAGTACTCCAACTAGTAAATTATAAGTTGTGATTTAGCGAGTAAGTACCATAGATGACTGCGAAGACAAGGAGAGTCTGAAAGTTAATCGTGTTGTGCCTTGAATGTGCCCCTCCATTGCCCTTTGTCCTCTCACTCATCCTCAGACTTTTCTCTCTCCTCCCCGGATGTTAGCTGCTACTTCTTGGTGCCAACAAACTGTCTCAAGATACTATTTTTCTTTTTCCTTCTAATTAATTTTCCGCTTCTCATCTGTTATATGCTTAGTTAATCTTTTTTGGAATTATGTCTCCAGTTAAGAGTAAATTGGCTCTTTGAAAGGCATTTTTAAGTGTTAGGTACCTGAGACTTTGATAACACACGGGCCTGGAAACATCTAGTTTTTCTGTTGGCTTGTTTGTATTTTTCTTGTTCTCAGTTATTTTATGATAGCTAAGATTCTCCTGTGTATCCCATACTACTTAACACATGGTAACTATCTACTGTTGATCTCTATGTTGAAGTTTTTACAACTTTTACTGAGGGCTAATTAATAATTAAATGGTGCTTTAAAGTATACACTTATTGACTCTGAATGCATATTGTTAATAGGAGGAAAAAAATGAAACCCAGAAACTGATCAGATTGAATTTATACCCTTTGAAACAATAGAAAGCAAGGATAGGATTTTACATTTTGGAAACTATTTCTATGAATTGTAAAGGTATAGTTATGCTTAACAAGTTGGCTAAAGGCTAAATACATTGTCAGGCTAGAAATCTGTCCAGAAACACAGTTTATTCTCTGTAATATTTTGCTTATTATAACTACTGTGTCATTGTTGTCTCTTATATGCTATAATACCTGCCAAAAATATATCTTTCATTCTACTGTTATTCACTTTCTTTATGTTAGAAGTGCTTCAGTTCTTTGAAATTACTTTCAAGGGTTTTGTTCTGAAATAGCTATGCAGTGATTTCATTTTATAAAAGTTTTATTTCATTCAGGAATAAGTCAAAAATTGTGGCTCTGTTAAGTACGAAAATTATTTCAGGCCAGTTAATAGCCTCTTGTGAGTAATAGTTTTTGTGTACAAGAGATTTGCCTCCAGAATGTCACATTTTAAGGTTAAATATTCTTGGAAAGAGGGAGAGAGTATGCATATCAAAGAAGGCATTTTTATTACACTGGATTATGCAACACTTTGGCCAGCCTCCTTAGCTTCATCTGTTTAAGGGTTTATTTTCGCTTGTTTGGCACAGGTCCCAGTAGAGGCCTTCAGAATTGTGGTTAGCAACATGAATGAATTACAAACTTTGGACTGAGCTCTTCAGTTAGTAGAGCTGGCTTCCTGCCAAAAAGACAGTGCCTTATATGGGGTCAGGGCAAAGCTGTGATTCGTTGAGCCCTGCATTGTATAGAAAACATACTTGTGATGCCTGTTTGCTTTCTTTTAAAATAAAAACAAAACAAAACAGCAAAAGCAGCAGGCTTCCAAGTCTATCAAAATAGGAAGTAACAAAACAGTGTGCAGGGTTTACTAATGACAGAGTTAAGCAATGGAAAATGTGGCTCTATATAGTTAAAATACTAAAAATAGTAGTTGAACCTTTTGACCTCTCTAGCCAGCTTGAGACTTGAGCATTTGTTAGACATCTGTTATCTACCTGCTCTTATTTTGTAAATGATTTTAATAAGATTAAATAGTCCTATGTTTACATGGCTACCGCACACTGGGTTTTGTGTTGACTAGTTTTGAATACTTTTTAAAGAAAATTTGTAGTTATGTAACTTTTAAAAAATTGACATGTTGGAAAGCTAAAACAAAAATGAAATTTGCTTTTCAAAAAGTCAGGAATTTCTGCATATATTTTGAGCTAGAGAATAGTTTACTAGGTGTGTAGGAGAAAAAACATTCAGGTATTTTCCAATATAATTCATTTATTATTATTATCTTTTCAATTAGGCAAATACCCTGTCCGGATCTTCTCTTAGTCAGGGACCATCTCATATGTATAGCAACAGATTAAATCCAACTCCATCAATGGCCACGCTCATAGCACAGTCTGAAAACAATCAAACAGGTAAGTTTCAAGAATTAATTAAACTTTTAAATTCTCTCCCCAATGTAATTTTCCCCTTGTTGGCTCATCCTTAAAAAAGTCTAGGGGTGTGGTTAATATAGAGGATTTTTTTTTTTAAACCGAAAGAATCGTAGTTGTGCTGCAAAATAGTGACATGCTTTTTAAAATTTTAAACTGTCTGAAATATAAATGTTTAAGAGTCATCAGCAGGCAGGAATGTAACAAAGTCTCCTGTGACTTTTGTGATTGATGTATTCAGTCCTCAGTTCTATGCAATGAAAGTAACATGACACTGGGCTTTTCTGTGAATAGCCTAAATTTTATTTGCATAATTCACGAAATTGCATTGCACAAACTTGATTTTAAAAAATCCTGTTAGAGAATTTCTACAGTGTTTAGTAATCCTGTGAATATTTACCAGTTGACATTTTGTAGCATTTGCCTCTTGTACTGTTTTAATGAGCCACTGGATTTGCTTTGTTTCATTCCATCCTTAAGGATTTGTTGACATGTCCAAGTAGTCATGCCTGTTTGGGGGAAGGGAATGGGTTTAACAGTTCACCAAGAATGGATCAGTCAGGTCTTTACCCTTCAAGGGTCAGAGGTTACCTAACTCAGAATAAGGGGAGGACAACCTTGAAAGAGGCCAGATAGATAGGGTGATTTTATAAGGGACTAACTGCAGGGGAAATACAAGTTACTTTTCAAGAGGAGATACTCTTATTACCTCAGAAATATTTAAAAAGACTAGCTGTTTTTTTTCCTTTCAAATACAAAAGTCTGGATTTCTACTTGTTTTGCCAATTTGGAAAGTTAGTGTTTTATGCAATTTTATTGTTGGTGCAAGGATTCATATGCTATAGCTTTAGTCTCTTGTAAGCCCTATGTAAGTGTGTTTTACAACTTGTTTTGGGATGCAAAGTGTTAAAAAATACAAAGCATAAGGATTTGCTGTGATAAGCATACAGATTAGCTGTCCACAGCTGTGATTCATTGCTTTAACGGTAGAAATTAAAAGTGGCTGAGGGGAGGGTACTGCAAATTCAAACCACGCTTCTGTGCTGTAAAATTGAAAGGAATGAAAGAACAGAACATAATCCATGCCTTCTGCACCCACAGAAACATGTAGGGACAACGCTTTACATGCCACAGCTCAGCAATTCTAAAGTAGCAACTTGCTAGGTCTTCTGCTTTCATGGTAACTGGATAGATCCTGGTAAAGGTTTAATGTGTGTTTTAGGAAAAATCAGGGCAAGAGCTTAAAACCTCTTATCTTGTGAGAGTCACTTTATCAGCTCTGAAATATTTACACTGCAGATCAAGATCTTGGAGACAATGGCCGCAGCATAGCTGGCCGAGGAAGCTCACCCCGGGGAAGTCTCTCACCACGGTAAGCAAGCTGCTATTTACACTGCATAGAGAAGCAAAGGGAAACACTGAGACTTGGAAACTTGCTTATCTCCTATCAGAAGAGTGTACATTTGTGAGGCTGTGAAAGCATTCTGTAGATAAGAAACATGTCTAGACAGTCAAGAAAAATGATTCTGAATTAATTTGAATATTAATTTAAACACATTCGATTTCTAAGCTAAAAGGAATGCATTTTCTTATATTTTCAGTTTGAGCACTCTTTTATCACTTGTATATTTAGCTGCTGGTGCAATTAATGCATTGAGTGAGTTGGGTGATGATTTTTGCTGATAAAATAGTCTTAAGACTTGTGACTTTGGGCTCCAGTTTTGGCAATTGTGGGCAATGCACTTACCTTCAGTCTTTAGTTGCTGTTTTGCAAGTGGAGTTCTGTGGCAGGTTCCTGATAGCCCTCCAGCTCTTAAATTGTTGGAAGCAGAGTATAGCAAACATATTTCATTTTTGTGAAGTTACCTTAGATATTATATGACAGCAGTCCAGTACCATTTATTAATCTGGAAGTTATTAATCAGTGTGAGGTTGTGGAACTGTGTCTTCTTTCTGTGTCTAATGGGGAGAATGGTGGTGTGACATAGTGTGTCAGTTTATAGAAGAGAATGGACTTTAATGGTAGCTGTCTTTTTGCTTTATTCCACTTTTTCAGCTTCTGCACCACCTTCTAGTTTGTTTTCTCTGTGTTCTCTAATTTTATAAACTCATTTCAAACATTAGACTGGGTGACAATGGAGAATGGGAGGAAAAGTGGGAACTTTCATGTGATGACAACAATGAGGGTTAGTGTTTCTGTGTTGGGTGATATAGTTGGGGAATGTCTGTTAAGGAACATTTTATCATTATAGACATTAGTCTAATAACTTCGCATTCTTCTGTTTTTCTAATGGTACATCTAGTAGTGTCTTTTCCCTATGCAATTCCTAGCTGAACTAAAAGTAGTAGTGTTTTTCTTTATTGAACTTTGAAGAAAATTAAATCATCTCTTTTTGTAAACCAGGATTCTGAAATATAAATGACAATATTAGCTTACTACTCTGTGATTTTATGTTGAGAATACTTCATATACTTTTCTTTTTCAAAGAAGCCAATGGTTTTTTTGCTCATGTGTAGTGGAAGAAGCATTTCTTTGTCCCCTTTTTAAACTTAGAACATCACTTAAGTGACCCAGAAATTATTTAAAATCCCTTAGTGATTACTTTACTTAGTATAGTTTTTTTTTTAATGGAACATAACACGATGCATAGAACTAAATTATTTTTAGCAAATGTTTCCTACTTTATTATTCTTTAAAAATCAGCCTGAAATGGAATAGCCTAAATTACCCTGGCATAACGTCGTCCTTAGAGAGGCATGGCCAAACGTGTGTTGCACATTGCATTTTCATATGAAATATAAAGCCTTATCACTTGAACTTCTTATTTTAAGAGATTTCTTCGTAGAGGAGCTTATTAAGGCTGTGCATGAACATTAGTAGGTGCTTAGAAGACCCAAGTAGTGGCACAGCTGTCATTCACCAGTAGTGTCTTTGGACAAGTCACTAAAAGCCCATCTTGTTTCCTTATGTGCACATGGAACCTGTAACCCAGGTTTTGGCTGCTTACTGGGTTGTTGTGAAGGTCTATGAGATAATTATGTAGAAACACTTTGGAAATGCTAAAGCTATTGATTTATTATGGTAGAATAGAATCTGGAGACCAAAAATGGCTCCAATTTAGTAATTTAAAACAAAAAGTGAACAAGAAAATATTACACATTCATCTTAATTCTTTGGAAGGGTTGATTAATGATTGCCATTTGAAGTACAGATCTAAGACATTTTAGAAATAAAAGTTGGTTTGGGGGTTGGGGGTGGCTCAAGTGGTAGAGAGCTTGCCTAGAAATAAAAATTGGTTTGGACTTAATAATGGTCCTTAGTATTGAAAATAGTAATTTTGAATTTATAACAAAAAGCTGCTTCAAAATTGTTAAAATTTTCTTTTCACTGATATATAGTATTTTGTTGGTTGTAAATCCAGATGCCTTCTACAGTATTGTAATTGGCATTATTTGATATGTATACTAAGGCAGAATTGTGTAGAACTGTTTCTGTTTGGGCTGCTTTTATATTTTCTGGTGGTTTTTAATTATGTAGTAGGGTCAGCTATTCCCTTTATTTTATAATTCTGGGAGGAAGAATGATAATTACTCAATTTTAGGGTAGATTATAGTTTTTAAAACCCAGAAACCTGATATGTTTGGCATAAGCAGCCTGGTGTTAGGAAACTTGTACAGGAAAAAGGGGTCAGTGTAAGGTAAGAAAGTCTAATGTACTCTCCTTAAAAGCATTTCCTTCTTTGTAACTTGACAATTAATGTTTTCAACAGATCCCCTGTAAGCAGTTTACAGATTCGCTATGATCAACCAGGCAACAGCAGTTTGGAAAATCTGCCTCCAGTAGCAGCCAGTATAGAACAGCTTTTGGAGAGGCAGTGGAGTGAAGGACAGCAATTTTTATTAGAACAGGGTACTCCTAGTGACAGTAAGTACTTATTTTCTTGTCTTTAAATAAAGATGGATGGACAAGCAGGCAAATGAGTGCCAAAGTCCTTTTTACTCAGAAAAATACGAGATTATGATACACATCTTGTATAATATGCTAAGAAGGTACAATGTGGTAGTTTAATGAAACCAATTTAATTAACTGTTACTAACACTATGATCTTGGGCAAGTTTCTTGAAGTTCTTTACTCTCATTTGTAGAAGTGGAATAAGAACTTACCTGCATCGTAGGGTTGTTGTTGTTAGGAGAAAATGACATGAAAAATGTAAAGAACATCTTAAAGTGCCTTTTGTTATCTGGTTATTGTTTACACTGTGGTAACATTGATGCTTTGTTTCTCCATTGTGCTATACTTAGTTCTTATCAATTTATGAAATTACATGAGCTCAATTTTCTCCAAGCAATTAATTGTTTGAAGAAAACTTCACTTTGGGAGAACTTCTTTAAAAGAATGTATTTAGTGAAATGTGGCAGGTATCTTCTTACTGTATAGTTTAGAAGGAGGAGAAATTACTAAGTTATATAATCAGTATGTCATGTTTATCATGTTTATTAAATTATGTGGTATACTTATATAGTGGTATATCTTGTATATAGAGGTTTAATGTCTTTAAGATTTTAAGTATTAGGACCATGGATGAAAAATACTTAAAAAAAAAAGTGAAAGAGCAGGTGGTGATTAGCTGAAGTGTCCTGGTACTAATTATATGTATGACTTTGGGGAAAATAGATGATTTTCATCATTTTGGGATAACTTTTACTACTTTATTAAAACAAAATACTTTTTAAATTGCTAGTGAGCCAACTCCATAAATTGGTGTTTTTATGAATGGTACCCCAACAAAAAATGCTAATTGTGAGGAAATTCATGCCAGGATAATCCTTTAAACATGATAGCTGGAGGACAGGTTTAGCTTAGTCTTATTGCATCTCATTTGGGCACACTAAGAGTTTCTTTGTGGGATCTTTAAGAGGAGGGATAAAAGTTAAATCCTTGGGAAATGACCATGTGTGTCTGTACCAGTAGAGCTGTGTCTTTCCAAAGCCCTGGGGTCATGTTAAACAAATAAAACTTTTTAATACATAGAATTTTTTAAAGTGTCCATCACCATGGCCTAAAAGCAATGCTCTGTGTTGTCATTTGGGAGGCCCAGGTCTTGGAAGGAATTAACACAGTATCTGAGGTGACCTGCAAGACAGAAAGTCAGCCTGTTTATATAGATGATACACGCCTTTCTGGGAAGTGAGAACGGTGGCAGGGGCGCACACACAGCGCTCCCTGCTGGGAGACCTGTGGAGTAACAGGCTGAAAGCTGGAATTGGAGGCTTCCTGCCAGGTGGTGCCTGGTGACATGTGTAATTTTTTTTTTTTTAATGCTGGGGTCAAACTTGGAACCTTGCACAAACTAAGCATGTGCTCTACCACTGAGCTGCAAACAAGCAACAAATAAAATGTGTGCTCCTTGTGGTGAAGGACATTGGTGTGACATCCTTTCCTAAGGCAAATATGACTAATGAAAAATCATGGCAGGCACTTGAGTTTTGATTTTTTTCGTGTTTTTGGGAGGGGAGGAGGGAGCATTACTGGGGTTTGAACTCAGGGCATTACGTTTGCTAGGTGTGCACTCTACAGCTTGCATTGTGCCCCGTCCCACTTCGATTTTAATTAGGCTTTTACTTTGAGGAGAATAAAATGCTATCTTTTTTTTTTTTTTGAGGATAGAAATTACCTAATGGATTTTTTTTCTGCTATGTGGACAACAAAGTTTCCAGATGGTACATCAAGGAATACTATCCTTTCATGCTTAGATATATTTATATTTACATAAAAATTTAGGAATAACCCCATTTAGAAATATTTTACAGGATTTCTACATTTGAGTTTTAACTTATTTCTAAGATTATTGATATTATGTCCATAAAATACTTAGTCCTGGATGTGGGACTTGTCTTTATTAAAAGTTAATCAAATTTTTGCTAGTTTTAGGAATGCTGAAATCATTACACCAACTTCAAGTTGAAAATCGAAGATTAGAGGAGCAAATTAAAAACTTGACTGCCAAAAAGGAACGTCTTCAGTTATTGAATGCACAGCTTTCAGTGCCTTTCCCAACAATAACAACAAATCCCAGTCCATCTCATCAAATACATGCATTTTCAACACAGACTGGTAAGTATGAAAATACTTGTTTTCTATCTTAAGGAAAATATAATAGACAATGCCACTTGCATATTAAGTGAGCAATAACTGGTTACCAGTTGTATGAAGATGTAGAAAAGAAATGATGGGTTATTTTTGAAGGGCATAGAGAACCTGCTTAGTGATTGACTTGCTTTTTCTCTCTCTTCTTTAGTACGTGGTTTCATGGTGAAGTTTATTTAAATGTGTAATGATTTCATTATTGATTTATTCAGTAAATGTAGTTTTTTCCCCTACTTAAACTGGTCTTAGGAGCAGCAAGATGCTACCTAAGTGTTCTTAACATGCACTTTAGCAAAAAGTGTTTGATAAACTTTTAATTTTAACACATACTGTAATTTAACAGGGTTAATAAATTTATTTTTGTCTTTTATTATTCTAGCTCCTACTACTGATTCCTTGAACAGCAGTAAGAGCCCACATATAGGAAACAACTATTTACCAGACAATTCCCTCCCTGTGTTAAATCAGGTAATTTTCATTTGTGTTTTCCTTGTGAACAATAGTGTATAATTAAAATAAAATTATTTTAAACAGTTTTCCTATGCTCTTTACAATGGAAGTTTCTATTCTTCTGTACATTAGGACCTAACCTCCAGTGGACAGAGCACCAGCAGTTCCTCTGCTCTTTCTACTCCTCCTCCTGCTGGGCAGAGTCCAGCCCAGCAAGGCTCAGGAGTTAGTGGAGTTCAGCAGGTCAATGGCGTGACAGTAGGAGCGCTAGCTAGTGGAATGCAGACTGTAACATCTACCATTCCTGCTGTGTCTGCAGTGGGTGGAATAATTGGAGCTTTGCCAGGTAACCAACTGGCAATTAATGGCATTGTAGGAGCTTTAAATGGGGTTATTCAGACCCCTGTCACAATATCCCAGAACCCTGCTCCGCTCACCCACACAACTGTGCCGCCTAACGCAACACATCCAATGCCGGCTACACTGACTAACAGGTAAGAAACTTACGTATATTTTATGCAAAATGTCACTGTGCTCTATATTTTATAGGTTGGGCTTTTTTATCTGTTTCTCATACGTGTACTCTAAGAAAAAAAGTCTACCAAAACTTTTAAGCTAAGTATATGCTACTCAGTATATTTAATCATTTTTCAGTAACAAAGCATTAAAAGTATTCTGTGCTGAAAATGTCAGTCTGATCTGTAATGTCTTTTTAAATGTTAATTTTTTTCCTTTGTATATTGCATTCCAATATAGTAAGTTCTAAAGATAGGTATCATTATAGTGGTGATCACATGATATCAGCTTCTTAAAATTCAAATGTAACTTACTGTTCTAATCTAAAAGTTTTGATATGAGGGGCAAATATTTATCTTGAATTTCCAGGAAATGAGATTCCCTGGTTTCATTGTTTTAGGATTTCATTTGAATGTTAGTTCAAAATAAGGGAACTAAAGCCACGTTGTTTTTAAATATACTTTTGTGAAGTAATTTAAGTGGATTTGCAGTGGGTATTAGTAAGCTATTTCTTTTGGCTTTCTTTTCTCTGATGCTTGCTTTTACTGACCATTGGAATAAAAAAGCTAGGTCAAATCAGTTAGTGGTATTTTTCTTTTTTTAAGCCATGGTAAGGATCAAATCTGGGGCCTGGGCCATGGCAGGGAAGTGCTCCTTTCTTTGAATTTGATATATATATATTATTTGGTACGGGTTAAATTATCCTTGAATAATCAAAAAGAAATTATTGTATATGTTTTATTATAAATGTGTAAATTTTTGTTCCATGAAATAAGCTCGTGCCTATTGGTTTATAGTAATGCTTTTTGACAATGTGAATTCTTACTTAGCTGTACACATGTGTGTAGACAAAGAAAACTTGCATATAATTGTTTTTTAAAAAGTGTTACAGTTAAAAACTTACTAATGTGTTAAATATCAAATTGAAAAGTTGTCTTTCAGTTTACATTTTTAAAAAGGCATTAGAAGTATATAGTAGAAAAATAAGTATTTTACTAATTTTTCAGTGCCTCAGGATTGGGATTACTTTCTGACCAGCAAAGGCAAATGCTTATTCATCAACAGCAGTTTCAGCAGTTGTTAAATTCTCAACAGCTCACACCAGTAAGTTCTTCTTTTTACTAATGGATTTTTATCAGGAACAAGTATTCTAAACTGTAATAGATGTTCAGTGTGGATTCCGATTAGTCCTTTGTGAAACAGTATTGAATGCATGATCCAAAAAGTGTTTTTTTGTCATTTGGCACAGTTGGCATACCTATGTGACACAACATTCATTAATGTACTGATACTAAAACGCGTGTCATAGCACCGTTGTAGGTTCTTGTGATTAAGACATAAGTCTGTGTTTTCTGATAGAGGAGATGGACAGTAAGTACATGCTTTTTCATAGTGATAAATGCTGAGAAGAAAAAGGCAGCAAGATATGGAGATAGGGAATGGTGAGATGAGGGCCAATTTATTTATTTTGTGGTTTTGGGGATGCATCCCAAGGCCTTGCATGTGTCAGGGTAAGTGCTCTATCCCTGAGCTAAACAGTGAGGACCATTATAGATAGGCTGGTCCAGCTCTTTGGGGGATGATATTTGAGCACAGACCTGTATAAAAGTTGAAGGAGTGTGCCTTTTTGACTTAGGGGAGAGAGAAGAGAAGGCGTGTTCGAGGTAGAGGGAGCAGCAGTTGTAAAACACCTGGGCATGTGTTGTGTTTTGGAAGACTAGAAGGAATGCAGCATGACTGCAGAGTGAGAGGTAGGCCGGAGCAGAGGAGAGAGGTAAGGGAGTGTGTGTCCTCTAGAAGTGGGTACCACCTTGTTTGGCTGTGGCAGGGAATTCAGATTTTATTAAGTGTGACAGAAAGCCGTTGGTGATGCTTTTAAACAAAATTCTCTGTCTTGGAAATTTTCTAGTGTACCAACAATAGAGAGTAGTATATACGGAAGCCTCAACTAACACTTCATTTCAATAATTATCTCAGTTTTGTTAGTCATGTTTCATCTGTCCATAGTTTTCTTTCTCAGGATTATTTTCAGAATTACTTGTAAAGTTTGAACTTCAACATGATGAGCTGGTGTCTTAAAATGGTGTGTTCTGTGTGGTGAAAAACTAGAATTGTGCTACATTTTGATGTGTTTGTGAGACATACAAGACAAAAGAATCCTGAAATAACTGGATGTTGACTTCTATGGAGATTTAGAAGAACAGAAGGAAACCAGTTTTTGAGAGGAAATAGTTCCCGTATAGACACACACTTTGTCCTTTGTACCCATGGATTCCCTGTCTGTAGATTCAGTTATTTGCAGATCAAAAATACTGAAAAACAAAATGCTTCAGTACTGAACCTGTACAGCCTTTTCTTGTCATTATTCCCTAAACACCTGACTATTGACATAGCATTCCCATCATGTTAGAGATTATAATCTGTATATGTAGGGATGGGTGTAGGTTATAGGCAGATACTAGTTTTTTAAAGACAGGGGAGGGAGTTCATGACATAGCTCAGGCTGGCCTAAAGCTTCTGATCCTCCTGCCCCTGCCCACTCAGTACTAGGATTAGAGGTGTGCCCCACCACGCCCAGCCCAACTATGAGTCTAGAGTCCCAGGGAAGGGTATTAAGATAGGAATTTGGGGTCATTGTTGTATAGATGATGTGAAGAACCTGAGATTTGATGTGTTTTCCTAAAGGATGAGGAGTAAGCCAGTGAAGGATACAAAGAAAAGGTGACCAGTGAGTTAAGAAAGGAACAGTGTCTTACTTTGCCAGGCAAAGAGAATGTTTCTAGAAAGGGTGCCAGTTGTGTAAAATTTAAATTATTCTGATAGAATGAGAATTGGCCATTTGATCTTGTTGCTTGGAAGTTTCTGACAAAGGCAGTATTAATATAATGAGAGTTAGCAAACCTAGTCATTAAGTGGTCCAGTAGAAAATAGGAGGGAAAGTGAAGATGCACCTCAGGACATTTTACTATAAAAAAAGAGAGCGATGGGCAGATGGAGAAAAACAGGCTGGTTGTGTTCAGTTGACTAGCAGTGTGTATCAATGGGAGAGTTCTTGGTTGGGGAGGGAGGAGGTGGTTAGTGAGCAAAGGTGAAAAATGTCTTTTACTATGATCATGGGGTAGACAGGGCACAGCTGCAGGAAGTTGAGGAAATACCACTTTTAGTGTTTCTGGGGTTTTCTCAATTAGGATTAGAAGTAAAGTTGCCAGCAGAGGGAGGGAGATGGGGTGTTGATAGAGGAGAGAGAAATTATGAAATAGAGGTCAGAGGGGTGTGTGTGTGGAGAATTGACCTAGATGCACAAGGGAGCGTATAGCTGAAACTCAAGGGCAGTCAGTGCTGGTCCTCTGTGCTCATCAGAAGAATGTGAGGCCAAATGGGTATCAAGTGACTTTTCTCTAGCCCCATCCCCTAGCACACTCCATTTAGTGCAACTTGAACATGCACTGGCTAACAGTACAGGACAGGGTATCATCAGCTTCTGCCTATAGCTTCTCTAAGAATTTACATATGTACTTTTACCATTCTTATCATAGTTCAAATAGATATACTATATATAAATTCTGAAATACTTATATAAACTGTAATCTCATCATGTCTTACCTCATCTTAATATAAAATACTCGTATTCAGTTTATTTGGGTCTCTTCCTGTTTAAGATTTTACTCTAATAATAATAGCACACATAGATTTCTTATTTCTACAAAATGACTGAGAAATATTTTCAGCACAAATTATTGCCCAGAGACCACAAGGACTAAAAGAGTTTAATTGCTACTTTTTCCTTTGTCAGCCTTAGTTGTGGGGCAAAGTTTGCTTATTTATGGGCATCAAACTTTGTGTAGGCAAGAATTTGTTTTACTCATACATACATTTTCCATCTTAAAAATGTACTCATGCTTAACCACCCTCCTCCTTCCCCCTCAGCCACCCTATTTCTTGCTTGTTGTCTCCTCCCCGGTGAGGTTCACATTGCTTAATCCAAAAGTCAGTATCTTATTCTGCATCTTACCTGCCCAGTCAGTCAACATTTGACAGTTTATACTCTCTTCCTTGAAGCACTTTCTCCTCGACTCCCATGACATGAAGCTGTCTTGCTTGTCTTCCTACCTAATTGGTCCCTCTTTTCTCACCTCCCTTCCGGGGTTTTCCCTCTTCTCTTCAGCATCTTTTACTTTGAATATGCCCTAGAAGTCAGTGTTGGCCGCCAGTCATGTGTCTTTCAATATCATCTTGCTGATAGTTACACCTTGAGCTCAGGTCTCTCTCTTGAACATCACACTTCTGGATCTACCTGCTTACTCAATATCACTTGCACATCGTAGAAGAATTTCAAACATAACCTGTCCAAAAGCAAATTGCTCTTCCTCTACAGACCCACTTTGCCCAGCATTCCCCACCTCATCCTTAAAGCTGCTTAGGCCAAAATCTTTGCAGTCCTTCCTTTTCATGACATCTCACAGTGACTTACTCCATGGGAATTTCCAGAGTCAGATGGTGTGGCTCCTTTGCCCCAAACTTCCCTTTGATTGGCTTGCCATCTTCTCCGAGTGAAAGCCAAAGTAGTCATGGTCTATAGCCCCAAGCCCTGCATCCTTCTTGTCCTCCTCACTGCTCCCTACAGCCCCACCAGACTCCTCGTAGGTCCTGGATTGAGTTGCATAAACTCTGGTGTACATCTTTGATACTGGCTTACTTATCTGCCTACAAGTCCCTTTCTTCCTTCTCATCACCTGGCCAATTCCCCTTGATTCCTCCAAGTCTTTGTCCAGATGAGAACTTCTCAGTGAGAATACCCTAACTGCCCTGCCTGCACCAGACTGTCTCATGCATACTCATTTTTCTACCTTTAGCAATCATCACAGGGTAACATTTTTTTTATCTCTTCTTCTCCTAGGGTAGACAGGCAAGGACCCCGTTTTCCCTATGTCCCAAGCAACGAAGACAGTACCTGGTACATAATAAGCACTCAGGGAAATATGTGCTGAGGAAATATATGCTTGCTAAGAAAAATAGTCTATAACTGCATCAGAAAGCTCCCTCTTGTTAGGCATGAGTGGGAACTTTTAACAGAATTATGGGAAGGGTTTGGCCTCCATGATACACCTTAAGCTTGTGACTCCGCTGCAGTAGCTGTTCTCATTGCTCGTTGCTCATCATGGACAACCTAACTTGAGTACAGGTCTCTGTCCTGTTTTGAACATGGGCTGTTCAGAGACACTGGCTTTTATATAGTAGGTGGGTATTATTTAGTGCAGTATGCTTTTCTTCTAAATGAAATTCCTGTTTTCCTTCTTCATGGTGTGAATGTGACTTACATATAAAGAAATAGAAAAAGCAGGCTTTGCTAACTGCTGACATCTGAGGCTAGCACTCACTTTGTGTCATATTTCTGCTGAAGGAACAGCACCAGGCCTTTCTGTACCAGCTGATGCAGCAGCACCACCCGCCAGAGCTCCAGCAGCTGCAGCTTCCCATCAACAACCTTCTCACAGGCACTCAGCCGCCCCCGCTCCACACAGCCTCCACCAACCCCTTCCTCACCATCCATGGGGACAGTGCGGGTCAGAAAGT
The DNA here is from genome assembly GCF_047511655.1 of Castor canadensis. NCBI lineage: Eukaryota > Metazoa > Chordata > Mammalia > Rodentia > Castoridae > Castor > Castor canadensis. Next base: position 75,405,144 of record NC_133400.1, on the reverse strand, counting down.
CACAGTAAGTAGATACGTGCTCAGTGTTACAGCTGATGGAATAAGAAGAATGGTGTGATTCATCAGATGACGATTCTCTAGCGTCTTTATTTTTAACATAATTTCTAGTATTTTCTTTTATAATCCAGTTGTTTGAGCAGCTAGATGCTCTAAGCACAAAGGACCTAAGCCAATTTATATAGCCCCTAACTATGTCAGTTTGATTTGCACATAAGGGTTTGAAACCCTTTTTTTTTTAGTAAGTTAGCAGTCCTATTTTTGCAGTACCAGGATTTGAACTCAGGTTGCTAGGCAGCTCACTTGAGTCATACCTCCAGCCCTGAAAATATGTTTTAATTAGCAAGTTGTATGTGACAGTACAATCAAAAGATAATTTTTTAAAAAGGAACTTTAATTTGCCTAGTAATTTAGGAGTGTTTATGTAATTTTGTTCCAAATAGCTTTTTAAAATGTAGTTATGTTTATAATATGATTAATACATACATTTTTGACCAGGCAATTAAAATATTCTACTAGATTACTTTTTAAAATAAAGTAAATTGCAGTTATTTTTAATAGAATTTAAATTTTAAGTTCTTAATTTTGATAGCATCTGACCCTTTTAATGTGAAAGATAAATTAGACACGGATGCAGGAACAGTTATGCTAACCTGCAGTGGCACACTAAGGTTGTTTGTCTTTGTTAATTCTCCCAGTCAGTCAGATCTGCTTACTGGAATGTAAGTCCAGTTCAGGGCAGAGCCCTGTTAGAAGAAGGGTATTGGGACATAGCTGGAGAGTGGGTGTTAGGAAAGGGGAGAAAAGAAAGGATGAGGAGGGAAACTTGGCAAATAAAAAAGTTAAAAGCCAGTGTTTACTAGTTACCATTACTTTGAAATTTTTCTATATACTGTGCTCTTAAGTCTTCAGAAACTGGTTTTTGTTTAGGAATGGGAAGTGGTTCAAAATGTACAATTATTGTTTTTTCTTAATACTTCAGTGCTTTTTGTTTGCGCTCTTGTTTTGCTGGCTTCCTGATAGGGAATACTGTTACCACAAATCTTGTTACCTTTCTTCAGTGTTATGTTGACATGGGAAATTTCAGTAGTTCTGTATTAATACAGAAATTTTGCAGTTTTTTTCCACTTTTGATCACAGGTTTTTTTCCTTGTGTCAAAAAGTGATTTAAAAAGCTAATTTTTCCTGGATTATACAGTATTAAATGTGTTTTTAAGGAGGAATCACAATAATAGATAATATAACAGAATCGGTTATGGTAGTGCACTTAAACGATTCCAGCTACTTAGGAGGCTGAGGCAGGAAGATTATGTGTTTGAGGCCAGACTGGCAACAAAAATGAGACCTTGTCTCAAAATCAATCATGACAGAAAAGAGTTTTGTTTGTAGCACCAGGAAGTAGTTTACATGCCCTGCTGTGTATGTGACTTCAGTCTCTAAAATAAAAGGGTAACCCCACTTTTTATGGATGGGTAAATGGAGAGTGAAGCAAGTAAAGGACCAATGGCAGATGTAGGATCAGAGCCTGTGGCTTTCTTAGTCCCTAAAAACTCATTCTCAACAACACTGTGTTACATATGGCTCATGGAAGAGTGGATTTGGCAGATGGATTCTGCTCTCAGTCTTTAGAAGCTGTGTCCTGAAGCTGGGTGGGCATACTACCTCTCTCGTCTTTGTATGCCCCTGAACTTAATGTTTTTAAATTCATGTCTACATTATGCTGAAAAGTCAAATGTACAGAAAAAAGGTGTAACTGTATACCACATTTCATCTCAGTGTCAAATTCAGAGCATATATCCTCTTCAGTGTTGGGCAGAGCTGATTGAACTAATGCATCTGACTTTGTTTGTTGTAAATGCAGAGACTTAGTGATAAGGCGGGGCCTGTGGCTCAAGAGAAGAGTTGACACTTGGGAAGGATCTAAAAATTGCCTGTCCTGCTGTTCTGGTACTTCACTTCCCTGGCTGCTCCTGCAGTTTTACCACAGCTACGAAGAAATGCAACAAGAATCCGCACAACAGAGGACAGCCAGGAGGATACTCTTGTAAGGCTTTGATTCATGTTCTTGTTGCTTTGTTGCACTGAAATGGAATTCTCACCCCCTACCCAAAGTGTTTGAACTTTTAAAGAAAATTTAATAATTAACTTTTGTCAGTGATATAATTTACATGCAATGAGTTTATTAAACCAAGAAAACTTTAATGTAGTTGGTGCACAACTAGTTTTGTAACAAATTAGAGATATGAACAGCAAAACTAAAGACTTACTCCATTTACGAACTACTCAGTTTTGTGCAAGCTGGAATATGAAATATGATCTTATATACAATATGCTCGCTCTTGTGAGTCAGATCCTAAATTCAAGGAACTGTCCAGTTTCTTCTCCTGGGGTTTTATTCATTGCCATTATATTAATCATCAACTTGGACTTTGCAAACTTTGTTTAAAAAATTTCCTTTCTAACAAAATTTGGCCAGTTTTGGTAATCAAGTTAGTACGGAAATGTCTACTTCTGCTAAAGGTGATTTTTCTTCCGCTAAATGCTTTTTCTTTATTGTTATGACCTACTCATGTTTTAAAGAGACTTTGAGTTAAGTGAGTTCTAAGGCTGCTGGGGGAACCAGATCAATTCAAAGTGATAGATTTCTTTTGAGAGGCCGCTCTGGAAACTGCTGGTAGGGCCTGGCCTTAACTAAGTGCCTGTTTAGGACCTCCCTGGGTTGAAGCGGCTCTAAATAGCAGAGCCCCAGCTAGTCAATCCTCATAAGTGGCAAGAAGAGGCTGCTCACACCAGTGGCCTTCTGCATGCTTCTGCCCTTGTTGAAAATTTCCTATGCCACTGTAGATAGCTCAGGCGAAACTACTACCTGGGTGTTTGTCCACTAATGAGTCACAAGAAAATGAGGGGATTTGCTAACAGTCTATATTTGTTTTATTTAAACAATTTCCATTTCTGACCATTCAAACAAAGACAGCCCGGCCACTACAGTTCCTGAATGGGCAAAACCCATGCTCTTGATATGACAAAAAGTCAGAGTAAGAAAAAATTGGGGATATAATCATTGATCTGTTCTTAAATGTGTGAATTATTAGTGGAAAAGACCCAGCTGTAATTAGACCTCCACTGTGTATTTAGCTGGAAGAACATGTTGATTCTGCAATATGTCTCTTGGTTAAACATTGCACAGTTCTTACCTCATTTCTGTAAATAAGGTTTTGTGAATCTGTTTTGTATTGTGAAAATTCATAAGATAACACTGATATTTTGATTTGTAATATTTCTAATTGGTAGATTTAATTGAAAAGTAAAATTAATTTATTTTTATATGTTCAGGGAAATTTTAAAGTCAGACCTTTTGTAGATAATTTAAAAAACCAGTGTGGTTTATTTTACTTATTTAACCCACTGGTTATTATTCTGTAACAATTTGTATAAATGGTAAATTTTGAATGTGTTGATATTTTACCTAGATGTAAAATTCCACATGTATTAAAATGTACAAAGTTTTTGTTAATAAAATTTAATAATGTTTATAACTCTGTGTCATTCTTGTTTGGAGAGGATGACTGTCCTGAAGACCACTGGGCCGCCTACGCCTAGCTCCTTCCAGTAGTGCAAGGCTGTGCTTTGTGTGGGGGGCACCATGAATATCACCGTGGAGTATCTAAGCTTCTCAGAAGGAGAGTTTTGTATTATGTGCAGAGCAAGTCGACCTTGTGCCCAGAGATGGCACAGTCAGCACTGGAGAGGAGAGAAGACTGTGTCCATTCTCCAAGGCAAAGAAGATGGAAGTAATCTCAGTGAGATAAAAGGAAAGCCAACTCCGGATGAGATCATTAGTTATAGCACATGAATAGTGTGCATATTTGGTAAAAAGATCACATTCCTCTTGTTTATACAGTTTGATTTAACTAGGGAAATTCCCTGAAAGAGAGACTGATTTACTGGTTCTTGGGCCACTCAAATTGCCTCCTGTACTTTTTAAAAACAGTGCTGATTTTTTTTCTCAGACGAGTTCAGAATATACTGATCTGTGTGTATTGCTTAGTAATTAGGAGTTGAATGAACAAGAAAAAGTGGCTTTAGTTTCCTAACTTTATTAAGGAATGAGTTTATATACATATGAAAAAGATGACTAGAAAGTCTTATCTAATAAGGCTAAGGACAGATGATCACTCCACTAAAATGACACGGTGGATCATCTATTGCTGCCTCCTTAATTTTCAGACTGTCCAAGTAACTAAAACTGTGAGTTAAATGTTAGAAGGCTGTGTAGGTTTTCACTTCTTAAAAGCGTGCCCTTTAACTTGTCTTCATCTGTCATAGCTCCTTGGTGTGATTGTTTGCTTTGGCCACCACTTGCTAGCCAGTGGCCCTATGCTGCAGGCAGGCGGCCTGGGTTGCTGGTTTCCCATGTGCTTTGTGCACAGGGGAGTAGCATCTGAAGAGCTGCTGCTCTGTGACTGGACCCAAAACCTGGAGAGGGGCTTGAACTGGCCAGTTCCTGAATGGAATTTTTGTGCCATGGTCCTGGGGTATGTTAGCTGTGTGTGTGGGTCAAGATCAAGTGCTGGGACACTGGGGTCATGATAAGCCACCAAGTTGTGTTCCTAAGTTCTTTGTCAGCACACAGAAGGGAAAAAAGATGATCGCCCTAACTCTGGTTAGTTTCGGGAATCCCCACAAGCAGGGCAGGCCTGGGAGTCAACGGGGAAGGTGCCTTATGATGAAGTGGGATTTTGCGTCATGTTCTTCTGACTAGAAATTGCAATGAGACACATACCATTTGTCTCAGTTTTACTTACTGAAAGTGAAAAATACACTGACAACACCATCTTTTTGTATAAATGAAAGCAGACCTTTCAAAATAAAATAGCTGTGAACTTCTTTTATAAACACTTGGTGGTGTTTGTTGTTTTGCCACGCTAGAAAATGGAACCCAGGCCCTCATGCATGCTTGTTAAGGACCCTTCCACCAAGCTGTATCCACAGAAACCTATTTATAAAACAATTTTTATGTTGTTAAAAAGTTTGAGCCAACTGTTACTCCTTTCCTGTTATTTGCAACAAAAGAAATGCCCTTTTCAGACTAGTCAGCAAAAAATGCAATTCTGTAAGCAAAGTTTCCTGTAAAATGTGAGTTTCCTTGTGACTCTGGTCACAGCTCTTCCTGAAGGAGCTTCCCTTGTGAGGGTGAGTTTGTGTGTGATTCACTCTTCTCAATCTCTGCAATTTCTTTGGCTGCTTTAGGGTCTGATGTTGCGGTCACATGGGTCTAGAACAGACACCGTGTCAGCTTTCCAATATGTGTCTTCATACCCACCGCCGAGGTATTTGAACACTGGCAGGTGCTAGCATTCACATTTCGTGACCACTTTAGAAAAAAACAAAAAACAAAACATGGACCTGAGGAAGGAGGCAGATGTCAGATGATGAATGCCTTATTTTCTAGATCTGGAGCCCATAAATAGAAGCCTACATAACACACCAGGTTACTTACTGCCTCTTCACTGGCCTTATCTTTGCCAAAAACTCAGATCCCAAGAGTAGCTTTTAGTGACCTGAGCTCAGTTTTCAGGTTTGGGTTACGATCTTTTGTTTTGGTGGGGACTGGGGTTTGATCTCAGGGTTTCACACTTGCAAAGCACGCACTCTACCACTCGAGCCACACCTCTAGTCCATTTCGCTATATTTATTTTGGAGATGAACTATTTACCCAGGCTGACCTTGAACCACAATCCTCCTGATCTCAGCCTTCCCAACTAGCTAGGATTACAGATGTGAGCCACTAGCACCCGGCTTTGGTTACAACTCTTGAAGCTCCTGGTTTCTTTGAGGTGCAACCGGTTCTCGGCTTTGCTCATTTGCGACAGTGCTTGCGAGAGTTGTGGCGCTGGCCTGCTGGGATGGCTGGCTGCCCTTTCCTGCTTCTGTTCAGGAGATCTGGCAGTCTGTTCATGAAGCTGCCACCCATTTCACACTTAGGGCACCATGAGCCAGGCATGACAGTAAGTAAGCATTTCACATGTTTTGTTTTCCCCATTTTACAGATAAGGAAATTGAGGCTTAGAGAGGCTAAGTAGTCATATACTCTGCCAAAGTATGAGTTGCTACAAACAAGAACAATAATTATCCAAGGCAGGTAAGGTATGAAGTACCTCCAAACAACTCCAGAACTCCTCTCCCCCTCCAGAGTCACTACGGAATCACAGGGTGGGAATCACCCTAAAATGAGTGGGTCACGCAGATCCTTGGGAGTTTGGGACTCACGCCCCGCGTTAGCCCCCAGCACAGTTCCATCCCTAAACACGCCACAGCAGATCCAAACCACTCCTGTTACTGGCAGCTCTGTGCCTTTCCCAGGCCTAAATGGGAACAGACCTGGGTGGTGGCTCCTGAGGTGCCCTTGGCTCTGCCGGGACTTCAAGTTGCAGCCATAGCTGTTGCTCTGCCTGCTCTTTTCCAAGAGTGTAGGAGCCAGCTGGGCTTTGGTCCACTGTGCTTAAAAGCCACCTGGACCATGACTATGGCCTGGCGGTCAGAGGAAGAAATGGGAGTAGACACAGTGGGACTGGAGATCAAGCTGGTTTGAAGAACTTGGGTGAGACTTGTGTAGACAGTGTTGGGTCCCTCAGGATTAGTCACCACCCAGTAGGATAGACCAGAAAACACAAGTGGGGGAAAGGAATTAACACAAGAGGCCCCTACTCAGGGCTGGACAGTCTGTAAGGGACTGAGGGAGGGTCTAAGAATTAGTTACTATAGGGACGGGACCCAGGAGGTGGAGTTGCGAGTCTGTTCGGATTGGTTTGGGCATCAGGGAGGCACATTGTGCCTTGGATGGAGGGTGGTTCTGCTAGCGTTTGGGGCTAGGGCTGCAGAACACACCATCAGTCCTCATGAGACTAATGGGGCGGGGGGGGTGGGGAGAGAGGCACTTGAAGTTAGGCTGGGAGAAGTATAGAGGAGAGGGCCAGAGAGAGGATGAAACATCTGGAAAGGAGTCTGGGGAGATAATTTCAGGTTTTATTAACCATTTCATTGCTGAATGAGTGTGAGGCTGCAGAAAGTTGAAAGATGATGACCTACACTGGTCAGGACTAAAGGTCAATCCTGAAAATGCCCCTTGGACATAGCACTCAGATGTGCCAGGAACAGAAGCAGTTGGGTGATGGAGAGATGTGCAGCAGACAGACAAGAGGTGGAAGAATTTGTGACAAAGGAGTGGCTGTGTTTGTTTCCTAACGTCATTTAGCACCTGACTGCAGGGAAGTGGGGTGAACCAGGGTCATTGGCCCACTTTAGCAAAATGCCACAGACAGGGATGGGCTTACAAACACTGAAACGTCTCACAGTTCCGGAGGCTGGAAGGCTGCGGTCAGGATGCCAGATGGCGAGTGTGGGTCTGTTCCCACCTCAGCCAGTGGCTTTCTCCTTGTGACCGAGTGGCAAGATGAGGGTGGGCTGGCTTCCTGGCCTTTTAGAAAGGCACTAGTCCCACTCATGGGGACTCTGACACTCTAATCACACCCCGCATTAGTTACTTTTTTGTGTTCCTGTGACCAAACATCTGAGAAAAACAACTTAAAGGAGGAATTACTTAGGCTCACGGTTTCAGAGGTCTACTCCATGGTTATGTAGTTCCACAGTTGTGTGCAGAGCATGATGGTGGAAGGAGGGTGTGGTGGAGGAGGCTCTCATCTCAGATGGGCAGGAAACACAGCAAAACAGGAAATGTCCAGAGGCAACACACCCTCAAGGGCCTGCCCAGTGACCTACTTTCTCCAGCTAAGCCTCACCTCCTGAAGTTTCTAGCACCTCCAAGAATACCAGCTGAGGACCTAACCTTTAACACATGTGCCTGTGAGGACACTTTGAACTCTTTAATACCTACAAAGGCCCCACCTCCTAACAGCATCACCTGGAAGCTGGGCTTTCAATAACAAAATTGGGGGTGGCCACAAGCAGTCAGCCCACTGCTGCAAGAGAGGTTATTTCTGGTGGGCTGTAGTGAACTCAAAAACGTTTTAATTTTGATAAATGCCTTCTAAAGTTTCAGATGAAAGCAAGAAATTCACTTTTTTGCTGATCAAGTTTGTTTTTCCTTAAATTCTGACTGATGCAGCTGGTATTTTTCCCTTGGTTAGCCATCAGACATTGTGATTAGGAGGCTTCATGTTTTGGCACCACTGCCATTTACTGTGGCAGCACTCAGGTTCTCAGGGCTCCTCCCGCAGCAGGCAAACTGTTTTCTGCAGCCAAACTCTTCCCATGCACAGTGTCTTTGAACAAAGCAAGGTCCCAGTTTCCTGTGCAGTCTCTTGTCTCGATGTATCTATCCCTTGGAGAAGTAGGGAACCTCCTGCACTTCAGTCACACCGCATTGGGATTTTCTGCTTCCCAGCTTCCCCACTCCTCCCTGTCGCCACTTTCCCTGACTGGTCCTGGCTAGCCCCTTATCCTCTCTGGAACTCCCCCTGCTTGCTGGGAGAAGCAGCATGGTGCCTGGTGTCTTCTTCAGCAGTTTTGGGGTCATCCCAATGGGCTATGACTCTTACTTGGCAACTTCTTGGATTCTCAGAAGTTTCTTTTTTCTGACTTAGGACCTACACTTAAACTTCTCTTTCATAACATTGGTTTTCTTTTTCCACTGCTGCAGCTGTTTTCTTAGTATGACTTTTGAAGTCATACTAAAAGTCATACCCAAGACCAGGAGCAAGATACATCAAAGGCTCAGGCTACCCAGGATCAAGGGGAGGCAGGTGCTGCAATGGCTCTGCCAGGCCTGTCCCCATGGCTGGGTGGGAGGGTGGTGGTGGTCACAACAGCCTGGCACAATCAACTCCGGAAAGTCCTGAGTGGCCGAGCTGGGAGAAGAATAAAGCTGGCTCATCTTGGCCCCCAGCCCTGCTCTGCATCCTCTAAGCTTTGGGGTTAGGGCCGCTTCTCCATGCTTTGCATTCCTGTAGCCAAAGACAGGCCAGAGGGAGAACACAGGCCACACCCATCGTGCCCCAAGCTGATGTGAGCATTCAGGTGCAGACTTTGTCCTTAGAGAAGGTGGCACATCACCAGGCCCTTTTGCAGCTTACTGGCAACAAGAGCAGATCCCTTGGCAGCACCGAGGTGGGTGGCAGAGCAGGTGGAGGGTTTGGAACCAGCCAGGCTGGGGGAGGAAGGGAGCCAAGTTCAGCAGCCTGCCTGCACCCTTGCAATGCACTCATCCCACCCACCGCAGTCAGGATTCTCTCTCCAGCGTGTGCGGCATGGGGCCAAACAGCCACATCTGCTTCTTAAATTCCTTTTTTGTTCTCAAAGTGCTGGGGCTGGAACCCAGGACTTCACACATGCTAGGCCAGAGCTCTACCACTGAGCTACACCCCAGCCCCGACTCCAGTTCTACCCTAACAAGACAGATCTAACTCCATTCAGAGAAAATTTCTAATAGAGATTTTGTAAGCCAAGCTCTTAACAAGAACAAGCTGAGGTCATCTGCTTACTGGAAGCCGCATTTTACTGTGGGAAGCACACTGGAACCATGAGGATTTGCTATAGGCATACCTCATTCTTTCTGAGTAATGACTGACAGAAGAGAAAACACGACAGACTGTTCATTTTCCTTTATGACTTAGGAGGCAGAACATGAAGAGAGCAGCTCCATCCTTGACACCAAAATCTTGGTCATTTCATTTTCTAAAGCCAGGATTCCACCCCGACCCCCAGCCCCAGCGCTGGGGATGGAACTCAGGGCCTTGCACATGCTAGGTAAGTGCTCTGTCACTGAGCCACACCCCAGGGCTCAGATTTCTTTTAAACCCCATCACCCAGAGGTGGGTTTTCCTGAGTGGTAGGGGAGAAGCTGAGCTGGACCCTCCAGCTCCTGGTTTGCGGCTGTTCATTTCAGCGCAGAAAAGGCAAAAAGGCTCAGTACAGGCAGTCACCTTCCTACAGAATATGTCCAGTCACTATGACATTAGATTTTGTGGCCCTTCCTGCGTGGGAGGAATCCTGTCTGACGTCAAGAGTCCCCTCCCCAGCAGGGCGGGAGGAAGGGGACTGCCCTCCTCCTCAGACTGTCCCCAGGGGAGCTCACAGTAGTTACACTTAGTTCAGTTTCTTTGTGGACTCTGCTCTTTGAGAGGCTGGAACTGCCACATGGCCCCCAGAGAAGAGAAAAACCAGGAGCCGCTCAGGTTCACAGCGTGTTCACTTAGCTCCCAAGTGAAATCTATGGCTACAGGTCAAGCGGCCACTGGTCCCAGCTCAGGCAAAGCCAATCAGCAGGGAGGCCTCTTGGGTCATTGTTACCAATCCCCTACATATGCACTTCAGACTGGCTGCCACTCACTACCTTTCCAGCTGGCAAAGGACTTTGGCTCCCCAGATCTTTGGAATCTGGCCTGGAAAGGCCATGGGCAGCACTAAAGGGAGTGCCATTCAGAGGAGACTTGATTTCAGTCCCTGGGCTCAGCCTGTGAGGCTACCACCTGAAGCTGACCCCTACCTGGTACAGCGCCAGCTGTGCTGTGGCAACTAACTCAGAAGTGAGGTTTTATGGGAAACCTCAGACCAATTGTTTCCTAGTCACTATTTTGAAGTTGTCTTTGTTTCAGGACCATTACTGGGGGCGGGGGACTTGAAAATCTAGGATAAAGTATCAAAATGCACTTTCACTAAATGACTAACCTTGACCAGCTAAAGTCACAAAGTTTTCACACAAAGCCTTGCCTCAGCCTCCAGAACCAAGCTTTTGCCCTAAAAAGCCTGAGAGCACCTGGATGGTGTTTGGCTGGGGTTGTGGAGGGCCTGCTACGAATGCTACATGCAAGGCACACCTAGTCCGGGTACAGAAATACTTTGGTGCTGGCCTGACCCAGGTGTGTCTCTGAGGGGTGCCTCAGAGGATGGAGTCACATCACTACCACCTTCATCCTGGGCTTTCTAATGCAAAGGCAGAGTAAAGTCTGATCTCTCTTAGCATCCACATGCAGGGCAGTCAGTTGAATACTGCCCAAGATGGGTGTAAGCAAGAGCCCCTCCAATGCCACCAGCGCCTCCTCAGGAACCACACACCTTTTCTAACCCCCAAGCAATGGAATCATCTGGTACACCTTGAGCCATACTCTTTTCCTCACTGTTCTAGATTCAGATCTTCTGACTCAAAATCTGCCCTTTCCTTCAACCCTGTCTGAGGAAGAGGTGGAAACAGGCTGATGCCAGCCTGGGGCTTCCTCACTGTTCAGGTAAGCCTCAGCACAGCTGGGGCATGGGCTGCTTCCCGCCCATGGCCCAGCTGTTCCTCCTTCATGGCACACACGGGCCCACCTGGGCATGTCAGAACAAGCATCAGGGCACAGGCATTAGTAACCTTTGCCAGTAAGCAACTCTTGGGGCACTTAGGAAAGTCCAGGCCCTCTCCAAAGAAAAATGACACATGGAGACAAAGGGAAGACTGTTCATACCCAGTGTCCACAGCCACCAAGGAACCCTAGGCCTTTAGTGTGAGCTCGAAGTAGCCTGATCCTGGCCCTCGGCTGTGCCAGTGTCCATGGTCAGGAAAATGATGGCCACGAAGGCTGGATGGTCAGACAGACAAGAGAACACTGACTGCTTCCTAGGAGCTCAGCACTGTTAAGGATCTCCCAGACATTATCACTTGAGCAACCCAACTCACCAGGTGAGGAATTGTGATGAAGAAGTGAACCGACCCCCGCAATGCACCACAGCTCAGAAACAAGAAGGAGCCATGCTCAAGGGGAAGGGAATGCAGAGGGTGGAGGCCATGCCTCTCTAAAACAGAGGCTTTGGAGCCTGGGGGCACCTTGTTTCTGAACAGTGTGGCCTGAGTATGGCCCCTGCTTAGTGGCTGACCTTCTGGGGCCTCTGGCTATTTTCAAGTGTCAGATTCATTCTCAGAAGGCAATATTCAGTAATGTACAGCAGGCAAATCCCTGAAGGTCAGGTCCTCTGTGGAGGCTAGAGCCACCCTGGTGAGCAACCCTAGGGACATTAGGGGCTCCAGATTTGCAGTACCAGTAGTGTAGGGGGAAGGGTCAGAAGTCCCTTTCACCTGGGACAGGTGAGTCAGGCAGTCTCATCTAACAAGGGCAAAAAAAAATTTCACATGGTAACTTCTCAAAAAAAAAAGGAAAAAGAACTGAGAAAGAAAAGGAAGAATAGTGGCTGGCTGATCTCATGAGAGCAGTAAGAAAAAGAAAACAAGGATATTTGAGTAGGTGGCAGGCATGCAGGAAGCCAAATGACAAAAAAACCTTCACTGGGATTTTGGGTCAGGGTGTGTGTGTGACAGAAACCCAGAAGGTGTTTTAAATGTTAAAAAGGGTGATCTAATGGCAGGATGCTCACAGAATGACACAAGCTAAACGACAGACAAGCTAGATGAGGACCCAGGGTCTGGAACACAGCCAAGATGGTCTCTCTCTCTCCAGTTCCTCCTCACTCATTTCATTCTCTGAAGCTTCACTAAACTAATGGGGAGGTGGGACAGGACCAGCCAGGGATGCCAAGAACTACCTCAGCCCCACAAGCTTCAGGACAGAAGCTCTGGGGAAGATCTGCCTACCCTGGAGCCACCCCAAGACTGTTGGCTTTGGCTTGTTATTAGGAAGAGGGTGGAGGAACACTTCTGGATGGTGACTGTCTCCATGGCAGCCCCTTCCCCACTTCCTTCCCTGTGGAATGGAGCCAAGGAAGCTGCTGCCTGATGACTGAAGCGGTTCAGTGAACACCAAGACCATGTAGCTGTAAGCTGGCAATTTGATTTTTTAACTTTTCAACTACTCTTTTTAGAATTAGGGAGATGAGCTGGGTGTGGTGGCTCACACTTGTAATTTCAGCTACTCCAGTGGGAGAGATTGAGAGGATCATGGTTTGAGGTCAGCTTAGGTAAAAAGTTAGGGAGATCCCCAAGCTGGGTGTGGTGGCTTGTCCCTGTGATCTCAGCTACTGGAGAGGTGTACAGGAAGAAGGATCAATGTCTGAGGCAAGTCCTAGGTAAAAAACAAGACCTAGCTGAAAACTAACCTGAAACAAAAAGGTCTGGGGCCATGGCTTAAGTGGTACAGCACCTGCCTAGCAAATGTGAAGTTCTGAGTTCAACCCCCAGTACCATGAGACAAAAAAAAAGAATCAGGAAGCAGTCTCTAAGGAGTGAGTTCCCCACAACATCCTCTCAGAGCAACATCAGCTGGAGAGCTGAGGCCTCCTTTGTCATCCATTGTCAGGGAAGGGCTCGGGGCTCACCTGGCTCCATGTCCTCCTCTGGAGAAATGCTTACCCAATGGAGAGGTGATTTCTGCCACCCAAAGTTTCCTTGAGAAAACTATCCTCATTTCCATCTAGAGAAAAGTGATGTCTTTACATACATTAAATCATTTTCCCTAAGTGTGTTCTGGTTATCTTTTTTTGTTACTGTTACTGGGACTGGGGTTTGAACTTGGAGTTTCCTGCTTGCAAAGCAGGTGCTCTACCACTTAAGCCACAACTTCAGCCATTTTGCTCTGGTTATTTTGCAGATGGGGTCTCCCAAACTACTTATTAAGGCTGGCCTCCAACCACAATCCTCCCAATCTGAGCTCCCAAGTAGACAGGACTACTGGCATGAGCCGCTGTTGCGCAGCTGTTCTGGTTAGCTTACATCTTCCAGGTTGCATTCATTGAACTACTTCCAAGCTCTCAACAAACCCAGACTTAAAAAGATACAGCACCTGCCTAGTAAGCTTGAGGCCTTTGAGTTCAAACCCCAGCACTGCCAAGACAAAAAAAACCCACAAAAGTACAAAACAGTGATTTTAACCTAGGTATTGAAAAAGTTTCATCAGTCCATAAAAACTTGCCTTATGTCCTTGTCCTTGTTCATTTAGGTTTTTTTTTCCCCCTAGCTATATATAACTAATTAAAACAATCTCCCATTGCTCTTAGCTAGCCAGCTTGAAACCAACCTGATTTATTTTTCTCCAAGCTTTTCTTTGTGCTACTCAACCCCAATAATGACATTACTGCGTGCTCTCTAGCCACACTTTTAAGGAAACATACTAAGTTTGAATTCTTAGAAGCTAATTCACTTACATGTTCCTTAAAAAACTTACTTGGAACTGCAATGCATTATTTGCAACATTCCTCCAAAAATAATCCTCCAAAAGTAATCTTTGCAGTAGAAGAAATAAAATAATATGCAAAATATCCAAATCCCTTTCCCTTAACACAGGATTTGTTTAAACACTGTAGTACAACATCCATTACCTTTTTTTTTTTTTTTTACTAAGGCACATGATATATAGAAATACTGAGGTACAAAATGCAAGTTTCTGCATAAGATTTCTGAAATACTCATTTTGGAAAGTGAAGGTGAACGCCATCTTCCAGGACATTCAGCTTTTAGCTTGTTTTTTCTTTTGGACCAGTTCAACCAGCAACTTGTACCTAGCAATACAGTCTTCCTGCAGGAAGGAAAAAAAAAAAGAGAAACAGTTACTCCCACAAGTCTTTCCTCCTTGTGCAGTCAGCCTACAGCTGTGGCCTGTTTGCTGACTTATGCCCAGTACTAATAAAGAGGCCTTGTGTCCATTCCCTTTGCCCAGAACCTTCTGGAATTTCCTGGGTAAGTCCAACAGGTAACAGGTAGGGCTGGTTACACCTTAGACAGGTATGCAGAGAAGGCCTACTGCAAGGTAAGCCCAAGGTAAAGGTGCTAACCATGGGGAACTGTGAGGCATATTGTCTTTAAGATGGTGGTACCCATTTTTGAATAACCATAAAGAATTATTGTCCAAGACTTGTGTAATGTAATTGGGTAATACATTGTGTAATGTTTAAATCAGGTTAAATATATCCTTAAATATCTGCCATTTTTTTGGTAGTAGTGGGGATGGAATTCAGCCCTTTGTACTTGCTAGGTGCTCTACCACTTGAGCCACACTTCCAGCACAAACATTTATCATTTCTTTATGGCTAAAACATTCAAAATCCCTTCTGCTAGCTTTGTGAGATATACAGTGCATAATTTTTTTCAATCTATTCAGCCTATGATGCAATAGCACACCAAAGCCTTTACTCTAACTGGAATTTAGCATCTATCCATCAACTGTCCTTTCCTTCCTCCATCCATCTTTCCTTCCTCTTTACTGTCCCCAGCCTTTAAAAATCATCACTGTACTCTCAAACTCTGACTGCAGTGAGGTGATATCTCACTGTGGTTTTGATATGCATTTCCATAGCATATACAAATTTTGAACATTTTTCATATAACTTTTGTTTGTCTTTGGGAAATGTCTATTGTAATCTCTTGCCCATTTTTCTTTGGGCTCTTTGGGATTTTTTTTGCTACTGAGTTGTTTGAGTTCCTGATATGTCCTGGGTATTAACCCCTTATCAAATGTATATTTTGCAAATATGTTCTACCAGTGCGTAAATTCTTTCTTCACTCTGATGATTGCTTCCTTTATTGTGTCGAAGCTATTTACTTTGATGTAATCCCATTTTGTCTATTTTCATTTTTGTTTTCTGTGATTTTGGGATCCTTTTCAAATAAATCCTGACTCCTTCCAATGGGGGGAAAAAAGATGGTGGTGACTTTCAACTTGCTAACTGCAATTATCATGTGAATATTTCACTATTTTATCCTACGGCACTTCAGAGAAGCCAAGAAACTCGATGTCAGGTGGCCATAATAATATTCTCATTTGGCTCTACCTCTCCCTGGGGGCTGCAGAGATCTTCCTGAGAGGGCCACAGCAGCCAGTCCTCTACCCCCAACTCTCTCTCCTGCCCTTCCCAGTGCCACCTCAGTGTCTATTCCACTCCCCTCTCAGATTACAGGATGACTAGCTCCTCTGTCTCCCCCAACATTACAGAATGACTAGCCCAGAATTCTGCTGCTTATAGCTGTCATACCTGGTGAGACTAAAGCAGAGACAGGGCAAAGGTGGGGAACGTCTACAATCCATTCTGTTTCTGTTCAGACAATACTAGCCCCATAGGACTGTAAGTGCTTTGTTAACATAGGGTCCAGGGCAAATGTCTTCTGTTCTAAAGCAGATGACTTCACCAAGGTGCCTTGGGCAGGAACAGGTGTTCATTCTCCCAGTCTTTCCTTAGCAGACACATGTCTCTAATAACCTAGTGCATGGAACTAACATAACCCTGGGAAGGACAGTGTGGTCCTGAGCTCTGAGCAAGCAGGTGGCAAAGGCTCTGGAATGCCCCCTGTGGCATTCTAGGCAGGTTGGTGGAGCTGCTGCAGGCAGGCTGGGAGCAGAAGCCAGCAGGCAGCCCTCTTTGGAACCAGTCCTAAAGTTGAGGCTTCAGGGGACACCTGTTGGGGGGGAGGGATGCTGAAGGCCCATTTCTTTCTGGCTAAAAACAGGAAGGTTTCCAATCCTCAAGGCTATGAGTTTCTGAGTGCTTTATCCTGAGGAATGCAGTTCCAGCTCCTTTATTTTGAGCCAACGTCAATTCATCAACATGTAAATGCCTGTGTCTTGACACAAGCTGAGAAACTGAGAGGAAATAATTACTTGTGACAACTGGTTGGAAAGATTGGGATAATCTGTGCTTCCCAAAGAGATAAACTGCTAATGGTTTACTTTTCTCCCCAAGAACTCTCAACATCATTTTAAAGTAGGAAACTAGACCTGTGCACTCACTCAGGGACATGCATGGCCACAAGCTAGATTTTCCAACATAGAATTTCAATAAACAAAAAAAAAGAATGTAAATGAGCATCAATATGCCCAGAGGCAACTGAGTGATAGTCACAGAAGGCACTGGAGATGGGTTCTTTTGATTTCTAGGCATTCCTGATGCCTCAGACTGAGAGCCCAGCCACAAGGAAAAAAGCCCCCCAGGAGCTGTGTTTGTGGAGAAAGGCCAGGGCTAGAAAGATCACAGCCTGGAGTTCTGCAGCTCCACACTGTCAGATCACATAGCAGAGGGAAGGCCATTCCTGGGCTGGGACTGCTCTCCACAGGATATACCCCATTTCCTCCTATCTGAGTCTTATTTGAGACCACCACATATGTATTTTAGCAAATACCAAGGTTTCTGAGGACAAGCTGAGTCCTACACATTAATCTTGCACTGAAGCCACACAGAAGTACTGCCTCAGAGTGTCTGGATGACTAGGTACCATCACTGAGTCCAAAGAATAGAGGTCAACCCCACAGTTGCCCCGAGCTTGTCTTTCATGCTGAGGAGGAAGATGCTCGACAGCCCCAGGCTTCCCTCAGACCACCTCCCTCTCAAGTGAATTCTCCAAGGAGGCTGCAGGCTATAGTAGGGAAGTTTGTGGAATTTTCTCTGAAAAAAACTAGTTAGTCCGTACCAGTATGGAGACTATACTTAGCATCTTGACTTCATTTACAACTACTAACCAACTTAGTGTGCAGATTTATATACCAAGGGAGAAATGTACTGAAGATAATCAATAAATATGAGATCACATGGACAGAAAGATGTACAGAAGGTGAAAGAAGTGGTACAAGAGGCTACAGCCACTCCAGTGGGTCTCTACCTGAGTGTATAGGTGTCATTCTTCTCTCCTTCACCCACCTTACTCTTAGATGGGACACATTTGGCAATTCTGTCCCAGCGGTCAGAGGCTCCCTTTGGGTACTGCTGTAATGCCAATTCTAGGAGTTTCTGCTGATTCTGAGTCCATGGCTCCTCTGCAGCATGAGTTCTCTCTTTTTTCTGGCTCTCCTCATCGCTAGATTCATTTTGTTCTGATATATCAAAATCCTTCTGCCTTTTTCCTCTAAACTTCTCCTCTGGTTCAACTCTTGCTCCTGCCTCAACAAGCCTGGCTGGCTTCCGCCTCCGAGGCCGGGCTTCAGTAGCCACCACCTCCTGTTGGTAGGCATGGGCTTCCTGCTCTTCATCCTGCATTACCCCTGCTATGTCTTCTCGCTGAGTGATGATGTCATGTGGCAAGGTTGCAGCCATTTTGATGGGCCTGGAATTTTGGACTGTTGATTTGAGTTCAGAGAGTCTGACCATTCCTAGGAAAGAGGGCCCACCGCACAAGAAAAGAGTAAGGTGAACTCAGGTGACAATGACAAAAGCAGCTATCTACTACACATTGAGCAGTGTTCTAGCATCTTACATACATTACTTAGTTTACTTTTCACATTATTCTAGAAAGACAGGTATGATTACCCTAATTTTACAAATGTGGAAAAGAAGTCTCAGAAGGCAGCAGGAAATGGGATTTGGCCCTACTTCTGTCTGATTCTAAGTCTTTGACCTTTTCACTGGTCTGAGGAATAAAGGGTACATACAATCAGGTTGTGATCAAAGAACACAAAAATCTCTTTGACAAAGGATAATCTGATACTTATTTGGTAAGCAGGGGTACTCTTTACAATCCAGAGTTTTCATTAATTTCATTAGCACAACTAAAGTAGGTCAGGCAAGCCTTATACTATGCTGCCTCTGACAGGCAAGAATATAAGTAAATTAATCTAGTAGCTATTGGAATTCTTAAACATGGAAAGAAAATTTTTATTAAAAAGTTAAAACCTTTTAATCTAACTCCCAAAGGAAGAAATACAAATAGCTAATAAATACTAGGAATATGCAATTGAAAACAGATTATTACCTTTCAATGATTAAACTGAGAAAGATGTGAAATCTGACGATACCCAGTACTGGCAAAGATGCAGAGAAATAGGTGCATTTGTACAACTAATAGGAGTTTATAATTATAACAACACAGTACAAATACAAATGGAAAAAAATATGTATATACATATTACTTGTGACTGCAATTTTGCTTACAGGAGGTTCTCAGGAAATAATTACAGATGCATGTAAGATTTAGTTTTGTGCAGAGGCAGTATTTTACTTCTTTCCCTTTTCAAAGTAAAAGTATCTGTTTCAAAATATTCTTTCTGCAGCATAAATATCTTTCAAAAGTCACTTTCACATTCACTATTAAAGTCATCTTTACTTTGCAGAAACACGATTAAAAACCATGAAATTTAAATTTAATAATTTAAAAAGTAACTTATTAAATGCTAGGAGCCTCTGTGTGATATTAAATAGTACCCTGGTTGCTTTCCATTTTATGAAAAAGTGTCACTGTTACTCAAGGGCTATCTGTAAATCTGCTGGACCAGGTATTTTGTTGCAGTTAGTTAGAAGTGATGAGGACACCTCAGTCTCATAAAATTTCCACTTTCAAATCTGGTGCCATACATAACCTGTACTCTCTGATCATGGATAAAGTGAGGGTCCTGGTTTAATTTGGTCTATTAAATATGTGAATATTTAATAATAAACAGTAAAAATCTTACCATTTTAAGGTAAAAAAAAAAATCAGAAATCCTAACGGAGTTTCCTATATACCAAAAGATCATTTTGTGCACCCCACTTTGGAGACCCTACTTCATGACAATTTTAAAAAAGGGAGTCTGGGGGCATGGCTCAAGTGGTACAGAGCTTGCCAAGCAAACTCAAGGCCCTGAGTTCAAATCCCAGTACCACCCAAAAAAACACACACACACACAAAAAACAAAAAAACCACCAGTGGGTAGGTCCCATGTGATTTTTCTTTTTTCCCTTTGGTTATCTGTATTTTCTTGAGTTTCTCTTAGTAAACACTTCTTTCCATGTTCACTGTAACAACCCTCATTAAAAAAAAAAAAGCCAAATACTTTAATTTGAATGTGTTCCTTATCTGTAGCAGATGGCTACTTCCACATTGTGGACTATTATTCAGCTTTATTGTTCTAAACTTTCCCATTTCAATGTCTTGGGAAGGCATTCACAAGCTGAGGGAACAGTTTCAGAATTTCCAGTAATATTTCAGAAAGCAAAGTTTTATGGCTTTAATGGATGATGACACTTCGTGGAGATCTTTAATATACTGCAAACTAAGGAAGCATTTTAAGTTCAAAATTCCTTGTATTTTTAAAGGTTACTTGAAAAAAAAAAGCAAAATAAAGTAATAATATTAGAGTTAAGTGAATATATTTGTGACCAAGACACAGTGGCATTTTAGGGAGCTGCAAGTTATTTGGATGTGACCAAATTTCACACTGGTTTTGCTTTTTTCCTTCTCCATCTCTGATCCACTGACACTGGATCTATCCTCTGCTCGGAGCTGCTTCCTTTGTTTGACAGCAAAGGGAGAACATACTTGTCATCTCAGCCACAGGTGTCACCCTAGAGATCCCCACACATTTCCTGTTGTCTTTCTAAGAGTTTTCACCCCTTCTGCTGATGCTCTAGGAAGACCCATGCCAGTTCCTGCTCTAACCTGCAATGCCTTTTCAACAACATTTCTGGAGAAAGTCTTAGAGACTCATCTCACACACCACACCATTCCTCCATGCCCAAACAAGTCACTTTATTGGTAGAAAGGACCTTGGAAATGCTCCTTCCTAAACCCTGGAGAGCACTGAATTGAACCTCTTTTGGACTGACTTTGGAAATCTCAGGGTTTGCTAGCTAACCCCTGTGCCTTTTCATCTGCATCATTCTCTGTGGAACCTCTACTTGAGTTAGGATGGAAGGCATGGGGAGAAGTTTCTTAATTCTTGGTTCCAAGAAGAGTATAGACTCTAATAAAGTTCCAGTTAATCTTGAAGGAAATGTTTTGAGAAACATAAGTTCTCAGGAAAGCCGTTCATTCTGAAGGGTAGCACTGTGTGTGTGGAGGTGGTAGATAGTGTGCAGAAGCCATGTTCATGGTGCATTGTATGACATACAGACTGTCTCTCTCCTGTGCTCCTCTCCCCACAAACACTAGAGAATAACATGATTGTATAATTCTTTAAATTTATTAAGCACATTTTCTTAGCACCAATTGTATATCTGGGGCCCAGCTGGCTTGGGGGGTACCTGAACTCAATCCCTTTTAGAGACAGGATCAGTGGAGTTCATTGGGCAAAACTACAACATCTTGCCGGGCACCAGTGGCTCACGCCTGTAACCTTAGGGAGGCTGAGATCAAGAGGATTGTGGTTCCAGGCCACGCTGGGCAAATAGTATGTGTGACCCCATCTCCAAAATAACTAGAGCAAAATGGGCTGGAGGTATGGCTCAAGTGGTAGAGCTTGAGCTTTACACTGCTTTGCGAGTGTAAAGCCCTGACTGAGTTCAAAACCCAGTCCCACAAAAAAAAAAAAAAAACAAAAAATATAACATCTTATATTTAAAGAAGTTATTACAAAAAAGGAATTAATTTTGAAGAAAACAGGATAAGGTGGGTGCTAACTCACCTGGGGAGCAGGCAACTGAATCCTTCAGTTGCTTGGCTTTGGTTGTCACCTGTTTCAAAACATAAAAAAACAAAAAATCTTACTTTCCACATACCTTATAGGTTGAGTGACCTATTTCAGGTAAGGTCCATGTGAATGAAAAGGGTTCACTGAATTCTAAGTCTAGAAGATCCTCACTTATCAATTTAGTATTAACCAATAAGGAAGTATTAACCAATGGAGGCCCAGTGAGATTAAATGACTTAATTTAGACAAGTCATTTACCACTTGAGCCACACTCCCAGACTTAAATGACTTGATATAAAATACCTATATATTTAGCATCAGAATTAGAATAAGAACTCAGATCACTTCACTACTTCTAGGCCAGTGACAATTCCATTATATAGGCTGCCTCTTAAAACATGCTAGTGTCAAAATCACTATAGAAATGGGTCATTTTGTTTTTTTAGTTAGAATTTCCGGAAATTGAATATCTTTCTTTGCTAGAAAACATACCAGTAAGCATAATGATCAGTGAGGAAGATAACTTTTATTCTAATGATGTTATAATACAAAATACTTCACAACCTGAAAAGAAACCTTAAGAGTATGTAAGAGTGCCACTAGAGGAAAAAAATCTTTTGGTGGAGTGGGGCAGCTGGATCTAAAAACCATAGTACATTTACATGTACATGTGGAATCACAGAAATAATGTTTTTCAGTTCATTATTTTGTACAATTAATATATGCCAATAAAATAATTTCTAAGGTGGTTTGAATAGATAGGATGAGATAGCAAGGGAGACATGGCAAGATCAGCATGCTGGGGAACTTGCATCAGAGAACAAGCAGCAGGGGTATATAGGAGGGCCAGTGAAGAAACACTCAGGGAAAAAGGAGGAAAACTAGGAGATACTCCTATGAAAATCAAGTGAATAAAAAAGTAAGATCAAGGGAAGACAGTCTTTTAGAGTAGAGGCCACTTGAGACAAGGTTGGAGGTTTATGGGATATATGTGATGGAAAAGTTAAAGATAGAAGAAAATTAATTGGTAGAGTGTAATTCTGTAAAGATTCAATTAGCAAGATAAAAGAAGCCAATTTTCTTGTTTGATTTAGGTGAAAAGAAAGGAAAAATATGTGGTTCTGCAATAAAATTTTGAGCTGGCAAGTTTGGAAGTCAAGGAAACTCATGTTGGATAACTTCAATTTGTTTCTGTTAAATAGGAAGTGACGTCATCTGTAAAAAGGAGGTTGGGAATGAAACTGCAGAGTGTTTCTAAGTAGCTCTACAGTTTTCTTGAATTATGGCCTTTGCATAAATGGGAAAAAATTATTTCAATTACAATAGGTAATACTGATGGAGCCTTAAATACCTGCAGGTGTCATGCTAAAAGCTTATTTCAAATTGAACATCCCTAAGAGGCAAGTGGTATTGGTATCGTCCACACATTACCAAGGGCAACACATGAGACAGAGAAAAGGAAAAATAGCTCAAGGTTATGCAGCAAATAAAAAGTAAGGCCTAGACTGAATATCAGATTTAGCTAACTCAAAGCTTGTAATCATCAGGCTTTCTAAGGTTTTACTTTTAAATTTTATTAATGCAATGAAGTATGTTCATTCATGAATATACATGGGGCTGGGGGTATGACTCAAGTGGCAGAATGCCTGCCTAGCAAGCACAAAGCTCTGAGTTCAAACTCCAGTACCACCCCCCCTTTAAAAAAAATAACAAGAAAAACAGAATATGCATGGATTAAAGGAATAGAAAAATAGCCTATGCATAAAGTAGAATATAACTTTTAATAAAGTTGACACTTTAAATAAGTGGAGAAATGATGTCTTGTTTGATAGATGCATTGGAGAAATTATGCTTTTTTAAAGTTTTAATTAAATTTGATCCCAGATTTTAAAAAATATTTATAACAGAAATCAGAAAGTGGGTGGCTGGCAGAGTAGAGATTGACTTAGGGGCACAAGGGAATAAAAATGTTCTACAATTTTGGAAGTTGTTTACATAGGTCTATTAGGAAAAACTTGGCTTATATATTTAAAATCTTACATTATGTTCTGCAAATTTTATCTATTTTAAAAAGGAAGGGGGGAGGGAGAAAAGGAAGGAAGGAAAGAAGAAAAATAGGAAAAAAAGGTTTCATGTAGTCTGAAAATATGCTTTTTTTTTTTTTTAATTTCTTATTTTTATTTCTTAATTTTTTTCCCACTTGTGGTGCTGGGGTCAAACCCAGGTCCTTGTACATACTAGGCAAATGCTGTACCACCTATCTGCATCTCCAGTCTGCAAATATCCTTTGCTTTAATGAGTGCTGAAGGTGATAACCAAGTGTTCCACTGGAGCTTGATGAGAATTCAGTGTTTCTGAGGTTCAAATACTAAAAAGGGTGTCTGGAGAGCACCTGCTCTGGAGCCTTGTGAGGAGCATAGGCATTAATTTGGCCAGTGTATTGGCACATTAAATACCTTGCGCTCAAGTATATTGCCTTTTGGCCCAGCACCTTAGGCAATCAAAAGATTTCACTTTAATCAAGGTATGACAAAGTCGAATAGTGTTGCCACTTTTCCAGGGTTCAAAATGAAGTTTTTGCCAAACCCAAAGGACAATATGGCCTAAGAGAGTCAGATGGTCTGGGTTCTCAACTTAAGCTGCCATTAACTAGCTCAATGTACTTGAACTAATTCTTTATCTCTTTCTACAACTTATACCTGCAGCAGATATGGTTATAATAGTAATTTACAATTGTGTAATGCTATATTAGCAAAGTATTTTCACCACAATGACTTCAATTTCACATGCTAGCCACCTTATGAAACTGACATCACAGATGAAGTAACTGAAGCTCACACAACCCCTAACATAGAGCCAGGACATTAATACCAGGTTTTCTTTTAAATCTTGTTCTCTACTTTACTTCTTTGTCCATAAGGCAAAATGACTGCATTAATGATTTCTTTTTAGTTCAAATATTCTATGCTTCACTGGATATATATGACATTTTCAATGAAATATCTTTCAACTCTATTCAATAACCAAAGATTTATCAAGTATTGACCAAGTGTATCACTATACGGAGTACGGAGATATATATATTATGAATATGAATGATACAGTCCTATCCACTTACAGTCTGGTCATTTACTTTCATACTTGTTCAAGAAATTTCAAATTAATTAGAATTGCACTTAGAAAAAAAAGAAGAGGTCATTACATCTTTAAAACTTAAAATTAGAACTTTTTTTTGTTTTGTTTTTTTTGGCAGTACTGGGTTTGAGCTCTGGACTTTGCACTTGCCAGGCAGGCAACTCTACCACTAGCCCAAAATTTAAAGAAATTTTAGTTCTAAATGATACTGGCTACTTCAAGGAAACAGCAATCCAAACAGGATTGTGTCCTGGCAGTCTGGGAGTTTGGCCTCACTTCTTAAGAAGAAAGTAAATTCTATACAACTTTAACTGAGTGACTGCCCATTGCTCCAGTGTAAATTTGGCTACAATTCAAGCCTTTTCTACTTCAATTTCCCAATGTATGTCAGATGTCTACCAGTGGCATTTGTCACCCTACTGATTTGTAAGGATCCAGAATGGTAGGTGGCTATCTCAGTCCTGTCTCTATGCTATTTGCTCCTTTTCAAGCTGTATTCTCTATGGAAGACAACCAAACTGAACCAAAGGAGAATATTCCCTGGTCAAGGACTGTGAGTACTTGTTACTCTATTGTTAGGAAAACTCAAATTAGCTCTTAGAGCCCATTGACAAAATAGGAATGTAAAAATATGACTAGATAAATCTAGAATTTCTCTAAAAAATGAAGCCTGGTTGAAGGGAGAGTCCAACCAGCATTTGATGTAGAAGCTGAATGTTTCCACTGCCTTTCTGGGCCTAGAGGTCAGCTGCCATATAGCCTTCAAGGGAAAAAGCAAACTACTGTATAGAAGAGATGAAAGAATCTAGAGTACAGGCTTCTGAAGATTAATCTGGAAAAGAGAAAGTAAAGGGAATGGAAGGTGGTTGAGGAGGAAAAGCAGAAAGCAGACAAGGGTAAGGGAGAAAAGGAACTGGAAATGGCATGACAGTAGAGGATACTGGATAGCAGTGTATCTGGTATGGATTTTTAAGTTGCTTGTTATAGGGTGTTCCTCCATGTCCCCTACACAGTGATTAGGAGCACTAATCACTGTGTAAGATCTGGTCTCTATTTAACTGAGATCTGCTCTCCTGCTGTGTATGCAGGGATTCTTTCTAAAAGATTAAATGTAGTACAGTAAAAGAAGGGAGCTGAATAGTTGAGGGGAAAAAAAAGAGTACAAGTTCCGGAAATTAACACACACAATGAGAAGATGTTCAGATTTCCAAGGCTGTGGAATCATTGGTGGTTTTAGTCAGTAAGTCTTAGAGTCTAGGAGGCCAGAGGGTCCATGTGATACCTGGGTTACAACAATTTGACAAATCAGGAAAAGAGTAATTCCAGATTGTATATTAAGCTATTTTCTATGTAAATTCAGGCACATATCTACATTTGTGTGCTGTAGATTTCTCTCCTGTAAAAGTCTCTTGAAAATTTATTTCAGATATAATGAGGTTTTGATTAACATGCAAATTTCTATTGATCCAATTAGCTACCCAATACTGCTGGTTAATGTTTTTTCTTTTTTTTTTATGGGACTGGGATTTGAACTCAGAGCTTTGCACTTGCAAAGCAGGTACTCCACCACTTGAACCACAATTTCAGTCCATTTTGCAAATGGGGTATCGCAAACTATTTGCTTGGACTGGCCTCAAACTGTGATCATCCTAATCTCAGCCTCCCAAGTAGCTAGGATTACAGCGTGAGCCACCAGCGCCTGGCCTTCTTTATCTTATACTGTCTAAAATTACATTGCTGTTTGTTTCATCTTATTCATTAAGCTATTTTATACATTTTTCTATATTTCACAATAAAGGTAGGAAAAGGTAATAAAGAATATTAAGAATTTTATGTCAATTTATTTTAAGATTTAGATTAAATGCACATAATCCTAGAAATTTTAAAGGTTTCAATCTTATTCAAGAAGAAACAGAAAATGTAGGTAGTTCACCAACCATTAATGAAATAAATTCTACAGTCAAAAATTCCTTTTCAGAGAAGTCCAAATGACCAAAAAATACATGGAAAAATGCTCATCAATCCTGGCCATAAAGGGAATGCAAATCAAAACCACACTAAAGATTCTACCTCACTCCTGTTAGAATAGCTAGCATCAAGAACACCACCAGCAACAAATGTTGGCAAGGATGTAGGGAAAAAGGAACCCTCATACACTGCTGGAGGGAATGTAAGCTAGTACAACCACCTTGGAAAACAATATGGAGGCTTCTTGAAAAACTAAACATAGATCTGCCCTATGATCCAGCAATCCCACTCCGAGGGATATACCCGAAGGAATGAGACCCAAGTTATTACAAAGGCACTTGCATACCCATGTTTATTGCAGCACTATTTATAATAGCCAAGCTATGGAAACAGACAAGATGCCCCACTACCAATGAATGGATTAAGAAAATGTGGTATTTATACACAATGGAATTTTACTCAGCCAGAAAGAAGAATGAAATTTTGTCATTCTCAAGGAAATAGATGGAACTGGAGAACATCATCTTAAGTGAAGTTAGCCAGGCTAAGAAGGCCAAAAATCACATGTTCTCTCTCATAGGTGGATGACAGACCTAAAACAAATGCAGTAATATTATTGGACATGGGTCACACACTAAGGGGAAAATGTGCACAGGAGGAATAGGGAAAGGGAAGGAAACCTAAAACTTGAATGTGGCTGATGTGCTCACTGTAGAGGAGTGAATAAAGTAATCTTAAACTGGCCAAGACCACTATGCAAAGGTGACCAGGAAGTAGTAAAGAGGTCTGGTAGAGATGAGTTAATATGGATTGGAATACACAAGTGCAATGGAAGCAGTGCTAGAAATCTCTCTGTATAGCTATTTTTATCCTAAACTACCAAAACCGCTATGTCTTTCTTATTATCTCTTATGTTTTCTCTTCAACAAAATTGGAGAACAAGAGGGCATAACAGGTTCTGCCCGGAAAGGGGGGCGGGAGGACGTGGCCCAAACAATGTACACACAGGTAAGTAAATGTAAAAATGAAAGAAAGAAAGAACAAAAGAATGCAAAAAAAAATAATCCTTTATAGAAAATATTTAGCCACAGTTTTTCAGGTGAGTTCTACTAAGCATTTAAGAAACCAGTCCTACCAAAACACTTTCAGAGCACAACCCCTGACTCGGATGAAATGGATACATTTAATCAAGAAGAAACTAAAGTCTGAATAGAGTCAGCCATGGTGGCAGATGTCTGCAATCCCAGCACTCAACAGACTGGAGGCAGGAGGATGTTCAGTTCAAAGCCAGCATGGGCTACATGGTGAGACCCTTTCTCAAAACAAACAAAAGTCTGAATGAATAAATAGACATACATACAGTAAGTTAAAAACAAATGAATTAGTAATTTACGTTGCTTACATAAGGAAAAGCCATGGCCCAGATGAGTTCACTGGTGAATTAAAATATTTAAAGAAGACATAATAACAATCCTTCACAGATTCAGAAAATAGAGGATGAAAGAACACTTCCCACTCATTCCTTGAGACTTGTGTTATCCTGATGCCAAAGCCAGACAAAGACATCACAGAAAAATAAAGCTACAAATCATTAGCCCTATGGAAAGATGCAAAAATCTTTAATAAAATGTTAGCCAAATGTGACATATAATAAAAATTATACATGATGAAGTGGAAATATAAGGATGGTTTATCATGTGAAAATCAATTAATATGCCACATTAATATAATAAAGGACAAAACACATGATTATCTCAATACATGAAGAAAAAAGCATGTGACAAAATCCAATTTTTATTCATGATAGTAACTCTCAAAACTAGAAACAGAAGTTCCTTAAATAAGAGGCATCTAAGAAAACCTTAGAACATTATGCTTAATGGTGAAAAACTGAATGCCTTCTCTCTACGATCAGGAATAAAGTAAGCTTGCACTTACCACCAGATTGGAAGGGAGGAGGTAAAACTTTTCGTTCATGGAATCATTTAAACTATTAATGTTTATGCTAACATAAAAATCTACTGTCCTCATACATACCAGCAAAGGACAATTTGAAAGTGTAATTAAGAACACAATTCCTTAAAGTTAGCCTCAAAAAGATTGTTTAACAAAGGAAGTGCCACACTTGTATACTGAAAACAAAACAAAAAACATTGCAGATAGAAATAAAAGAAGCTCTAAATAAATGAAGTGATATTCCATGTTCATGGATTTGAACACTTGATAATACAATGGCAATTCTCCCCAAATTTATCTATCAATTCAACTCTCATCAAAAAGGTCTTTGGTAGAAATTGATAAGTTGATCCTAAAATTTACATGGAAATGCAAAGGACTTAATGTCAAAGTAATTTTGTGAAAAAACAAAGTTGGAAGCACTTAGACTACTCAATATCAAAATTTACTAGGCAGTTAAGGGAATCAGGACAGCCCAGTGGTAATCAGCAGAGGGAATATAGATTAATGGAACAGAATTGAGAGTGCATGAATAAACCATTACATTTATGACCAAACTGACTTTTGACAAGGTATAAAGTCAATGACATGGGGCAAAAAAATAGCATATCAACAAATGGTGATAGGACAATTGAACATCTGTGTGTAAAATAATGGACTTGACCCTTATGTTATACCAAATACAAAAATCAACTCCAAATGCATCTCATAGATCTAAATGTAACATCTAAAACTGCAAGACTTTTAGAAGGAAACTCAGGAGAAATTTTCTGTGATCTTGGGCTAGGCAAATAGTTCTTAGATACATTAAAAGTCATAATCTATAAGAGGAAAAAAGCTGATATATCTGACCTTTTAAAATAAAAACTGTTGTGCTGAGTTAAAAAAACAGTACCACCAAAACAAAACACTCAGTGCCAGAGTGCTGGTCTAGCACATATGAGGACCTCGGTTTTGGTCTCCAGTACCATAGCAACAACTACAAAACACAAGAAAGGCTAATCATCACTGAATAAATATTCAGAATCATTACTTATTAGGGAGTATATATTATTAGCATATAGTGAGATACCATAACACTGATATAGTCACAATAAAAAAGTCAGCTACAATACTGAGATAGTTACAATAAAAAAAGATAAAACCAAGACCTAAAAAAATAAGGATATGAAGAAGCTGCAACCTTTGTGTCAATTTTATTTGTAGGAATCCATCTACGGAAATGAAACATACATCCATACAGACTTAACCGCTAATGTTCCGGCAGCATTATTCTCAACAGCCAAAAAGTGGAAATAATCCAAATACTAATTAGTAGACTGGATACGCAAAATGTCATATTATTCATTCAGTTGAGGAATATAAAGAAATGCACTGTTGATACATGTTACAACATGGATGAACTTCAAAACATTTTGCTAAGTGAGAGAAGCCAGACGCAAAAACTAAATACTATACAATTCAATTTACATGTAATTTCCAGAAAAAAACCCAAATTATACATATAAAATAAGAGCTCAGTAGTTGCCTGGGGCCAGGAAAATAGGGGTGAGAAATGAATGCAAATGGAGTTGAGGGAACATTTTGCGTGATGAAAATGTCTAAGAGATGGCAGTATTGTACAGCTCTATGAATTTACTGAAAACCATTGAATTGCACACTTACAATGAGTAGATTTTATGTTAGGTAAAGTGTACCTAAATAAGGCTTTAAAAAAAATTGTAGCAGGAACAAATAACACCACCACAGTACTATTAACGATAAGCCCAATGTTGCATAGAGATATTTAGAACTCACTCATCTTGTATATTGTTTACTTATTTTATTATTTTTTATAGCTAAACATTTAACAGAAATACTAAAATATGAATTCAATTTCCTCACTGTTGAAGTCATGAAAAATTCTTCCTTTTGTAATCAAAGTAAATTTTATTATGCAAAAAGGTATTTTTGTTATTACATTCATAAGTACAGATTGTATTTCTAAACAAATTTATGTGGACTTCTTTTAAAAGGCCTAGGCTTATAGTTTTAGGCCTTACATTTAGGTCTTTAATCAATTTTTTGTTAATATTGCATTCTTTTACATGTCAATATAAAGTTTTTCAAGCACTATTTGTTGAAGAGACTATCCTTTTCCTTATGTGTTCTTTGAATCTTTTTGAAGGTTAATTAACTGAATAGATGTGAGTTTTTTGTTGTTGTTTGGTGGAACTGGGGTTCGAACTCAGGGCCCTGTGCTTGCTAGGCAGGAGCTCCACCACTTGAGCGATTCCATAAGCCCTTGAACAATGACCTTACTCCTCGTTTTTCTGTATCTCTCACTAGGACTAATTCTAATCATATTTGGACTTCTTAGACTGATTTCCTGCATTTCTTTTCTATAATATTTTGAGACTTATTTGTCTTTTTATTCTACTCTCCAGGAGATTTTCCTTAGGATAACTTTAAGCCATTCTACTTCATTTATTTTTGCTACTTGATACTTTTTCTTCTGATTTTTTTTTTCATGGCATCCTGTGTTTTGTTTTATGAATTCAGTATTTTCTTGCTGTCTGGTATAATGAACTAATTTTAGCAGGATAGAATGAACTATGCTATAGCCCTACCATAAGAAATCCAACTAGTAAAACACAAAAAACTTGAATAATTTTATATGATCAAATAGATTGTTTTGAAAATGCAAAGAAAGGACTTTGACAATATATTCTTCCTCATTAGGTCATATAAGAAAAATTACATGATTTCAAGAGATGCTAAAAAGACACTGATAAAATTTCACATTTATTTCTGAAAACAATTATTGTAAGTTAGAACTGAAAAATTAAATTGAAGAAAATTTCCCCAGCATAATCTGTCTCATATCAGTGACTAACATTAATAGGCAAACATTAGGTTTCTTTATTAAAAAAGAGGAAAAAAGCTGTATAATCACTATATGATATATAGTATATTAGTATAGCTGTATAAAATAAAACTGGGAATTTTATTATCTTCCCTCATCATCTTTACTGGCATAATGGGCTATTTTTCAAACTACCCACCTCTCACCTCACACTAAAGCACTAAGTTATTTATAAAAGTCTGTTTAAATCTAGCCACCTGTCTTTTGTTTTGCTGCCTACCTGGGCCTTTTCTAAGCAAGCAGAAAATCTCCAGTCAGTCTGTTATCACAACCAGAATGCAAGAGATTAGTGACCAGGAGAGAAATAGAATCAATTTACATCCTTTTAGGCAAAAGAATAATATTACTTCACAAGCAAGAAATCTGAGGCCCCTGACCTTAATTTAGAAAGGCTGCAGTTAATAAGCACATTAAAGTTAGTTTTACATGCCAGACAGCTTTTGTTTCCTCTGTTGTTTTTACAATGAGTGTCCTTGGTGGTTACTTAAATTATTTGCCAAGAGGCATGCATTAAAATTTAAAATACTTAATCTGTAATAAAGTAGGTGTTATAGTTTAGGTATACCTGAGTTAAAACATACTTTGGGGTCAAAAAATTTTTAAAGCTAAAAACATTGCTTATATTTATCCAGAGTAGAATTTGCAATCTAACTCTGCTAATTATAACAATTAACATGCTTAATTTCTTTCCTAATTGAGAAATAATGTAAGTTTTTTTTACCATAGTCTGTTAACCCAAATAAAGAACCATTTAAATCCCACCATTGCTACACTTTCACCTCTCCCTCTGAAAGGTCAATTGTTTCTCAAAGGAAAGAGAAGGAAGCCTGAAGCTACAAATTTAGCAGGGAAACGGGTCAAGGAACAGCTGTGCAGAGCTGGGGCAAACAGGTCAGGTGATCAGTTCAGTATGGTAGAAGTAAAGGGAAGATGCTGACAGCAAACTGAACCTGACTTCTTTTTCATAACCAAATACTTAATGAAAACAAATTGAATTAACACCATAAGCCAAAAAGAAGCATAAGTGATCCTTTAAAGTATGCTTAACTTTTACTTAACATTCTATTACAGGAATGGTACCAGCTGAACCCATTCAGCCTGCTTCAGTGTGATTCACAAGTCATTTCTGCATGTTACTAAAATGAGTTAGCTGAGTCTTTGGACACTTGTTCTCTTTTAGAGCATGATTTATTGTGTGTATGTATGCAGTTACTGAACTGAAATGTATAGTGCAGCTAAGGAGATGATGCTCACAGAATGAAAATGCACTGTGAAAACTCAGTGTGATGTAAAATGACACAAAAGAAAAGTTATAATGGCATTTTTTGGTGCTACAAAAGTTTAGACCTATTAACTATTTCCAAGGTACTTTTGATATTAGGAAAACAGAAGTAATACTTGGCACATACACAGGAAAACAGAAGTAATACTTGGCACATACACACACAAACTAAAAAAAAAATAATGGTTGCCACTTCCATTATGAAAAGAAAAATTATTGCAGACAGAAAATCAGTCTTCTTTGGGGAGATTTTTTTTTTTGGGAAAAATAGAAACACAGTATTTTAGTGACTATGTTAATCACTATATTATTAGCAGCTATATAATTAGAGGGCCACGATATTTAAATGAGAACATCAATAGCCATGAAATGTCTTTAATGTGGTCAGATATTTACTGGTAAGTTTTTACTAACTTATCTTTTACAAGCAACTTTAAAAGAACAAAATAAAATGCACATCTCGGCAACACCTTTAGCAGAAGAAAAGGCATCTCTATCATTCTTCAGTCACTAAAGGTAATTTGTATCCTTATGAAACTGCAAAAAAAATTATGTTTATTTTCCCATGATCATACTTTAACTCTCAAGTGATAATAATGCCAAACATCTTATAAAAATTCAAGTAATAGTCTTTTTTTTCCTTCTTGAGGTGCTGGGACTGAACCCAGGATCTTGTGCATGCCAGGCAAGTGCTCTACCACTGAGCTGCATACCCAGCCCCAAACTGTAGTCTTTTAAATGTGATTTTTTGGTTGTTTTTGGCAATACTGAGGTTTGAACTAGAGCCCTGCACTTGACCTGAGCTACATCTCCAGCCCTAAATGTGATTTTTTTAGAGACCTAACAATATTCATATATGTAATTTAAAAATTTCAAAGTAAGTCATATCCAAAAGGAAAAAAAAAAAAACTTGACAGTATTTTTTAAAGCTTATTTCTATATCAAAAAATTGAAGTTTACTACAGAAAGTAATTTGTAGCACTTAATAACAGTGGTTGTTTTTTGTTATTATTGTTGTTTTCGTAATCATTTGGCAGGTCTTTAAAAAATTTTGTGTTCATTATCAAAAAGTCCTAAAGGTATACTAACAGAATTAAAAGTGAAATTTAAATCTTTGCTTTCACTGACCCATTAAGAACTTTTAGATCTATAGCATGTATTTTAAAGTCAACTTAGTAAAGAATATTTACCATTCTTTATGAAAATATCAACTTTATAACTGACACAAGGAAGGTTTTTTCCCCTTAATTTCAATTAAATATTTACTTAGTACTTAGCACATGTCCAGCACTGAGTAGTTTTTAAAAGATTCTCTGCTGTAAATTTCCTGAATAAAAGCACCTGAAGTGTTAAGTCAAACCTCTCCAGAAAAATACCTTGTTTTCTTTTCTTAAATTTTATTTTTTATGTTTTTAAAATAGTTTTTAAAATTAGGATATATTTGTTATGGGGGCGTGGATTCATAGTGACAAATCCAATTAGACTTATATTGTACATTAGTTGCATCACCCCCTCTACCCCTCAACCCCCTCCCCATCCCACTTAAAGCAATTGCTAGAGGTTTCTTAGTTTTGTTTCATAACCATATAGTCTCACCTGAATTTCCTTCATTCACTCTCCTCTCCCACTAGTACCCCCCCAAACACTGTACCTATTTTACAGTCCTGGCTTTGGTTATTAATATTTAAGTTGATGTTCAAAGGGGCATCTCAATGCATGTTCACCATGGGTGTACTTATTTTGGTCTGTTCAAACTCTTCCATTTCTCTCTTTTACTCCTTCCCTCCCACCCCCTATTTTTCAACAGCATTCGATCTTGTTTTCTAAATGTAGGCATTCACAGATATATAATATATATGAATGGTCACATGGATGTGTGTATAGTAGTAACAATATTCATATATATATACACACATATATTTATATATAATTTAAAATTCTCAAAGCAGGTTCTACCCAAAAGGAAACATACACATAGACAAACTTGTCAAAATGAACAGTCACGTCATCCTTGAAATAAAAAGGCAAACATTCTAGTCACATTATAGGAGTAGTGCTCATTTAATTAATCCAAACCACCTGTCTAAATATACTAGAAGTCTGTACTTCAATGTTAAAAAGATCCTGCTGAAATACAACCTCTCTAATTCTGATCAGTTTGAGAACTGTCTTTTGCACAATTAAAGGGTCACTATAAACACAAAACCTGGCATTGTTTTTCTGTGATTAGGTTTCAGTAGCTTAAGTCTCCAAACACTAGAATTCCTCACACAGCTGCTAATTGTGGACCAGAGTTGATTCACATCTGCTTCTTGCTTATTTCATTAATGGTTCACTTCCAGGTCCTCAAAGAATTGCGGCCTTTCTCCAAAGATAATGTAGGACCCATCTACGTCTGCCTCCTACATAGATGGCTTGTTCTTGTTTGTCACTCTCCTTACAATGCAAATCTGAGTGAACTCACATCTGTCACAGATCGACCCAATTCGTGAGCAATCTTTTCCCATCGACCTGGGGTCCCTCCTGGGAACTTAACCATACTTCTTGTCAGCTGGCTGAGGTCCTCTTCTGTCCATTCAGGTGCCTGCAAAACATTAAAGAAAATAAGATAATTGGGAGAATGCTTACTAAAACATTTAACAAGCCTGTGAAAGAAATTATTGGCAATATGTTTTCTACAAACCCCAACAATGCTAAAATGTATCTAGAAGTCTAGATAAAGGATTGAGTTGTATATATAAGATTAGGATGCAAAGCTCCACCAGCCTTTTAAATATTTTCCTATGAATACCAAATAGGAAAGCAGAAGTACTGTTGAAAAAAGACTGTTCAGTTTTGCATTAAAGTAAGAAATAATTATCAAAGCCTGTGGAATGCATTCTTGCTACTAAATGCAGTGCTGCTCACAAATGCCTCACACTAACTATTACAGGTCTTGAAGTTAAAAAAATACACTTAAAAAAAGTAATAATAAAATCTTAATGAAAATGTCATCAACTAAATGTATTTGTTCACAATCAGAACCGAGACAAAGATATTTCTTGTTCATGCTATGTAACAACAGTCAACTTTAAAAATAAGTTTAACTTGTCAAATGCTAGCATTTTATAAAACCTGGGAACAAATAAAATTAGAAACTATTGGCACCAAGACTTAAGTCATCCAGTCCATGCAAAACAGTGTTTTTGAGAAGGTAAATAGCTTCTAAAAGTTGACTAAATTAATACCTAGTAAGTAAAACATCTTAAAGATTACAAAACTGCACAAAAATTCTAACAGCAACCTACTTTCTGCTTTATTCTCGGTACTACCAGTGGTCAAACCTAAAACTATTCAAAGCAAAATAAATTATCATTGAATAAGAAAAATCATATAACAATAATTTATATTTTTGCACTAAACTATCCCCATCAGAGTGGTAACCACTCTGGTATTACTCCTCAGTAGTCAACAGAGAGACTACCTTACTTTTCTTTACTTAGAAAGAGGGAGAGGGAGAAAGAGAAGGAGGGAAAGGAAGGAGGGAGGGAGGTGAAAGAAACGGAGAGAGATGGACAAGATGGAGGGAGAGAATAACAGAGGGAGAGAGAAAGGGAGAAGAAGGGAGAGAGGAAGACAGAGACTGAGGGAGGGAGGGAGAGAGGAAGAAGGAGTGGAGAAAAATTCTTTGAAACAAATACCTTTTCTAATCACCATTTCCGATAATGAACAGGCATACATCAGGCAGTATGCATTACAGAACCATCAGCACAGAACAACAGTCAGAGGTGAGTGACCCCAGGGACTATCTCCACAGCTACAGCAAAGCTTCTCCCTGACACTAATCCTCCCTGTCATTCTCCCACTGTGCTCTAACCACACTGACATCCGCCTGCCTTGCTGCAAGCTTAACGGGGCCCTTCCTGACTTTTTACTGTCTCCCCCAATCAATGGTTCAAGCGTGCTCTTTTCACCATGTCCAAATGGCAGCTTCACTCATAATCAAAGTGCACTGCCCCTGTTAAAGGGCTTTCCGAAAGGCTCTCCCATTTGCATTCATTTGCAAAGCAAACTACTTTTATTCACTTTGTTCTGCTATCAAGAATGTTCCCTGAAGCAGATAAATTGGCATAAATACAACCTGCCACTTAAGAGTCAGTAAATAATAGCCAATAGTAGGGAGGATTTTATCAATCATTCTATTTTGTATCCACTAAGAGCTGAAAGCCTCAAACATAATCATCAGCAAAGTCCATACAATACATGCATAAATTCACTTATATAAAAAGGTAGCCCACATGGGTCTGGTTGGAATTTCTTTGATATTTAACAAATATCAGAAATCTAATTTTCCATATTAGACGATTTAAAAATTTACAGAGGTGTTTTCCTTCTTTCTTTTTGCCTTATTTAAGGAAAAAGTATTATTGTTATTCAGATACCATTTAGAGGAACACAATTGGATTTTTCAAGGAAATATTTTTATTGCTAAAAGTCAAAAGCTTTAATAAGTTTACAAATTGGTTTCAGAAATGCAAGAGGTAAGTTTTAAGTAGAATTTAAATATAAGTTCATTAAGTTGGAATTGTATAAAGATACACAATCAATATTCAAACCATACAGTTCAGTTTTACACTAAATAAAATCATCTAGTTTCTGTACTTGCTTTAACAAATATTGTTGGAGCAAACAAAATTGTCTAAAATGCCAAAACCAAAAATTGTTTCATACATGATTGTTTCACATAACGAATTAGAAAATAATTTACATTAACAGACTTGTTATATGTTTACATATATAGTCACATATGTGTTATATATATTATATATATATATATGAACAATGGGCATTAGAAAGCAATCTGATTTTAATTCCTTATTAATTAGGGTCTAAAAGAATAGTACCTCTTTTTCTGGGAAGGGAAATTTTTAAATAAAATATTTGGATTCACATCCTGAAAAAAAAATTACCTCCTGCTATGACAAACTTTCCTTTCAATTTCATTTATTTCATGATAATTTTATTACTAATATTTTTTAAAGACTGATAACAACTAGGACCATAATCTGAGTTTTCAGCTCTCTCCTCCAGCTGTAAGGCACTTTGGTGAATGAGTAATTTCTCAGCAATAGTTAGCTGAGTCTTCAGAGGCAACAGAGCCTACTGTGATCCAGCTACTACAGAAGCCATGACGGTGGGCATGGTATGAATGTCTTCTCCCTGTTCTAATATGGAGCCAACTGTAGCTGTAAAAGTCAAATGAATGCATAAGCATACTGCTTTCCCACTTAAGACCATGTGCATCCAATATTACCGAAACACTGGGCCAAAAATTCATCACCATAGTAAAGTAATGGAAGATACCACATGGTGTGGGACAGCTGTTGTGACTACACAAGCATTCCAATTTTGCATCAGAAAAACCCTGCCCTGGGAACGAATCTCCATGTTGAGTACAAAATAAAAAGTAACTTCAAATTATTCCATACTTTTATATAATGACCCAAAAATATATCGACTACACTAAGAACTGAAAAGAAAATTTAAATTGTATTACCTTATAATGTTCCTTTGGGATGGATTTTTTTTTTTTTGGTCATAAAACCTGCTATGTTAAACACTTGGTATCTTTGAAAACATTTAATATTTTTGGATTACTGGGGTTGGAGGCTGTAGGGGAAAGCCAGTATATTTTTATATAACCTATATGCATGCTTCCCCTCAAAGGGTTAGTCCATAAAAGGTTAATAAACAAAGTATTATACAATTTTATGTGGTTGAAAAATTATGGCCAAATTAAAAGAAAAATGTACTTAATACTTACTGTGTTTTCATATTTTAATAACAAGATTGTTTTCTATCTAGTAAGTAGATACAGAAACTCCCTCAGGGGAAATATTTCTAATAACCTGTCAGTAGTCATTATATTTATATAATTACAAAAGTTAAATTTTTAGATTCAACGATATTTAGTAGTTTTAGTTCAATTCGAATTCTCAGAAATTTTATCTGAGAAAATAATATCCTTACATATTATTATCTGGTTAAAATATCAGATGTACAGCTAACAATGTAGATG
Organism: Castor canadensis; assembly: GCF_047511655.1. NCBI lineage: Eukaryota > Metazoa > Chordata > Mammalia > Rodentia > Castoridae > Castor > Castor canadensis. The sequence goes on along the minus strand of NC_133400.1, from coordinate 75,366,595 downwards.
GTATAATACTAATCTAATTATGTTACCATCTAACTCTAGGTTTTATATACAATTTCCTTTCTAGAATGTGAATTTAGCTTTCTGCTACACAATTTTCCTTTCCAACTTAAAAAACAACCAAAGTGTTCCTGACGAACTTCTATGTAAGCAAATGGCATGTTAATAACAACAAAATTAAAAATGAATTGCTGTCTAGGAAGAAAAACTCTTTGAGGTCTCTCTTCCTGACTTGCAGGTGGCCATCTATGTCCTTTCCTCTCCCACTCTCTCCCTCTCTCTCTCTCTGTGTGTGTGTGTGTGTGTGTCTGGCTGGCAGGGGTGGTGGAATCTCTGGTCTCTCTTCTTCTAAGAGTATCTTCTTAAAAGGATACAAGTCTTTGCCAGGTGTTGGCACCTGTAATCCTAGCTACTCAGGGGGCAGTGGTTTGAAGCCAGCCCCGGCAAACAGTTTCCGAGACTTTGTCTGGAAAAAACCTAACACAGATTCCAAGATAGCGGCTAGAGGGAGGAAGCAGAAAGCGACCCTCCTATAGTGAAATCTTGGAGAGATGCTGGAGACACACTTTGCAGGCATAATCACTGAGAAGAGGCAAAACTTTGACCCCCTCCACATCTCCAGCCGGCGCAGAGAATCTCCACCTCACGTTAAATGGAGAAACGAGGAGGGCCCCCAGGGCTGCCAGTTGCCGGCGCCCATACGGCTTGGGAAGACGCGGACCAGGTGAGCTTCACGGTACCGCGGTACCACCACAGACAAGCCTGGGCCAGAGCAGCATAGCCCCCTGGACAGACTGACCTCCACCGGGGAAAAAAAGAGAAACTGAGTAATAAGCAATAAGAACAGTTAAGACACGCTGGAAAGAGGGTGGGGTGCCCTGAGCGCTGAAGATTGGGGGAAGGGAACCCTTCCCGGGACTGTAAATAAACAAGCCAGGCGGGCAGGAGAGGCTCTGGCGGGAGCGGGGGTCGTGCACCCAGCAACCAGGAGCTGGGAAGCTTGTGAGAGTGGCGGAGGGAGGAAAAATCCACAGGAGAGGGGGGAAGACCCACTTCCCACGTGAACTATAAACAAACACACAGGCCTGACAACGCGGGTGCAGTGTCACCTTTCCCAGTGCCTGGAAAGGGGAAAGCTTGTAACAGAGGCTCCAGCACAGGAGAACTCTGAGCAAACAAAGCCTGCAGGGCCAGGTGAGTGCTAAGCTCACCCCATAGATCTGCATAAATAACGCCTCCAGCAACAGCAGGCTGAGAGCAGTGGGCAGGCAAGCCACAGTTGCAGATACCACTCTCAGAACTGTCTCCAGACTTTTTTTTCTTTTTCTCCCTACCTTTGATGAGAGAACCGAATTACACCTGCAAGCAGAAAAACTTACTGAAACTGTACTGCATTTGAACTTGGGACACTTGGTGGGTTTTTTTTGTGCATGTGTTGTGTAGTTTTGTTCTACTTTATGCGTCCCCTTTGATGAGACAACTACAGAACATCTGAGGCACCAACTCCAGGACTGAAGACTGAGACGGACACCCAAATTATTAAGACTGAAACTTCATTGCATTTGAACTTGGAGGTTTTTTGGTTTTTTAAAATTTTCTATTTTTTCATTGTTTTTTAATACATTTTTATATATAGATTTTACTTTCATTTACTTTTTATTTTTATTATCTTTATTTTTTTTATTTTTGATTTTCAATCCTCTCTCTATCTCCCTAATGTCTGTTCAGCTTACTGTCCAATTAGTACACTAAATCTCCCTGTTTATACCTTTGAAACCTTCTTGTCTGATACCTTGTTCTGTTTTCTCCCTCCAGTCTGTATATTTGTTTTTTCCACTTCTTTAACTTCTTGCTTTCCATCTCAGCTCACCCTTCCACTCTAAATATTACCATTGTTATTATTATAAGCTAGAAAATACTTAATTGCACACAGTACAGGGATAGTAACAACACCAAAGACAATGACGGGAAGACAGAAAAAAACAGGGAAACCAGTTTCCCCACAGCAAAAAATTAGTACAGGAACCAGAGAGGAATGAAGAAACCAGGTACTCAGATCCAGACACCAACAAAATGAAGATAAACTATGCCAAAGGACCCAATGAAGCCCACAAGAATAATTTAAAAGAAGATATATTACAGGTACTCAATGAGAATTTTATAGAGCTGATACTGGATAGGGTCAACGAAAATGTACAGGAGACACACAAGAAATTCCAAGACAACAAAAATAGAGAATTTGAAAAAGCAAAAGAAGAAATAAAGGAAACCATAGAAGCACTGTATAAACACCAAAGTGAAAGAGAGAACACCATGAATAAACAGATCAATGAACTCAGGACAAAAAAAACCGCAGAAAAAAGAACGAAACAGAACTGCAAAACAAAACGGAAGGCCAATCCAGAAAAATAGAACAAACAGAAGACAGAACCTCAGAACTTGAAGATGAAATGGTAATTAAAGGAAAAACCAAAGAACTATTAATTAAACAACTCAAGACCTGTGAAAAGAAAATGCAAGAACTCACCGACTGCATCAAAAGACCAAATTTGAGAATCATGGGCATCGAAGAAGGAGAAGAGGTGCAAGCAAAGGGAATGTGTAATATATTTAACAAAATAATAACGGAAAATTTCCCAAATCTAGAGAAAGATATTCCCATACAGATGCAAGAGGCCTCCAGGACACAAAACAGACCAGATCAAAATAGAACTACCCCATGACATATCATCATTAAAACAACAAGTTCAGAAACAAAAGAAAGAATACTGAAGGCTGTAAGAGAGAAAAAACAAGTAACATACAAAGGTAAATCCATCAAAATCACAGCAGACTTCTCAACAAAAACATTAAAAGCAAGAAGAGCATGGGGTGAGATCTTCTGGGCACTGAATGAAAATAACTTCAACCCCAGGATACTCTATACAGCAAAACTATCATTCAAAATAGATGGAGCAATAAAAGTCTTCCATGATAAGCAGAAACTAAAACAATATGTGACCACAAAACCACCACTACAAAGGATTCTTCAAGGGATTCTGCACACAGAAAATGAAACCCAACTTAACCATGAAAAGACAGGCAGCACCAAACCGCAGGAAAAGAAAAAGCAAGACAGTAGAGAGTAACCTCAACTTAGGTACACACAATCAAACCTTCAAACAACTAAGACAACTAAATGACAGGAATCACCACATACCTACCAGTACTAACGCTTAATGTTAACAGACTTAATATACCCATCAAAAGGCAGCGCTTGATGAAATGGATTAAAAAGGAAGATCCAACAATTTGTTGCTTACAGGAGACCCATCTCACCGACAGAAATAAGCATAGGCTAAGGATGAAAGGCTGGAAGAAGATTTATCAAGCCAATGGCCCACGAAAACAGGCAGGAGTAGCAATACTTATCTCTGACAAAGTAGACTTCAAACCTACATTGATCAAACGAGATAAAGAAGGACATTCCATACTAATAAAAGGGGAAAAAGACCAAAAGGAAATAATTATCAACCTGTATGCACCCAATGTCAATGCACCCAGTTTCATCAAACATACCCTGAAAGACCTAAAAGCATATATAAACGCCAACACAGTGGTTGTGGGAGACTTTAACACCCCAGTATCAATAGATAGGTCATCCAAACAAAAACTCAATAAAGAAATCCAAGATCTAAAATATGCAATATCGAATGGACCTAGTTGATGTCTACAGAACATTTCATCCAACTTCTACACAATATACATTCTTCTCAGCAGCCCATGGAACATTGTCCAAAATAGATCATAGCCTAGGGCACAAAGCAAGTCTCAGCAAATGTAAGAAAATAGAAATTATACCGTGCACACTATCTGATCACAATGCAATAAAAGTAGAACTCAATAACAAAAGTAAAGACAAAAAATATGCAAACAGCTGGAAACTAAATAACTCATTACTTAATGAAGAATGGATCATTGATGAAATAAAAGAGGAAATTAAAAAGTCAACGAAAATGAAAACACACCCTAGCGGAACCTATGGGACACAACTAAGGCAGTCCTGAGAGGACAGTTTATAGCCATGAGTGCATATATTAAAAAGACTGAAAGATCCCAAATCAATGACCTAATGATACATCTCAAACTCCTAGAAAAACAAGAACAAGCAAATCCCAAAACAAATAGGAGAGAAATAATAAAAATAAGAGCTGAAATCAATGAAATAGAAACCAAAAAAACCATACAGAGAATTAATGAAACAAAAAGTTGGTTCTTTGAAAAAATAAACAAGATTGATAGACCCCTGGCAAACCTGACTAAAATGAGGAGAGAAAAAACCCAAATTAGTAGAATCAGGAATGCAAAAGGGGAGATAACAACAAACACCATGGAAGTCCAGGAAATCATCAGAGACTACTTTGAGAACCTATATTCAAATAAATTTGAAAATCTTAAAGAAGTGGACAGATTTCTAGATACATATGACCATCCAAAACTGAACCAAGAGGAAATTAATCACCTGAATAGATCTATAACACAAAATGAAACTGAAGCAGCAATCAAGAGTCTCCCCAAAAAGAAAAATCCAGGACCTGAGGGATTCTTTGAATTCTATCAGACCTTTAAAGAAAACTGATACCAACCGTCCTTAAACTGTTCCACGAAATAGAAAGGGAAGGAATATTGCCAAACACATTTTATGAAGCCAGTATTACACTTATCCCAAAACCAGGTAAAGACACCTCCAAAAAGGGGAATTATAGGCCAATCTCCTTAATGAACATTGACGAAAAATCCTCAACAAAATAATGGCAAACTGAATTCAACAACACATCAAAAAGATTATACACCACGACCAAGTAGGCTTCATCCCAGGGATGCAGGGGTGGTTCAACATACGAAAATCAATAAACGTAATAAACGACATTAACAGAAGCAAAGACAAAAACCATTTGATCATCTCAATAGATGCAGAAAAAGCCTTTGATAAGATCCAACACCATTTCATGATAAAAGCTCTAAGAAAACTAGGAATAGAAGGAAGGTACCTCAACATTATAAAAGCTATATATGACAAACCTACAGCCAGCATTGTACTTAACGGAGAAAAACTGAAACCATTCCCTCTAAAATCAGGAACCAGACAAGGATGCCCACTATCTCCACTCCTATTCAACGTAGTACTGGAATTCCTAGCCAGAGCAATTAGGCAAGAAGAAGGAATAAAAGGAATACAAATAGGTAAAGAAACTGTCAAAATATCCCTATTTGCAGACAACATGATCCTATACCTTGAAGACCCAAAAAACTCTACTCAGAAGCTTCTAGACATCATCAATAGCTATAGCAAGGTAGCAGGATATAAAATCAACATAGAAAAGTCATTAGCATTTCTATACACTAATAATGAGCAAACTGAAAAAGAATGTATGAAAACAATTCCATTTACAATAGCCTCAAACAAAATCAAATACCTAGGTGTAAACCTAACAAAAGATGTGAAAGACCTCTACAAGGAAAACTATACACTTCTGAAGAAAGAGATTGAGGAAGACTATAGAAAGTGGAGAGATCTCCCATGCTCATGGATTGGTAGAATCAACATAGTAAAAATGTCGATACTCCCAAAAGTAATCTACATGTTTAATGCAATTCCCATCAAAATTCCAATGACATTCATTAAAGAGATCCAAAAATCTACCGTGAAATTTATATGGAAACACAGGAAGCCACGAATAGCCAAGGCAATACTCAGTCAAAAGAACAATGCAGGAGGTATCACAATACCTGACTTCAAACTATATTACAAAGCAATAACAATAAAAACAGCATGGTACTGGCACAAAAACAGACATGAAGACCAGTGGAACAGAATAGAGGACCCAGATATGAAGTCACACAACTATAACCAACTTGTCTTTGACAAAGGCACTAAAAATATACAATGGAGAAAAAGCAGCCTCTTCAACAAAAACTGCTGGGAAAACTGGTTAGCAGTCTGCAAAAAAACTGAAACTAGATCCATGTATATCACCCTATACCAAGATTAACTCAAAATGCATCAAGGATCTTAATATCAGACCCCAAACTCTAAAGTTGGTACAGGAAAGAGTAGGAAATACTCTGGAGTTAGTAGGTATAGGTAAGAACTTTCTCAACGAAACCCCAGCAGCACAGCAACTAAGAGATAGCATAGATAAATGGGACCTCATAAAACTAAAAAGCTTCTGTTCATCAAAAGAAATGGTCTCTAAACTGAAAAGAACACCCACAGAGTGGGAGAAAATATTTGCCAGCTACACTTCAGACAAAGGACTGATAACCAGAATATATAGGGAACTTAAAAAACTAAATTCTCCCAAAAATAATGAACCAATAAAGAAATGGGCACGTGAACTAAACAGAACTTTCTCAAAAGAAGAAATTCAAATGGCCAAAAAACACATGAAAAAATGCTCACCATCCCTAGCAATAAAGGAAATGCAAATTAAAACCACACTAAGATTCCACCTCACCCCTGTTAGAATAGCCATCATCAGCAACACCACGAACAACAGGTGTTGGCGAGGATGCGGGGAAAAAGGAACCCTCTTACACTGCTGGTGGGAATGTAAATTAGTACAACCACTCTGGAAAAAAATTTAGAGGCTACTTAAAAAGCTGAACATTTATCTACCATTTGATCCAGCAATACCACTCTTGGGGATATACCCAAAAGACTGTGACACAGGTTACTCCAGAGGCACCTGCACACCCATGTTTATTGTGGCACTATTCATAATAGCCAAGTTATGGAAACAGCCAAGATGCCCCACCACTGACGAATGGATTAAGAAAATGTGGTATGTATACACAATGGAATTTTATGCAGCCATGAAGAAGAACGAAATGTTATCATTCGGTGGTAAATGGATGGAATTGGAGAACATCATTCTGAGTGAGGTTAGCCTGGCCCAAAAGACCAAAAATCGTATGTTCTCCCTCATATGTGGACATTAGATCAAGGGCAAACACAACAAGGGGCTTGGACTTTGAGCACATGATAAAGTGAAAGCACACAAGGGAGGGATGAGGATAGGTAAGACACCCAAAAAACTAGATAGCATTTGTTGCCCTCAATGCAGAGAGACTAATGCAGATACTTTAAAGCAACAGAGGCCAATAGGAGAAGGGGACCAGGAACTAGAGAAAAGGTTAGTTCGAGAAGAATTAACCTAGAAGGTAACACACATGCACAGGAAAGCAATGCGAGTCAACTCCCTGTATAGCTATCCTTATCTCAACTTGCAAAAACCCTTCTTCCTTCCTATTATTGCTTCTACTCTCCCTTCAACAAAATCAGCAATAAGGGCAAAATAGTTACTGCCTGGTAGCAAGGGGGTGGGGGGGAGAGGGGAGTAGGCGGGGAGAGAAATGACCCAAACATATACACATAGGAATTAAAAAAAAAAAAACTTCACAAAAAGAGGGGGAGCCTGGTGGAGTGGCTCGTGGTATAGGCCCTGAGTTCAAGTCCCAGTATGGCAAAAAAAATCATAAAAAAAGCACTGGTGGAGTGGATCAAGGTATTAGCCACAATAAATAAATAAAAATGGAAAGAGAAAATAAACCAAAATATAAGTAAAAGAAAGAAAAAAGGGCTTGCAAGTGGCTCAAGTGGTAGAGTGCCTGCTGGCAAGCATAAGGCCCTGAGTTCAAGCCCCAGTACTACTGGAAGGAAGGATACCAGTATTATTACATCAAGGTCCCACCTTTGTAACTTCGTTAATTTAACCTTAATCACCTTGTGATGGGCCCTATCTCCAAACAAAGTCGCAACTGGTAAATATTTTGCTATCATAAATTTGGTGAAAAATTCTGTTCAGTGTCAATTTCAACCGTTTTCCCCTGCCACCTCTTCCCCCTACAAACCCTTGCACTGAGGTTTGAATCCAGGGTCTCACGCTTGCTAGCAGGTGCTCTACCACTTCAGCCACTCCACCAACCCTTTTTTGTGTTGGGTATTTGCCTGGGGCTATCTTTGAACTGTAATCCTCCTGATCCCTGCCTCCCTCCTGGTTCAACAGTCTTTTAACTGCAGTTTGCCTTCAACTCTGAAGAGGCCCCATATAGGCATACCCAGCTTTTGTGGTGCTTAACCAGCTTTGCCATAATGTAAATCTTTGAGGGCAAGAGCTTAACTATACCTTTCTTCGGGAGCACAGGTAGGACATCATACTGATAACTTCTTCTCTGGGGAGATTCATTTGACACACTCATTCAGGACATACAAATACAAAGGTGCTTACCAAAAGAAGGGCCACTGCCTCAACGCAGCTCAAGGCCCCCTCACCTTAGTTACAATTGGGAAAACTATCCAGTAAACTGAAAATCATTGCCTCCATGACACTCTTAAGAAACAGATCTTGACCCTGTCAGCACCCACAACTTCTTTTAGGCTCTTTTTGTATTACTCACTTATGAGCTGTCCTTATGCCCATTTATGCTTCTACGGAAGGTTCTAGAATGCCTGCAAACTGCAAAGCAAGCAACAGTCCACAGAGCCCCAGAGACTGATTTACATGAACCTTTAGTGCCTTCTTTAGTGTCACAGACTGTCCAACGATGCCTTCAAGGTGGAAAACTATAAATATTTGAACTTTCAAATTTACACTTTTGGTATTTAAAAGAAACTAGCAAGCCCAAGGTCTTGGGTTTGATGCCCAGGGCTAACAGAGAAGGGAAGGGGAGGGAAGGAAAGGGGAAGAGAGGAGAAACAAACTAACAAATGAAAAGTCACAAACTGGGAGCAAATATTCACAATTCACACTAGAAAAAAGATTAGTATCATAATTTATTCATTCATTCTCTTAGATTTGGGTTGCTGCCAGCTTTTGGTTCTCATGTATTACAAATACAGCTACTATGACAACTTATTTTCAAGTCCCTGAGTAGCTATATTTTTAATTCCTCTTGTACAACGACCTAGGGAGACAATTGCTAGCTCATAGGGAAAGTATACATCAACTTTATCATAAACCAAATGAGTATTTTTCCAAAGTTGTATAATTTTACACTCTAACGAGCAATGCATGGAAATTCATGTTCCATATCCTTTCAGCACCTGACACTGTCAGTTGTTTTGATTTTAACCTCTCTTATTGTGGTTATAATTAGCATTTCCCAGACTACAAATGATCTTAAGTATGTTTACATGTGCTCATTAGTCAACTGAATGTCCATTCTCATTAAGTATGTGTTCTTGCCTTTTGCCCATTTGTTAAAACTGGGTTGTCTTTTTATTTACTATTATTCAGTTGTAAATTCTTTGTATTATGTAGATACAAGCAAGGTCTTTGTTAGATATATGTATTCTGTGTATTTTCCCCTAATCTGTACCTTAACTTTTTACTTAAAATTCTTTTTTAAATTTTGAAATAGTTGTGACTTATAGAAAGTTGTAAAGAGTTCCTATACATGTTCTCTTCTCCCATTTTATTTTTTTTTACTAATTTTTTAACAGATAAAAACAAATTTATATATATTATGTGATGTTTTGAAACATGGATACATTATGTAATGTTTAAAGCAGGTTAAATATATTTATCTTCTTTATCATTTCTTCATGGTGAAAATATTCAAAATTCTTTCTTGGGTTGTTTTTTTCTCTTGGGGTGTGTGTGTGTGTGTGTGTGGTACTGGGGTTTGAATTCAGGAGCCTCACACCCACTAGGCAGTTGCTGTACTATTTGAGCCTTGGGTTTTCTTTGTGTGTTGATATTTTTGAGATGGGGTCTCCTAAACTATTTGCCCAGGGCTGGTTTCAAGCCATGATCCTCCTGATCTTTGCCTCCTGAGTATCTAGGATTACAGACATGAGGCACCGGCACCAGCTCTTTTAAAAATATACAGTACATAACTGTTATCTACAGCCACCCTGTTGTACAACAGTACACCGGAACTATTATTCCTATTTAGATAGAAGCATAACTTAGTACTCACTGATTAACCTTTCTCCATTCCTCCCTCCCTTTAATCTCCTCAACCTCTAGTAACCACCATTCTTACTCTCAACTTCTAAGAGATCAACTTTTTTATATTCCACATATGAGTGAGATCATGTGGTACTTGTCTTTCTGGCTTATTTACTTCACATAATGATCTCCAGTACTGTCCATATTTCAACAAATGAAAGGATTCCACCCTTTTGATGGATAAGTAGTATTCCATGGTATAGATGGAATCTTTCTTTATTCACTGATCAGCTAGCTGATGGACTATGAATAATTTTCCAATAAACATGGGACTGAATGTCTCTGACATGTGATTTCATCACTTTTGCATAAATACCCAGAAGTGGGATTGGCAGATTATATGCAAGTTCTATCTATAATTTTTTGATTAACTTCTATACTGTTTTCCATAATGGATATGCCCATATACTCTATATTTAGCTAAATATGAGATTAATATCCTGTATAGTCATTGTGGTAACAAGTGTTCAAGATGCTCTTTAGTGACTCCCACCTCCTAGTAATATGCCCTTTTGTAGTCTCCTCCCACCTGTCTAATCAACAGAATATTATAGAAATGAAAGTATACTTTCCAAGGACAGGTTACATTAAAAAAACAAACAGACAAAAAAACAATGATGCAGCTTCTGCTTTGCTTTCTGTTAGATTTTGGCTCTGGGGGAAGCCATCTGCCAAAAGGTAAGAGCATTCAAGCAGCCAAATTGAGTGTCTCCTACAGGATCAAAGGAAAAACATTCTTATTGTCTAGTACAGTGAATATAATGCCTCCCTCTGGAGAAATGAGTAGGTAAGCTTGCCACCTGGTATAAGAGAGCTGAGTTTCCCCAGCTCAAGATTCCTCTTCCATATTATAACTTATGGGTTAAATAAGGACTAATTGGTGCTCTTCTTATTCTAAGGGAATTGGGCTCAGAGAACCAGCAGAAAAATGCTCATACTGTGGTTACTGTTACTGCTGACCCAAGTCTCATATCTTCTACCAGAATCCATGGAACTATGGCAAAATAACTTATTTGCTTGTAATAGGGTAAAATCTCCAAGTGTTCAAGTTCTTAACAGTTTTTATGCCAATCATGGGGTTCTGAGAGAGACATGGCTTTCTGTAAGAGGAAAGATTAGGTCTTTGCTGGGACTCGAGGGAAGTCTATGGGCATCTTTAGAATGGGTTAATCAAATAGTCAGCTAGGCAGTGTATGTCCCTTTCTTTCACTGTCTATTAATGAGGAAGAAGTATAAATGTAGCTGCATTGGTTCAAGCTAAATTGGTTCAAGGACAGCTGCCAGACAGATGTCTTCATTTTTGCAAATTGTGCTCTAGGTGGAATCTCTTTCTTGCCACCATGATTGACCAACCTCAGTTATCTACCACTCTAACAATCAGTATACCAAGATTCATCCTGGATAGGCATCAGTTTCTACTTCCTTTCATACAAAATTAGAGATACACACCTATGATGGCATGAAAGAAGAGAAATCCATGAGCATAAACCAGATCAATTATTAGACCAATGGCTAACTTACCTGGGAGATAAGGGTGTGCAATGCTTCTTAAGAAAGAATGGGATTCACTTGGTTATTTTATAGCTTAACCTCTTCTGTAGTCTATCATGCTCACCTTTCTATTTGGAAGTGACAGTAAAAGGTCTCAGGGGTTTTGGAAGTGAATCTTGGTTGCTGTTACCCTTTTAGAGGGATCTCTGAGACATAGAGAATATATGTAGGAAAGCCAGGATGAGGCCTTGGTTAAGTATTCCGGCTCTTATTGCACTGGATTTGATTTAGAATGGTGCTAAAAGTGATTCGATGGAAAATGAGAAACTAACCCAAAACAATCTAGGTAAATTTTTGTGGTCAGCCCTGATACCCTGGAAATCCCTTCTAGCTCTTAAGTTGAAAGTGAGTGAGAATTTAGTAGCTATTATCTTAGTAATGAGAGAGCAGGTACTCTCTATTAAGGTGGATTACACAGAGATGACTGGTCACTACTGTGCAAGCTTGAGTCAGAGTTGCAAAACCCATGGCCTCAGCTAGGAAGCACATTGGCTAGGGGGTAGAACCAAAGAGTTCTCAAGGCTGAAATAGATGGTGTCAGACAAGAGGACCTTGCCACTTGAGACAGACCATGAGAGGGCGAGGCAAAAACACTGGAAGTCCATCTGGTTGATCCACAAGCTAGTACTGTGTCACTTTACACTAAAAGTAAACATTAAGCCTTGAGGGCTAGAGTGGGAGGGTACCTCAGTGGCAGAACTCTCACTTAACATGTGTGAGGTCCTGAATTCCATCCCTAGCAAAAGAAAAAAATAAAGTTAAGCCTTATTGAATGGCCTGGAGCCATGCTCACTCCCAATCCTGAGCTCTCCCTTTCCTTGTATTCCAACTTCAGCTGCTTTATGGAGAGTGATACTTAGAGATGAGGCCTAGGTCTACCTACTCCCAATGGCAATGAAGGCTATATGCACACATTTGGGTGTGCTAGGGAGTCTGGGGGAGAGGGAGAACTCAAACTTCTAAGGCTCTCTTGAAACAGAAGCCTAAGTCACGACCCTAGCCAAACCTGTGGGTGGGTTCACAGTGAAGAAAGAAAGCTAGTATGATAGTGCTTTTAAGCAATTCAGAATATAGTTATTTATTCCATTAAATGATTAGTATGGAATAGAGTTGTTACACCATACATATCAGAGATTTTCCCAATTGGGATCACTTGCATGTGATCACTTGCACGTGATCACTTAAATTGCTCCCCAACAAGTCTCCTTGGATGGGCCAACAGATATAGCATAGAATCCCAGGAGAAGAAAGAGAAAGACTTGATAAAGGATTTAAAGATGGTGGGAATAGTAAGAGACCTGCTACCTCAATACAGTAGCCATATATGGCTAGTGAAAAGAGCTAATGGAAACTCTATTGCTAATTAAATTCAGTTGTTGCTCCATGGTCCTGACTGTCCCAGACATTGGGATGATAAATTAACCCATTACACAGGGCAACAGAACTAGGTAAGCTGTCTTGGATGTTGCCTTTTTTTCCATACTAGTGGCTCCTGAGGATCAAGACTGGTTCTCATTCATGTGGCAAAATCTCCACATACATATATAAAGATTCCCCAATGGAATCTATAAGCTGCCTTGCCATTAGCCACAATGGGTAGGTCATGATTTAGCACAAGTACCTCTTCCCTTTAGTATCAAAGCTGTCACTATATAGACGATGACACCTTAGTTGGCAAGAAAGAAGCCTCAGTCTCAATAGTCCTGGCTGTAATAGACACAAACCTTCACCAGTAAGGTTTGCTGATAAATTGCAGCAAATTTCAGGGGTTACTATCAAGTAAAGTTTCCTGGGACTCACAATATTCAATTCTTCTGGCAGCCAAGGAACAGCTGCTACTTTCTATGGCCCACCACTACCCATCACTTAAAAGAAGTCCATCATTTTACAGATCTTAGAGATAGTATGCCTCTCATTTAGGCATTCCATTTGGTTCTTTATATGGACTAATCTTCATACCAGTGTACTTTGAAGTGCCCCAAACTAACGGGCTGCAATTGCAGCTAATAAGCTGTGAGATGCTTCCTAACTTTGAAGTCTTATAATCCTCATGACTATTTTGAGTACTTATGACTTGATGATTTTGCCAGTTGGAGCCTCTGATAAGGACAGACAGCCTTGACCTGAGGTGCTCTTTATGTTTTGGACTTGTTGCCTCCCTCATACAGCTAACAGGTGCACTCTTTTCTGAGAAGCAACTAAACTTGCTATTGGAGTACTGTTAAAGACTTCTTGGTTAAGAAGGTGAGACAGGCCTAACAAACAAGACTTGCTTATAAAATGTAAATGGTATGTACAAGAACACAATTGATCTGACCTACTAATACTATCGCCACATGAAAAAGTGGCAGCTATCCCTTTGGGAAAAAATTTATCCTCCCCTTCACCATTAGCAAAGATGTTAGGCCAGTGGGGCCCTCAATTCACATGGGTTATGCTGAATGTCCGGGCTTATTCACTGATGTTTAGAATAAGCTGAAACCTGACTGTGTCAACTGGACCTACAGAGCTGTCCAACCTCAGAACCAGCTATAAAGCAAAAAGGATGTCGCTCCACTCAGTAAGCAGAACTTGAAGCCATTCTCATACCTCTCGCCAATACTACCCTACTCTTTGATGAATTTGTTATATTTTCCTTTCTTTAGCTTTAGTCAACAGACCTGTTTGGTTTCCCTCTTAGAAAACTATGCATTGAAAGATTAAAGACAGCCCTCTTTGGAGTTACAAACAATAAAAGTAAACTGTAGCAGCCTGTTGATCTCTGGGGGCCATTCATGTAGATATTCATGGTAAGGGCTCATTCTCTGATGAGACCAATTGCAAGAACGACACTCACTGGGCCTACTGTAGCTACTGTTGCCTTGAACTGGACACAGCAATACATCTACCACCAAACACATGGAGTAAAGGACTTTATTTTTTATTTTTTGCAGTGCTGGGTATCTAATCCAGTATGATAGGCAAGGGCTCTACCACTGAGCTACACCCCCCAGCAACAGGTCTATACATTTCTGATGCACAGGCTACCATGGCATGCTAGGCTTGTGGTTCTTGCCAAAAGTTGACACAACTGTCATCTGATGAAGGAGGCCACATTGCATGGGGAATTTCCCCTGTCCACTCTGGCAATCTTGATTACACTGAAACTTTGATTTCCTCTTGGAGCTATGGGTGGTGTCTTGCCACTGTGACACTTTTTAAGGTTACTATTATTGCTATTCCCATCCAACCAACTAATTTGGACCCCACTACTGTGGTTCTTGGAAGTAACCTTTTTTGGCTTTTGAGACCATTTGCAAAAAGCCTATAGTATGCCTTTTATTGCAAAAGCTGCTCAACAGTGGGCCAAGAGTCAAAGTATTTGATGGAACTTCCATGCTACCTACCATTCAGAGCTGGCATTGTTGAGTGGTGAGGGCCTCCTCAAAAATCAACTCAAAATGTTTCTGAGTACCTCCCTCATCTTCTATTAAGGCAATTTGGTCATGAAATGCAAATGTTCCTAGACGGAAATCTTTTTCTTTGAGCTACCTTCTGGGAAATAAAAGTAGTAGAGGATTGCGGTTACCTATTTAGGAAATTCAGGAGTCAGCTCTGACTGGCATACTTCTTTCTTTTCCCTGACAATCCCAGGCCTTCTGAATAACAGATGAACAAAGGCGGACAAAAGATAATCAACCTAGTGCTGGTTCAGCCACTTGGATTCTCCTGTGTAAGTTACAAGGTCTTAGATCATGATCACATGTTTGAATATACTTCTTGCCAATACTGTTCAACATGGAGGATCTAATGGGACTCTGTAAGTTGTATAAAAACCACTTTGTTGAAAATCTTGGAGAGACGCTGGAGAAACACTATGCAGGAAAAACCACCAAGAAGAGGCAAAACTCTGAGTCCCCCACACCCCCAGCCTGTGCATGGCATCCCCACTCCATGTTAAACGGAGAAACCAGGAGGGCTCCTGTGCTGCCAGACGCCAGCTCCTACTGGCTCGAAAGAAGCAAACCACCAGGTGAACTAAGAGGCATGTGGTACTCCCACAAACAACCCTGGGCCAGATCAGCATAGCCCCCTGGACAGACTGACCCCTACCCAGGGAAAAGAGAAAAAAAAAAAAACTGAATCAACAACAACAAAGAGGGCAGGGCGCCCTGAGTGCCAAAGAGGGGGGTAGGGGCAATCCCTCACAGAACTGAAAATAAACAAGCCAGCTGGAGAAGGCAGGAGTGGCAGCCCCCACCCAGCAACCTTAGAGCGGGAAAGCTTGTGAAAGTGGTGGTGTGAGGAAAGCTCCACTGGAGAGGAGGAAGGGACACCTCCCACGTGAACTGTAAATAAACAAGCAAGCTGGAGAAGGCGGGTGTAGCACCACCGGGGATATTTGGTTTTGTTTTGTTTCTTTCCACTTTGATGAGACAACAGAACTACTTCTGAGACACCATCTCCAGGATTGGAGGCTGAGGGACTAACACAAAAATTATTAAGACTAAAACGCTATTGCATTTGAACTTGGGGATTTTTTTTATCCTCTGTCTCTCTAATGCCTGTTTAGCTATAGTACACTATCTCTCCCTGTTTATTTCTTTGGCACTGGGTCTTTTTTTTTTGTTATTGTTTGCTAGTTTTTCTTTAGTTGTTTGTTCTTCCCTTTATCTTTACCTTCTTTGCTTTCCCTCTCCTCTCACCCTCCCATTCTAGATATCACCATTGTTATTATTACAAGCTAGTAAATAATTAAAAGCACACAGTACAGGAACAATAACAATAGCAAAGGCAATGATGGGAAGACAGAAAAAAGAGGGAAACCAGTTTCCCCCCAGTAATAAATTAGTATAGGAACCAGAGGAAAATGAAGAAAACAGATACTCAGATCCAGACTCCAACAAAATGCAGATAAACTATGCTGAAGAACCCAATGAAGCCCACAAGAACAACCTGAAAGAAGAAATCCTGCAAGTAATCAATGAGAATTTTATAGAGATGATACTGGATAGGGTCAACCAAAATGTACAGGAGACACTCAAGAAATTCCTAGACAACAAAAATAGAGAATTTGAGAAAGCACAAGACCAAATAAAAGAAACTATAGAAGCACTGTATAAACACCAAAGTGAAACACAGAACACGATAAATAAAGAGATAAATGAACTCAGGATGGAAATAGACAATATTAAAGAGGAAATGACTCAGGATATGGAAAACCTCAGAAAAAAGAACATAACAGAAATGCAAAACAGAATGGAAGGCCAATCTAACAGAAGACAGAATCTCAGAAATCGAAGATGAAATGGTGATTAAAGGAAAAACTGAAGAACTATTAGTTCAACAACTCAAGACTTGTGAAGAGACTCCATCAAAAGACCAAACTTTAGAATCATGGGCATTGAAGAAGGAGAAGAGGTGCAAGCAAAGGGAATGTGTAATATATTCAACAAAATAATTACAGAAAACTTCCCAAATCTAGAGAAAGCTAATCCCATATAGATGCAAGAGGCCTCCAGAACACCAAACAGACCAGACCAAAATAGAACCACCCCATGGCATATTATCATTAAAACAACAAGTACAGAGACCCGAGAAAGAATACTGAAGTCTGTAAGAGAGAAAAAACAAATAATATACAAAGGTAAACTCATCAAAATCTCAGCAGACTTCTCAACAGAAACATTAAAAGCAAGAAGAGCATGAGGTGAGATCTTCCGGGCACTGAATGAAAATAACTTCAACCCCAGGATACTCTACCCAGCAAAACTATCATTCAAAATAGATGGAGCAATAAAAGTCTTCCATGATAAGCAGAAACTAAAACAATATATGACCACAAAGCCACCACTACAAAAGATTCTTCAATGGATTCTGCACACAGAAAGTGAAACCCAACATAATCATGAAAGGGCAGGCAGTACCAAACTACAGGAAAAGAAAAAGCAAGAAAGTAGAGAGTAACATCTATTGAGGTACACACAATCAAACCTTCAGAGAACTAAGACAACTAAATGACAGGAATCACCACACACCTATCAGTACTAACACTTAATGTTAATGGACTTAATTCCCTCATTGAAAGGCACTATTTGACAAACTGGATTAAAAAGCAAAACCCAACAATTTGTTGCTTACAGGAGACCCATTTCAACGATGGGTCAACCTTTCAAGGATGAAAGGTTGGAAGAAGATTTACCAAGCCAATGGCCCCCCAAAACAGGCAGGAGTAGCAATACTTATCTCTGACAAAGAAGACTTCAAACCTACATTGATCAAATGAGATAAAGAAGGACATTCCATACTAATAAAAGGGGAAATAGACCAAAAGGAAATAACAATTATCAACCTATATGCACCCAATGTCAACACACCCAATTTCATCAAACATACCCTGAAGGACCTAAAAACATATATTAACTCCAACACAGTGGTCATGGGAGACTTTAACACCCCATTATAACCCCATTAAAACAACAAGTATAGAGAATAGAGAAAGAATATTGAAGGCTGTAAGAGAGATAGGTCATCCAAACAAAATAATCAATAAAGAAATACTAGATGTAAAATATGCCATAGACCAAATGGACCTAGTTGATGTCTACGGAACAACTTCTACACAATATACATTCTTGTCACCAGCCCACAGGACCTTCTCCAAAATAGATCATATCCTAGGGCACAAAGCAAGCTTCAGCAAATATAAGAAAATAGAAATTATACCATGCATTCTATCTGATCATAATACAATAAAACTAGAACTCAACAACAAAAATAAAGACAAAAAACATGCAAACAGCTGGAAAATTAATATCTCATTGCTTAATTAACAATGGGTCACTGATGAAATAAAAGAGGAAGTTAAAAAGTTCCTGGAAGTCAATGAAAATGAAAACACAACCCACTGGAACCTATGGGACACAGCAAAGGCAGTCCTGAGAGGAAAGTTTATAGCCATGAGTGCATATATTAAAAAGACTGAAAAATCTCAAATCAATGACCTAATGATACATTTCAAACTCCTAGAAAAACAAGATCAAGAAAATCCCAAAACAAATAGAAGGAGAGAAATAATAAAAATAAGAGCTGAAATCAATGAAATAGAAACCAAAAAACCATACAAAGAATTAATGAAACAAAAAGTTGGTTCTTTGAAAAAATAAACAAGACCCAAAAAACTCTTCTCAAAAGCTCCTAGACACCATCAACAGCTATAGCAAGGTAGCAGGACATAAAATCAACATAGAAAAATCATTAGCATTTCTATACACTAATAATGAACTGAGAAAGAATATATGAAAACAATTCCATTTACAATAGGCTCAAAAAAAAAATCTAATACCTAGGTGTAAACCTAACAAAGGATGTGAAAGACCTCTACAAGGAAAACTATAAACTTCTGAAGAAAGACACTGAGGAAGACTATAGAAAATGGAGAGATCTCCCATGCTCATGGATTGGTAGAATCAACATAATAAAAATGTCTATACTCCCAAAAGTAATCTACATGTTTAATGCAATTCCCATCAAAATCCCAATGACATTCATTAAAGAAATTGAAAAATCTACCGTTAACTTTATATGGAAACACAAGAGGCCATGAATAGCCAAGGCAATACTCAGTCAAAAGAACAACGCTGGAGGTATCACAATACTTGACTTCAAACTACATTACAAAGCAATAGCAATAAAAACAGCACAGTACTGGCACAAAAACAGACATGAAGACCAGTGGAACAGAATAGAGGACTCAGATATGAAGCCACACAACTATAACCAACTTGTCTTTGACAAAGGAGCTAAAAATATATGATGGAGAAATACCAGCCTCTTCAACAAAAACTGCTGGGAAAACTGGTTAGCAGTCTGCAAAAAACTGAAACTAGATCCATGTTTATCACCCTATACCAAGATTAGCTCAAAATGGATCAAAGATCTTAATATCAGACCACAAACTCTAAAGTTGGTACAGGAAAGAGTAGGAAATACTTTGGAACTAATAGGTATAGGCAAGAACTTTCTCAATGGAACCCCAGCAGCTCAGCAACTAAGAGATAGCACAGGTAAATGGGACTTGATAAAACTAAAAAGCTTCTGCTCAACAAAAGAAATGGTCTCTAAACTGAAGAGACCACCCACAGAGTGGGAGAAAATATTTGCCAGCTACACTTCAGACAAAGGACTGATAACCAGAATATATAGGGAACTCAAAAAACTAAATTCTCCCAAAATTAATGAATCAATAAAGAAATGGGCAAGTGAACTAAACAGAACTTTCTCAAAAGAAGAAATTCAAATGGCCAAAAAACACATGAAAAAATGCTCACCATCCCTAGCAATAAAGGAAATGCAAATTAAAACCACACTAAGATTCCACCTCACCCCTGTTAGAATAGCCATCATTAGCAACACCACTAACAACAGGCATTGGCAAGGATGCGGGGGAAAAAGGAACCCTCTTACACTGCTGGTGGGAATGTAAACTAGTACAAGCACTCTGGAAAAAAATTTGGAGGCTACTTAAAAAGCTAAACATTGATCTACCATTTGATCCAGCAATACCACTCTTGGGGATATACCCAAAAGACTGTGACACAGTTTACTCCAGAGGCACCTGCACACCCATGTTTATTGTGGCACTATTCACAATAGCCAAGTTATGGAAACAGCCAAGATGCCCCACTACTGATGAATGGATCAGAAAATGTGGTATCTATACACAATGGAATTTTATGCAGCCATGAAGAAGAACGAAATGTTATCATTCGATGGTAAATGGATGGAATTGGAGAACATCATTCTGAGTGAGGTTAGCCTGGCCCAAAAGACCAAAAATCGTGTGTTCTCCCTCATATCCGGACATTAGATCCAGGGCAAACATAGTAAGGGGATTGGACTTTGAGCACACGATAAAGCGAGAACACACAAGGTAGGTATGAGGATAAGTAAGACACCCAAAAAACTAGGCAGCATTTGTTTCCCTCAACGCAGAGAAACTAATGCAGATACTTTAAAGTGACTGAGGCCAATAGAGAAGAGGTTAGTTCAAGAAGAATTAACACACATGTACAGGAAAGCAATGCGAGTCAACTCCCTGTATAGCTATCCTTATCTCAACTAGCAAAAACCCTTGGTCCTTCCTATTACTGCTTATACTTTCTCTTCAACAAAATCAGAGATAAGGGCAAATTGGTTTCTGCCTGGTAGCAAGGGGGTGGGGGGGAGAGGGTGGGAGGGGGGGGTTAGGGAGGGGGCGGGGGGAAGGGGGGAGAAATGGCCCAAACATTGTATATACATATGAATAAAAAAACAAAACAAAACAAGACAAAACAAAAAACACTTTGTTTTCTTGTGCTGCCTCTACCAGAATAAACGTCTAGTTAGAAAATCAGGGATGATTGGAGAAAAAGATGAGATTACAGCTACTTGAATAGGACATACTTGTATTGTGGCAGTAAAGGTAGAAAAATAATATCAATACCTAAAAATAGTCTCACATACAGAGTACATAAAGAATTTTTACTAGTAAAAAGGCAAATAATCCATCTAAAAATGAGTAATGGATCTTAACAGATATTTCTCTGAAATGATTATAAATGGTCAGTAATACATGAAAAGATGGTTAACACCACTAGCCATTAGGAAAATGCAAATTAAGACCACAATAAATCTGAATTTGGGGTCTAGGGCAGGAAAGGTAAGACTTTGAGAGATAAGACTCAAAGAGGTGCACGGCTAGGTCACAAAAGACTTTGCCAACCTTCCTACAGATGTCCACTATGCACTGTCTTAAGTGCTTTCCACATGTTAAATTAATTAACCTTCATGATAATTTATGAGATACTATTAGAGAGTCACTGAGGTTATATAACTTGTCTAAGATTTATTAAATTTGGTTACAAATGATTCCACTATTAAAATTCACCATTTTTCTTCATTTCCTATAGAAAAAACCCAAATTCCTCTCTCTGACTTCTAAAGACTGTGCATCTGGACCCTGACTACCTCTTTAGCTTTATTTCATCTTAATCTCTGCCTCAGATACGCTTCAGATATCCAAAACTACCGGCTGTGAACATTCAGGCTATTTCATACCTCTGCTTCTTTTGAGTATTTTCCCTCTGCCCAGAATGCACGAGTCTAAATTATCTAACTACTAACTCCTCCTCCTCCATTGAGAGAGAGCTCCTCTGTGAAGATTTTCTAACTCCCCAGGATACTTAAGTACTCCTGCTATGTTCCCTCCATTCCTTTATATAATTTTATTAAAATTAGGGGATGTCTCTTTACATAACTGTTTCTCAGCAGAGATTATAATCTCCTATAGTTTCAAGACTATGACTCTCACTATGCTCAATGACTGGAGCTCATCATAAAGTCAATGAAAAATTGTTGAATGAATATTTTTTGGGGAAAATAGAAGCACTCATAGGTGAAATATACGGGAAGGTACCAGACTACTCTAGAGGTAGGAAGATAAATTTTAGATACAGCAATAGAATGGGTAGCTCCTATATGAGTGGGAAATAGTAATAATAATATATTACTTTCAGGATTACTGTGCCCAAAATGCAGATCTTTTGCTTAGTAAGTTTAGAAGTCTACCAAAAAGGTAATTTCATGTTTCAAGGACATTCTAATGTATAGATTTATATAGCTCTTAAAATTAAACATGCTCTTAGGGAAACTATTTTATCTTCAGGAAGAAAATTTTCTATATTATCCCACTGGGGATAAAAATGAAACCAAAAGAGTTTGGAGGAATTAAAGAAACCCAGGGCATTTGATTGGTAAATGCTACAGGGAAAATTAGAAATATTCTTTCCATTGTATTCTATACTAGTGCATTTACTATTTATCAAAGGTCACATTATTCAACAGAACAGACCTGATTTGTAGTGTAATAACTTAATTACCTTTTTAAAGCATGAAATGCAACATTTTTAGTAATTATATTAGCTTTAAATAGACTTATTTCAATAAATAGAGATAATCTAGTCCAATACCCTATTTTTTAAGGAAGAAGAAATTGAGACTACAAAAGTTGAGAAAACCTCCTTAACGTCACTGGGCAATCAGTGACAGAGTCAAGAGAGGACCTCAGGTTTCCCAATTTTAGCCCAATAATCTGTTGGCAGTTTGTGTGTGTGTGAGTGTTCGGTGGTACTGACTTTTGATTTCAGGACCTCATGCTTGCTAGGCAGATGCTCTACCACTTGAACCACTCTGCCAACATTTTTAAGTTTTTAAGGTTACAAATACAAATGTTATCATTGACAACGGGCATATAGATTGCATGACAGAATGTCATAAAATAACATATATTAAAACTTATAGCTAGTGGAATGAATTAAGTGGTAGAGTACCTGTCTACCAAGCATAAAGCCCTGGGTGCAAACCCCAGTACACAAAACAAAAATAAAAAAATAACCACATAATTACAGTCAAGACAAAGTTTGCAAATTCTACAAATTAGGATACTGGAAAATAATTTCCAGTTTTGTTATAGATTAAGTATGAGCTGCTTCTTGGTGAGGTGTGGCAACTGCTCTTAAAATTATTAGTGGTTCTGAATGGAAACTTTACTATTTTCCCAGAAATGCAATTGAACTTAGCCGGCTTGGTTATATACAAGAGGTCTTTCTGTATGTATACATATATTTATTTATTTAATTGTGGTACAGGATGAAACCCAGGGCCTCATACATACTAGGCAAACACAAAACTACTGAGCTACATCCAAGGTCAATATCCATGAATTATTTAGTAGCAACTTTTTGCCCCTCTCACAATGCCCAAAATCTTTGTTTCTTTTCATCATTCAACTACTCAGCCATTATTTTACCCTACAGAATTATTATAAACCTATTGTGTGTCAGGTATAGTATATACAAAGATAATCAAGGAATGTACCCATTTGCTTTTAGCTATTGATATTTACTATATCTTGGGGTGTCTGGGATAGAACCTAGGATCTTGTACCTACCTAAACATTCTACTACTGAGCTACATCTGAGCTTATACTTCATTTTCACCCTCAATCATTGAACACATGATATAGCAAAATGTTTTTATCATAAAAACTTTAAAAACCCTATAGATTGATATTGTGTAAATGCAAGTAGAAAAAAAAAAACAGAAGCCAGAAATTTTAAGACACAGAATAAAGGAAGGAAAAAATACAAAAAGATTTTTATCAGCTTATTGAAAGTAAGGAAATAGACACCAGCAATGAGAGAAAATTCACAACAAATATTAAATTAGGGGAAAAAACCTAAACCACCCTATCTAAAAATGTAATCAGGTAAATGGTAGCACCCAATGTGGGTATCGTCAAAAATGTCATGCTGTGATTTGATCCCTGTGTGTGATTGGTTTTTATACTCTTGATATCTACTATCTTTGTCCTAAAAATTGTCTTATAAATATAGATCACTGGTTCTAAGGAGAGCCAAATACAACAGGAAAATTTTCACAGCATAGGATGCCACAGTCTTTTTTATGGCTAAGTAATATCCTATTGCATAGTTTGTCTTAATTGACTGATGGACATTTGGACTGTTATCACTCTGACTATTGTGAAGGTGCTGCTACAAGCATGAGGGTATGTGTATTTGTTTAGTCCCGTTTTCCTGTTCTCTTTTGCATACACATCTATGAGTGGAAATGCTGCGTCATATGGTAACTCTATGTTTAACTCTTTGACAGGTAAACCACTTTACATTCTCACTGGTCAATGTACAAGGATTCCATTTTCTCCATATACTCACATTTGCTATTTTCTATTGTGTTAGCCACTCTAGTGGGTTTTTGCACTGGCATCTCACTGTGATTTTCATTTCCCTAATGGTTAGTGACAAGCATTTTTTTTTTATGTGCTTGTCAATCTTTTATAATTGTTAAGTTGTAGGAGGAGTTCTTTACATATTGTGGATATTACTTATCAGACATATAACTTGCAAATATTTTTTACCATTCTGTGAAATGCATTTTCATTCTCTTGATGGTATTCTTTGATACATGAAAATTTTTAATTTTGATGAAGACTTAATTTACATATTTTACTCTTATTGTCTTTGATTTTGTTGTCATATCCAAGAAATCTTGGCAAATCTGATGTCACAAGGCCTTTCCTCTGTTTTCTTCTACCAATTTTATAGTTTCTAGCTTTTATATTTATGTCGTGGTCAATTTTCAGTAAGTTCTTCTGTACCGTGTAAGGTAACAGTTCAGCTTCACTCGTTTGCATGCAGGTACAGCTTCCTCAGCACTGTTTGTGGAAGGACTGATTTCCACTCATGGAAGAGCCTCGACACTGCGAAACATCACGTAGCTGGGTTCTGTACTTGACTTCACTGGTCTACGTGTCTGTCTCTATGCCAATACCACATTGCTTTCATTACTACAGTTTTTAGTAAGTTTTGAAATTAAGACGTTTGAATTCAATACCTCTGCTTTTCTTTTACTAGATTGTTTTGTCTTCTTTGGGTCCCTTGTGATTACATTTTGATGGAGTATGCACTGAATCTACAGATCACTTTGAGTAGTATTGTCATTTTAATAACTTTAAATGTCCAATCTATGAGTATGAAGTATCTTTTTTGTTATAATTTTTTTAGCAATGTTTGGTAGTTTCAGTGTACCTCATTCATTTTTATAATGAAGTTCAAAGCCACTTTGTCCACTTAATTAATTCCACTTGCCTACTAGAGTATACAGTTTATCTTTCCTCTCCCACCACTGCCTTGCGGTTACAAAAATTGATCACGCTATATATACTCTTTTCCCATTGACATTAAGTTTTCAAGACTTACCCAAATTGATACACATAGTTCTAATTAATCCATTTAAACTGCTACATAATATTCCATTATGTATTAGTTTCCCAGGACTGCCAAACTGGGTGCCTCCAAACAACAGAAATTTATTCTCTTGCCATGTATTTTAATTATAGCTGATTTTTAATTTTAATTTTTTTCTTTTTAGCAGTGCTGGGATCAAACACAAGGTCTCATACATGCTAGGCAAGTACTCTACCACTGAGCTATATATCCAGCCCCCTCTAGGTTTTTAAACTGCTCCACGTTAGTCATCACCATGACAATTATTTCTTTTACAGTCAATGCTTTAGATGTAGCCACATATTTACTTAATTTTTCTACTGTCTACATTTGATTTTCTCCTTTTTTATTTTTAAATAAAGACAGGGTCTATGTAGCCCAGGCTGGCTTCAAACTCACTGTCCTCCTGCCTCAGCCTCCTGAGTGCTGGAATTACAGGTATGTACTACAACATCTGGCTTAAATTTTCTTCTTGCTGAAGCATATGCTTCAGTAGCCTTCATAGTAAAGGTCTGTTACCGGCATACTGTTAAGCCTTGCTTAAATACATCTTTATTTTATTTTTATTTTCAACAAACACCTTAACAAAATGTAAAACACTAACAATTATTTCCTCTCAGCATTTTGAAGATATTTTTCCACTTTTTTTTGATATCTTTTTTGTACATATGAAGGCAATTGTCTGCATGACTGGTATACCTTTGTTCTCTTTGCAGTTGGTTTTAAGATATTCTATTTGCTTTACTATGTAATAGTTTCTCCTTGATTTGTTTAGGTGTGGAGTGCTTTAATTCATCCTGTTCAGGATACTGCATACTGCCTGAATATAAGGATTTATCTCTTATCAATTCTGGAAAATCTCAGCCATTATTTTAATACTGCATTTCCCATTCTCTCCATCTGAAACTGTCATTAGACTTTCTATTTTCCCACTCTAACTTCAATGTCTCCTAGCTATTCTTATATTTTTCATCCTAACTCTGGGTTCTACATTTTGAGTGATTTGAGATCATCTGAGTCATTAATTCTCATTTCAGTAGTTTAAGCCACCTTCAATAAACATTTCATTTCCAGAAGTTCTTTCTCATTTTTTCTTATCCTGTCACATTCTCTCATGGTTTTATTCCTTCATTTACCTCTTTAATCATTATAAAGCTAATTAGTTTTGTGATCTCTTTCAGAATGTTTTCCTTCTCTCCTGTTCATGGAATGCCAACTTTCTTCCTCATTACATGTGCCTACTATTTTTGAAGTTTATGTTTTTTTTATTGTGAGCACATCTTCACTGAGGGTTCTTTGTTTTTCTTTCAACAAGACTCCCAAAAGCCCTGTTTGAGTGAAGCCTATGTAACAAATTTGCTTTGGCTTCTGCTAGGGTCCTGGAGGTTTTAATGGTCTGGAACACTGAATTTTCCCATTCTCTTTTCACAGAAGATTAGCCCTTGGAGAGTAGGCTTTATGCTGAAGCTCAGTTTCAGCTACCTATGGACCCAAAAGCACGATCTTCCCCCAGTAGGTATTAAACCCCCAGGCACCAAGGCTTTATTCTGTGGTGTCAGTTCTGCTTATGACTAGTTTTGAGCCATTCTTACTGACATGAAAACAAAACTAGATATCCCTTTTATTCTTTTAATCTTGGCTATAATTATAGTTTATTGTTGTTTGTAATACTTACATAGAAAAGGCAGGGTTCATTCATATCAGCACAGTCTGTTATATTGCTAGAAATCTCCCAAAGGAGCCTTCTTGAGTATTGATCTCCATTTAGTCTTTTAATGTTATATAGAACATGCATATATGTGTATATAATATATATGTGTATATTTTACATATATTATATGTAATACATATATGGAATACACATATAAGATACATATATATAATACACACATACACACACACACACACATATATATATATATATAAACGTGCAACAGGTACCATAGTTAATCTGTGATATCTAGGTAGTATGAATGAATCTAGAACTGACTTGTAAGAACTAAGCTGGGCATGGAGGCTTGTGGCTCTAATCCTTGCCTACTTGGGAGGCAGAGATTGGGAGGATTGAGATTTGAGGTCAGCCTGAGCAAAAAAAGTTCACAAGACCTCCATCTCAACCAATAAAAAGGGGTATGGTAGCTTGTGCCTGTCAACCCAGCTGTGCAGAAAGTCTGAATAGGAGGATCGCTGACCAGGCTGGCTCACACAGAAACATGTGACCCTATTTAAAAAATACCTAAAGCAAAAAGGGCTGGAGGCATGGCTGAAGTGGTACACTGCCTACTTAGCAAGAACACAAGGCCCTGACTTCAAACACCAATACCACAAACATACACACAAAAGAAAACCTAGAAAATGATTTGAAGTAGAACAGCCAATGATAGGAAGCAAAAGAAAATAAAAATCCATAGGAAAGAAAGAAAAGAGTATTTCTAAAGCTTAAAATATATAAACACAATCTAGATTTCATAAATGCTGATGTTCTGACATATTTGTTTTCTTCCTCTGCAACATTCCACTCTTTTGCTTCCTATTTTAAGTCACTGTAATCGCCTGGTTTTCTCCTTACTTTGGGATATGTATTCCTTTTCTGGTTTTGGTTTCTCCATATGTCTCTTAGATGTTTTCTTTTATGTGTTTCCCTGGTTTTAGCTACCAAACGTATGCTACAGTCCCCAATAGTTACATCTCTAATTCTGATTTCTTAGTTCTACATTACCAATTGTCTGTTGAATGTTTCCTGCTGAATGCCCCACTGTTATTCTAAACTCTAAATATTCCAGGCTGATTACGTCATTTTTTTCCTCACAAACTATCCTCTCTTAACATGCTTCCTATTTTTGTTAATTACAATTCTTTCTTCCAGTCACCTAGTAGCCTTCTTTTTTTTACTCCCTCCACTTGCCCTGTTTTATACTAGTCAATTGACTTCTTGTATCTTGAAGATTTAAGATTTGTCCAATCTCTTCTCTGGTCTCTATTTTTTTGCTAGCTACCTGTTTCAGGGATCTGGTTTTTTTACTCAGAATATTGCAGATTATTTTAGTTGCTCCTTCTCTTCCCTTCAACCTTACATATCCCTATGCAGCTAAATATGTGTAAGGTACAGAATTAATAATATTGCTTCACTCCCAATAAAACATGACTTAACTTCATATTCAAGATCCATGATTTGGATGCAATCTACTTTCCCTTCACATTTAAATTATCCTTTGACACAGATAAACTGCTCACTGTTTCTGGAAATATACCCTCAACAGTTCTGTCTCAAGAGTGTTTTCCCCTCCCTTCTTCTAAAACCTTCACTTCTTTCCTGGGTGGAAGCATTCTTGCCACCTGCTAAAGTGCAATAGAACTTCAAATTTCTCAAAAAGCTCTTACAGTACAACTGAAAATATGCTTTTTTAGGTCTGTGTCTTACCATCTCAACTAGAGGATATAAACATTAAGACAATATAAATAGTAAGAGCATAGATTCTGAAGCTAGTGAGCTGAGTTTGCATCATGTCTTTGTCATTTATTAGATAAGTAACTTGGGAAAAGTTTCTCTGCCTCTCTATACCTCAGTTTTCACCCAGATAAAATGAGGACAATAGTCTCTGCCACATAGGGTTGCTTGTAAGAATTAAATGACTTGACATTTAACAGTCCCAGGCTTATAGTAGACACTTAATAAATGTTAACTAATATTAAGGACAGAATTTGGTATGTTTTATTATTGTATCATGCAAAAACAAAGCAGTCAACTTTTTTTGAAAAAAAAGTTACAACCAAAAAATACTAAGTAATTTAAAGCATTATGCATATAAGATTAAGTATACAGAAATAGTGTTATAAAGAATTCAAATTAAGGGAAAAATCAGTGTACGATGAATTTGTAAGAAAACAGTTTTATGAATAGGAGCTCCTCAATGAAATGGTATTTTGAAAGACCTAAAGTGAGCTGGGCACTGTGAGTCTGAGGTGGAAGGATCTCTTGAGCCTAGGAATTCAAAACCAAAAACCAAAGCCAGGCATGGTGGTATATGCCTATAATTCCAGTACACAGGAGGCAGAGGTAGAAGGATTGTGAGTTTGAGGCCAACCTAGCCTACACAGTGAGACCTTGTTTCAAAAAATCATAAAACCAAAAACCAAAACAACAAGACCTAAAACAAAAGACCTAATGTGAGAGATGCAAATTATATGAACTGATAGGATAATAGTCAGAAAAGTATTAGCAGGCATGAGATTATGAGAGACTTGACTAGAACAGTAGTATTGAGGCATTTCAAAATGGGAGATGGAAACAGAGATTATCCAGAATAAAGTGAACCTATAAAATGGAAAGAAGTGACAAAAGGAAAAAAAAAAGCCAAAAAATTCTTAGTCTCTGGAACTAGCAGAGTAAAGATGCAAGGACAGATGAGAAAGGAGAGGATTAAACTTAATTTTAGCAATGTAGAATTTCAGGTAGATTTATTCTATTTTATAGTAAGGTCCTGTAGGTAGTTATAAGGTAAAGCTAAGAGGTTTTAAAGGTTTAATTTGGGAAGTACTCAGGATAAAGCTGATTGCTGAAAATGAAAATGTAGATACAGACAAACTGGCAGGAGTAAATATGAACAGAGGGTGGAATACAGTCTGTGAGAAAATTCTACCTCTGCCTTCCTATAATTTGGGATAGTCTGTATTAATTTCTCAATGATCTAAAACTGTCAATGAGTAAAAAGACATATATAAACTCAGTAGCTGGAAATGCCAAGTAAATCTGTTCCTCTAGTGAGCAGGCATTCCAGAGAGCAGGGCATGTTATGTTCTCAAATGTGTATCTGACCTGCTTAGTTCAGTTCCTTGCATATAGTAGTCAACAGATTACATATCAGTTGAATGAATGAATAAGCAGCAATGAAAAGTATGCTTGTGGATGAAAAGATTGTCAATATTGAATATAATAGCTGGAATAGGGTGCAAATGTTCAGCAAAATCTCATAATCAGAGTTGCAAGTTATTGAAAGCATTATTTGCAATTAAGGAAACTTTCATAAATTGAATAATTTGAAATTACAGATATCATTGTTAAAATAAACTTAATTTTCTGCCACATACATGTGTTATTAAGATGATCTAAAAACATTTAGCTGATTCTGTAAGCTCAGTCAAGTCCTAGTTCTCTGGCCTATTAGACAAAGAGCTTAATTTTTTATTCAAATCAAAGAAACACAGTGCTGTCTTCTAATAATTCAAGTTCTAATATTTAGAAATACATTTACTTAAGAGTTTTTCCCTAATGACTTCAAAATTAAGAAATCTTAAAAATCTTAGTGCTTTTGAATAGTATTTTACCTGTGCAGGTTTTGTTTAAAGAGATGTGAATTTTAAGATTTTTAGGTGTATATAGAGAATAATGACAATCTAAAAAGTTTTAGACAGTGACACAGCAGTAGAAAGACTATTATACAATAATTGCAGCTTTTGATTGTGTCAATCATCTCGAATTATATGTTGGTTTTCAAATCAGTTTTTGTCATACTTGGTTTTCTAATCCATCCGCAATAGCTTTTGAGGATACTGTCATGGATCGGGGTGGGATGGCTATTTAAAAGTGTTAATTTTAAACTTCTCTATAGAGAGGAAATTATTTGTATTTAGTAACTATAAAAATACAAATTTAATGACCTTATTAGATGATAAACCTGTAAATTATCTTATCTTCCACTGCCTAGACCATAACCCTCCACCCAGCAAAGTGGGGGTAGTGGTGGTGGTCACTATTAACTGGGTAATACATGCTACACTAAAATTCTTAGTGTAATTTTTAGTGCTTATGTCTAGATAAATTACATAGAAATTAAGTTGGCATTTTAAAAATTGCACTCTACAACTTAATTAGCGGGACTTAGAAGCATAAGTGTTAACTTTTTTATTGTGAAATGGTTCGAGGCAATTGTTTTAATATAGAAAATAATGACAAAAACATCTTGGTAATTTGATTATAAGATAACAAGCCATGTAGCACAAATAACTACAATTTGAATAGCTAAACAGATTTTTTAAACAATAATAACCCAAAGAAATAAGTATATTTAAAAAATCTATATTTATGGGGGTGAATTCAAGTATGGTAAAGTTGATACACTATAAGAACCTTTGTAAATGCTACAGTGTACCCCCACCCAGCACAACAATAAAGGGAAAAAAAGAATCAAGGTCAACATACCAAATAAAATAAAAATCTATTATTTAAATTTATTTATCTAAATGAAGTTTTTTGGGGGCAGTACTGGGGTTTGAACTCAGGGCCTACACCTTGAGCCACTTCATC
Organism: Castor canadensis; assembly: GCF_047511655.1. Classification (NCBI taxonomy): domain Eukaryota; kingdom Metazoa; phylum Chordata; class Mammalia; order Rodentia; family Castoridae; genus Castor; species Castor canadensis. Next base: position 75,334,925 of record NC_133400.1, on the reverse strand, counting down.
AGCCCTTTTTCAATGATAGGATTTTTTGATAGGGTCTCACAAACTATTTTGCCCTGGCTGGCTTTGAACTGCAATCCTTCTGATTTCTGCCTCCTGAGTAGCTAGGATTATAAGCATGAGTCACTGGTACCTGGCTAAATGAAGAAAATTTTGAAAAAAATAATAATTTGTGCTTCAGATTTCCTTAAGCAGTTGTAGACTAAATAGGATTTACTCAGTCAAGAAGCCACAGTTGAACCAAAATTAGTTATGAAAGGTCATGGTCCTGTTAAAGGAAGTACAGTATAATGGTCAAAAGTACTGGGGTTAGACAAACTTCTTTTTAACTAATTACCAAATGAGTATCTTGCACAAAAAGAAAACATTACTTTAAGCTTTAGTTAACTTAATAGTAGAGGATAACATACTTCATAGAGCTGATACAAGGTTTATTGATGTAGTTGGTGTATGATGCCCGTCATGGAATAAATGATCTACAATTTTTAACTATCATTATTACTATCATCATCATTATGATCATATCATTGTGAAGGGAACTACCTATTACTTTTCTGGAACTGCTTTAATTGATGCTTTTAGAATAAAACTTTAGACTCTGCAAAAAATAATTAAATATAACAAATGAACCTCAAAGATTTAGTTTCTACACTATGGATTACTAGCTATGGGGATCATTCCTATGGCAGAAAACAACTAACAATTTTATAGGTATAAAAGCTTTGATGAGATACATTTTTGAGGAGGCGGTACAAGATAACAGATTAGAACCTTCATCAATTTGACTCTGAATGAGAAGAGTCAGGGTAACAAAGGAGAGAATAAATTCTGAAGAGAGAAAGAGAGGAAGAGGATTGCACTCTCAAAATAGAGACAGGATAGCTAAAAAGTACAGAAAAACAGAAAGGTGACAGAGAAAACTAAGAAACAGTCTGCAGTCCAATTCTAACTCCCTGAGGCCAAGGGAAAGGTGAAATAACAGTCACAAGATAAGCCAGGCAGCTCTGGTGACAGATTGGCAGACCTAGTCATGGATAAATCCACACTTCTCATAAGCCTTAAACCTAGTGTGGGAATTTGGTATGGCTGTGACTACTATTGCATGGCAGGTTAGCACTGGAAAAGTCATTTTGTTACTCCCCACATCTCAGATTCTCATCTTGAAGGGGAGCGGGGCATTTGAGACTGAGCTACTCTGGGGATTTGGAAACAAGGAACAGTAGTGGCTCAAGGAGCCTGGGGACACCCTGCCACAGTAGCTGGGTGGGAGATGGCCACAGTAGGGTTGTAGAGAGGACAAGGGTCTGACACTGACCCACTGAGAAGTTTAAACAGTGAAGAGCTTGAGCAGTAATGGACATGACAGTCGATGTCTCACCTCTGGTGAGTAGAGAGACTTACTGCCTGAGGATCAGTATGGAAATACAACTCTGAGCATGTGGTGGGCAGATTGCTTGGCCTCCACCTGCTGACTGTGGGATTTGTTACCAAGCGGGACTGTGAGCTCTGAGCCCAGGCCCTGGCCTCTTCCCTCCCAGGGCAGTTAACTGTTGGGCAAGGTCTGAAAGCACTGAGACCTGCAGGCAGAATGTCTGAATCCTTCAGTTCTCACCCTTCAGTTCAGAACTCAATGCTCTGTTTGCTGCTCTCCACTCTCTAATGCAATCAATGTGATACTCTTAGGCTTGGATGATGGCTGCCACTGGGGACACAAAACTGAGGAGCAAGTGGGAATCAGGCTGGACCACAGGCTGCAAAGCTCTTTGTAGCCAGCAAGTGGCTCCCAGTATATAAAGAAGGGGACCTTCTAAAGATGAAAGCAGCCCTGAAGCAGACAATTGACCTATTACTGGTCCTGCCCTGAGCCCACATATAGCACCAATCTGTACACTAGAAACAGAGACTCCAGCTAGTTTTCTTTAGAGTGGTGTCGGGGATCAGGCCAGGTCAGGTACCTTGTGAATGTGGACAAAAAAAAATTTTTGTCTACTGAGATATATCCCCAGACTAGTGGTCAGACACTGTATATCAACCCTGCCACTATCCAGTTTTGCCTCAACATTGAGAATACATCAATTGAAAGACTACCCATGATTAAAATCTACAACCAATGACTTGGCCTCAGATGTGCAAATCTCAACGGAGAAACACATGAACGATGAAAACTCAAGGCAACATAATTCCTCCAAAGGTCAACATCTCCACAATAATGGAGTCTAATGATAGTGAAGTGGATGAAATCTCAGACAACAAATTCAAAAGAATTACTATAAGAATGATGGATGAAATTAAAAAGGCATAAATAAAAACATGGGTGACTTCAAAAAGAATAGAAATAAACAGTTGAATGACTATGAATCAAAATAAAAAAGAAAACTCCAGAAAAAAAATCAACTTGAAATTTTGGAAATGAAAAAACTCAACAAGTCAATAAAAAGCTCGGTTGAAAACCTTGACAATAGACTGGATTGAGTAGAAGACAGAGTATCAGAGCTTCAAGATAAGGAGATGAATTACAGCATCCAGATAATGATAATGAAAAAAAATAGGAAGGTACAAACAGACCATTCAAGACCTCTGGGACACCATTAAAAAGCCAAACCTACAAATAATGGGCATAGAAGGAGAAGACATGAAAGCTAAAGGCATAGAAAACATATTCATTAAAATAGGGGCTGACAAAGTGGCTCAAGCAGAAAACATATTCATTAAAATAATACCAGAAAAAGCCCCCAAATCTTGGGAAAGAGATGGTTGTTCAGGTACAGGAGGCTTTTAGAATAAGAGACCAGAAAAGAACCAATCCATGTCATAAGATAGTTAAAACATTTAGTATACAGAAAAAGGAAAGAATATTGAAAACCTCAAGAGGGAAGCACAAAGTCACATATAAAGACAAACACATCTTTTAACAGAAAAACCTAAAGGGCAAAGGGGTCATGGAATGATGCATTTCAAGCTCTGAAAGAAAATAACTGTCACCCTAGAACTGTATTCAGCAAAGCAATCCTTCATAATTGATGAAGAAATAAAAACCAAATGAATTAATGACCACTAAGCCAGCACTACAGAAGATACATAAAGGAATCCTACACACAAAAGAGGAAAATAAACACAACCATGCAATAACAGGAAAGAAAAAAATCTCTCTAGGAGAGTAAATAAGCAAATGAGGGTAGGAAAGAATCAAATATTACAAAGACAACAAAATGACAGGAGTTACCATACTTCAATAATAACCCTGAAGGTTAATGCTCTCAGTTTTCTGATCAAAAGACAGACTGGTGGACTGGATTACAAAATGAGACTCAACCATTTGTAGCCTACAGAAAATGTACCTCACTGGCAAAGACAAACACAGACATAAAGTGAAAGGAGGGAAAAAGATATTCTAAGCAAATGTAGAGTAAAAGCAATCAGCAGTAACTATTCTATGTGACAAAGCAGACTTCAAACCAAAATTAGAAGAGACAAAGAAGCTCACTTCATATTCACAAAGGGAACAATCCATCAAAAGGATGTAACAATTGAAAATGAAAGCACAACTTAACACAAAAGTTGGTTTCATTCCAGTGATGTAAGGAAGGTTCAACATACGCAAATCAATAAACATAAAACAGCATATCAACAGAATAAAGGACAAAAATCATCTCAATAGATACAGAAAAAGCCTTGAACAAAATTCAATTTCTCTTCATGATATAAGCCCTGAAGAAAGTAGAAATAAAAGGAATGTATTGTATCATGATAAAGGTTGTAAATGACAAACTATATCCGACATTGTATTAAATAGGGGAAAAACAGAAAACATTTCATCTGAAGTCAGGAACAAGACAAGGTGTCTACCCTCTTCACTCTTATACAGTACAGTTCTTGAATTCTTAGCTAAAGCAATAAAGAAAAAGAAATTAAAGGGATACAAATAGAAAGGAAGAAGTCAAATTAACCCTATTTAAAGATGATATGATCTTATACCTAAAAGACCTTAGAGACTCCACTAAAAAACTCTTAGATCTGATAAACACTTTCAGCAAAAAAGCAGGCCACAAAATCATCATGTAAAAATCAATAGTTTTTCTATACACTAATAAATGGACTGCGAAAGAAATCAGGAAAACAATCCCATTCATATTAGCCTCAAAAAAGTGCCAAGGAATACCTTTACAACAAAAACTATCATATACTGAAGAAGATACCAGAAGATGGAAAGACCTGCCATCTTCATGGATTGGCAGAATTAATACTGTGAAAATGGCTGTACTACCAAAAGTAATCTACAGATTCAATACATTTCCAATGCCAGTCCTGGAAAAATTAATCCTAATATTTAACAGGAAAGCATAAAAAGAGCCCAAATAGCCGAAACAATCCTGTGCAAAAACAGCAATGCTGGAGGTGTCACAATACCTGACTTCAAATTATACTACAGAGCTGTAGTAACAAAAACAGCATGGTACTGGCACAAAAACAGGTACATACATCACTGGGACATAAGAGAAGACCTAGAAATAAAACTACACACTACAGTCTTTGACAAACGAGGAAAAAAAAAATACTGGGGAAAAGAAAGCTTCTTCAACAAATGGTGTTGGGAAAACTTATCTACATGCAGAAAATTGAAACTAGATCCCTATATCTCACCTTATAAAAATCAACTCTAAATGGATCAAAGATCTTAATTTCTGACCTGAAACTACTAGAGGAAAACATAAACACTTGAAGAAATTGGCATACATAATGAGTTTCTGAATAGAACTCCAATAGCTTAAAGAGCAAGAACTGACAAATGGGATTTCATCAAACGAAAAGCTTCTCTGCACATCAAAGGAAACAATTACTAAAATGAAGGGTTATTCTACAGAATGGGAAAAAACTATGCCAGCTATTCATCAGACAAGATTAATACCCAGAATATATGAAGAGCTCAAAAAATTAAGTACCAAAAGAACAAGTAACACAATTAATAAATGAATCGGACGGGTCTCAGAAGAAGTACAAATGCCAATAAACCCATGAAGAAATGCTTAGCATCCTTAGCTATAAAGAAAATGCAAATCAAATGACACTGAGCTTCCATCTCACCCCAGTCAGAATAGCTCCTGTCAAGAAAGCAAACAACAAATGCTGGTGAGGTTGTGGGGAGAAAAGGAAGCCTTATATACTGATGGTGGGAATGTAAATCACTGCAGCCATGTTAGAAGTGAGTATGGCGGTTCCTCATATAATTCTGCTATACCACTCCTGGGCATGTACCCGAAGGAATCCAATCAGCATACAACAGAGAAACCTGCACACATAGTATTATTCACAATAGCCAAGGAATGGAATTAGCTTAGGTGCCCATCAATCAATAAATGGATAGAGAGAACATGGTATATATACACAATGGAGTATTATTCCACCATAAAGAAGAATGCAATTATGTAGTTTGCAGGAAAATGGGTGGAACTGGAAATTGTCACATTAAACAAAATAAGCCAGATTCAGAAAAACAAATGGGCCAGTGTGATGGCTAATGCCTATAATCCTAGCTATTTGGAAGATAGAGATCAGAAGTACAGAGCTTCAAGGACAGTCCAGGAAAAAAGTTAGCAAGACCCCATGTGAACAAACAGTCCAGGCACAGTGGTGCATATCTGTAATCCCAGCCATGCAACAGACATAGGTAGGAGGATCACAGTCCAAGTTTGGCCCTGAGCAAAAGCAAGACTCTACTGAAAAAATAAAGCAAAAAGGGCAGGAAACATGGCTCAAGCAAGAGTGCCTGCCTAGCAAGTGTGAGTTAAACCCTAGTTCTGCCAAAAATAAAAATAAAAAACCATATAGCACACATTTTTTCTCTTATGCAGAATCTAGACTTAAGAGAAAAAAATGACATGAATGTAAAAGGGGGAACACTTGGGGTAGGGGATCAAGTGGGAGAGGGTGATGGGTGAGTGAATTTGATCAAAGCACATTAGATGCATGTAGGAAACCCATGAAAATTTTATTTCAGGCAGGGTGTCACGGCACATGTCTATATAATTCCAAATACTGAGGAGGTGGACATTGAGAAGATTGTGGTTTCAGTCAAGCCTGGGTAAAAGGCTACAAAGACCCTCATATTAACAAAGAAGCCAAACACAGTGGCACACACCTGTAATTCTAGCCTTGTGGTAGGCAAAGGAATAAGGTTTGTGGTTAGAGGTCAGCCCAGGCAAAAAGGCACAAGGCACTGTCTGAAAAATAAGTAAAGCAAAAAAGGCCTGGGGGCAGGACTTAAGTGGGAGAGCACCTGCCTAGTAAGCCAAAGCACTGTGTTCAACGCCAGTATCATAAAAAAAAAAAGAAAGAAAGAAAGAACAAAAGAAAGAAATTAAAGGAGACACAAATAAATATAAAAACATCTCAAGTTCATGGATTGGAAGACTAATATTATTTAGGTGTGAATACTACCTAAAGTGATGTGCAGATTCAAGACAATCCCCAATGAAGCTGTTTTGCAGAAATAGAAAATCCATCACGAAATTCCATGGGATCTAAAGGAAACTCAAACGCCAAAATAATCCTGAAACAGAGAAAAAAGCTGGAGAATTCACACTTTGTGATTTCAAAATGCACTGCAAAGCTACAGTAATCGAAAGAGTGTGGTGCTAGCATAAAGGCATATATAGACCAATGGAACAGAAAAGACAGCTCAGAAATAAATCTTATGTACACATGAAGTGATTTTTGATAAAGATGACAGACTATTTAGTGGAGGAAAAGACAAGTCTTTTCAACAAATAGTGCTGAGATTATATATGCATTTGCCAAACAATGAAGCTGGACCCTTAGTTCATGGCATATATAAAAATTAATGCAAAAGGGATCAACACCCTAAATACAAGAAGCATAACCTAATGATTCATACAAGAAACCGTATGGGTAAAATTCATTATCTCAGATCTGACAAAATATTTTTAGATATGATACCAAAACTTACAAATGAAAAAGCAGATAAATTGGACTTCATAAAAATTTGAAACATCTGTACATGAAATCACATTTTTAAGAAGGTGAAAAAACCCTACAGAGTCTAAGCAAATAGGTGCAAAACATATATCTGGTGAGGGTATAATATGCAAAATATATAATGAACTCAACAACAAAAACAACCCAATTCAAAAAAAGGGCATTTCTTCATAAAAGCCCAAATGGCCAAGAAGCCCAGAACAGATTCTTAATGTCATTAGCCAGTAGGGAATGCAAATCAAAACTACAGTGATATAGTACTCACACTTTTGGATGGCTATAACAAGAACACAGTTGGAAAATAACAAGTACTGATGAAGATATGTAGAAAATGGAATCTTCATGCATTGCTGGTGAGAATGTAAAATAGTTTAGCAGCTGTGGAAAACAGGTTGAGGGTTCCCCAAAACATTAACATAGAATTATCATATGACCCAGAAATTCTACTCAGGCATATACTCAAAGAAAATGAAAACAGGAACTCAAATACACATCCGCACATCTATAGCAGAACCATTCTAAATGTCCATCAATGATGAATGGATAAATAAATTGTGGTATATATAGATGACAGACTATTGTTTAGTCATAAAAAAGACTGATAGTAGCTACAATGTGAAAGAAGGGAAAACAAAAGGCTACCTATTGTATAAATCTATTTAGATGAAATATTCAGAACCAGGTAAATCCACAGATAGAATGGATTTGGTGGTTGCCATGGGAAGGTGGGAGTAAGAGGGAGTAACTGCTTAATAGGTACAAAGTTTCCTTTTGGGGTGATGAAATGTTTTGAAGCTAGAGGTGACAGTTGTATATATTGTGACTGTGCCCGATACTACTGAACTGTTCACTTTTAAAAGGTTGGTTCTGCCAGGTACCAGTGACTCATGCCTGTAATTCTAGTTACTCAAGAGGCAGAGATCAGGAGGATCATGTGTTGAAGCCAGCTCGGGCAAACAGTATTTGAGACCCTATCTTGAAAAGGCCATCACAAAAAAGGGCTGGTGGAGTGGCTCAAGATGTAGGCCCTGAGTTCAAACTTCAGTACAAAAAAAAAAAAAAGAGGTTAGTTTTATGTTATGTAAATTCTACTTCAATTTGAAAAAAATGTTAAATCAATCCAGCCAAATAAAAAACCCCATCACACTGAGATATCCACCAAAAGAGTTAAAATGAAGAAGACATACAATATTAAGTGTTAGAGTATGAAGCAATGGGAACTCCCATAAGCCGGTGGATTCATAAATTTGTTACAGTTACTTAGGGGAAAACTGTCAATATCTAGTAGAGCTGAATCATATGCACACCCTTGCACAATGCTTGGCAAGTGAAAGTAAGTATTTATTGATTAAAAGAAATACTATTTTGTTAGGCACTATGCTAAGACACTGGCACATAAAAATTTAGACGCAGTTCTGTTTCCTAGTAAGCAGGCACACATAAATAATTCTAACACAACATATTTATAATGTAAAAGGTGGATAATGTAGTGGTTTTACAGTCAGACAAATATGAGTCCTGGCTTCACTACTTAGCTATTATTTTAGGCAAACTTGCACCAATTATGGAAGTTTTTCCTTCCCACTCTCACTCAACAGTTTTGGTCTATTGGGGCTAGTCATCTTTATAAAACAGAATACACTCCTTCTAGCAAAGAATCCAAAGATTCCCCACTATTTAAAAAATAAAATCTAAACTTCTTATCCTGGCATCAAAACACTTTCACATTTTGTTACCTACCTGTCTTTCCAGCCTTCTTTCATGATATACTCCCACCATGTTGCAGAAGCAATCTGGTCTACTATCCTAAACATGTTGTGAGATGTCCTGGCTCCCCATGCCTTTTCTCAGAATTCATTTTCTACTTAGAGTATCATCAAGTCATAAGGGTGACATTTCATACTTTACGGATGAAGGGTCTTTTGAATGTAATTTTACTTCACGTATAGATTAGCCATAGAGGAGAATAAAACCCATGACATTTATGAGACTATTATGATATATATGACAAATGAATAAATTAGCATTCAAGAACATACTTTGGCCTCATAGATATTTTATTTAAGCACATGGAACTTGTGATTTCCACAATACTAACCATATTGTTGTATCAGAATATCTCTTAGAAGACTGTCAGAGGGAAACTGTTCTTCTGGTCTATCCACTTGGAATCTGATCCAGTATCAAAACAAGTCAGCTTTGCCCCTATTTTCACTAGTCAAGAATATGGACGGGAACTTTAAAATGATGGAAATAAGATTATCCTTTGAAAGATAAAATACATAAAAGATGAGAATGTATGATGTGTACTGAATAAGTGAGTGAAAGAAAATTAGTGGGATCAGTGTAATTCAATTAATTTACTTTAACTTGACCTGTAGGTAGACACTAGAGTGAATATAAGCCATCAGGTTGCTTATAGAGAAGTACAGGAGGAAAATTAAGTGAGTAGACCATAATAATACAAGAATTATTCCTTAGTTATTCACATCATTAAGAAGACAGGATGTAGGGGAAATACAAAATAGAAAAACTAAATTCTGCACTGGAGTACAGAAAAATACCTCATGTTATAAAAACAGGGTATTAGACGAAAAAGTGAATTTAAAAAAACCCCAGAACACAGGTATATCTAAGCTATATTTTAAATATAATACAATTATGCTTTTGGAAACTATTTAATATGATTTGTCTCTTCTATGATTTCTTTCCCCTCTGCAAAAATAAAATCTAATTTATTTAAGTACCTGTTTTATGTAACATCATGATTGTACTAATACAGAAGCAATTCATTTAGAGATACACAGAGGAAAGAAAAAGAGTATTCACCTAATCAGTAATGTGAGGTCTGACTAGACCAAACAGCATATTTGTTGTTAGCAAGTAGAATGCATTCTCAGATTTCAAAGCAACACAGATGTGATAAGATACAAAGCAGAAGACAGCAGGGGGTATGGTAGTAGTCATTAATTATAAAATGTTTAGGCTTCACAAAGGACTCACTTTTATGACTTAATTTTCAATATTACCTTGGAATTCTTAAAATGAATTGTAAACTCTTTCCATTATAGAAAACTTCTAAGAGGAAAATTCGTAACTAAAAAGTTAAAGTCAAATATCTGACACAAAGAAAATCTTCTCAGCTTTCTGTGCAATGCAGCCATTGAACAACATTTTGAAACTGAAGATAATGCTAGAGAGAACTCATCAGTGGAATAAGATGGGCTGATAAACATCCACCTTCATCATAATTCCATCAATCTTTTTAAAAAAACTACCCAGTTAAGATAAACCAAAATATATTACATATACATTTCATTTAATTCTCATAGTATTCTTTGTTATGTTACATAAAATATGCATGAATGCTATACATACGAACTATGACATAAGTCTTGTGTACATACTTAAGTCCACACAACTACACTTTTTTGTCCCTCTACTTTATCTTTGTCTATAATACCTTGAATCCAAGACTGGCCATTCTCTCTTTTCCCACTCAAAGAAAATAACTATAACATGAGTAAGTATTAATTTAGTGTTAACAGAATATGAAAACCTGCTGCATTGCTTATTTTTATGTTCATTTTTGAAAGGCTTAAAGTCATCTATGCAAGTAATAAAAAGGTAAGAAATTAAATGACTACAGATAATGTAATAAATAATTTAGTAAGATGGACAGAACAAATATAAAAAGAAGTATACAGATTGCTATTATTCCCTCTAAATAGCCTAAATACCAACTGAAAAATAACCTACATAACTACTTAAAGTGAGTAATTTTGGATATAATTACAGAGATAAGGGGATGGCTGAATCAGACTTAGAAGGTAAAGATTATATAAAGTACTTTTTGTTTTGTTTTTTGTTTTTAGGTAAAGAAACAAAATTTTCTCAAGGAGCAATTGTGTGAAGTCTTAAAACTAGTTCATACAGACCAATCATTTTCAGGAATTTATAAGTTGGCTGAAAATATTCATCATTAATAATTAAGTTATATTAAAATTACAACCAATTAAGTTATACTGAAAAAGGTAAGACAGTTAAGTCTTCTTTATCTAAAATGCTTAGGATCCAAAGTGCTCAGATATTAGAGATTTTTGGATTTGGGAACATTTGTATAGAATTCACTGGCTGAAAATCTGAAATGCTCCAAAATCTAAAACATTTGGTAACCATATTAATACTTAAAAAGTTGATTTCTGGAGCAACTGGATTTCAGATTTTCAAACTAGGGATACTTGACCTATAATGACTCATCACTTCCTACTTCACTACATTTTATCATTATGTATGCCTTTGAGGATGCTTCTATCTAAGGCATCTACATGGTGAAAATATAAAATGATAAACTAGCACCATCAGCTCTTCCCAAGTCTACTTTCAGTGACTTTACATTGAGAGTTGGACATCAGCCATGGCAGGAGAAATTATATTGGTGATACTGACAAATGCTTCCAGTCAAGGCTTTTTTTCTGTCCAAACCGCCAATCAAAAAAAAAAGTTACCAACATATCACATCTATGGGGTATTCTAAAATTATGATATGGAAGGTTGATTTAATATGGGCAACAACGTAAGATACTTGAAAAACTACTTTCTAAAAAATAACTGATAACATAGAGAAAAATATTCAATGTTACTAAGTAGATCAATTCTGGAATACTCCATAATATAAATGACTAGCCATTTTTATTTCATAAACAGAGATGTGCCATCCATTTAATCCAACTGATACTATTTTAGGGATTTAATTTTAGTTTGGAGTCATTCTAATGAGAAACAAAGAGGATAAGAACAGAAAGAACCACCAACAGTGAATACTTCTCAGGATTATGTGTCTCTAACATTTTGAAACATAAAAAGGAAACTCAAAACACTAAACTTTTGTGAGTATGGAAGGATGTGAAACCGGGCAGGGAAGACTGTTTCTTAGAACTATAGGGTTTTCAAGGTGTCTTACCTTATGGAGTACAGAGCTGTGGTGGAGATGGGACACTAGCCTCTCATGTATTGGCATTAACCAGAGAATTTCAGACTTTTTATATTATTCTTTTATATATTGAAGTTCTATGTAAAACGTCATTAGAATAAAATGTTCCTAGGAAGGAAGGAAGTGAGGGAGGAAGCCAGTGTGTTAGCAAATGTAGGGGTAGGTGTGTGTGTGTACTCTGGAACAGCTTTAGGAGGGATATTTCCACAGGTGTAAGTTAAAATTATTGGTATTTGAGACTTTTAAATTAAACTTTAAAATTATGGAGTATGTACACAATCTAACTTTCAAAAGGAATAAGAAAGCAATTTAATTTTGAATCTTCACTCAATTAGATTATTTGTATTTTAAAAAATAATTCATATATCATTTGTAAAGTAAGGGTAATATTATCAAACAAACAGAAAAAGACACTTTAGGGATAAATAAAATGAGAATTCTCAGGAAAAAAAATAACTTTTAGATAATTTAATAAAATGCTAGTTGGGATACTGTCTCCTGTAAAATATAACCAAATGATTTTTAAACTAAACAGTCTTACAAATTTGGAAAGCAAAAATAAACAAATGCATTAATTTAAATGACTAGAAATGCATTTACTTCTAAAGACCTTTTTTTTTTTTTTTCGCTACACAGGCAAATCAATCAAATAGTAATGAGTTACAATAATAATTGTAAGACAAGGTTTCTTGGAAGATGAAATACTGGCTTCACTGAAGATGTAGTGTCCCACAGACTGTTTCCTTTGAGGTCTTCCACACCACTACTAACCAGGACCATCTAGCTTAGCTTATGAAATCTGACAAGGGTACACCCCATGGCAATAAGGATGAAGGATAGTGATTTTATTTCTTATTTTATTCACTGCAGCCCCAGGGAGAAAGATAACGAAAACAAGAATGAAATCCAGGTCTCCTACATAAAACACTGCGGAACATTACCACTAGGTCACTGGGGCGGGGTGCGGGGGGGGGGGGGAAGGAAATATTTTATTTTCAAAGAGTTTGTTATAATAACTTACAGTGGAAAATTGTTTTGTCTCGTCAAATGACATTGAAATCTAACTTTCATTGATTGTAAATTTAAATAGTTGTTTTTACAGAAACAACTTACTGGCTTACTGAATTTAAAATATTTAACTATATTGCTTCAGAAACAGAAAAAAAAGGACTACCACCAACTTAACTAATGAAATGTCAGGCAATTATAAAATAATCAAAAGTAGCACTTTAAAAATTTTATCTAATTTATTTAATATTCCTACTCCTTAGGTACTTATCATCTTTCACTTACTGCTACAAAATGTTGTGACTAATGAAAACCCTGGCAAATTCTGGGAGAAATTACCTGGATTTGAGCTTTTAAGAACTTAAGACGGTTAGGTAATTCCACAGATGGACTAATACTTAATTTTCATTTAGTTTCTAAAAAGGAAAAGGAAAATTTAAGTATAGAAAAAAACTTTGAAATGACAGCAGCATCCCAAACAAGGCAAGGCTAGGAGGAAAACTGTATTGTGGGGTTCCTCAGTTTATAAAATATTTTATCATCTCATCTCTAAGGCAGAAAGTCAGATAATTTCATAGTTCTTGTGAGGTATGAAATGATAAGACAACTAAAACTCAAATCCTATGGGTAATAGTGATGTTAAAACTAAAATTAAGGTCTCTCAACCTTAAAAGTCCAGCATTTTATCACCCACTCTCCTATTATGTTCTATCAGAAGAATCACCATGATAAATTATTTTGGATGTTTAACAAATATTTACTGAGAGTCTATTGTGTATACATTTCTATGATAAGTTCAACAACAGAAACCATAGGTAAAAATTCTAGTGAGAAAAGAATATGGGTTTTGCAACAAAGGAATGCAGGAAAACAAAAGCAGCTTTAATTGCACAGTTCTATAGACAAAAACTCCAGTATAACCTCATTTTACTAACTCTGTAATGATCCCATTTACAAATAAGGTGACATCCTGAGGTAGGGGGTTAGGATGTGGTTATGGTTTGGATCTTTTTTTTTCAGTCATACATAGCTGATGTTTATTATATTATTCATAATTTGATTGATGTTTTTTCCAATGCTCAGTGGTCAGCACATCTCAAGGAACCCCCCCTCCCCGGGGCCTGGGGGTCTGAGTCATGGTCGTGGACCATGCGGGAGGCAAGGTTGATGTCTCTCTCTGAGCCACTCTGTTGTCAGGGAAAGAGGAGAAACTGAGAATATCACCATTTCTTCAAGCTAGTATTTTTTTCTGTACTTTGTCCACACCCTCTTAATCATAGTCATTATCATCCTCTGGATAAAAATGTCATGCTCCTCAAGTTCTGAGGGAATCATGATGAAGAACACAGGAGGAAGGTCAAAGGACATTTTCACTGGTTTGGGCAAAATGGTAAACTACTGGTAATGACGACTGATCTCCATGGTTCCGGGATCTGACCTGAACTGCCCTGTGGGGTGGAGATTTCGCCACCTTTCCCCAGCCTTGGCCATCCCCAGAGAACCCTGATAGGACAGATGCCAAAGCCACTCAGGTAGCTGCTCCGCAGGCCACCTCTCAGCCATGGCCTTCTCCTGTACCCACTCCTCTCCTCGTTTGGATCTTAAATGTCCCCAAAGGCTCATGTGTTAAAGGTTTTGGAACCAAGCAGATGGTACCAATGGAAAGTGGTGGATTCTTTGGGAGGTGGGACAGTGGAATTCTTTCCACTTGGTGACTAGGGTGTGTTTCTGAAGGGGGACATTGGGACCCTGGCCCCTTACTCTTTTGTCTCTACTTCCTTGATCACCATTAGGCGAGCTTTTTGACAAGCGTTTCTGCCTTGAGAAAATGCCTCACCATGGACCCCAAAGCAACAGGACCATGTGACATGGACTGAAACCTCTGAAACCCTGAGCTAAAATAAACCTGCCTTCCTTTTAGGTTGTTTATTTCAGGTATTTTGACAGAAGGTTGGTTAACAAAGACTTCAATATAAATTATGTGGAAACAATTCAATCCTTAACATAAAAGGCAGAAGGAGGGCAGGTGAAGTAAGCCAAGATGTATATTCTAGGTTATCCACTAAAAGAAGAACAAAAGAGTGTGTGTGTGTGTGTGTGTGTGTGTGTGTATACATACACTAAATTCACAGTGGTGAGAAAAGGAATAATAAAACTGAATCAATCCAGAAGAAAGCAAGGAGAGAAAGAGCAATAGATATAGCATAAGAGGGACAAACAGAAAGCAAACACGGATGATGATAGATTCAAACACCAAAAAGTCAGTAATAGTACTAAATATAAATCATCCAAATTTTCAAAAACTGTAATGCTTAAATAATAAAAGCTATATGCAGACAGAAAAAAAATCTGCAAAATACCTTCTACTATGAAACTAAACATGAGTCAAAGAAGAGATTATGTGAATTATAATTTTTTAAAAAGTTTTAGCAAGGATTTATTTTAGTATAACAGGATAAAGTATAGACAAGGTGGGGAGTTCATCATAAATGGATGAAAACTCAACAGCAAACTAGAAGTAGAAGGGACTTTCCTCATCTTGATTAGAAGTATCTGTTAAGAGCATAGAGCTAACACCATAAATAATTATAAAAGGCCAAGTAATTTTCAAGATTGAGAATAAGACAAGGCTGTCTTCTTACAATGGTTCAAATAAACATTGAATTGAATATCATATCCAATCAAAAGGTAACAAAAAGACACACAGGGCTTCCAAATTGGAAAATAAAATGTAAAAAATCTCCATTTGTAGACAAAATAATTACCTATGCAGAAAAATCCCAAGACATTTCTTTAAAAGCTACTAATATTAATAAGTGAGTTCAAGTAAAATTGTAGGATAAAAGGTCAGTATATAAAAGTCAACTATAATTGCTGGCCACAAAGGAAATGCAAATCAAAACCACATTAAGATTCTACCTCACTCCTGTTAGAATGGCAATCATCAAGAACACAAACTACAACAAATGTTGGCAAGGATGTGGGTTGGGGAGAAGAAGGAACCCTCATACACAGCTGGTGGGAATGTAAGCTAGTACAACCACTAAGGAAAACAGCATGGAGGCCTCTCAAAAAACTAAAAATAGAGCTATCATATGATCATATAATCCAACTGCACACCCATGTTTACTGCAGCATTATTCACAATAGCTAAGCTGCAGAAACACTGTAGATGCCCCACTACTGATGAATGAATTAAGAAAATATGGTATTTATATACAATGTAACTTTATTCCACCATAAAGAAGAATGGAATTTTGTGGTTTGCAGGTAAGTGGATGGAATTGGAAAACATCATCCTAAGTGAAGTTAGCCAGGTTCAGAAGGCCAAAGACCACGTTTTCTCTCATATGTGGAATATAGGCCCAATACAAATACAGCAATATTATGAAACACAGTTCACACTAAGGAGAGGTCACTAACAGGAGAGGGAGGGTAAAAAATGAAGTTAAGGTGCATATGGTTGGTGTACTTTCTGTACAAGAGTGAATACAGAATTTTAAAACTTGTTGAAATCACCATAACAAGGGGACTAAGGTGGAAAGGAAAAAAATAGAGGGGATGAACCAATTTGGGTTATAATTTACATATACATGGTAATGTCACAATGAAACTCCCTGTATAACTAGCTATCTTATACAAACAAAAATGTCTTTTTTCAAAAAATGAAGAGCAGAAAGGTAAAATAGGTCCTGTCTGAGGGCTAGCACCAGTCGGGGTGGGGGTAGGGGGAGGATATAAGGAAAGGGTGTAGGAGGGTGAATATGGATGAAATATTATGTACTCATGTACAAAAATGGAAAAATGAGCCCTTTGAAACTATTCCAGGAATGGGGGGGAGGGAGAATAAAGGAGAATGATGAAGAGGGTGAATTCAACTATGATATATTGCAAGAACTTTTGTAAATGTCACAATGTACCCCAAGTACAACAACAATTAAATAAATAAATACACATATACATAAATAAATAAAAATACATAGTATTTAAGTGTAAGTTTAATAAAAGATGTATCTAAAATAAATTAAAGACTTAAATACAAAGAGTCCACGTGGCACTTTGGACTGCAGAAGTGGAGTGACACCTGGAGTAGTGAGACCATGCTCATGAATAAGAAGACTCAATATTATCAAGATAACATTTCTCTCCAACTGATCTAGATTCAATGCAATTCCAATCAACATTCCAGCAGGTTTTTTGGTAGAAACTATAACTCTATGCTGCAATTAGTTGGACAGATCTATCTGCAGGAGAAATCCAGGATTATACCAGGAGAAATCCAAGGTTTTTACAAACTTTTTGTTTGTTTTGGCAGTACTAGGGTTTGAAGTCAGGGCCTTGCACTTGCTAGGCAGGTGCTTTACCACTTAAGCCACACCACCAGCCCAGTACTAACAAACTTTTAATAATTCAGTGTAAAAGTGACTCCTACTGTTCAAAAAGTTAGCTTTACAGAAGAAAAGATTTCACTCAGCAATCTTCTGAGTGCTATGACCAGGAGCCATCTCGAACAGGGTCCTTTTCTTAGGGACTTAATTGCTCTGGGGAGTCAGAAAACCTGGAACAATCACAATTCAGGATTTCTACTAACACTGGGGTCATTTTCTGGGTGGGAAATATCACGAGACAGTTCAGAAACAATCATGGCTTGGGGGGAGTGTTTGAGAAAAAGCTTCTGATAGGTTTAGACAGTGTGAAGAGGAGGGCCATGGTGGGGAAGGAAGTAGAGGGCACAGCAGTCAGTGTTTTCCTACACCGCACCCCACCATGATGAAAGAAACACCAGTCACATAGGTGGTTTCCCAGGGGGCCAGGTACGAAGAGGTCTGAGGATGCACACCCTCTCCCTCCAGAACAGAACACTGTGGTTTGGTTGTTCCCCAATCCTAAGGCATCCCAGATAAGCAGCAGCTAGAACATTTGCCATCTCCCAGGGCAAATAGACCAGAAACTCCAGCAGCCACCCAGCATAGTCCACATACCACTAAAGTTGGTAAAAAGGGTTTGCTACAGCCCTGAAATAGGTCATACTATGAGGCATGCAGATTGAAAATTTGTGGAGTATATGTATGCCTAGTGCAGCACATAATTTGCAAAAACTTGGTTGGTGGGGAAGGCTTGCTGCCTCTCTAACATCCTAGGTGCACATATAAACAGTCACCAGAGAGAATACAGCCCTGATACAGTCAGCACTCCCTTAACCTGTCTGGAGAGAAATGCAGCCACAACCAATATTCCACCCAACATGTTCAGTATGAGCTGAGAGTAATTACAACAGTGTGTAGTTGTAACCCACTACCTCACCCATATCTGGTGATTCTAACCTTGGAAACTGGGAAAGAAGTCTCCAAGTATCTTGGCTAGAAGGAATTTTTTCTTTTTTTAGGTTTTTCTTTCTTCTTTTACTTCTTTTTAGCATATCTTTTATTATTATTATGTATTTCTTATTTTTAGCTTAATTTTATTTTAAAAATTCTTTTGTTGGATTTTTTTCTCATCCCCATTTTTTTACCTTCTTCCTGCTTTCCTGCCTTTTTTACTTTACTCTTTTTTAATTTTTTAAAAATTTCTTCTTTCTTTTATTCCTCCCCTTTTTACATTTCTATTATTTTTTCTTCCTTTTAAAAAACATTAGTTTTACTTTTATTATAGCTTTGTAGTTTATTCTACATTATTTTTCTGCTCTTGCTGGTGTTGTGGTTGTTTTGGTTTTTACTTTTTAAAAAATGTCTGATTTTTTTGTTGTTATTGTTTTCTTCTTTCTGTGCAATAATTGCTGGCAGCACCTCCAGGACACTGGGTGGGTGCGTTGCCACTAGGTTATACCCCAAGCCCAATTGAGAGAAACTACACCTTACTCCAGCCTGCTCAAACCTTAGTGGATATTTAAACTTAAAAAATAGAGGAGATAGGGCTGGTGGAATAGCATAAGTGGTAGATACCTGACTACAAGCATGAGCCTCTGAGGTCAAACCACAGTACTGCCGAGAGAGAGAGAGAGAGAGAGAGAGAGAGAGAGAGAGAGAGAGAGAGAGAGAGAGAGAAAGAGAAGCATGAACTAGAGCCAAGTGGGCATAACTAAGGGTGGGGTGGGGTGCTGAAGTCCTCCTCCTGGACTTCATTCCATAGCAACATCAGAGAGAAAGAACACAAGTACTGTAGACACTGTATCCATGAGGGACCCCAGGATAGGTCACTTCCATACCCTTTCCATACCCAGGATAGGTCACTTCCATACCCTTTTAGACTGCACACTGCTAACAAGACTGGAAGAGTAACCATAGAGAGTGTACTCCATATACTCTTGCTATTTACACCATACTTACCTCAGCTACCAGAGGGACTCTACTGTTGGGAACCAAAAGCCACAGTCTGACAAGGTCGCTGTGGCTTAGCAGCATTTCAACAAGGTCAGAATCTGCAGGTGCACCATGCCTCTAACACAGTGGGAAGGAATGCTAAATGGTTTCCCTTGACTAAAAAGAAGTTTATACTTAGTCAAGGACACTGGCAATAAGAATGCAGGGTGGAAAACACAGAAAGGTTGTAACTAGGTCAGAGTGTTTTTGATGTTTAAGTCTCTTCCCCTTTTATATAAAGCTGGCTGAGAAAAATAAAATTTTGCCAGCTGGTCATCAGCTTGCTGGCCTTCTCGATATGTCTCTTGTCTTGTTCATTCCTGCCCTAAGCCCTTTCAGGTTAAGGACCTCTGAGATCCTGGCACTCTACTCTTGGAAGACCTACAGAAAAAGTGGGTTGCAAGTATGCATTGCATCAAAACCCACTAATCACAGTGAAAGAAGCCACATGTAGACTACAAAGTCCATTTGGAATTAAACTCAACACTATATGATAAAACTGATATCTGACCGCATATCATCAAGAGAAGGCTGCTTACTAAAAAGCCCCTCCCATAAAAGTGGAAGAGATACTCATTCCAGCAGATGTGTAAATCTCAATATGAAACATAAGAAATATTAAAAAAAACAAGGCAATATGACATATACTGAAGTTCATAACTCTTTAGCAACTTATTTGAAAGATCCAGGCATTCTTTGCATTTAAAAGAATGCTTTTCAAAAAGGCCAACAAATTCTGAGAATTTTTTAAAAATGCAATATATGAATGAGAAATTTGATAAAGAGAATTTCAAAGAGAACAAAACAGGATGTGAGGGCGATTTGGCTGTGACCTCTGTCACCCCACTGAGTAAGAGGGTTGATTCAGCTAATCTAGCTGGCTAGGTAGGTGTCCCCTTCCTCCCTCACTGCCCCATGTGTGTCCTTCCCAAAGCTGCACACTTGGTCAAAGAGGACAACCATCCCCAATAGAGGAGGACCATTTTTCAATCAAGGGTATACAAGTAGCTATGCTCCCCTGCTAGAATGCCCAAACAAGCTCTCAAAGGGAACAAAATAAATCTTGGATATGAAAAGTTCAATAATCACATTCAGACAGTAATAAAGAAAAAAATAATAAAGAATCAACAGAACATATAATATCTCTAGGACACCATTATAAAGCCAAACATATGCATAATTGCAATAGATTAGGGAGACAAGCTATGGTCCAAAGGCATGAAAAACCTATTCAGTGAAATAGCAGAAAATTTTCAAACACTTGGGAAAGATAAGGACATTGAAATACAAGAGTCATGACCAGAAAAGAACCTCTTGGCAACACATTATAGTTAAACTGCCAAAAGTATTCAACAAAGAAAGAATTTAGTTAAAAGTTACAAGAAAGAAGCACCAAGTCAAATTTAAAGGCAGGTCCATCATAGTAACAGATTTCTCAACAGAAATTGTAACAGCCAGGAGGGCATGAAATGTTGGATTTCAAGTCCGTAAAGAAAGTAAATGCCAATCTAGATTACTATACCCAGCAAGGTTATTCTTCAAAATCAAAAGAGAAGTAAAGACCTTCCAAGGTAAGCATAAACTGAAGGAATTCATGACAACTAAACAGGCATTACAGAAGTCACTTAAGAAAATCCTACAACCAAATGAGGAAGAAAGATAAACACAATCATGACAGCATGTGAAAGAATGTATCTCCCCAGAAGAGTAGATAAACCAAAGAGAATTAGGGAAAAAACCAAACATTCTGAATATAGGAAACGATCAACCCTCTAAAATTAAAAAAAGAGAAGAAATGAACATAGAGTACTCAAAACAATCAGAAGAAAAGTAACATACCTTTGTAAAATAACTGAATATAAATTGTCTTAATTTGACAATGAAAAGATACAAACTAGCTGACTATTAAATTAAGAGCAAGGAAACAAGCAACAACAACAAAACCAAAAACCTAACAATATGCTGCATTCAAGAAGCTCACCTCATGGGTAAAGACAAACAAATTGAAACCGAAAGGAGAGAAAACAATATTCCAAGCAAACAGAATCCCAAAACAAGGAGGAATAGCTATACTTACTTTTGACAAAACAGACTTTAAGC
The DNA here is from genome assembly GCF_047511655.1 of Castor canadensis. Classification (NCBI taxonomy): domain Eukaryota; kingdom Metazoa; phylum Chordata; class Mammalia; order Rodentia; family Castoridae; genus Castor; species Castor canadensis. The sequence goes on along the minus strand of NC_133400.1, from coordinate 75,313,475 downwards.
CAAAATCAGAAGAGACAAAGAAGGCCACTACATATTGATAAAGGAAACAATTCATCAAGAAGATGACATGGGGGGGGAGAAGAGGATAAAGGAGAATGATGGAGGAAGTGAATTTAACTAAGATATATTGTAAGAACTTTTGTAAATGTCACAATGTACCTCTAGTATGACAATTATATGATAATAAAAAGAAAATATGACAATAATAGATATGTATTCACTGAATGTTGGAGTACCCAATTTTACAAAACAAACACTACTGGACATAAAGGGACAGACCCTAATAGAATACTAGCGGGTGACTTCAATACCTTACTTTTATTAAAAAAAAAAACCAACTAGGAAACATCAGTTATATTATACTATAGATCAAATGGAGTTAACAGACTTCTGCACAGTACTCCATCCCCCAGCTGCAGAATACATTCTTTTCATGAGCACCTGGAACTTTTTCCAAAATAGATCACCCATTAGGCTATAAAGCACATCATAACAAATTTTTTTTAAAATGAAATTATTTATTACATCCTCTTAGATCATAATGGAATGAAACTAGAAATCAACAGAAAGAGAAACTAATGAAATTATAAAAGCACATGGAGAATGAACAATACAGTTTTGAATGAATAGTGAATCACTGAAACAAATCAAGGGGAATTTAAAAATCCTTAGAATCAAATGAAAATGGAAACACAACACAGAACTAACAGGGAATTATAGTTGTGAGTGTCTACATTTATAAAGGAGAAATCTCAAATAACCTAGTTATAAATCTAAAGGTCTTAGAAAAATAATAAACTAAATTCAAAATAAGGAAAAGGAAAGAAATAATAAAGATCAGAACTGAAAAAAATGAAATAGAAGCTATAAGAACAACACAAAGGATCATGGAAACAAAGAGTTCATTCACTGAAAAGAGAAACAAAATTGACAAACCCTTAGCCAAACTAATGAAAACAAAGACAGAGAAGACCTAAATTAATAAAATTAGGGATAAAAGGGAATATTACAACAGATACCAATGAAACCCACAGGATTATCTGGAACTATTTTGAGACCATACATTTCAATAAATTACAAGATCTAAAAGAAATGGACAAATTATAGACACATACCACCTACAAAAATTGAACCAAGAGGACATAAAAATCCTAAACAAATAAATAACAAGCAATGACACTGAAGGAGTTGAAAAGTCTTCCAAGAAAGAATAGCTCAGAACTGGATGTGTTCATGTTGAATTTCCTCAAACTAGTCCATAAAACAGATAACAAAGAAATGCTTCCAAACTTATTTTACAAAGCCAATATTGCCTTGCTATCAAAACTTGATAGTGACACAATGGAAAAAGAAAATTATAGACCAATATCACTGACGAACAACAAACTCAATAAAATACTTGCAAATCAAATTCAACAATACATTAAAAAGATCATACACCATGATCAAGTTGGCTTCATTCCATGGATATAAGAATGTTTTAACATTCGCAAATCAATAAACATAATATAGCATATAAATAAATCAAGGACAAAAATCACATGATTTATTATCTTAATAGACATAGAAAACGTCTTTGACAAAAGTCAACATCCCTTCATGATAAAAGCCCTGAAGAAACTAGGAACAGAAGGATCATTCCTCAATATAATAAAGGCTATATATAACAAATCCACAGCCAACATCATACTGAATTAGAAAAAATAAAACCATTTCCTCTAAAATCAGCAGCAAGACAAGTGTGTCCACTCTCACCACTCTTATTTGACAAAGTACTTGAAATTTTAGCCAGACCACTTATCTCTGGCTAAAGAGAGAAAAGGGATACAAACAGGAAAGAAGTCAAATTGTCCCTGTTTGCACAACAGATAATTCTATGTACTGAGAAAACCTTAAAGACTCCACCAGGAGACCGTTAGAATAAACAAGTTCAGCAAAATAGCAGGATACAAAAATCAACATATAAAAAATAAGTAGAAATAAACCTAAGCAAGAAGGTGAAAGGGGAAAGGTTAATCTTTTTAACAAATGATGTTGGAACACTGAATAGCTGTACGTAAAAAAATACAAATCTCGACCGTTACCTCACAACATGCAAAAGCTGATTTGAAGTGGATCAGAAACCTAAATGGAAAGAGCAGAGATACAATACTTCTGGAAGAAAATAGGAGAAAAGGATAGGGATTTTGGGTCTGAAAAACTAATTAGGACATAAAAGGGACTATAAGTACAAAAGAAAAAAATTGATAATATAAACACCTGAATTAAAAACTAGCTTTTCAAAAGATACCTCTAGTAAGATAAAAAGCAAGCCATAAATAGGAAGACATTTGTAATACATACAGGTAACAAGAACTTAAATCAAAATTACAATAAGAAGGGAAACTTAGCAATAGGTCTGAACACATGAAAGCTGCATAGTATTATTAACCAATAGGGACCCGAGTATTAGGCTTATAATGAAATACTCCTATCCATCCATCAGAATGGACAAAATTAAAGAGAATGGTGACAGTGAGCACAGGCCAGGATATGGAGAGACTGTAACTCTCACACACTGCTGATGGAAATATAAAAATGAACACCTACTCTGGAAAAGTTTGTCAGCTTTTTAAACACTTAAAGCATACCTCTTGCATACTGCAGTTATTATACTCCAAGGCATTTACTGAGGGAAATGAAAGCATATAACCACAGGAAGATTTGCAGATTAATACTTGTAGCTGATTTATTTATGATAGCTTAAAACTAGAAACCACCCAAACATCCTTCTAACGGTAAGTGGATAAAAAATGGTAGTATTCTCATACAGTAAAATAATACTTAGAACTAAAAATGACCTAAGAATATACATGCTTTTTTCTCTTTTAAAAAAATGAACTTTTTTTTTTTTTTATGTGCTAGGGATCAAACGCAGGGCCTTGGGTATGCTAGGCAAGCACTCTACCATTAAGCTACATCCCAAGCCCAGACAATATGAATAAATGTGGATAAATTTCAAACTCATGCTTAGTAAAAGAAGCTAGACAAGATAAGATACACACATACACATAATATGCAAGAGGATGCAAATCATCTGCAGTAATTAAGTAAATCAGTGGTTGTCTAAAGACAGATGGAGGATAAAACATACGTGTGTGTATGTACATTTAGTCCTGATGCTGGTTTGATAGGTATGTACATATATCAAAATGCATGAAATGATAAACTTTAAATATGTGTGCTTTATTTTATGCCATTTGTGTATCAGTAGAGGGAATGGGATCTGAAATATTATCAATCCACACAAAAAGACAAGGGAGAAAAAAGAACTTAGAACATGAAGGACAAATGGGATGTCAAAAATTAATCAAGCAATTCCAGAGAAGTCAAGATATGAGAGAGAAAAAGTACAGAGAAAGGGGGGAGAATAAAAAACCCCAAGTAATAAGATCACAGTTTTAAACTCCAAAAGGTTAGTAATTTTCTTAAATAACAATGCAATAAATGCTTTAAATAAAATTCAAGTACTTTAAGCTAGGCAGGCACACTCTTACCACTTGAACCACACCCCTAGCCTTTATGATTTAGTTTATTTTCAGGTAGGGTCTTGTTTTTGCCTGGAGCCAGCTTCAAACTGCAATCATCCTATATTTGCCTACTGTGTAGCTGCAACTACAGATGTGCACCATTATGCTTAAAGGCTAGATTTTTTAAACTGCAAAATAATAGGAGGCACATCTAATGAATCAGGAAATAACAAGATGGAAAAATATATACACCATGCAAACATAAGCTAAAAGAAAGCTGGAATTGTTATACTAATATTAGACAAAGAAAAATAATAAAAGCCAAAAAAGCATTTCTAGAGATAAATTGAAGCACTTCATGTCACTAGAGAGATATTGTAAGAGGTTTGATTTACTTAAAAACATATGTCCAAATTTAAGTGCAAAATATATAAAGCAAAATCTGACTAACTGACAAAGAAAAACTAACACATGTACAATCTCAATGGAAGATGATAACGCCTCTTGGTGAAACTGATTAAACAAATGATCAAAGCCTAATAATAAAAATAATCAAAAACATAATAATTTTGTCCTATATAAAATACTGAACTCATAGCTACACAACTTTCAAAAGAATATCACTTATTTAAATACTTGGGTGTTGTTTGTCCCCTATGGTTCCTGTGCTGGGATCTTGGTAAGTGTGGCAGTGTTGTTGCTGATAGAATCTTTAAGAGGCAGAGCTTGGTAAGAAGTCCTTATGTCACTGACCTTGAAAGGGAATCCCAGTCGCCTGAAGTAAGCTGTCCAAAGCAAGTTGCTATAAAAGCCTGAGTCTGACCCCTGATTTTCACTCTGGCTTCCAGTTTCAATAACAGTCATAAAGGGAAATGTAAGAGATCTGCATAGGAACAAAGTGTTTGTACACTACTAAAACTAAACTTGCATTAATCCTAACTAGGTTGTTATATAATAAGATGCTAACTGTAATCTCTAGAGAAATCATAAAACATATATTGAAAGACTTATACGTTCATGTTCATTGCACCTTTATTTATCCTAGCCAAAATCAGAATTTTCCATTAGCTGATAAATGGATAAAGAATCAATGTTATGTCCATAAAATGGAGATATTATTCACCCACAAAAGAATGAAGTATTGTTATATGCTATAATATGAATTAAATCTTAAAAATATTATGCGAAATTCTGTTTATTTATTTATTTATTTTTGGCGGAACTGGGGTTTGAACTCAGGCCTTGTCCTTTGTAGGCAAGTACTCTACCACTTGAGCCACTCTGCCCCTCACTATGTTAAATTTAAAAAACCTGACTCCAAGTATATAAAATACCCAGAATAGGCAAATTTACAGAGACAGGTAGACTAGTAGTCCCCAAGAGAAAGGGGAGCAGAGAACTGGAACTATGCACTAACAAGTACAAGTACTTGGTTTTATTGGTGAGATGAAAATGATTTGGTGATGATTGTTGTACAACACAGTGAGCAGACTAAAAACACTGATGTTTATAGTTTTAAATAGTGAATTTTACATTCAGTGAAGAATATTTCAATAAAAATTTCATAAAATGTTTATAGTATATACTTAATAGTGAAATGATAAAAGTTTAATAAATAATTTCAATGATAAATTTTTTCGTAAGAATTTTTAAGATTGAGAATGAAGTAAGGATAATTGCTAGACCACTTCTACATTGTATTGGAGATTCTAATCATCACAAAGTGAGAAAATGTGTAACATGCAGAGAAACCACTAGAATTGAAAAGTAAATTTAGGAAAGCAACTAGATACAAGGTTATTATACAAAAACCAATTGTACTTGTATACTGAGCATATACTAAACTTAATTAGAAAGTGAAACCTGCAACACATTATTTAAAAAAAGCTTTAAAAGAAGTGAATGAATTTACTCATAGGTCATACAGTCAGTAGCATTTAGATGACAACTACTCCACAAATAATTTACATATTCATTTACTTTTACATTCATTTATATATTCATTGTTTTCCCATTCAAATACCTTCACTGAGTGTGGAAAATGACAAACTGCTTTTAAAATTTTCATGAAAAATATAAACTATCAAAATTAAAGCAGGAAAATAAACCTGGAAAGTTACTGCATCAGATGCTTACTATAAAGCTACAGTAATTGAGACTGTGCTGGTAATCCCAGCTCCTTATGACCTGGAGGACTGTGAGTTCAAGGCCAGCCTGGGCCAAGTTGGTGAGACCGTATCTCAAAAACAAAATGCAAACAAAAGGACTGGGCATGGCTCAAGTAGTAGAACGCTTACAAAGCATTGGTTCAATCCCCAGTACGGGAAAGGAAAAAAAAAAAAAAAGAAGACTCTTTAGGATTGTCACAAGGACTAGTAGCTAATGAAATAAAGTCCAATGTGTGAAAACAAACTTAAAGCACTTGGGTTATGATAAAGGTGACATGGAGAGCTGAAGGAAGCAGTGTTTTCTTTTTGTGCAGTACTGGGGCTTAAACTCAGGGCCTACACCTTGAGCCACTCCATCAGCCCTTTTTTGTGAAGGGTTTTTTCAAGATAGGATCTCGTGAATTATTTGCCTGGGCTGGCTGTGAACTACAACTCTCCTGCTCTCTGCCTCCTGAGTAGCTAGGATTACAGGCGTGAGCCACCGGTGCCCTGCAAAGCAGTGTTTTCATGAGCTGATACTAACTCAATTGATTTAGAAAATTTTTGAAAACAAGTTAAACTTGATCACTGCTTAAAGCCAAATATAAAAATAAATCCCAAGGGGATGTTAATCCAAATGATGAATTAGAATATTAAAACTTCTAGAAAGATTTGGAAATATCATTATGACTTTGACGAAGATTTCAGTAAAAGACACAAAAAACATCAAATAAGGGAACAGCTAATGAAAATTAATACCTTCTGATCACTAAAATACACAATTAAGACAGTGAAAAGCAAGCCAGAATGGGAAGATAAATATATGCTAAAGACTCATTTCTGAAATAAATGAAGAGCTCTTTACAAATCAGTATCAAAAAAGATAGGTGATCAAATACATAAAAAAGACTTGGAAAGGTACTTCCCAGCAAGCATAAGAAAAGGTGCTCAATTTTATTCACCAAAGTATATGCAAATTAAATCATAACTAGGTATCACTATACACCTATCAGAATGGCTAAAATATAGAAGATTTAATTGAGTACTGAAAAGGATGAAGAATAACTGGAATTTTCATATACTGCTGCTGAAGCATAAATTAATTTTTTTCTTTGGTGGTACTGGGGTTTGAACTTAGGGCCTTGCACTTGTTAGGCAGGTGCTTTACTACTTGATCCACACCTCCAGCACTTCTTTGCTTTAGTTATTTTTCAGGTAGGTTCTCCTGTTTTTGCCCGGCGTTGGCCTCAGATAGCAATCCTCCCTCTTATGACCTCCCATGTAGGTGGGATCACAGGCACACTTCACTATGCCTAGATTATTAGCTGAGATGGGATCTCACTATATTTTTGCCTGAGATGGCCTTGAGCAACCATCTCCTAATCCCACCTTCTGAGTAGCTAGATTACAGTTATGAACTACTGCATCCAGCCCTAAGTTGATATTTTTAAAAGTGGCTTAGAAATATTACTGATGAGCTATGGCCTGCAACTTAAATCCCAAAATAAAAATTTATACATATATGAACTAAAATACTTGTAGAGGCATGTTCACAGGAAAATTACCATAATAAAAACTAGAAATGTCACATTTCTCCAACAAAAATAAACTGCTATATTTACAAATGGAGTACTATATATACAGCAGCAAAAATAAACTACTGGTGCATGCAGTCGTGTAAAAAGCTCAAAATTATGTCAAATACAGGAAATCAGATGCAAAGGAGTACATATAGGATGATTCCACTTATCAGTGTCACAAAGCAGGCAAGAGTACCTATGGCATTAGAAATTAGGATAGTCACTATCTTTTGTGAAGGAAAAGGAAGGTAGCAACTAGGAGGAAGGACAGGGGAGGCCTCTGTACATGGGTCGTGTTTTATTTCTTGATCTTAGCAATGGCTAACTTGGTTCATCTTAGGATAGGTCACTGAGCTATTAACTGCATTGAATGTACATTTCTGCATGCATTGTACTCAATTACAACAAATTTTTAAGAGTTTACTTATGCCAGGCATGGTGGTACATACTTGTAATCCTAGCATTTGGGAGGTGGTGGGAAGAGGATCCTAAATTTGAGGTCAGGCTGGGTAACAAAGAGTTTCAGCAGTCCTATGCTACACAGCAAGACCCAGTCCCAAAAGATCAAGGGCTGGGGATGTAGCTCAGTGGTAGAGCTCTTGCCTAGCAGGTGCAAAGCCTGGGGTTTTATCTCCAGTCTTGCAAAAATTAAAAAAAAATTTTTTTTAAACTTTATTTACCTGTTTTTTCTGTGTTCTGTTTCTGTTTTCCAGCCAATCATCCATTTGCTCCTCGATTTCTTCTATTGAAGTTCCATGATCATAAGACTGAATATATGCACTTTCTAAAGGTGTGTATACAGGAAATTCAGGTTTTGGTTTTTTAACTTTAACTTTCTTCTGTTCTAAAAAAATGTTTAAAAGAATCAATTATTGAGATTTGTTAAGAATAAAGAGAATCTTAAATATTATTTTATTCATACACCATATCTTGAAAGAACCCATAAATAATATTCTTTGATCAAAACAGAATTGCTATTATAAATAACTCAAGTTTTACTGTATGTTAACCATTATATTATTTTAAATCTCAGAGATGCTGCTGACATGGTAATTATGACATAATCACTGTAATGACTTAGTTTTCAAAGTACTGTTTATGAAAACATTTCATCTTGGCACAATGGAAGGAGCTAAATTTAGTCTTAATCTGACCTTTAACACATATTAGCTATATAATATTGGGCAAGCGACACTTACAAGTGTCCATTTTCTTATCTGTAAAAAACTGGCGCTCAGTACATGACATACATTTATCTTTTCAGTGTTTTACAAAGACAAGTGTAACATGGGAACATCAGTAGTTATCAATCGTCATTTGCTGCATAATGTTTCCGTCAATGCATGCATTCTTAATGGTGGTCCCGTAAGATGAAGTCGCCTAGTGACATCACAGCCATCTTTGTTTGCGTAGGCACACTCTACGATGTTCGCACAGTGATGAAATTGACTAAGGTTGCATTTCTCATAGTATGTTCCTATCATTAAGCAGTGCATGACTAGATGGCTCCCAAATGGGCTCTCCATTCTTCACTACTATCACAAAACGCACCCAGCCTTAAAACCCTGTTTTTACCACCCAGTGTTTGTATGTTTGCACGTACTGTAATGCAAATGTCATAAAATCAATACAGACAAATTTCTAGAAGAGAATAGAGAATCCATAAATGTATAAATTCAGTGGGAAGAGAATTTAACAACTAATGCTGGCAACATTGAACAGCCATGTGGAAAAAAACTGGACACACTATTATTACCATATACAAAAATAAATTCCAGCTGGATACGAGAGGAGATTCTAAAAAGCAGAACAATAAAAATCTTACAAAAAGAAAGTGAAAAAATTCCCTGTGTTATTTAAAGGAAGGGATAATTTAACTAAGACTAAACACCCAGATTCTATTTTTAAAAATGATATAATAAACATATTAAGAGACAAATAATAGGTCTGAAAAGAATATCTGTGATTCAGAGGACAAACAGAAGATTGACACAAAGATTTTATAAAGAGATTTTACAAATTGATAAGGGGACAGGGAACAGTAGAAAAATTAGGTAAAGGTCATGAATAGGTAATCTACAACTGAACACATCAACATGGCCAAGAAATAAGAAAAAATGCTAATTCTCTCTAAAGGTTAAAGAAATGCTAATTCAAGTAATACCAAGATATGATTTTAAATCTTTCATATGGGTAGAAAAATTTAAAATCTAATGACATGTACTTGGCAGGGAAAAGGCTATCTCTAAATTGGTGGTGAGTATGTGAATTATTTCCATTGTAACCTTGTGGGAAAGCAATCTAAGAAGATTTATTACAATTAAAATTTATAAACTTTCCCTAGCAACAAAAGCATTAGAATTTAATTGTACAGCATATATATGAATAGGTTTTGTTTATGAGTATATATAGCTACTTAGCATGTCTTTATAAGATACAAAGCTAGTAACAGTAAATTCTTAGCAGGAATGATTGAACACTTATTGATGATGTAGTCACAGACAGAAATATTAAATCACCACTGAAATAGAGGTATAATAATTGACTTAGTGGATATTTCTGAGTTTCTGTAACAAAATTAAGATAAGAAGCGTGTATGTTCCCATATTTTAAAGCAAAATAATGCTTCTCCAAATTACTATACATGTATGTGTATTTATATTCATGTAAATAAATCTGAATATTGTTATATAAGCATACAGAAAAATATGGATGAATACACCAAGGTATGTGGGGGGACATATGGAGAGAGGGGTGATGAGTCAAACAATAAAGGAAAAGAGAAGGAACATCACTGCAAAAAAAAAAAAGTATATATGAATTCATATTTATGTATTTCTTTAAAATTATAGGCATAAATGTAAAAATAAAATCTAAAAAGACTATACAACATAATCTGAAAATTCAGATATCTAAAACTAACAAACTAATAGCTTAGGAAATATTCATTACATTTTAATAATTCAAGGCTACGTTTATACCATCTAACATTTTGCATTTGATAAAATCTCACATATTAAAAAAACACAAGTGTTTTCAGTTGGGTGTAGTAGTACAAACCCGTAATCCCAGCACTTAGGAGGCTGAGGCAGGAGGATCATGAGTTTGAGGGTAGCCTATACTCATCTTTCCTCCAATCTTACAGCTTCAATAAAACTCATATAATTAGTATGAAAAGCATGATGAATTTTGGAGGTAATGAAAATGTCATTATTGTACTTCATTTTAAAAAAAATCTAAATTTTTTTTAGCAGCATGATTAGGCTTATATGGAAAATTCTAAGTTAAATAAAATATACAGTATCATTAAGTTGGGGGAAATCTGATTAAAGCTTCACAAATTTTGGTCTCTAGTTAAGGTAGACTGATTCCTTATTGATAATTAAGCCTGACAAAGACAACATACAAAACAAAAATCATCCAGTCAAGCAAACAAACAAAAGCCAAGCAAAACCCACAGAAAACAAACCAACAAAGTCAAAGTAAAATGCATGATTCATTGCCTAGTGAATGAAGAGAAATGGTTTCCTCTCAGAAAAATTTATTCTTACAGTAAAATTACCAAAAGAATGACAAATGAGACAAATATCATTTGATGACATTAAACTAAAGCAACTACTTCGGTTTAATGTCCTTTCTAAACAAAACAGCAAGAAGTTTGGGGCCATAAAAAAACAAAAACAAAACCACCACAACATTCTGGGGCTGGGAATGTGGCTCAGTGGTACAGCACTTAGCCTAACATACATGAGGCCCTGCGTTCAATATCCAGTCCCATAAGACAAACATATAAGCAAAAAACTATTCTGGTATAAGTAGTCTATCTTATTAATATGTACTTGTTTTATGAACTAGTTACTTTGATCAAGTATTTTCTGACTGAAAGTACAAAAGTGTTTATTATGCTAAGACACATTTGCCAAATAGTGATTTGGGCTCTATGGCCACGAACCTAAGGCTACTTCTTAGGTCTTAACATTTTGTATCTTGATGGTATTGAAAACAGCAGAACAGAGTTTAAATTAAGCAAAGTCACAACATCTTAAACATATTATCCTTTTTAACAGGGAATTTCTCTTGGGAAAATGTTCAGACAATAACCACTCTGTTTTAGGAAAGTAAGTCAGGAAAAAAAAACAAAAAACTGTAGCCACACCTTTTCCCATGCCCCTTCTGCTAATGTGGAGCCCACTTTTCTGCCCTTGTCAGCCTTGTATCCACCATCCAGCCTTCCAGAGTAGTGTAAGGAAGAAAGCTGAGAGGTAATGATGATTCCCACTCCCTCTATGAAATCAGTGGAGACCACGCAGGTAGGCTGGATTTACACATCCAACAAGTGTAATAAGGTATCCCCGCCTTTCCTTGACAAAGTGGCTTCAGAGGATGCCTCACGGAAAAATCAAGGCTTCCACAACTGCTCAGTGTCCACTCTGGGAGTGCCATCTCATAGAGTATCAGTAGAGGCCAGTGAGAACAGCTCCTGCTTAGCTAGGCGTAGGCATTCCCATTCCTCCTCCTAGCTAGGGTACTTTCAGTGGGAACCTAGTGGCAAGCAGGACACCCACACTCTCCTGAGGATCCACAACCACCCTCTACCTCAGCTGTAAAACAGGCCTCATAGGTAACATGAACTTCTATCCCTATCTGGCAGTAACAGGGAAGCAGTCTTCTCTTTTGATTGATATAGAAGACTATGTAAAGCAGAAGACTTAAATAAGATTCAAAGAATAAAAACATAAAAGCACAAATGTCTAAGTCTGTAATAATACAAATTTAATAAGAAAAGATAATCGATAACCAACAAGATGAAACAGATATCTGAATTATTTGGCTAAGATTTTAAAATGTTTATTTGCCAGTACTGAGGTTTGAAGCCAAGGCCTCTTTGCTAGGAAGATGCTCTACCACTTGAGTCACCCTTTTTTTTTTGGATAGGTTATCAAGTTTTTGCTAGGGCTGGTCTTATACTGCTGTCCTCCTACCTATGACTCCTGTCTAGCTAGGACAGCAGTTGTACACCACCAATCCCAGATTAAGGACTGAGATGGAATTTCAGTCCCCAGCTGGCCTCATACCATAGTCCTCCCAATCTTTTGAGAAGCTGGGATTACAGGCATGAGTACCATGCTTGGCCCTCTGACTAGGATTTTAAAGCAGCCACATAATAATGATTTGACAAGCAATAACAAATAGTCTTGAAACAAAGAAATAAAAAGTCTCAGCAAAGAAAGAGAAGACATACAGAAGAACCAAACAGAAATATCTGAACTGAAAAATACACTAACTGAAATTTAAAACTTAATGGATGATCTGAACAGCAGAATGGAGCAGAGAAAATAATCAGTAAATGTGAAGATAGAAATCCAGAAATTGCCCAATGTGAAAAATTGAAAAAAATAGGTTTAAAAACATGAGAATAACAAAAAGAGCCATGGAGATTTTTGTATTCTAAAAATATATGCAACTTTCATGTCACTGAAGTTGCACAGAGGGAAAAAAGGAGAGGTGAAAGAGTATTCAAAGAAATCAAGATTGAAAACTTGGCCAAGTTGGCAAAACCTTTAAGCCTATAGATTTAAAAAGATCAGCGAACCCAAAACAAAATTAAAATAAGAAAATCCATGCCAAAATACATCACAGTCAAAGTCTTCAAAAATAAGGACAAAGAAAAGTATCTTGATAGGAAGCAACAAGAGAAAAATAATACCTTACCTGTAGTGTAAATATAATACAAAGGCAGTAGATTTCTCATCAAAGACCATGGAGGCCGGAAGACAGTGGCTCAATATTTTTCAAAAGATGAAAGACAAGAATTGTCAACCCAGAACTCTATATTCAGTATATCTTTCAGTAATAAACCAAGACATACTTATATGAAGGAAAAATATCCTAAGAATTCGAAACTAGTAACTCTTTCTATAAAAGGGTAATGAAACATCCTAAACAGAAAGCAAATCATAGAGTATCCTTGAAAATCAAGAAAGGAGAAAGAATAAGAGGCAAAGTAAAAATATGGGTAAAGATCAAAGATCTTTTTCCTCTTGAGTTTTCTTTTTTGTATGTGTGTGGTACTGGGGTTTGAACTCAGGGCCTACACCCTTAGCCAATCTACCAGCCCTATTTTTGTGAAGGGTTTTTTTCAAGATAGGGTCTCAAGAACTATTTGCCCAGGCTGGCTTTGAACTGAGATCCTCCTGATCTCTGCCTCCTAAGTAGCTAGGATTACAGGTGTGAGCCACTGTTACCTGGCTCCTCTTGAATTTTCTAATTCTGCTTAATTGCTAAATCAAAATTGTAACATTCTATGAATACAGAAGAAATATTTACAACACTTATATAAAATAGAAATGTAAAGAGAGGTAAAGTTTTTGTATGTCACATGGGATAACAAACATTGACACCAGTAGATTATACGTCATGTACATATAATACCTATCATACTATCATACCCAATTAAAAAAAACCATACCCAATTATAAAAAACCAAATAAAATCAAATGGAATTCTAAAAATTGTTCACACAACCTACAGGAAGGTAGGAAGAAAACAGAGAAATGACAAACTAGAGAAAACAGACAGAATATAAAACATAATATGCATATTTTAAGCTCTAATCTATCAAAAATTACATTAAATGTAAATGGTCTAATGATACCAAGTGAAAGACAGATTGGTAGAGTAGATGAAAGATAAAGACTTATGTATATGCTAACTACAAAAAACTCATTTCAAATTTAATAATATGTGTAGGTTGAAAGTAAAACAATTGATATGGTATGCAATCAGTAATCAAGGAGGTATAGGTATATTAATATAAAGTAGACTCTGGAGCAAGAAAAAACTAGAAAAAGAAGATGAAAGCAAGCAGAAGGAAGGAAGTAATAAGTGAAATTGAAAACAAAAATAATAATCAATGAAAAGAGAATTCTTTGTAAATATCAGTAAAATTTATAAACATCTGACAAAACTGAAAGAAAAAAGGAGACAACAAAAATTCCAATATTAGTACCGAAAGGGGGAATCATTACAGGTCATGCAGACATTGAAAGGATAAGTGAATATTAAGACCAACCCTAGACACATAAATTTGATAATTTGGATGGAATAAAAAAATCATTCAAAAACGCAAACTATCCTATCTCATCCATGAAATAGATTCTTGAATAATCTTGTAGTTATTAAGGAAGTTTTATTGGTAATTTTTAAATTTAAAAGGAGAGAGAAACATATTCAAGCTTAGATTTGGACTAGAGCATTCTGTTATCCATGAGCACCCTATATTACCAAAGGCCAAACATTCTAAATTAAGTTGGAGCTATTCCTCTCCAAACTCCTTTTTCCCTTACACCAACCACAGGATCAACTTCAAAAATCAGAACCAATATCCCTTTGTTTGTGATGCAGTTTTCTAGAAACCAATCTTCCTTTACCTTAAGGAAGGTGAATGTCCTCTCCTTTCAACACATTAAAAAAGCGTATTCTCTGTCCACACTGTCATTACTTTGTATCCTCTTGGGACCCCAACTTAGGTCCACCAGCAGAGTATGCAATGAGGCCCACAAAAAAAGAAATAAAACATGGCTAACATCTGAAATTATTATTTCTGCACATAATGAAGAAGCACTTGGCAGGAGGGTTTGCTAATTTGATTTTGTTTTTTTTAAAAACCTTATAAAGTATATAGAAAAGGGTCATGGAAATACTAAGTTTTACTTCTAATCTTTCTTTTCTCTTTGTCTATTCAAACTATGATCTTTTCAAACAATATCTCTTTAAAATAGGTCAAAACATTAATTTTCCATTTGCTACTAACATACCCTTTTTAAAAATCCTCGATGAAAAGATTTTGAATGTCAATACCACAAAGAAATAATAAATGTTCGAGGAAAAAGATACATTCAGTCTGATTTAAATGCTAAACAATGTATACATCCATCAAAATATCACATGGTATCCCATAAGTATGTGTAATTTTACTTGTGAATTTAAAAAATACTTTTAAAGAATAGTGAGTTTTCCTTCATGACCTGGGCTATTCCATTACAAGTTTTTAAAATTCACTTCCATTGACTTAGGATGGAGCTGGGAGCATAGCTCAGTGGTAGAGTGCTTGCCTAGCATGTATAAGTCCCTGAGTTCCATCCCTAGCACTGTAAAATTTTTTTTAAAAAGTGACAGGATAAAATTCTCAATTAAATTAGGATAAAACCCAAAACACCTTGTATTTACATATTAACTTATTTAAACTTACATCATATTTTTTGGGGGAAGGGTTGAACTAAGGGCCACACTCTTGCAAGGCAGGCAGTCTACCATATGAGACACGCCCCCAGCCCTTTTTCACTTTTTGTTATTTTTCAGGTAGGGTCTTGTGCTTTTACCTGGGGCTGGCCTCAGACCACAACCCTCCTACACATCACACAGCTGAGGTCACAACTTACTTGCTAGGATGGGGTCTCACTAACTTTTTGCCAGGACTGGCCTTGAATCTCAGTCCTCCTAATCTCTGCCTCCTGCGTAGCTGGGATTACAGATGAGCACTGTGCTCAACCTTCTAAACTGTAAAATTAGTCAGAGGGTTATAACAACTCAGTGCCCAAGTTCTTCCAAATCCAGATCAACAATTTTTTTTTACATAAAGACTTCTAAAGAAAGATATGTATTTTAAAGAAATTATCTTTTGCATACTTTTTTCCTTTTCTAAAATACCATTTAAGTAAGATCTCCACAACCTATTCAAAGTAGTTCTGGTGTAGCTCTCTGGGTATGTTATACCACCTAAGCAATAAAGCAGGGAGACATGAGATCATGGAACAGCTAACACTAATGTGCATGAGATGCATTTACTTAAGTAAGTAATGGAAATGTTATTATGAACTCAGTTTTCCAATGATGATCTTTAAATGAAGAAGGATGGGGTAAACGAAATGCACACTAGAGGAGTCAGGGGCTTTTATGTATTAATTCTATAGTATACAATACAGAACACTGTAACGAAGTTAACAAAATTAATTAAAAGATATTTTGCATGTAACAGAGTCTACATTTAAAAATACATGACAGCTTCTGATGTCATTAATATTAAATGTACACTAAAAACATTAATATTAGACAATTCTAACACATACGTAGAAATTATAATAATTAAGTGGCTAGTTTTAAAAATTACGTAAGAATGAAAGCAATGAAATGTAGTGCATTTACATTGTCTCGATATTTTGGGTTAGTCTGATATTTTTCCTCTTTTCTTATAAGTATGATATTTTTCCTTTTGACTAATCTGAAAGACTTAAAAATGTTTATGTACCGATTTACTTAAAAAAATAACAATTATATAAAAATTACATTTAGCTGGGTGTGGCACCTTATGCCTGTAATTTCAGTAGTAGAGTAGTTGCTTAGCAAGTGCAAGACCTTGAGTTCAATTCTCATACCCCTAAAACACTTATTTAGAGTTTCATTTGCCCGTTTCTGCTTTTCAACACACACACACACATCTGTCAACCTCAATATGTTAAGTCTCCATTATCCTAACTCTTCCTTCTTTACAGAAGTTTGCTTTAAATAATTATATAACTAATCTGAATTATATAGTTGATCTGTGTTTGTAATTATTAAAACTTTGTGAATTAAAGTTTTAGCTCTATCTCTAACTTGAGATGGAGTTCTATAAGGACAGATGCTCAGATGACATTCATTAGTATTCATGGAATTATATTAATTTATATCTCCACCCATTCAAGATTTACTGAACATTTACTATGTGCCAGGACACTATTTGATACTGCAGTTGCAAAGAAAAAAAGGAAATAGTCCCTGTTCTAGAGCTGCCCAGACACATGAAGGATTGTGGTAGACAGAAAACAGTCCACAACAATAACTGTGCCCTCATCTCTAGAACCCAGAGACATAGCAGAACAAAACAGATAAAGTCCTTACTTTCATGGAGCTTACATTCTATTAGGGAAAGCAGATATGAATAAGATTAATAAATACATTCATTCTAAGTAATAGTAAAGGCTCTGAATAAAAGAAAGCAATGTAAGGAGACAGAGTGTATATGTGTAGTAAAGATATAAATAAGACAGAATTAGACAAAAGGATCAGAGCTTGGAAAAGATTTTCTTTAACAGTATGTTCAACTTCTAAAATCAGCAAGAACTATCTTTAGTGATCAATGGAACATTTCAATATACTGATAATTTATTCAAGGTTGTTCATGTTATATAATGATATTGCAAATGAAACAAAGACTTTCAAAACAGAAATCATTGATATTTTCAGGTTTCTCAATTCCTACAGTACTGTTACATAGCATTTGGTTATTCATGGCACTAAACATCAATTACAATTATGATAGTGAAATATAACAGAACGTTGCAGGTTTTGGATGACTCCATTCTTGAGGAGTTGTAATACCCCATGTTGACTTTATCTCTCCTTCTGATACGGACTTTGGGTGGTTCAGTAAATACAGTATTTTCCATGTATAATACATTATCTACTGGAAACGGCAAAGCGTAGAAAACTCAATTACTGCTGAATTAAAGAAAAGTCCAAATTTAGATAATAAGCTTTATATGATATTTTTAACATTGTAAGACAATATTTAAACTCACTTTGCAGTGTTTCATGTTCAATTCTAGACAATGTATCCTCCTTTTCCTTTAGTCTTGTTTCTTTATATCTAGTGTAAAACTGCCCGGCATCCTTAAAAAAGAAGGAAGTAAATTAACACAAAAATCAGTGTGATTTGATAGTATTTTTCCTGTAACTGCCTTTTTAAAGCAATATATTCACTTCACAAGTAGATTTTCTTTAGTTTTCACATTGTGATGAACAGAATAAATTAAATGAACACTTCTCTATGATTTTTCTCCCCTAAAGAGCCAAGTCCAGAAACTGCATGAGTATAAATTTAAGTAATCTCTACATCTCATATATGAAAAGGCAGCCTCCACTTCCTGTTTTCTTCCATTGTATGGTATTTTCTCAGTATCAAATATCATACTATTACATGGACAGACAATAGAAAACCTTACTTGCTGAACTGAATTGTCATGGCAAATTACTGCAACTAACAAAGTTAGCTGGTTTTCATATCAGTCCCTTAACTCCATTAGATTTTCAACATTACTATATTCAAATCTGATGCAAAAATTTACATGTCTGTATAGATATAGCAAAAGCCTGTCATACCTCCTCCCACTACCCTTAAAGAAGACTTTGTCTTGGGTTAGTTCGCGAAGAATCAATTTAGAAAGTAACACGTATGTACATGGAAGCAAAACTAGGAATCTCCCTATATAGCTGTCCTTACCTCAACTAGCAAAAACCCCTGGTCCTCCTTATTAATGTTTATACTCTCTCGTCAACAAAATTAGAGATAAGGGCAAAACGGTGTGAGGGGGTAGAGGCGAGAGGGAGGGGCGGGGTAAAAGGGAGGGGGTGGGGGGAAGGGGGGAGTAATGACCCAATCATTGTATGCACATATGAATAAAAGAAATAAAAAAAAAAGTAAAAAAAGACCTTGTCTTGGAAGACTGAGTGCTGGAGACACACATTACACTAACACTCAGGTGTCAAGATAATATTAGCTAAAGTCTTTGGTGAGTAATACATAGGTAAGACTTTAGCAGAGTACAAAACAAAATACAGACTAGGCCTTAAGTAATCATGATATGAAAATAAAACAAGTCAGTGCTCCAAGCATATGATGATCTTGAGAATGATAAAAAGCAAAACAGTCACTCCTTGACTTAAACTTCAGATTCTACAGTATCACCACTTGTAGCTACCAGGCCACACTGAGCTTCCAATTACAAGCCTTTGCATTTGCTTTGCCCTCTAGCTGAAGTATTTTGTTCCCTTACCATAATTCTGACAAACTCCTTTTCATCCTTAAAAACCTTATTTAAGCAACATCTCCTTTATGTTCTCCAGCAGAGCAATTCTCTCCTGTGTACTACTTCTGGACATAAGCACTTATATGATTATATAATAGTATAGTCTCTCGTACAAGATGGGGCATTTGAGATAGGAACACATGTATGCCCAGAGCAAGAATCTTACATCGAGTAGACATTCAATAAGTATTTACTGAACCTAACTACATTGAATACATGAGAAAGAAATGTGGAAGACATGATCTGACTGATGTAAAATAAGAATATTAAGAATAGCATGAAGGTAACGTTCTCAGACTGTTAAGATTCCTAGCACAGATAAATAACTCACAGAGCATCATTTCTGTAGGAAATAAAGGAATAATCCTTTATTTCTTTGACAATACCCAGATCAGAAGTAAATACACGAACACTTAAATCTTAGAATGGAATTATCTCATTTCATTTATGACTATATCCAAGTTAAAGCTTCTTCTTGGGATCTATGTCTCTTGGGATCATATTAGAACTCTTCTATTTGATAATGAATTTGAGAAATAACAGGATAGTCCTAAAATCATTGAATCAATATAGTAAAGATGTTTCTCTTTGTCTTTCCATTCCCATTTTAATGCTCCTAATTCATTTCTACTATAAGGGCTCCCACAAGTCTTGGACCAGCTAAACACTGGTGTAATTTGAAGTACACATATGATCATGCATTCAACTTATTTATCCTCCCATGCTCATATATACATAAATTAAACTTAAAATTCAATAGGGTTTTAAAGTTTTATGCTCAGTCAACACTTCCCACCCCCTTAAAAATGTAACCCTAGAGGAGTATTATTTTATAGTAAGTCATATCAGTTATTTATACCTTGGTGTGAATGAATGAATGAGCTTATTAGCTTCTTTCCACAGAGTAGGTTTTAATAGTAGGGAAGAAAAAAGGCCAGGAAGGCATTGGCTCCTTGAGGGGAAGTAGGAAATGTGGCAACATGCAAAAAAAGAAGGGCAGAGATTAGTTATTTATGAGAGTTGAAAGAAGGTAAGATTGAAACCAATCATCATGTATAGTACAGTGAGATATATTAAGAGGATAGTTTTTGTTTTTGAGACAGGATCTCATTATGTAGTCCAGACTGGGCTAGAACTCATAATCCTCCTGCCTCAGCCTCCTAAATGCTAGTATTACAGATGTGTACCACCACAGAGAACAGATTTGGGAGCCAGACTACTTAGATGAAGATCCCAGCTCTGCGACATTCAACAAATTACTTCACTTGGTTATGGGTCAGTTTTCTAATACATAAAATGGGAATAATAAAATTACCTAACTCATAGGACTGTTGTGAAGATTAAATGTATTAATATTTGGGAAACGCTAAGAATGATGTCTTGTATACAGTTAGGCCTTGAATGTGCTAGTTATTTTTATTATTACTTCATCATTTTGACTAGAATCCTGTTCTCTTCCACAGAGTAAAGATGATTTTTTTTTGCTGCATATTTCATCAAAATGCCTCCTATCAAATCCTGTATTTTCTTGTTCATACATGTCCCTTATCTGCATTTCTCTCAACTCAATGTAAAGACCTATTGCTAGGTAACAGCAACTTTTTTCCTAAGTGGCCCTGTCAAACTTGACCATTTTTCTATTAATGTTTTTCCACTTTCTAGAGCACATAATTCCATTAAAAATCTTCTGTGAAACATTCATTTGATACAAAAAAATCACACTTATCTGAAGGCTACAATGCACCTAAACACCTTAGCCAACTCCAGCTAATCCAAGAGTTGTTATACATTCCCTAGTCTCATTCACTGTTTATTCAAGGCAAAAAAAAAAAAAATCCTATCTTCTATTTGCTCCATTTTAAAGCATTTACTTAAATGTTCTTCATGCTTTACATTTTCTTCTTGTCTTAATTGTACTTTCAAATTATAGTTATAATACACCCCTTCCAGGAGGCATTACTCCCCCAACAAACGTACAATCTCAAATAATTCTACTGCATTAACTCACGCAATTTTGTTCTAGCCATTCTAATACAACAGCAATTAAAGGTGTACTGCAAACAGGAAGATTCCAAAAGGAAAGTGATCAAATGTCAAGGCAGTTTGAAATTATGTGTTATAAGAGACTGGAGATAAGATTAGGGACAACCTGATAACTTCCATAAACTATTTTAAGGGTGAATACAGGAAGAATGTTAGGAATTACTATATACAGTCCCAGAAATAGAAGTTTTGATTTTTGGATAAATATAAGGAAGTGTTTTTTAATTAGACAAGATCGGGTGTGTTCAAGGTGGGATGGCCATAGACAAGTGTTTTTTAATTATTAAAATTAGCTGAAAATAAAATAAATGGATTCTACAGGTAGTATGTAAGAAGATAGCAGGTGACTCTTCTTTAATGTATGTTCTACGTGGGATTCATGCACTCAAAAAGGTTGAAAAGAACAATTGTTTTCAACCTTTTTTCTCTCCTGTTCTCCATTATGGGCTAATTCAAGTGAATAAAATTATTTAGTAGAGAAAAATAAACACACATATACAAAATAATTTTGAGCCCAGAATAAACTCTAGTTTACTTGTATAGGAGATTATAGATTTTCTGTAAATATAAACATCATATCCATCCTTATAGCGTCATACACTGCCTGTCACATCATAGAACTTTAATAAGTATATAATGAACTAAAGAATGTTTATTTGAATTCATTAGGGATCTACACTGCTGAGATTTAGCTTCATAATACTGTATTAAAACTATGATGTTTATATTCTTCCAAACAGAAAGTGGTCCTATTCTCAAAGAGTTTATAATCCTTACGGATTGAACCATGAACAAAATGCTTTTTTTTTTCTCTTCATACTTAATTCTTTAAATTCAGTATTTGCCTCTATAGACAGCAAGCAGAGGGCTGACTGTACATTTAAAACTATGGCTAAGCTAAGGAATTTATGTTATGAGTATTTTTGCATGTAATTTAAAAACAAGGGCACCTGCATAAGAAGTCATTAAACAGTTGTATCTATTTAGACTTATCTACTGAATCGCTGTTAATATGTATTGTGTTTTGTTAGTATATGTGGGGATAATATGATAATAACAGTTGCCCCTAAGGAACATGCAAAACTGACTATAAATGTTAACAAAATATAGATTATAAATTCCTTGAGGAGTTTCTTTCCTTCTTTTATTTTTCTAATTTCCAGGACCTAGAAGTGTACCTGATACACAGTAAGCATTCAATAAATATTTGCTGAAGAAGAAATTTTCTCACCCAACATTCTATCTGTTCCCCACATATCCATGCCCTCTTAAGGTTAGGGTGGGGTCACAGGACTAGTTCTCAATGGGCTGCAGGTGGAAATATCACTTCCAAGCCAACAGATGAAATTCAACAGCTTTCTACATTTCACTTAGTGAGCAAGGAAGCCACCTGTTGCAGATGGACACAGCCAGAAGCTAGTGACCATATCATTTTTCTGAGCCCCTGAATGGCTAGCTAGCATATAATGAATGTTCCCTTTCCTAGCATTCTAGACATGTGGCATAACATTAAAAAAGTTTTAAACCATTAGAATTTCAGGATAATCCGAACCTTACCACAATCTATTAAGTCTATTATGTTCACAAGTTGAGTATCCCTTATATAAAATGCTTGGGTCCAGGAGTGCTTCAGATTTCTAGGTTTTCTCCCCCCAATTTGGGGGACATTTTGCACACATATAATGAGATATTTTAGGGATGGGACCCAAGTCTAAACACAGAAGTCTTTCATGCTTTTATACATATAGCCTCAAAGTAATTTTATAAAATACCCTTACTAATTTTATGCATCAAAAGAAATAAAAATTTGTGTACACTGAACCATTAGGTTGTGGCATCATGTCAGCACTTAAAAAGCTTTAGATTTTGGAGCATTTCAGATTTTCAATTTTTGGATTAGGATGTTCACTCTGTAATGCAAATGTAAGTGCTATAAAGTTAGCACAGAGAACATGCAATGGGAACTTTTCAGTTGTCCTAATAAAGACTTCACAGTGAAGATGATTACTTGGCTAAACCTTGAAGATGTAATATTTTCAAGGTTAATGGGCTGGTGTGTAAAATCTATACATAAATCTTTTTTTCAATAAGATACTACTTCTCACCTATGAGAATGGCTGTCAAGACCATGTTCATCATCACCATAATTACTGTCACCATTCAGAAAAATAACAAAGTGTTTGCAAATATGTGAAACTAGAGCCCTCATATATTTCTGCTAGGAATATAAAAAGATGCAGTGCTCTGGAAAAAACTTTGCCAATGCTTCAAAATTTAATTAAGATTTACATATTCATTACCCCACAATTCTGTCCCTAGGTATATACCCAAGAAAACTGAAAATACTTGTTTACACAAAAATTTGTACATGGATACACATAGTAGTATTATCACAAGAGCTGAAAAGTAGAAACATCTCAAAAATATCCATCAACTGATAAATGGATAAACAAAATGTGATATATCTATCTAATGTTATTATATAATAAAAAGGAAGTACTGATACATGCTAAAATATATATATATGTGTGTGTATATATATATATATATATTTACATATATATATATTTTTGCAGTGCTGGGGTTTGAACTCAGGGCCTACACCTTGAGCCACAACATCACCAGGCCCCCCTCTTTTGCGCTGGGTTTTTTCGAGATAGGGTCTTGCAAACTATTTGACTGGGCTGGCTTAGAACCACAGTCCTCCTGATCTCTGTCTCTTGAGTAGCTAGGATTACAGGCGTGAGCCACTGATTCCCAGCCACACATAAACCTTTAACATTCATTAAAGTGATTAAAATAACATGCCGAGCTGGCACTGTTTGTGATGTTTGGGTTTCCTTTCACTTCTCCATATACACTTCAAAATATTCAGCAATTCAAGGAAAAATTTAGAAAAAAGGGAACTGATCTAAAGTGGTAGGAACAGGAAAACACGAGAATAAGGAATGTGGAAGAACTCTCAGGAGAAGTAGGGGGAAAAAAGATGGTGAATGTTCCAAATCTTTTTTTGACGGCACAAATCTCTTTTGTTTGAAGTTTATAAGTAATTGTCAGTACAGGAAAATACCTATATTAGTTACTTTTGTGTCTCTGTGACCAAAACACCTGACAGAATAATAAAGGAGGAAGGATTTATTTTGGCTCACATTTTCAGAGGGTTCTGTCCATGGTTGCTTAGCCCCATGCACTTTGGCAGAATATTGTGGTGGCAAAAGTGTGGGGCAAAGGCTGCTCACCTCACGGTGGACAGGAAGCAAAAAGTAGGAGACAGAAAGGGGCCAGAAACAAGATACATTAAGAACCTGCCCACAAGTAACCTATTTCCTCCAGCTAGACTTTAGCTCCGAAAGTTTTCAGAACCTGCCAAAATAGCACCACCAGCTTGGGGACCTAGGCTTTAACACATGAGCAAATGGGGGACACTCCATAGTCAAACCATAACAATACTATAGGTACATTTCTGAAAATCTGACTACAAAGCCAAATGCTCTATAATAAATTTTATTGTTCTGTTGACTAATACTACAGTCTCAAAGTTATATGTAATATGTACTAGTCATGATAAATAATATAGAAAAACAAATTCTAAATTTTGATTTAAAAATTTTTGTACAGAAACTGTAACACTGAATCACAGCAGATAATAAAAATAAAACTGAAAACTTAAAGCTATGTCTTCCTCTGCCTGAGAGAGTAATATTCAAGGAGGCATGAAGCTTAAAATCTACTTTTCCATTTGGGCTAACAGACAGAGGAGACTGTAGGCACCATCTATTTAGCCCCAATCCAAGACAAGATCCTTTTACAATAATTATAATCAGCTGGAACATTCTGCTAGGGAGTTGAAGATCTGACAGCTTATCTAACTCTCCAGAAAGCTCTAGTTCATCTAGCTGTTGAAAAACTTCATTTTTTTGCCGTTTATATTTATTTATTTTTATTGTTTTGCAACAAGGTCTTGCTATGTAAACTCAGGCTGGCCTTGCACTCACAATCACCCTCCTGCCTTACCTTCTTGAGTGCTGGGGTTATAGAGCGGTATGTTACCACGCTATATCTAGGTTTTACATTTCTTTATGTTAATATTATTTTTATCTGCTTTAAGATTCATTTCTATCATTAACTAGTTGTGGCACTTTGGGCTAACTGTTTCATCAATCTGAGTCTTAAGCATTTTTTAGCTACAAAATGTGGTATTAATAAGGTTATATATCTCTAACATCCTACCTAATTTAAGATTTTGTGCCTTTTCTATACCTAGAATAAGAATAGAAAACTCTACTTTATATTCTATCTTTGGATCTCAGAGTACCTGAATCTTATACCCTTCTTCCAGAAGGTAGGAAGTAAGGAATTTTTGTCTTTTGTTGTGAGGTTTTTCTAATTTTCCTGCGTCCATTGGTCTTTTGTAGCAGTAAAGTATCAGCTTTATAAAAAAATTCAGCCCAGTTTCTCCATTCTTTTTCATTTGTTTAGGTATTTATTATGTTAAATGTTTGCCTGAAAAGTTTTGTGGGTTTTTAAAATATTATTATTGTTTTTTAAGCTTTAGAGAACTAAACATAAGCTGCTTCATCCCTTGGAAAATCTGCATTTAACTCTGAGTAGAAGGGCAGGCTACTCAGCTTCCAACAAATGCCTCCTAGTCTTTTACAAGCATTTTCCCCGCTAATTAGCTGTGAATGTTTTGTTTGGTTGGTTTCTGACAGAATCCCAGGAAGCAGAGCAAAGGGGTTAAAAAGGAAGAGCCCTGATTGCAAGGGAGGGTGACCTCCAGGCTTGTTTGCAGTTGTAGTCTCCATGGGAGAAGCTTCTTGGGAGGGAGGATGCTTCCATTTATAGACAATTCTATAAAGTACCACAGTATTTCTTCTACTCTCTTAGGGTTTTTGTTTACTTTTTTTTTAACAGTAAAAGCCAGAGCAATAAAGAGGTTTCCCTTTTTACTCAGCTACTGTTTCTACCCAACCTTTGAAACCTGATGCGTATGCATACTGGAAACTTCCTACAATAATTTTTATTTTTAATTGTGTTTCTGTTAGATCAGCTTGACAGTGAGAAAAGATGGGAACAGAATTTAACAATGTGAAAAATTTACACCTTTAGGCAATGCATATCTAAATGAGCTTAATATTTTATAAGTTACCTTACTGAGAAATGTAACATACCAGGTAGAGAAACTTGAATGATGAATTCCCACAAAATCAAGCAAACTATCAGACAAATAAATTCTGAGTACTTAAAACCTATTTCAGTTCAGAAAAATGAGGAAAAATTATGGCTATATGACTTAAATTGGTAATCACTGGAGATATTTGGTACTTTTTGATTTTATGTGAGAAACAGATTGTCTTAACAATTTAAATTATTGTGGGCCCAAGTATATGAGGCTCTAACACAGATAATGACAAAAATGAACTGTTATGAGTTAAACTGAAAATAACCACATAACACTGACTAAATTTATCAGCTTTTACTACTTTCATGACTACAGATCATACCAATATAAAAATATCCCACGGCTATGGGTGTATCTCAGTGGTAGAGTATGTGCTTGGCATAAAGGAGGTTCTGGGGATATATGTGTGTATAAAATCTCCCAGAAGGGCAATATAAAGGTGAGAGTAATTTCCTAGAGTTATATGCTGAATATAACTAGCATAGGAGACTAGTTTAATTACATTGCCAGAGAACAGAACTCTGTTCAAAATTATAATGAACGAGATGGGAGTGTGTGAAGGTGATTGAAGTACTCTATATTCATGTAAGAAAAAGAATAATGAAACCCTTTACAAATTGTTTTAAAAGGGGGGGAGAGATAAAAGAGTAATAGAGGGAGTGATTTTGATTAAAGTATATTATATGAATATATGGAAATATAAAAAAACTCCTTTGTATAATTAATATATGCTAATAAAAACTATAATGAGAACAGAAACTGTTTCTGTTCAAAGATGTTCTATCATCCCTCTAACCACATGCTAGTCCTCCATCTACTCATCAATTTACAAACACGCTCTATCTTCTTTTATTTCTGCCTGTGTGGGTACACAAATGACATAAGGCATATATTTTGTTAAATGTTGAAATTTCTATGTATTTTTTCTTTGAATATTGCCCCATTTAGGAAATGTCTGATATTAAGTTAACATTATAAAATATTTCACATGTATAAAGTATAATAGCTTTGCTCTTATAATCTACCAATTCTACTCATTCTTCCAGTATCATTTTTTTTTTGGCAGTGCTGGGTTTGAACTCAAGGCCTGGTACTTGCTAGGCAACTGCTCTACAACTTGAACCATGCCCACAGCCCTTTAGTTAGTTTTGCTTTAGTTATTTTCCAGACAGGGACTCAGCAATTTTGTTCAGGACTGTCCCCAGATAACAATTCCCCTCCCTATGCCTTCTGCAAAGCTGGGATTACGGGTGTGTGGCCCATCTCTCTCCCAGCACCTTTTCAAGAAACAAAAGAAAGGAACAAAACTCAATGTTGGAGGTAGTAAGGACATCTTTAAAAAGCAAAAGTTAATATCGGACAGATAGTTTTACATTACCCTCAAAGATCATCAAATCACTCTATTTTCTCCTCGTTTCATAGCCATTATGTACTTCATTACTGCCAACATGGATCTTTGACAGATGTGTGTGATGGAAACACTTTGCTATGTTATCAATAAACTTCATTCTGTCCAAATTTCCTTTATAGATTTGTCATGCCTGATTCATCTGTTAGAATATAAATTTCTAAATGTATATACTTAGAATCTAGAGATTTGGAATGTAATCTTAGTTGATAAAAACGTGCTATGCGATATCCTCTTGGGAAAAAAAAAACAGTCATATAATGTTTTCTTAAGGTCTCTTTAAGCCTTACTATAGTGTGATTGAATGGGAAGGAGTGTATTTGTGAAATTAATTACCTTTGTATATTATCTAGTACACAAAGTAGGCACTTCACTATTAAGAATCTATTTATCTTTCAAGACTCAGTTCAAGTGGCTCCTCTTTTTAATTTTCCTTGGTCATACTAAATAGAGACAACCTTACATCTTTAAACCTCTACAGAAGTCACTGCACACTATACATGTGAACGTTATATACCATATTGTATTTTAGCTGGTGTTATAACTGCTACCTAATGGTAAGTCCTAGAAAACATACTAATTTCTATAGCCTCTTATAGTGCCTTGTTTTTGTGTCTAATATATTTTTATTGAACTGGCTGAACTATTTTTTAAACATGAACAGAAGAAGCTTTCTACATCAGATTTGTATTTAACTTTGCATTTGTACTTTTTTGGGGAAGGGAGAATAGAAAAGGATTTAGATAAACTAAACAGGTAATAAGGAGACTTTAGGATCTCTGATGCTAAATAACAATAATAATAATAATAATAGTACGTGGGAGCATAAGCTGAGCCAAAAGGATCACTTCTCCAAATCCTACTGCTTAACCTCATATGAAGTACCATAAAGGAATCGGTATTTAGAATGTGAACAGGAAAGAAGTAGGAAGGTGCTGAGTCTTGGATATGGATTCTGGCAGTATAAAGTTCACTTGTGGAAAGCCTCTAAATCTCCCACTTTCATATACTTACACAGAGTATTTGCAACTTTTCATGAAATTTGAGAGGTTAACACCAGAAGTAAAATTCTCTTAACTGTTATCTGCTTAACCAATTTACTGTTACTGTATGCTTATAAGAGCTGGTTGTATTCAACATGTTTGTGTCAATTATACTTACTAATGTAAGCACATGATTTGATTAAATATTATGTGAAAAAGATGAGATGTGAGTATGAAACAAGTGTTGTCTCCATAAAAAACAAGTTGAATGCTTTGGAAAAGTATATACTTTGAGAATTGCGAAAAATACTGTTAACTAGATGAGAAAGACTAGAGGAAATCATAAAAATCTGTAAGGATTATAAAATTACATTGCTCCACAAAAGCCTAGTTTGATACTTATTTAAAGAAATCAAGATTGGAAATGTCTTTAAAGATATGGCTTATGTAAGAAAAAGAACAGGACAAGGAACTTCAATAAGTAGACTCAGATTTAAAAACACAGTAATGACTGTATTACAATAGTGGTAAATAGGTAAAAAGTACATGTTTTTACAATGTGAGGTTATATTCATTATTTTTTATGTTTAGGTCTTTAGTAGAGCCCTTTTTGGACCACTGTACCAATGACCAATCCACACTTCTTTAGGTTAAAAGGCTTCTTTTAAATTTCCCAAGCATCATACTTAAGAAGATCGCACATAAGTTTCACATAAAAACTTCAGTGTTGTCAACAGGCACATGTATTCATATCACACAATTTTATAAATATTTAATAAAAAGTTTACAACAGTCTGAAAACAAAGTTAGACAAAAATCTAATCCTTGTAGCAATGATTTAACATTTTGTGGATGTCTTTCATAAGCTAATGTTTTTCAAAATAAAATATTTTCACTATTATAATCTGTGTCAGAAAAGAGTCCATTACATTATACTGCTACTGACAACCAGAAAAACTAATTTATGTCTCTAAGACAGAACTAAAATATAAAGTATTTGCTTATTTTTCTTTTTGGAATGTATTTATCATGAAGAAATAATTAGAGCAAAATTTAAAAACTGGATTTATAAAGGTCTTTAAAGGCTAATGCTAGGCAACAGGTAGCACAATGTAAAAACAAAAACAAAACAAAAAAAACCCTTAAAATTCAAATTGATCAAATAAAGAGGGCAAAGTTTCTAAAGAGACTTTCAAAAAGGTTTTGTAAAATTTCCTACTTTTGCATATTTTCTAACTACTTCCAATGGGGCAAAATGATTATTTAACCTGTTAGGTCTAACATACTCTAAGCAGGTAATTTAAAATCAATTATAAATCTAAACCATCATAACATACTGGTACTAGTCTGCAAATTATCATATATGCTAACTAAAATATATTAATTTTACCAAATAAATGTTTTTGAATTACTGTTCAAACTTATTTCAAAAAACAAGTTTGAGAGTGATATTTTGCGTGGTATTCTATTTATATTGTTTCATGATTATATTTTTAAATTTATCCACATTCTAGATTCCCTGCTATACACATTCTAAAGCTAGGGGGAGAGACAGATCTAAACAAACAAATAAACAAAAAGGTAAAGATCTACTCTATAGATATTTTTCTATCACATGTTCTTATGATCATGTAGTATGACAAATATACTTTTCCTCTCCTATTAACTCTTATCAACATAGTCTCTACAAGCATTTGGGTTTTTTTCCTCCCAAATAAACAATAGGTTAAGCAGCTTAAAAACAAAAGCTTTCAAATTACTAAAATATTCTTTACTAACTATAAACGAAACATAAGATTCTGCAAGGAATGACTATTAAAATGGATTATTTTGAAGGAAAACTGCTAAAAAATTTTTTCAAAGGCTAGAAAGAAGCACACTAGTAATATTTATTCCATTTTCCCTTAAAATAAAATTTTCATTATGTAGGGAAAAAAGAAAATAAAATGCACATGTTGGAGTGACTAGCCTCTGCTAACTATTAGAAAATCAGTTCTGACACATGAATATAAAGTTGGTACCACTGGCTCTCTAATATATAAACACTTGTTTTCTGAAATGAAACATTTCTCATCCAAAATTATAATCTTAAATAAGTTAAAAATCTGTACATCAAAAAGTATTACATTCACTTTCTATTACTATGTTTACATGTTGGGAATCCTCTAACTGATACAATAACTAAAATTAGCAAAGCAATACTTTAATAAAATACATTTGGGATGCTAAATGTGAAAAAAGAGAAATTACCATATATATAATCCCTATTTTATTGTTTAGTCATGACTAACTTGAAACAGAAACTTCCATTACCAGTAAAGACAAAATGTCCCAACTCCCCATAAAGTTGCAAATTAAACAGAAAGCAGTATGTATTTTGTGCAATGTTACAAATGTTTATGTAAAGGTTTTTTTTAAAAAACATGTACTTAAAAGTGCTATTAAGATAATGGGTGACAAGCTACTTGAGTCCTATTTCTTTTTACCGGTATGTCTTTAAAGATACCGTGATTAAACTTTTGGGTTTTTTTATGTCTGTCCTAAAGACAGTATTTTCCCTGCTTTTTCCAGTGCCTTGGAATTCTAAGGTGTTCTAAAAGCAAAATAAAGAGATAATTATAGAAATAGGCACCTAAATAATTGTCAAACTATTCTATGTTAGGGTTAACAAATAATTAAAACTGAAAGCATCTGATATTATATGAAAGTACATTTTACCTGGAATAGATGAGGTAATGCTTTTAGTGTAAGGCAAAACCAAATTCCCAGCTTGCATGGAAGTAAATCATGCCACTGTGGTTTTATCAACACTCTAAAAGTAGGGAAAAACCCAAACAATAAATCAGCAAAACAGAGAAAATTGGGAAACAAAATTTCTTTTAAAAATTATGAATTATTTTCTGAATGCCTATCTCAACAAAACAAATGAAGAAAGTATTCAGTTGAAATACTTCTGACAGTTAACACTTAATCTGACTTACTCTGTAATGAAATGTAGTAGTCATGACAAATGCTATATATATGTAAGCAAGAGAATCTAGGCTAAGATTTTGGGGAATGGGGCTCCTAATCAAATTATAAATAAATAAAAGCCCTCTTTCTAAGCTGGACTTTTATCACTTCTGCAAAATGAATTCTTAAACCTTGTGCTACAAAAGACTAACTATCTCCAGAGTGCTCCCAAGTGCTGACAACCAGATATGAAGATTGTAGCATAAACAAACCAATACATAAAAATTAATGTCATTTGTAGTTCACTGAGGCATTCCTCACTGAGGCAATCAGAATAAAAGAACAGTCTCTGATCTCCAGCTCACATTGATCTAGCTCATGCCCTGCTGTGTGAACTATGTAAACCCTTTATTTCTTTCTATGAATCAATAGAAGAAATGGTAGTATCTTTTTGAGAGCACTGCATATCACTCCCTGCCTCTCTACTGATTGCCATTCCTGAGTGAAGAGACAGATTCTTCTAGTAATACTTCGTTTCTAAAGTTCAGTATAAAAATTTCAAACTATAAGAATTTATTATTTAAATTATATGAACACTTTATAAAGACAGAAAACCTATGGGAATTTTGCTTAAGATTGAAATTTGTCTTGTAAACTATGGCACATTAGTCTTTTTAAACCTACTACAGATGTAAATGAGAGCATATAGTAAATGGATATACATGCAAAATTGAATTATATTAGACATATTTTTAAAGTTTCAAATTGTATACTTTTCTGTGCTCTCACCTTTCATTTTTTTCTGAAGCACCAAGTTTTGATATATCCACACTTTTGCTGCCTGTCTTTTTTTTCTTTTCTCTCTTTTTTCTACTAAGCAGTTCATCCTTAATATGGAAAGAATTATGGTTATAGGTTATCATTAACATGTACTCTTCAAATGTTATCAAGACTCTTCTGTAAAGGGTAAACACTTTAGAGGAACATTTATGCAAATGTATGTAGGGTCCAACATGATTAAATAAAATCATCAATCTTTCACAATAACTGTTGCCATGGTATCCAGGCCTTAAACACACATGAAGTTCAACACTGTCAGTCATGTGCATCCCATAGCAATCAAAGTTTTCTAAGAAGAGAAACCATTCAACTAACTTTTTCTCATTCATGCAACTTTAACAACATGAGCTAAAAAAGAATGAGTAAAAGATGCTAATTCATGAATAGTGAGAAATACGTTTATCTCTAGCATATAAATAAAAATCCATAGCAGAATAAACCATATCATAGTATATCAGACGAAGAAAAGTGTAGTAAATTAAAGTTTTATAACAAATTTAAGTGCTATATTTTTTTAAAGTAGCATTTTAAAAAAATTCATGGGCTGTTCTTGGCTTAGAAACACTAACTACTGAGTATAAAACTATTAAAATGAGGAGTATATGCAGAAAAATAAAATTTTTCATCACTTGAGAAATAAATGTCTGAAATTCCATATAAAATGAAGGAGGCTAGATCATCTGATTACTTACCAGTTGTTTTTCCAGGTAGATTGACCAAACCACAGCATAATGACCCACTGTGAGAATAATGAATAAGAGTAACGCCAGCTCAGCATTGCTCATTTTTCTCACCCGCCTATAGTAGAATACAGGCTGTCGCCAATCTGGAAGTCCATTGATCAGGATATCATCATACCTACAGTAGCAAATACAACAGTTTTTCAAGGTGACTTTAAGATAAAACAAAAAGCTTTATTTGCACCTATATTTTAGAAAGAAAAGAATTTCTCCCAAACAGATAACATTTATACAGATTACCAGTATTACAATGTCTAGTAAGCTCAAAGAATTTATGTGGCTCCAGTAACTGACAAACTTCAAGAAGGTACATGTGATCTTCTGTTTTTCACATGTACTAATATGATTTCTGGAATGACTTCAACACTAGAGGAGGTACATATGGTCTACCTGTCCACCACAGTATGTAGAAAAATCCCCACCACAGAGGTCAGCAACAAAAGGAGGGCTCTCAGAAGAAGAAAAATAAAGGTCAGAACTATATTACCATGATTCAATTACATAGTAATTCAATTAAATTCAGTGCTTTTATTTCTACCCTTATGCTATGGTGATTCAAGGATGAGATACTTATACACATTATTTTGTCAAAGCTTTTTAATGGAGTAAAAGTCTATAAAATGGACACTTCTTGATTTTGTATTGCTCATATTCCCTCAGAAAACAAAAAATTTCCCAAATTAGAGAGACATGAACACAATGCTTATGTTAGATTCCTCAATAAAACTCTTTATTTATTTGTAAATATTTAAGTAGCAAATTTCTCATTTGGCTTTTGCTAGAATGGAAGAAAAAGCTTTCCTTGTAATTTATTTAAATCACCACTCTAAGAAGTTAATTTAAAACAAAATTTCAGCTGAATTTGAATTTAACTGTCAGTTACTGAGGCAAATACTTCTAAGGTTAAAAATAAGAAGTAACATTTATGATTGTGAAACTCAAAAACGATCACACACAAACACTATGTGTCCAATACACAACCTGTTAATCTTAATTGAACAGACTCATTAAATATTCTAATCACACTATTTCCAGAATTAAACCTTCACTGAAAGGCCTAATTTGGTGCAACACATTGACCAAAATATTTTAATTAAAAATATTCTGAGTTAGTCGCAGGCCTAATTACAGGAACAGAAATAGGGCCTACATTGTCAGGCAGGTCAGTAGAGCTCAGTAGTAGGTTTTTCTCAAGTAAATTGACCGATCTAGGAATAATAGCGCAGCTGCTAAACTGCCAGTCTTGACATGTAAATCAATTTAAATGCAACAACTGCAGTAGCTACTTTGATAGTTATTAAATTGATACCTTGGAGATATGCTAAAAAAAAAAAAAAGGTAGAGGATTTATCATAGGAAACTCCTTTTTTCAGTAGGAAAACACTGGCTATTACTGCAAAATATTTTACTAGTAAATCTAAAAACTGTGACTTTTAAGTCAACTTTGGTTATTAATATTACTATATCAGAATAACCAAATATTGAAGGCAAATGACATAAATTAGTACTAAACTGTTAAAAGGCAAACTTTATTATATAAGAATCAAATTAAAATATGGTTGTGCAGTAGCAGGGCAAGACAAAATCTGATGCTAAATATTCTCCTTTTTCAACATTTATAGCAATTCTTTAATATTAACATCAAGATATAGTAATATGACTTCATAAAAAACTACCATTCCTGCCTTCAAAATTTTATATTTAAATCTATCTTTAAATAACTGGCTCATTTCAAATTAGACATGCTTAAGTAAAATGGCTTCAATTAATAAAATACAAGATTACATTTGAATGAAGTCCAATGAATGTTAAATCCCACATTTATTCTAAATATTTATTCTACTTCGGATTTGTTGAGGGGATAAAAAGGTGAATATAAAAATCATTTTTCAACAAATCTCTCCTATGAAATAACCTCACATAAAGAATACAGCTATTAATAAAGAACATCTAGGAAAGTAGAGACAATTCCCTACTAGCATTACTAAGTGCTAAATTTGTTTTGGATCTAAAAAGGATTGGAAGAAAACACAGTTGAACTCATAAACTAAGAATCTCCCATCAAATATTTTATCACCATCATTGCTAAAAATGCTAAGTATTTGTCAATAACTGCTGTTTTTCTATTCCACATGTAAACTGTATTTAGTGTTTAAACTCAAGACAGCAAGACCTCATGCACTGAATGCATTAAACAAAACCAGATATTTACTGACTACATTGACATTCTAAACAACAGTGTGCAAGGATTAAGCTTAGGATCAATGCTCTATTGATTTTACTATCAATGAACATTATGGTTCACATGACTGGCCATTTTAAGGGAAGATAGCTTCTATTATGGTTCACTTTTCAGATATAAGCTGTTAAGATAAAGTATTGCTTTCCTGATGAAACACTGAAAAAACAAATATACTTCTTAAAATACTCAGACACTGTTTTCATAAGCTATTTAAGAAATAACATTTTGTTGACAACATAAAATTTAAAACTGCTTTATTATGCTTTTAAAAAAGTATTTAAGTACGTAACACTGTTAAAATGCTCTGTAACTGAGACTGATATAGTTCTTAACCATGTTAAAAACAGATTAAGACTGTGTAAATGCATAAATGTGCTATAAAACAGAAGCAAACCTCTATGATAAAAATATCACTAATGCAAAGAAAAATCATATAGAATTATAAAAGCATTTTCTTGGAAATTAAAACATTACTTATCAATTCCACACACATAACATTTAGCCTAGTGTATGTTTACTTCATTTGATTTTCTTAAAATGTACATGATAAACATAAAATAATGATTGCATCATCATTGGTGAGTTCCATACTAGAATCTGTAATTCATCAAACATATTTAGAACTAAAAAAAAGTAAATTTAAAAATTTTTAATTATCAGTAGAAAACATTTATGTAAATTTAAAATATTAGCATATTTTAATACTTAAGACAGTAATTAGGTAACTAAAATAGAAAATCTGTATAGCATGAAAATAAATAATTAATTCTAGTACTTGCCAAAATTGTGAATTCCTCAACATGCAAAGCTTTAATTTTTAGCTTCAAAAAATAACAATTTGTATTTGGGCAATCTTTCTAGTAAAAATTCAAACTTTCTACCAAAAATTAATTGTACAGAGTTTATAAACAGGAAACAAGATCTCATGCTTCTTTAAAATTACATATATTTGCCAATAATTGTGATGCACAGCATTTTATATATATTACATGTGTCTTACATCTCCAAATTAAGGGAATATGCTAAAATAAGATTTCTTATGGTCAGATTAATGTTTAGTTTAATCTGAACACATCTATAATCAAATTTACAGTAACTACATAATAGAGTTATGAAAGTTTTAGCAGATTAAGGTAATAACTACATTTTAAACTGTATTTCTAAATAAAACATGCTTTTTATTTAGTAAACAAAATATATTCAACTTTTATAAATGTAGCAAAATAGACAAAAGAAATTTTAAGCTGAACAATTGGATTAGCAAAAGAATACTGGTAAAAATTCGTAACAGACTTTAAACAAGAGTAAATGTTGTTAGTATTACTAATGCACAATCTAGTGTATATATGTCATGACTAGCACTCAGTACTTTAGCTAAAATGCAGGGCACTTGTATAGAAATTTGTGCTAAAACATAGATGGCTGCTGTTTACCAAAATTAGCAAGTTACCTAAAGATTTTAGGAAAGGCTGCTATGCTAGGCTTCCTTAAATTAACTAGGACAACCTGTTATGTTCCATACTACAAACCATGTCTTTGAAAGACTTATATGTGATTGTCATAGCAATGTTGCTCATCAACAAAAAATCTTAACAACCATGGGTCCATCAACTGGTGGTATATCAATATAATGGATATATCATACAATGTAATATCCATACAATGGTATATACACACATTATATATGTGATGGAATATCCATACAGTGGAATATTATTCAGCAGTAAAAAAGAATGAACTACTAGAATTTGCTACAATATGGATGACGTTCAAAAACATTATGCTAATAGAAAGAAGCCAGATGCAAAAGCCTACATACTGCATGATTCTATCTATGTGAAGTTACGGGCACATAAAATAGATCAGTGATTGCCTAGAACTGGGAATCAGAGTGGGGATTACCTGCAAATGAGCTTGAGGAAATTTTCTGAAGTGATGGAAATGTTCAAAACCTGGATTGTGGTGATTCATACACTACTCTGTACATTTATTAAAAATCACTGAATTATACATTTAAAGCAGAATGACTTGGAAGGTATTCAATACTTAAATAAGGCTGTTACAAAAGAAAATTAAAAACTTGTTTTTTTTTTCTGTAAAAAAAAAAGTTACCCAGTTTGCTAATTTATGTCATTGCTATTCTCTTTTCTACCAAACTATAAATAATGCATCTGATTTTAGTGAAAACACAATTATATGGGAAATAAATAGGAAACGTGACCATTTTCCAAATTGTAAATTCCTAGAAAGTTACCCTTTTAAAAGCACTTCTCCAATGAATACTTATGATAAACAATTTTGATAGCAACTAGTATTTTTTAATACCAATATGAGATGATCTTTTTTTTTTAGAAGATAAAGTTGACTGTGCTCTTTTGTTTTTAAGGAATTGTGGACATTAGGTAACTGCCTGCAGAGCCTTTTTTATATGTCTAAATACTCAGAGGTCACCTGGCCTGAAGCACAAGCTTTAAAGAAGCGATTCTCAGCTAGATTAGTTAAGACTTTTGCCTCAAGGAAAGCCAGCTACCAAAGAGTTACTTGTGCCTCAAGGGGTATAAATACTACAGCTGTTTGTGTAACTGTCAGATCATTTTTTTTTTCTACCAACACTCTAAAATAAATGCAGAGAGAACTAATTCTAAAGAGACAATGTTAGATAAGTCTATGTTAATGAAGAAGCGTTTATGTAAGAAGTGATTTGCTCTGAAAAGACAGAAATAATTTCAGTACTTGAAAGAAATTGTTACAACTTCTAAGATAACAACAAGCAAAAAGACAAGCGCTGATGCCAAAGATGTTGGAAGACAAAATAAAGCTATTTTAAAGACACATTCTTGATGTATGAAACAAAACTAGGCACTCACTGAAAAGAAACCAACTAGAAAATATGCACAGAATGACCAACATCTCTTTCAACACACTTCTAGTACTCTTACAACACTATAGATTATCTCAAACTAGAGGAATGTCTGCTAGGGTACCTGGACCAATGCCAGCCCTTGTTATAAAGCAAAGAATACTTCAAGAGAATATCTTGAATTGCTGCTTTATAATCAGACAAACTAAGGTATTCAAATTAAGCAGTTAAGATGAGAACCAGGAATGCTAGCTAACATTTTAGGATATAGAATAATTATAGCTAATACATTTGAAGAAAGATTCAGAATGTCACATGGCATACTTTTTTGGATTGTCTTTAAGATGTGTTAGTCCCAAAGACAAGATCCAGATCTTCAGGCTGGCTTTATCTAAAGTCTCAAATACCTGGGTTTTTTAAATTTGTTTGTTTGTTTACTGTTTAAAGGATTCTTTTACTATAAAGCAACATTTTCAAATTTTGGATGTGGTCCACTAGTGTCTCAAGAAGTCAATTTAATGGATGATAATTGGCATTGTTTAAGCAAAGAAAGATTAGTTAGTCCAGAATAGGAAAACCAGTCTGTTGTACCTGATGTAAGTATTTTGTCAAACTTTTGTTTCAATTGTGTGTGTATCCCAAGGCATAACATAAAATGTATTTCTTACTCTGCGTCTGACTTTAAAAACTTTGAAGCTCCCACAATTGTGTCTACATTCCATATGTTCTACAGGAGTAGAGGAAAGGGGCCACTCTGCAATCTCCTTGTAAGTCTTTGGCATCAGAAATCACTACATAAATGTATTACCACTCTTCTGAAAGGAGCACAGAGAAGTAGTAGAGCAAGGGGTAGCCTCCACTTTGAGGTTTAACCCTAAATACACAATCACTGGAGCAGAGTAAGGGAAGGGAAGCAGGCAAAAGAAATGAGAAAAGACGATATTTTTCTTTCACTTCAATCTTCTACAGGCTTATTCAAGTTTATTCTCTCGCTCACAAACTGGGTTTTTGAGATTGAGAAAAGCTGGATTTTGAGAGTGAAGAAACAAGAAAGTGTACTAATGTCACTACAGCTAACAGGCTAATTCTAAGCATTTAAGGAAGGTCGGGGAGGAAAGACCACCAAACACAGATAGGAGCTATTACTGACACATGGAAAAGAATGGACACTTGTTTGAAGTCAAGTAGTATTTGTATTTCCCAGGGCATAAATACCCTTGTTAAAAATCTTACCTAATGAAGCAGAACTTACTAACCTTATGATTCACGGTCTTAAAGTCTAAAAGTACTGAATCAACCTAATTAATACTGCTCTAAACATACATTTGTAAAACAACGCATTTCTTGGAAGGAACAAAAAGAAAATACTAACTTAAATAAAATGCTTGAGATTTAGTTCTTTCCTTTTAAAAACTGTGGCATGAAACTTTAATATCTTAATTCAAAAGCACAAATGAACACTCACCTCTGCCTTCGTTCATCATCCTTTAAAACTTCATAAATGGCCACCAACTAAAATAGAAGCATTACTTTAAAATAAAAATACTCTCAACTATAAGAAATCACATAGGAGGATGAAGACTCTATAACGCACATGCAGAAAACCCAATGTCAAAATCTGAATTATAACATTTTATATTTTTGGTAGCACCTTAAGAATTTAAAAAAATGCTTGCTATCTAAATGAATCTTTGTGAAAAAGTACTTTGCACAAAAGTAGTAGTTTTATCTTAAAATATGTTTTGCAAAAGCAAAGGCTACAATTTAGACAAGAAAATTAGGACAATTATGACCCTCCAATAATTTAAGATATTCTAATAACACAAAATGTTGGTCAAAAAAAGTATTTCATAAAAATATGTGGTCTTATTTTTGGACTGCTTAATTTCTAAGTGGAAATGTTCCATATGTAAGTTAATATTTCTACCATAAACATTTATTAACACAACTGTGGCAAAATTATATCATAGCATATTTCACTTACTTGTCTAAACTGAGTTTCTGCATTTTCATCTTTATTCTTGTCTGGATGTAAAGTTAGAGAAAGCTTACGATATGCTTTTCTGATGTCTGCAGATGAAGCATCCTGGATGTGGCAGGGGGAGGGGGAAAATACAAAGCAAACTTTGTCAGAAAAAGAAATTCCCAGAACCTTGTTAAGATCTGAGAAGACAGCCAACCAAGTGCAGGACCCCAGGCAATGTAATTTGAGCAATCAATCTAACAACCAGGCTATGCAGCTAGCCTGACCCACATGACTGAACAATTATTCAATCTAATTTGGTTCTCTTCTTAACTTTTCATTACCATACAGTCATTTAAAGAAGACAGTATTTGGCAAAACTTTTCAAACACTTGCCTTCCTAAAATTTAACCAATAAATCTTTTTCAGTAATTAAGAGATCAAAAAGAAACAAATTAATAATTAATATATTTCTGTGCCTTCAAAGAGAGTCTTTATTTATTTGTGAATCTTAAAGCCAGTTTTTGAATCCCAGGCTTACCATATGTAGCTTCTTTACTGTTATTTATATTGAATTTACCATCTAGCAGCAACCTATGGAGTCTCAATTTCACATGTCAAAAGCTATGCCCAGTCAAAAGCAGTTAAATTTGCATTTATCAAAAAGTTATAATTAGAAATAGTTATGTATATTGTGCTTAAGATTTTTTAGTACTTTAAAGAGTAATTTCAATGTTGTCCAGTTTCCCCAGTCTGGTTTGCAGAACTAATTTGCCCATTATTTTGCATTGCTAGTATAGTTTAAATATATTTAAAAGGTTGCTGTGATTTAGTACTTCAGATTAAGTGGATGCTAAAATTATATTTTATGTAATCTTGTGTGCATAGGTAAAATCAGAAAACTTATTCTACATGGCCAGTGTAAAATGTACAGTAACAAAAAACACACTATCAAAATAGGGCTTAAAACCTTATCTCCACTATGTTTAAAATATATTCCAATAACATACTCTTGAAGCAAAGTGACAGTAAAGTTGCTTACTAAATTTTGTCTCTTCTTGATAGCTACTTGCCAAATTATTCCAAAAAGTACTTCAAATGATCAACAACAACAAAAACATTTACATACCTGGAACTGAACAGTGTTAAAGAAATAGAGCTGAAGAAAGTTAAATGAGACTACAATTAGTTTGTCAAGTTTTCCTTTACAAACCATTATTTTCCTTACCAGTTTTCTGACGCTTGTTGTTTGAGGCTA
This sequence comes from Castor canadensis, assembly GCF_047511655.1. Lineage (NCBI taxonomy): Eukaryota > Metazoa > Chordata > Mammalia > Rodentia > Castoridae > Castor > Castor canadensis. The sequence continues at coordinate 75,271,862 of NC_133400.1, read as the reverse complement.
GTATGTTACTCAACATGTGAATGGTTTTTTGACTATGGAGGGATGAAGAAATATAAATTAGCAGAGTAAATTTGCAAGTAATATGATTATATTTTCCATTCTAATTTGCTTAATGAAATTGATGAGTTCCTTGTATATAGGTAATATGTGGAAGAAAGGAATGATTAATGGAAATATGTGCTGCTGCATCTTTTTGTCAAGTCAAGAGGCCAAGTACCAAATGAATAATCATTCTCTAATTGGGATTATAAATTTAGATTTTATTGAATTGGGACTACATTATAAGAAAATCATTCCAAAAGTAGATGTCTTACAAAATAGTTTATGTGTCTTTTTTCATTACAAAATTAATGCATATTCATCATATAATATCTATGACATACTTAAAAATAAAAATGACTAATAGCCATCCAAGGCATTTCCTTGCTTCCAGTCTTAACCATTCTTATCCCAGTTCTCCAGTTTTCTACCACAGCATATATTGTGGCAGATGGTTTTCCTGTTTCCCTCTTCAGTAGTTTTCAAGTGCCTTCATCAGTTGTGTTTTCCTCTCTTTTTAGCCTTATCTCATCCCATGCTGGCCCATCCTGCTGGTCTCCCAGCTCATTACACTTTAGGATACAGTTTAGCAACCTCTGTTTTCCACCTGTCTACACAGACAGAAAAGTTCTCTCCTGGAGAACTGAACTCTCAGGCTATACACAAACACTGCCTAAATACTTTTCCTCTTCATCCAGGGAGAACAGGTTCACCAACAAGCTCTACTCTAACTGAATATGGCTGAAAAGCTTGGGGATTTACCCACCTAAATTCCTCAGGTATTCTAGACAAGCTGAACCTCAAACTAGATTATGTAGTTATTTAATATTAGGTACTTAATGAATCTTGATATATTTTAGCCATATAACAAACTTATAAGTACAGTTATTATTAGGCTGATTTTCACTGATGACATTAAGTGAGGTAGGGAGATTAAGTAACTCAATGCTTAAAGTCAAGTTCATAGTGTTTGCACATAGGTGAAAATAGAATTCAAACACAGAAAATGTTGCTTTAGAGTCAGATCTCTTTATGTTGGCTACTTAGCTTCAGATATGAATGACTGAATAACTCCACAAGGGGATATAGCTTTGGGAAGGTAGTGAGAATAACACTTACATTAATCTGATAAACTATATGGAACATGTCCACATAACCACAATGTGAATATACCCACGTGAAGTTTTGTTTGTTATTATTGTTGATGATGTTTTGAGTCAGGGTCCCACTATGTTCCCCAGGCTGTCCTCAAACTCCTGGGGCCAAGTGATCCTCCTGCCTCAGTCTCCTGAATAGCTGGAACTACAGGAGAACACCACCACATTAGGCTCCCAATTGAAGTTTTAAAGGCAAAGACCCTGATATGTGTTGGCGTCTCTAAAACATTTTACATCACATTTCTACTAGAGACTTGAATTTTAGAACATTCACCTCCCATATGCAGCAGAACAAACCTATCTCTTTAGCTGATAGGGAATTTTTTTTTGACAAGGCTGTGGATGAATTGGCCACCTAATATTATTGATACCAGGAAATCTACCAGAATAATTTGCCAAGATTCTTTTCCTTCTAAATGTGATATGGTTCTTTGCAAGGTAAGTATGAATTATCTTAACATTTAGATAACCTCTAGAAAAGAGTCATATTATCACCAGTAAAAAACTGAGTGTAAAATATGCTTGCCAAAATTGAAACAGTGTGATGAAATGACAGTGAAAATGGCAAGATAGAAAACTCTGAGAGCCTGACCCTCCACATAAAGAGTGAATAACCTGGCAAAAATGTCAGAATCAACTTTACCTGAACTTTGGAAACCAATCAAAATTTACAGCAATCAGGCAAGCATCACAGCTTGGGAAGAAAGTTTGGGGAATAAGATACTTTGGGGTATAGAGCTTTGAAAAGGTCTCAGATCCTTGGGAGCTAAAAGACAATGTGCATGCCCAGACAAGAGAACTTGGTCAGAAAAACTTGAGAAGGCCCTAAATTCTCATCTCTGGCTTTTCAAGTTCTATACAAGCAGCAAGTAAAGGCTAAGAAAGAGTTGTAAACTACCCAGTTGAATATTGAAGGCATGCTCAAAAACACACACATTGCTCACTGGCAAAGTCTACAAGATACATATTTTTTCATCCACCCTCTAGTTCCAAGTATTTAAAGAATCTCTGCAAAATCATTAGCTGACCACTAAGCTAAGCAAACAGATTCCAGTGGCCACACACAGAAAAGAATGGACACTACAAAACTGGAAAAGTCACTAGACAATAGCACCAACCACAACAAGCAATATAAACAAACTCTGGGAGGTGGGAGAATCTAATTGCCATATTGTATATTTAAAATGCCTAGTATTCCACAAAAAATATGAAGCATGCAAAGAAAGCAGGAAGTTTGTTACACACACAGACAGAAAATAAACTAACTGTATATCATGTTATCCAGATAGTGGACCTACTAGACAAAGGCTTTATCTATTTCAATATGCTCAAAGAGCATGTTCAAAAAAACTAAAGAAAAATAGGAGAATGATGTGTCACCAAACTGAGAATGTCAACAAAAAGACAGATATTTTTAAAAGGACCCAAACAGAACTTCTGGACTTCAAAAATACAAACATTGAAATGAAGAATTCACTAAGCAAGACTCAACAGCAGAGTTAAACAGGCTGAAGAATCAATGAATATGAAGACAGGTCAGTTGAGATTAACTTACATGGAGAGCAAAAAGAAAAAAGAATGAAGAAAAGTGAACAGAGCTAAAGGAACTACAGAACATCATTAAGAGTACTAATACACAAATGATGAGAGTTTATGAAGGAGAAAAGAGGCAGAAAAAAAATGCCTGAAGAAAAAGGAACTGAAAACTTCTAAAATATTTTGAAAGACATCAATCTACACACCCAAGAGTCTCAAGAAACTCTAAGTAGGGTAAAAACTAAAAGAACCACCTTAGAAACATGATAATCAAGCTGCAGAAAGTCAAAGACAAAGAGAGAATCCTGATAGGAGTAATTTGTCCTGTGCAAGGATCATAAATAAGATTATCACCTAATCCTCATCAGAAAGTATGGAGGGTAAGAGGTAGCAGAATGACATATTCAAAATGCTAAAAAAAAAAAAAAAAATCTGTCAACCAAGAAGTCCATATTCAACAAACTATACCCCTTCAAAATGAAAGAAAAATTAAGATATCCCAGTTCAACAATAGAAATGAATTTTCACTGCTAGTAGATAATGCTGCACAAGAAATACTATAGAAAGTACTTCAGGCTGAAAGGAAAAATTACTACAGTAATTCAAATTGACATAAAGATATATTTGTGTCTCTCCAAAATTCATTTTTTTGCAATTAAATCACCAGGGTGATGGTATTACGAGGCAGACACACTGGGAGGTGATAAGAATATGAGAGCTCCACTTTACTCAGAAGGTTCAGTGGCCATCTAAAAGAGGCTCCAGAGAACTTCTCTTTTTTGCCTTTCTACCATGTAAGAAGACAAAGAAGATTCCAGGAACAGACCATCACCAGGCACTGAGTCTGTGGTGCCTTGATCTTAGACTCCCCAGCCTCTAGAACTATAGTTATTAAACGTTTATAAATTATCTAGTGTAAGGCATTTTGTTATAAAAGCCCAAACAGACAAAGACAGCCAACAACATAAAAATCAATATTAATAATTTTGGTTAGTAACTCCAAATTTTTCTGTACGATTTAAAAGATAACTACATAAAGTAATAATTATAAGTCTATGTCTTAAATAAAACAATACTATACATCTATGTCTATGGTACACATGTATGAAGATGTAATCTGTGACAATAACAACATAAGGAAAAGGGAATAGCGCTTGTTCTACGGCAAAAGTGTTCTTTATGATTTAAACTAAATTGTTATTAATCCAAACTAGACTGTTAGAAATTAAGATGCTAACGCAGTCCCCAAACAACAAGAAAATAAAGAGGTAAAGAAATACAAATCAAATGGTAAGCTAGGAAAAAAAAAAAACTAACACAAAAGAAGGCAGTAACGGAGGAATTGAGAAACAACAACAAAAAAATACGCCATTGAAAAACAAAGAATAAAATAGCAAAAGTAAGTCCTTCCTTACTAGTAGTTATTTTTTTAACTAAATAGATTAAAATCCCCCAATTAAAAGACAGAGATTGGCAGAATGGATTGAAAACAAACATGATCCAACTACATGGAAGGGACTCACTTTAGATATTCACAGCTGGGATACACTGAGAAACCCTTGGAGCACTGACTTTGGAATTAAAAATCAATGATAGGACTGTAAAATAGGTATGGAATACTTATGGAAGTAGGGAAGGTGACAGAGGAAATGAAGGTGAGGGAGATGAAGGTGAGGGAATATGGATGATATATATACATATGTACATATATGAAACAGAACAATGAAAACTCTTGCAATTGCTTTAAGTGGGGCAGAAAGGGGGTTGCAGAGGCAGGGGCAGATGGTGGGGGCAATCTAACCAATGTACAATGTAAGGTATTTGGAATTTGGCACAAATTCTTACTGTACAATGAATTTATGCTAATAAAATGAAAAAAATTTAAAAAATAAACTGAGGGGAAAAAAAGAAACTCATTTTAGAACCAAAGACAGAGACTAGGTAGAAAGTGAACATATGGAAAAAGATATTTCAAGCAAATGGGAACCGAAAGACAGATGGAATAGCTTGATAGTAGACAAAACAGCCTCTAAAGACAAGGATTACTACAAAAGACAAAAAAAAAAAAAAGACATTATTTAATGGTACATAGGTCAACGCATCAAGAAAATATAACAACTATAAACATATAAACAACTGTAAACATAAACCCATGCATATATTAACAGAACCCAAAATATATGAGCAAAAAAATATACAATTCTAAAGCAATAGTTGGAAATTTCAATTCTTTATGTTAAAAGATCATTCTCAATATCAGGCTAAAAAGTTTTCTCTAGAATAAAACAGAAAAGCTTTAGAGAAATGTTTTCCATTGTTTAGGTATTTGAGATTGACACATGAGAGCACTGATGATATGAAAGAAAATGAAAAACAAACCACAGGATGCAGTAAAAGCAATACTCAAACGGAAATCTGCAGCTATAAACATTGTTTTTAAAAAGAAGGGGAGGAAAAGTAAGGGAAGGAAAGGGGAGGGGAGGTAACAGGGGAAAGGGAGAGGGGAGGGAACAAGAAAAAGGGAGAGGGGAGGGGAGAAGGAAGAGGGAGGGGGAAGAAAGAAGGAGAGGGGAAGGAAATGGGAGGGAAGAGGGAGAGCGGAGAGAAACAGGGGAGGGAAGAGGGGAAGGAAGAGAGAAAGGGAAGAGGGAGAGGGGAGGAGAGGAGAGGGGAGGGACAGGAGAGAGAAGAGGGGAGGGAAGAAGGCAGGGGAGAGGAAGAAAGAGGGAAAGAAAAACCTTAACTTTCTACCTTATGGAACTAGAAAAAGGCTAATGAACTAATTCAAAGTAAGCAGTAGAAAGGAAATTAACAAAACCAAAAATTGGTTTTTTGAAAATGTCAACAAAATTGACATACCTGTAGCTAGAATGAGAAAAGTTGGGTAGAGGGGTTCAAATTACAGCTATGCATCACTTAATGACAGGAAACACATCATTAGGAGACTGTGCCATTCATTGTATGAACATCATAGAGTGTATTTACACAAACCTATGTGGTGTAGCCTACTACACATATAGGCTATATGGTGTGAATAGCTATCTAGACAGATATTAAAGCCTATTGCTGTTAGGGCCATGATGAATAAAGTAACACCAGATTAAATCTACACAAGAGAAAATGATTCTATCAAGAGGCACTGTAAACAAAATTTAGGAGGCTGTTGCTGGCATAACATAGCAAACTGTTATACATAAGCCAATAACATAGTAATTATTAAGTGCTATTACTATAGATAATTATATGTGCTATACTTGGATATAACTGTAAATACCATAAGCTTGTTTACATTAGCATACCACAAACATATGAGTAATGCCTTGTACTGACATTATGAGGGCACTGGGCAACAGTTTTTTAGCTTCATCATAATCTTAAAGGACTATTGTTGTGTATGTGGTTATAGTTGATCAAAATCTTGTTACACCATGCATAAAGGTTCTAAAATCAGAAATGAAAATGGAAATATTATAAACTTTATAGAAATAAAAAACAATTATAAAAGAATACGATGAACAGAACCTGGTAAATATAAGAGTGGGACACATTTCAAGCCGGGTGCTGGTGGCTCACGCCTGTAATCCTAACAACTCAGGAGGCAGAAATCAGGAGGATTGTGGTTCGAAGTCAGCACCGGTTACTTCACAAGACCCTATCTCAAAAAAACCCATCACAAAAAAGGGCTGGTGAAGTGGCTCAAGGTTCAAATCCCAGTACCGCAAAAACAAAAACAAGAGTGGGACACATCTCAAAGAAACTTTACCTACATTCTGGATTACTTTTCATGATACAACAAAGATAACTTTGAATGTAAGTAGTCATTCACTAGCAATGCGCTTTTGGACAAATTACTACAAGTCTCAATCTGTCACCTATAAAATGGGGGTGATAACACTCCAACACCTAAAAGATTCCTGGGACATTTACATGAAATACAATATTATAATGTAGAGGCTAGAAAGTAACCATTTCTCCTTCATTTTAACATTTGTCAAGTGTGATTTGCAGTTTATTTAAATTTATGCTTTAAACCATGAATAATTAAAACAGGTTTAGAGCTTTTATTAAAATTGACTTGACAGTATTTGTTGAATATTTACTATGTGCAAACATTGGGGATACAATGACGAACATGATAAACAGAGCCATAACCTCATAAAGTTCTGCTATGCTGGGAATGGGATGGATATGCTAGGCAAATGCTCTAATTGTGGCATATACCTTGTATCTAAAGGTTTGCTTTGCAAGAGCACTGAAAACTCTACCTCAGGTGACTCAAGATTTTTCATTTATCTTTACAACAGGGATAGCAAACTTCTGTAAAAGGCAAGATAGTATTTTAGGCTTTGTGGGTTAAATAGTCTCAGAACTATTAAACTCTGCCATTATAGTGAGAAAGTAGCCACAGACAATATAAAACAAAATGAGTGTGGTAGTATTTCTATAAAACTTTATTTGCATAAACAGGTATGGCTGGTTTGGGCTCATGGGCTATAGTTTGCTGACTCCTGGTTACTATCAGTGGTTTGCCAGTAGTCTAAAACTCATTCTACTTAAATGGTATCTCTGCAAATGTAACATCTACCTTACCTAGGATCTGACCAAAGTAAATTATTTTTAATAAAATTTCATATTGGCTTGAAAGAGAACTCAAAAATATAAAATGTGACATCTACCTTACTTAGAATCTAACCAAAGTAAGGTCTTCTTAGTAAAACTTCCTATTGGCTTGAAAAAGAACTCAAGAATATCAAATGCAAGAGAAGATCAATGCTTGGCTATTAGATACGACAAGAAAGAAACCACAGCCTTTCGAACTGTATCTTTAGGCACACAGTTAAGGAGTTTCAAACTCTGGATGACTTCTGAGAACCTCAACTTGCGTAGTGTTACTAACAGAGGTTAATAACTCCAAGTAAACTTTCTGAAAGGTCTTTGGGTTATTTTCATATGTGCTATTTTAGATTAAAAGTTCAATCTAAACTCTTAATGACTTTGCCCTCTTTCCTCTGGTCTTTGCTTGTAAATTGATCAGTTAACACAATCTACTTGAACCTCTACATTTCACCTCACAGAACCCAACAAGAAACAAAAACCAACACAAATCTATTTACTGCTAAAAAACCAAAAAATTTTTTAAAGTTGTTTCTGAATAGGGCACAGAAAGAAAGGACAGGAATCTTGTACTTATCAAATAATATCTTCAGGACTATAGAATTTTATACCAGGTATATAAATTGAATAAAGAAAATGTTTTTAAAAAAAAGGGGCCAAGGATATAACTCAGTGGTAGATTGTGTGCTTAGTGCTGGGTTTAATCCCTAGCGCACAAAAATAAAATAATTTTCCATGGCAAATAAAAATAGTAAATACAATAAAGTAGCTTACTTGACGGCTTCTGTAGTCAATATGCTGCAAAAGAAACAGGAAAGGAGGGGCTTAGCACTCCTCATTGTAGATCTCTGTTGGAATCAAGTACCTTTGGAGAAATCTATTGAAATTGATGTAAGATTATAGTTTTAATTGACTTTCTTAGCCTTAAACTACTTATAGTAACCAATGACAAGCTAACCTGTATCAAGTTCAAGTTACTAATACAGAATATGTAACATTTATGCCAGACACCAATGGCTCTTGCATATAACCCTATTTACTCAGGAGACAGAAATCAGGAGGCTCAAGGTTCAATGCCAGCCCAAGCAAATAGTTCACAAGGCCCTATCTTGAAAATACTCAACACAAAACAGGGCTGGCGGAATGGCTCAAGTGGTTGAGCATCAGCCAAGTAAGTGTGAGGCCCTGAGTTCAAACACTAGTACCAAAAAAACCAAAAAACAATATACAACATTTACTACTCTTTAGTATGATTTCTTGACAAATCAGATAATTTCCAGGGGAGAATGAGAGGATTCTTATTTTAAACTTGAACCTAAATAAGTTTGGATTAATAATGTATTTATTTGAGTTGGATACACCTCTGCCCTCTTCATAAGACTTAAAAGGTAAACATTCTCCAAAATGTAGATAAACAAAAGGCTGCAGCCTCAAGAAACAGCTGCTTCTGATATCTAATTACAAGGGGCTGAGTTGGCAGGAACATCAGATCAACTATTCAGAAAACAAAATCAGTGTTCCTGAAATCTGTTAACTAGATTAGTTACTTTGGACTATATTTTGCAACTGATGTTTCCTGAAAAGGAGGTTTCTTTAACAAGTCAACGGCAGGGGGGAAAAGGGAGAGCTATATTTCTATACTAACGAGATTTAAGAGATAAACAACCAAATGGAACATTTGGTCCCTGGTTCAAACACACCAAGATAAAAAGATATTTTTGAGACAACTGGGAACCTGTAAGAACTGCACACTAGATACATAGTGAAGTAGTGTAGTACTTGAGAATAAAATGTCATATCTGATGTTCATTTAAAATGCTTCAGAAAAATGGAAAATGTAGCAAATACTGGTAATTGTTAAATTTGAGTGATGAGTACACAGGAACTCATTAAAACTATTATAGTATATGTTTAAAATTTTTCATAATAAAAAGTTGAAAGAGAATAAACAATAGTGAGCAATAAATCATGTAGAATGTACTGAAATATATGTATGATTGGTAATTTGTAATATATATGTTTTATAATTACTCTTGAAATAAGTGTCTTAAGAGACACCTAATAAAAGCCCAGAATTTTTTTCAAAAAAGAAAAAAAGGAAGAGGAAGGAGGCAAATGGTGAAGCAAAAACTACTACTTAATTTTCATCTATTAATAGAGAAATATAAGTGGTACTATCTTTAAGGATGAGGTTAACTACTGTGCAAAAGAAAACATGAAAAATTCTAAATTAATAGGAAAGGAAATTTTATTAACCCAACAAAAGCAAGTAAAGAAAAGCAAAATTAGGTACAATAAATACTATAGACAAGACAGAGAAGAATAAAATGAAATATATTAGTCACTCAGTAAAAATAAACATGACAAAATTCCCTTATCAAAATACAACTAATCAACAATTTGGGTTTAAAGCAAAACTCAAGGGCTGGAGACACGACTCAAGGCAGAGCACCTGACTAGCAAGTACAAGGCCCTGAGTTCAAACCCCAGCACCACAAAAAAACAAAACCAAAGAAACTGAAAACAGAGAGATGAACAAACACAAAAAAACCCAGTAGTGTTGATATTAACTATTAGAAAAGGAGAATTCAAAGTCAAATACAGTAACAGTACAAGGGTATTAACAGATAATGATAAAAGGTCTAATCCACTGAAAAGTTATAATACTCTTAAGTCTTTCTTTATGTTTCAACAAAACAAAATTCATCTACATAAGCACAAAAACTTCTAAATATAAGAACTTGATAAAATAATCATGGCATAATACCTTAATATACCTTTTCCAGAATTTGACAAATCAAACTAAAAGAATAGCTATGAAGAATTTCTATAATTAAAAATTTAAAAACCAGTAATTTGAAATGCTTATATAAGTATACAAATATATATATATATATATTACCAACAGATATTAATCCTGTATTCACAGCTCATTAAAAAATAGCAATACATTCAGTCAGATAAAATTGCCTTAATTCTAAACCAGATATATTTACAGCTCACATTTTAAAATAATCAACTATCAGTAGTCAAAAAGACTTTTTAAGAAAACAGTATCTTAGCAACTTACAAATTTTTAAAAACCCTTTTTTCAAGGCAAAAATGAAAGTTTAAGTTACAACTGCCTAGAAATTAATGAATAGGGAAATATTTCACACCAAAATCTATGAGGACTAAAATTTTTAGGAGGAAAACATATGTATCTTTAAATGCTATTTTTAACAAGGCAAACTCAAAATGTGTGAACCAAGCACAGTAAGCAAAGTAAGAACAGAATGGTGAAATAACCCAAAAGATAGGAAAGAGAAGGAATATAAATACAAATGCTGAAATTAATGAAATAGGTAAAAGCTAGTCCTTTGAAAAGATAAACAAAATAGCAAATTCCCTATCAAGCATGATTAAAGTAAGTATACCAGACAGTATCTTATTAATCACTTATGTTTCAGTTTCCCATAAGGAAAATGGTCACGTATCTGCTTTACCTTCCTTCCCAATACTTCTGCCTACTATACCTTCCAACAGCAGGGTTCAAATCTAAAAGCTCGGGTGCAGATTGTTTGTAAATGTGACATGGAACATTTAAAATTTGTCACTCATCTAATACAGTTGTGCATTTATTTCCTTTCAGAGACCGACTGGTCCCTAATCCCAGAGCTTCATTCCCTTGATAGGGCTTTTTTTTCTGCTGTAGTTCTGCCAGACTATTTTGTTCTTGGCAGTCTCCTTCCCAAAGACAGAGAAGATAGTCCCGGATGTCCACAGTCATAGTTTTTAACCTGTTAACTGACTGCTATTGCTAACTTAGACTAATTTCCTACTGGTATGCTTCTACTCTGCACAATCAGGAAAGGGAGATAGGTGCTTACAATAACTGCAAAAGTTAATTCATGTCACACCAACAAAAAACAGGCACCTATGAGTACAATGAGAAAAAGTAAAAGCAGCAAAGTATGGCTTCCATCTGCTTTCTATCTTCCAAAACTTAACAAAAGTACGTTTCAGTGGCCAAAGCTACATTATATCCACACTTGCCATAATTGAGTCTGAGATACTTTTCTACACTGTGCAGTATAGGAAAGCATGTTAGTGTGAAGGAATAAATGTTGAAACCAATCCACTATTTTTTTCTACCACAGAAAGGATGTGTTTTTTCATATTATTCTCCAATTTTAATAAACAAATTCTTGCAATATTAAAATGACTGATGAATTCACAAAAGTGCAAACTAGGAAGTGGAATGGAATGATATTGGATGCTCTTCTTTAAATATCTGAAATTAACTCATGTGTTGGGGGTAAAATTGTTTTGTCTCCATATAAATACACATGTAATCCTCCATTACATTTTTCCCTTCTCTTGGTTTTTTGGAGTGAATTTCTAAATTATTCATAATACAAACTGAAAATCCTTTGAAGACAGCAACCAATTCCTTTATTTTTTAAAATTTCCACTGGAGAGCATAAATAACAAATCTTGGGAGCCCCCCAAATTTGCTCCTTCCCTAGTTTTTCTCTTCTAGGTAAGTATCAACACTCTCTATCAGCAGCACAGGCCAAAAATCTACCAGCAAATCTCAATTACTTTCTTTCCTTCAGATTCTTTACATAATTCACCATCATTCTAATAAATGCTTCCAAGATCCTAGTCCAAGTCATCTACTCTTGCCCCTCTATGAAAATCTATTTAAAGTATGTCCTGTTTCAAACATCATGGCTTCTCAAAGTACATAAAGTAGATATTCCTTCTACCTTCCTTCTTAGTCTAGCACTGTCCAAAACAATTTTGTACAATGTGGGAAATATCTGTATCTGCACTGTGCGATACAAAAGTGTTATGGTTTGGATATGAAATGTCCTAACAAAAGACTCATGTGTTGAAGGATTGGTCCCCAGCTGGTGATAGTTTCAGTCCAATGATGAGTTCATAGTTCAACGGGCTATTAGAAGATAAGGCCCAGTTGGAGGAAGTAGGTTACTATAGACGTGTCTTTGATTCAGGGTGTCCCCCTGTCCCCCACCCCTGCTTCCTGGCCTCCATGGGGTGATTAACCTTGCTCCACCACATGTGCCCTGCCATGATGTTCTATCTCATCACAGCCCAAAAACAATGGAGCCAGCCCACCATGGAAGGAAGCCCGTGAAACTGTGAGCCAAAATAAACTTTTCATCATTTTAAATTGTTCTTCTCAGGTATTGTCACTGCAACAAAAAGCTGACTAGCACAAGTAGCCATTAGCAACATGTGGCTACTGGGCACATGAGATGTGGGTAGCATCTAAAGTATGGGGTTTCAAATTTTTTTAAATTTTGACTCACTTAAATAGTGACATGTGGCTAGTGGCTACTAGTAGGTAGTGTACTACAAGAGTGCCTTCCCATGCTACAGAGACTAGAAAGCAAAAAAATTACATGTGCTTTAGGTTTGGCAGTTGCATGCATTCTCATAAAGAATGAACATGAGGCAAAGACCCTACTTTTTTTTTTTTCCTTCATTACTAGGGATTAACTCAGGGCTTTGTAAATGCTAAGCACATAACTCTAGTACCGAGCTACATCACCATCCCCACTTCTTCCTTTCTCTTTTTCTTTCTTTCTTTCTGTTATGCACAATATGATTTTATTTAAAAATTTGCAAAGCTGAAGGAGGGATGTGATCTTTTATTGAAAGAAAGCAATTTTCATAGTATGTATCTACACATTTTAGTTTTGTACTGAATAATAGCAGGAGAGAAAGGTTCTGTTCAAGATCCTCACCACAGCACACTGAGCCAGGAGTACGGCATCTTATGGCAAGATAACACTTCCCTGTGCTAAGGCTCACAGCAAATCCTCTCACTAGCATGGAACACCACTGTCCTTCAGGCACACATACAAGGTCTTATTTTTTACTGCTCTGCCAGGCCCCTGAGAATCCTTAATTTTAAAGTTGGAAAAAACATGAAAGGATTCCTTAACTCATCACTTGCAACATATCCAACTATCTGTTAACTCTTGAGAACTGCAAGTATAAAATACTTGAAACTTACAAGACATTCCATATTTACTGGAACAATTCATACCTTAAAAAGTAGATCAAGTAACACATCTTAGTATTTTTAAATACTAAGTTTCAGTACATTTTATTAATGTTCTTGTACTTGGTATTATATTCTCCTACTACCATTGCTACTTGATGGTCAAACAACAGAAAAAGAAACAAAACATTTTGATATACAACAATGCCTACAAGGAATGTTACTGTTTTAAATATTTTTAACTGAAGTTAACCTGGAAAAAAAAACATAAAGTATATTTTTGTGAAAATGACAAAAAAAAATCTATGCAACTTTCAAAGCCTCTTTTTTAAAAAGTTTAGGCTGTAGTCACTTTTACAAACAATATGCTTATGAACTTGAGGTGGAGAGGTCATACTCTCATTCTTACTGCTGATAGTAAACAAGATCATGGGCTTTCTGTGATGGTGTCAGCAGAAGTCCTACTATTCGATTACTAGTTTTGTGGGTGTTGGGTACTCCTTTGAGTGGGACAGGTGTGGTTCTGGAACTGGCAACACAGTGGTAGTTTCCTGATCATAGTGACTCACTATGATCTCTCACCCTTTGAGAGAGCTGTTTTGATAGAGTAATGGATATAGATGCCAAAGTAGGGTGGGGTTAAGGGACGAGTGAGAAGTAAGGAAATGAAGAGTGGTTTTCAAGAAAATTGGCTGCTGAAAGGAATGAGATGTGTAGCTAAAGGAGATTTTCTTTCCCTTTTCAAGAAAAGTTTCTATTTAAATACCAATGAAAAGGATCCAGTTGAGAGAAGAATCTAAATATAAGTGATAGATAACATTAAAACAGTGTATTCTCAGGGCAGGTTGGGCAGAATGAGGAAGAGAACTCAAAATATGGGAGATAAGCTGCCCTTACCAGGGACACGTCCAAAAGAAGGAATGAAAGGGTAAGTGGGTCTAAGTCTATAGACTGGTTGTTAGAAGCTGAAAGTGGTTGAGTATAAATGTCATAAATTGACGATTTATAAACGTCACAGCCAATGCAAGTTAAGAGGACAATTCTCTGTTTGAATCAACAGGAATGAAGGCACAAGTTGATTTTAAGAGAGTTCTTTTACGTTCTTCATCAGAGGTGGTAGAAAGGTCATAGAAAGGGGAAAAAATGTGATTGGACAGGAGACAGGGACTAGTAAACAGTCAGTAGAATTTTTTCTAGCTAGCCTTTAAAAGGAGATCTAGGGTATGTACTAATTGATTCTATGCTTGGTTTTTTGTTGTTGTGGTTGTTTTGGCAATACTCCAGTTTGAACTCAGAGGTTCAAATTTGTGAGGCAGATGCTCTACCACTTCAGCCACACCTCCAGCACTTTTTTGCCTTTAATTATCCTTCCCTGCTTTGGGCAGGCCTCAGACCTCTATCCTCCAACCTACAGCCTCCCATGTAAGTGGGACCAATCATGTGTAGCCACACCCTGCTTACTGATTGAGATAGGGTCTGACAGGGTCTCACTAACTTTTTGCCCAGGCTGGCATCAAAGAGGGATTCTCACAATCTGTACCACCTGAGTAGCTGGAATTATAGGTGTGAGACACCATGCCCAGCTGATTCTATGCTTTTTAATCAATGCCTCTTCGTGTTTCTAATTAGATACAAAGTAACAATTTAATTCGAGAAATTATAGATGAAGAATCAAAATCCTACAAGGTAATTCCTGGGTGAGATAATGAGCAAATTCAAATTCCCTGTCTTTCTCTCTACGTAAGAATATTTCCTAGATGTAGAATACCTTATAATCCATATATTTTATAAACAAATGGTGAATGGGATTCCAAGATAGCGACTAGAGGGAAGAAGCAGAAAGCGTGCTTCCTGAAGTAAAATCTTGGAGAGATGCTGGAGAAACACCTTGCAGGAAAAACCACCAAGAGGCAAAACACCGACTCCTCCACATCCCCAGCCCTCACATAGCATCCCCACTCCACGTTAGATGGAGAAACCAGGAGAGCTCCTGCACCACCAGACACCAGCTCCCAGACTGCTTGGGAAGAACGCAGTCCACCAGGTGAGCTAAGTGGCACACCGTACTCTGACAGACAACCCTGGGCCAGATCAGCATAGTCCCCTGGACAGACTGACCCCCAACCAGGGGAAAAAAAAAAAAGAGAAAAAAACAAACAATAATAAACAAGGAGCTGAATTTAAAAAAAAAAAAAAGACATGAAGCAAACAGGGCGGGGCGCCCACCTCCGGATAGTGGGGGAGGGGTAATCCCTCAGGTGAACTGTAAATAAACAAGCCACCCAGAGAAGGCAGGAGCAGCAGCACCCACCCAGCAACCTTGGAGAGGGGAAAGCTTATAACTGCAGCTGTCCTGTGGAAAGCGCCACCAGGGTGGGAGGGCAGGGCCATTCCTCACGCAAAAAAGATGGCAATTGCAAAAGGCAGGTAGGGCTGTGTACTGGAGAGAACAAAAGGGACACGTGTCCAGGAGAACTCTAAATAAAAGCCAGCAGCAGCAGATGGCTGACAGTAGGAGGCAGGTGAGCTGCAGCCTCAGACAGATATTCACAAAGCTTTCTCCAGACTCTCCTTTTTTTTTTTTTTCTCTTCCTTTGATGAGGTAACAACACTGGATGCTGAAAGACTAACTGAAACTGTATTGCATTTCAACTGGGGATTTTGGTGGTTTTTCTTTTTGCTTTCTGGTTTTTTTGTTTTTTCCCCTTTGATGAGAAAACGACAGAACTACTTCACAGACACTGAGAAGTCTTCAGGACTGGAGGCTGAAGGACTAACACCAAAATTATTAAGACTAAAACTTTATCACATTTGAACTTGTGGGCTTTTTGGTCTTTTTTTTTTTTTTTAATTATTTTCATTATCCCCTCTCTGTCTCTCTAATGCCTATTTAGCTTACTGTTGATTACTACACTATCTCTCCCTGTTTTTTTTTCCTTTGGCTCTGTTTTTTGTTGTTGTTGTTGTGGTTGTTTGGTTGGGTTTGTTTGTTTGTTGGGTTTTTTCCCTTTTTCTTTATCTTCTTTGCATTCCCCCTCCTCTCACCCTTCCATTTCAGATATCACCATTGTTATTATTACAAGCTAGACAATACTGAATTACACACAGTATAGGAACAGTAACAATAGCAAGGTTAATGATGGGAAGATGGAAAAAAGAGGAAAATCATTTCCCCCCCAATAATAAGATAGTACAGGAACCAGAAGAAAATGAAGAAATCAGATACCCAGATCCGGACTCCAACAAAATGAAGATAAACTATGCCAAATAACCCAATGAAGACCACAAGAACATTCTGAAAGAAGAAATCCTGCAAGTAATCTATGAGAATTTTATAGAGATGATACTGGATATAGTCAAGCAAAATGTAAAGGAGAAACTCAAGAAATTCCAAGACAACAAAAATAGAGAATTTGAGAAAGCACAAGAACAAATTAAAAAAACCATAGAAACACTGTATAAACAACAAAGTGAAACAAAGAACACAATAAATAAAGAGATAAATGAACTCAGGACGAAAATAGACAATAGCAAAGAGGAAGAAATTCAGGATATGGAAAACCTCAGAAAAAGGAACGAAACAGAAATGCAAAACAAAATGGAACGCCAATCCAGCAGACTAGAACAAGTAGAAGACAGATTCTCAGAACTTGAAGATGAAATGGTAATTACAGGCAAACTGTAACAACAACTGTAACAACTCAAGACCTGTGAAAAGAAAATGCAAGAACTTACTGACACCATCAAAAGACCAAACCTGAAAACCATTGAAGAAGGAGAAGAGGTGCAAGAAAAACGAATGCATAACATATTCAACAAAATAATTACAGAAAATTTCCCAAATCTAGAGAAAACTATGCCCATAAAGGTACAGGACACCTTCAGAACTCGAAACAGATGTGACCAAAATAGAACTACCCCATGACATATTATCATTAAAACAACAAGTACAGAGAATAGAGAAAGAATATTGAAGGCTGTAAGAGAGAAAAAACAGATAACATACAAAGTTAAACCCATAAAAATCACAGCAGACTACTCAACAGAAACAAGCAAGAAGAGCTTGGGGTGAAGTCTTCCGGGCACTGAATGAAAATAACTTCATCCCTAGGATACTCTACCCAGAAAGTGAAACCCAACATAAGCATGAAAGGGCAGGTAGTACCAAACTACAGGAAAAGAAAAAGCAAGAAAGTAGAGAGTAACATTGATTTAGGCACACAAAATCAAACTTTCAAACAACTAAGACAACTAAATGACAGGAATCACCACACACCTATCAGTACTAACACTTAATGTTAATGGACTTAATTCACCCATCAAAAAGCACCGTTTGACAAACTGGATTAAAAGGAAGACCCAATAATTTGTTGCTCACAGGAGACCCATCTCACTGACAGAAATAAGCATAGGCTTAGGATGACAGGTTGGAAGAAGATTTACCAAGCCAATGGCCCCCGAAAACAGGCAGGAGTAGCAATACTTATCTCTTACAAAGTAGACTTCAAACTTACATTGATCAAACAAGATAAAGAAGGACATTCCATACTAATAAAAGGGGAAATAGACCAAAAGGAAAAAACAATTATTCACCTGTATGCACCCAATGTCAACGCACCCAATTTCATCAAACATACTCTGAAGGACCAAAAAGCATATATTAACTCCAACACAGTAGTCATGGGAGACTTTAATACCTCATTATCATCAATAGATAGGTCTACCAAACAAAAAATCAATAAAGAAATACTAGATCTAAAATATACCATAGGCCAAATGGACCTAGTTGATGTCTACAGAACATTTCATCCAACTCTACACAATATATATTCTTCTCAGCAGCCCACGGAACCTTCTCCAAAATAGATCATAGCCTAGGGCACAAAGCAAGCCTCAGCAAATATAAGAAAATAGAAATTATACCATGCATTCTATCTGATCACAATGCAATAAAACTAGAACTCAACAACAAAAATAAAGACAAAAAATATGCAAACAGCTGGAAACTGAGTAACTTATTGCTTAATGAACAATGGGTCACTGATGAAATAAAAGAGGAAATTAAAGGTTCCTGGAAGTCAATGAAAATGAAAACACAACCCACCGGAACCTATGGGACACAGCAAAGGCAGTCCTGAGAGGAAAGTTTATAGCCATGAGTGCATATATTAAAAAGACTGAAAGATCTCAAATCAATGACCTAATGATACATCTCAAACTTCTAGATAAACAAGAACAAGCAAATCCCAAAACAAATAGAAGGAGAGAAATTATAAAAATAAGACCTGAGATCAATGAAATAGAAAACCAAAAAACCATACAAAGATCAATGAAACAAAAATTGGTTCTTTGAAAAAATAAACAAGATCAACAAACCCCTGGCCAACCTGACTAAAATAAGAGAGAAAAAACCCAAATCAGTAAAATCAGGAATGAAAAAGGGGAGATAACAACAAACACCATGGAAGTCCAGGAAATCATCAGAGACTACTTTGAGAACCTATATTCAAATAAATTTGAAAATCTTGAAGAAATGGACAGATTTCTAGATACATATGATCATCCAAAACTGAACCAAGAGGACATTAGTCACCTGAATAGATCTATAACACAAAATGAAATTGAAGCAGCAATCAAGAGTCTCCCCAAAAGGAAAAGTCCAGGACCTGATGGATTCTCTATAGAATTCAATCAGACCTTTAATGAAGAACTAATACCAACCCTCCTTAAACTATTCCACGAAATAGAAAGGGAAGGAAAACTGCCTAACACATTTTATGAAGCCAGTATTACACTTATCCCAAAACCAGGGAAAGACACCTCCCAAAAGGAGAACTATAGGCCAATCTCCTTAATGAACATCGATGCAAAAATCCTCAATAAAATAATGGCAAACCAAATTCAACAACACATCAAAAAGATCATTCACCACGACCAAGTAGGCTTCATCCCAGTAATGAAGGGGTGATTCAACATACGAAAATCAATAAATGTAGTAAAGACAAAAACCACATGATTATCTCAACAGATGCAGAAAAAGCCTTTGATACGGCCCAACACCATTTCATAATAAAAGCTCTAAGAAAACTAGGAATAGAAGGAAAGTACCTCAACATTATGAAAGCTATATATGACAGACAGCATTATACTTAATGGTGAAAAACTGAAACCATTCCCTCTAAAATCAGGAACGAGACAAGGATGCCCACTATCTCCACTCCTATTCAACATAGTACTGGAATTCCTAGCCAGAGCAATTAGGCAAGAAGAAGGAATAAAAGGAAAACAAACAGGTAAAGAAACTGTCAAAATATCCCTATTTGCAGATGACATGATCCTATACCTTAAAGACCCAAAAAACTCTACTAAATAGCTCCTGGACACCATCAACAGCTATAGCAAGGAAGTAGGATATCAAATCAACATAGAAAAATCATTAGCATTTCTATACACTAATAATGAACAAACTGAGAAAGAATATATGAAAACAGTACCATTTATAAAAAAACCCCAAATACCTAGGAGTAAACTTAACAAAGGATGTGAAAGACCTCTACAAGGAAAACTATAAACTTCTGAAGAAAGACACTGAGGAAGACTACAGAAAGTGCAGAGATCTCCCATGCTCATGGATTGGTAGAATCAACATACCAAAAATGTCTACACTCCCAAAAGCAATCTACATGTTTAGTGCAATTCCCATCAAAATCCCAATGACATTAATCAAAGAGATTGATAAATCTACCGTTAAATAGATATGGAAACACAAGAGGCCATGAATAGCCAAGGCAACACTCAGTAAAAAGAACAATGCTGGAGGTATCACAATACCCGACTTCAAACTATATTACAAAGCAACAGCAATAAAAACAGCATGGTACTGGCACAAAAACAGACACGAAGACCAGTGGAACAGAATAGAGGACCCAGATATGAAGCCACACAACTATAACAACTTATCTTTGACAAAGGCGCTAAAAATATATGATGGACAAAAGACAGCCTCTTCAACAAAAACTGCTGGGAAAACTGGTTAGCGGTCTGCAAAAAACTGAAACTAGATCTATGTTTATCACCCTATACCAATATTAACTCAAAATGGATCAAGGATCTTAATATCAGACCACAAACTCTAAAGTTGGTACAGGAAAGAGTAGGAAATACTTTGGAACTAATAGGTATAGGCAAAGACTTTCTCAATGGAACCCCAGCAGCTCAGCAACTAAGAGATAGCATAGATAAATGGGACTTCATAAAACTAAAATGCTTCTGCTCAACAAAAGAAATGGTCTCTAAACGGAAGAGACCACCCACAGAGTGGGAGAAATTATTTGCCAGCTATACATCAGACAAAGGACTGATAGCCAGAATATATAGGGAACTCAAAAAACTAAATTCTCCCAAAATTAATGAATCAATAAAGAAATGGGCAAGTGAACTAAACAGAACTTTCTCAAAAGAAGAAATTCAAATGGCCAAAAAAGACATGAAAAAATGCTCACCATCCCTAGCAATAAAGGAAATGCAAATTAAAACCACACTAAGATTCCACCTCACCCCTGTTAGAATAGCCATTATTAGCAACACCACCAACAACAGGTGTTGGTGAGGATGAGGGGGAAAAAGGAACCCTCTTACAATGCTGGTGGGAATGTAAACTAGTACAACCACTCTGGAAAAAAATTTGGAGGCTTTTTAAAAATCTAAACATAGATCTACCATATGATCCAGCAATACCACTCTTGGGGATATACCCAAAAGAATGTGACACAGGTTACTCCAGAGGCACTTGCACACCCATGTTTATTGCGGCACTATTCACAATAGCCAAGTTATGGAAACAGCCAAGATGCCCCACTACTGAGGAATGGATTAAGAAAATGTGGTATTTATACACAATGGAATTTTATGCAGCCATGAAGAAGAATGAAATCTTATCATTTGCAAGTAAATGGATGGAACTGGAGAACATCATTCTGAGTGAGGTTAGCCTGGCCCAAAAGACCAAAAATCATATGTTCTCCCTTATATACAGACATTAGATCAAGGACAAACACAACAAGGGGATTGGACTTTGATCACATGATAAAGCGAAAGCACACAAGGGAGGTATGAGGATAAGTAAAACACCCAAAAAACTAGATAGCATTTGTTGCCCTCAATGCAGAGAAACTAATGCAGATACTTTAAAGTGACAGAGGCCAATAGGAGAAAGGAACCAGGAACTAGAGAAAAGGTTAGTTCAAGAAGAATTAATTTAGAAGGTAACACACATGCATAGGAAAGCAATGCAAGTGAACTCTCTGTATAGCTATCCTTATCTCAACTAGCAAAAGCCCTTGTTCCTTCCTATTATTGCTTATACTTTCTCTTCAATAAAATTACAGATAAGGGCAAAATAGTTTCTGCTTGGTAGCGAGGGGATAGGGGGGAGAGGGAGGAAGTGGGGGAGGGAAAGGGTGAGCATGGAGGGGTGGGAGGAAGGGGGGAGAAATGACCCATTGTATGCATATATGAATAAAAGAAAAAAAAGAAAGAAAGAAAAAATAAATAAAATTAAAAAATAAACAAATGGCTGGCAAACATGAAAAAGAACTACATTTATCACTGAGGAAGAGCAAATTAAAGCCACAGTGAGATACTACTATATGCCTACCAGAATGGTCAAAATGTAAATGATGATCTTTTGATCCTCATAGAGATTTTATAAAAGATATATCTGTATAATATACAACCAATTGTTGATGAGGATATAGAGAAAGTGCAGCACCTATGCATTGCTAGAGGGAATATAAACCATTGCAGCCATTTGAAAGCTGATGGGAGTGTCTACTGAAAATGAACATATGCAAACCCTATGCAGTTTCATTCCCAGATATACACACAAGAGAAATGCATACATATGCTTATCAAAAGACATACAGGAATGTCACAGAAGCGTTGTTCATTGTGGCCTCAAATTCGAAACAACATAACCATTCACCAACATTAGGATTAAATTGGGATGCATCCATTCAGTGGAATACATAGACAGCAATGAACATGAGTGAACGTTTGTTCTACACAACATAGACATATTTCATAAGGATGGTCTTGAGCAAAGAAGCCAAGTAGCCAGAGTAATATGTAGTATATAAATCTGTGTCAATAAATTTTTTTAAAAAGGTAAAACTAATCTATGGTATTAGAAGGCAGATAATGGTTGTCCTTAGATGAAGAAGTAAGTGATAGAGGAGCAATGAAAACTTCTGGTAACTTTCTATTGGTAACATTCTATTTCTTGATCTTGATGATTACACAGATAGATTCCACTGTATACTTAGGGTGTTGCATTTTTCTGAACATACAAAGTGTGCATTTCATGAAAAAGTTTTAGAAAAGGGTGTATCTCTTAAACTACCTTGGCATATTTGATACTTCAAGTGAGCTTCTTAGAACAATGACAATGATTCAGTAGTAAATAAAATATTTAAGCATTTAAGCAATCTCTCTTCTAAAGAAAACAAAATAAATTCCAAAAACATTACATGCAAATTAAATAAAATGTTCCTACCACCCAGTTTCATTCCATAGCTCATGTAGTTAGTCTTCCTCCTTATCCTTAACCTGTACAAAACAAAAATTCCTCATTTTGGGCCTTCCGAAAGATAGAACTGCATGACACAAGAAAGGATTGCTTTATCCTTGCTCTTGACTCTGATTAGTGTTAAGGCTGTAGGAAGAAGATTAACAGTAGTTCTTCCCTGTTTCAGAAGCAAATCAGCAAGCAATAAAAAATTATCAGAGAAATAGTATACTTAGATACTGTATAATCTTTTATATGAATTTTAACAGCTGGAGATGCCAGGAATTTTAGATTTTATCATGCAATAACTACTTATAGATTAATTCCTGATCATTATATTTAAGTATTCAATCATTCTTACCTCTGAAAAAAATCTTTTAAATATGTTGCTTCAGTATATTTGTTCCATTTGACTTGCTGACCAAAATTTTAGTCATATTACTTGCAAAAATTTGTAAGCCCACCTTTGCAGAGTCCATGGAGGGGAAAAAGGCAAATATAATCATTGCATTTTAAGTTCTGCTTCCTCTGTGGTTTAATGAATGCAAATATGGCCTGGCTGGGTTGGGGAGATTATGTCAACAACTGAAGCAGAAAATGATGATGAAAAACAGGAGGAAGTGTTCTAATAGCATGTGAACAAATAAGCGCTTAACTAGAAGTTTGATGTGAATTCGGAAACAAAGTGAAAACATCCACTAGTGAAGAATGAAGATTTCAGTGACACTGGCTGCTAAAGGAGAAGAAATTGGTAATAAAAAAGGCTATTGCAATGAACAATGGTAGGAAGAATATTTCACATCTTACAAAAATGATTTAATGGAATGGTCACCAAATATTCTGAAGCATGCATTACCAAGATGTACATGTTTATTTATGAATAATACATTAGTACAACAGTTCTAATAGAAAATGCAGATACCTCCAGGAAAAATTTTCCTCCAGGAAAAATTCTAAACAAAGTTATGAAGTAGTATATAATCAAGTTATTATCCTATCTACATGATCATTAATAAACATCTGATAGTTAACAAAAAGTTAAATTCATATAATTTTACTTCTGTCCTACCTTATAAATAAGCAACCATATAAATTCAATGTCATGAAGTAAAAATAACTTAGAATGAGAAGCATGCAATAGAAATTACTAAGTGTGAACTTCAGTTACGAATTATTCTTGTGGAGGTATACACACACACACATATACACACACAAACACATATACACACATATTTGCCTTTGTGTACTAGCACAGGAAAAAAATTATATGACATTAAGTTGGACTAAGAACATTTGCAGCATGGAACACTTATTTAAACAAAAACTAAAACAAATTTGAATAAAATTAAACCTGTTCTATAAATAGTTCATTATGCAAAATAACACAAATATACAATTAGATTAAACTTATGCTATGCATATATTCCATAAAACTTCATTTCTCCTTAATTTTCCCAATTACCAATGTAACCCTAAAGGCTTATAGAACTGGTTTACCTAGTCTGGCATTAGAAGGCAGTCACTTTATTAAAGTATAGGAAATTCAAAACAGAATAGGATATAATCCATTAAATCTGGAAATGATTTAAGATTATTTATTAAACCAGTTAAAAGCAGAGAAAGAAAAAAGAAATTACACTCAAAGACACCCAATAATTACTCAAACAATCTATTCCTGGTTCTAATACATATGTAACATGAAGAGAAAAAACTGAACCTTCATTCTTAAATTGGTTAGGGCTATATCACTTCTCTTTCTGGAATCTGTGTTTTGTCTGTTTTGTAGTAGACAGAAAAAAACATGCACCCAAATTTATAAACTTTTTACTACTGTACATGAGCAAAAGGATTAAAAATATATTGCCTCTAATGTAACTAGTGAAGCCTGACCTTTTGCTGAGAAAGATACAAATTGTTTGTGCTACTCTTCTAACTTAATTAAATGTGTTCTAGTAATATTCTTCTCTACAAAGTGTCCAATCAGGAGGACATAAAGAATGAGATTAGTGGCTTGTATTTTAAAGAATAAGTACTTTTAACTTGTCTTAAAATTCTTGTAAAACTTGACTGGATTCCTAATGTACAATACAGATCACCAAACAAAATGTGTGTGGAATTAGAAATCATACAAATTGATTCCATCAATACTAATTTGTGGAACATTGCAATCTTGCATCTAAATGCATCTTAGATTCAACATTTGTCATTTACTTTTTTCTTATAATTAGTTGTACAATGATTTCTGGCGATTTTGAAAAGTAATAAATATACAAAAGTTCAAATCTTAGTAGTACAGATTAACTTGAACATTAAAGACTGCAAGCTGGTAATGAAAAAAGTCTTTTGGTACTAGTAATTTTTTTTTATCAATTCCTAGTTATTTGAATCATGACATTAGATATCTCAGAAATCAAACTATTCTTTAAAAGTTAAATACACTTCCATTCCAACCCAGAACAGATCTGTTCTTAAAATCATATGCAAAATGAAAACAAAACAAACCTTTGTATAAGGTCTACATTGTGAATTTACAAAAGCTCTTACAGTGTATCATACTTGAATTTACTCCCTCCATCATTCTCTTTTATCCTTCCCTCCTCATTCCTGAAATAGTTTCAACAGGTTTCCTTTTCCCATTTTCATACATAAGTGCATAATATTTCCACTACATTCACCCTCCTATATCCTTTCCTCATATCCTCCCCCCTCCAACTGGTGCCAACCCCCAGACAGCACCTGTTTTACCTTCCTGTTATCCATTTTTGAAAAAAGATGTTTTTGTTTGTTTAAGATAGCTATACAGGTAGTTTCACTGTGCCATTTCCATGTATATATGCATTATAAAACCTAAATTAATTCTAAAGGTTAAATGGGATGCTACACTGATAACAAGACTCTCCTTTAAAAAAACTTAATTATATATATACACTTTATTTGTACATATATATGCAATAATCATTGTATATAATAAACCAGACAGAATAATATATACAAATAGTACCCATGATCAAGAAGTTAGGAATTCAGATTAGAAGGTTTCCTTAATCTTCTACTCTGAAAGTCTTATTATAATCATGACTACTTACTTCCAAAGCAAAAGAGCCCACCAGGCAAGTTTTCTAAAAAAATATAATAATTAAAACAAGAAATTTGGCTATTAGTTTATATTAAATGTTAGGATATCTAAATTTAAATGCCTTTTCAACCTTAAAGCCTATGAACAAAAACTCAATGTCATAATTTATAATAAGGCACACCAATTCTTAGGCTTATTTACTGGCCAACTTAAATTTCACTATGTGTTTAAATTATTATTATTCCAAACCACATAATTTTATGGATTATTGTGAAGTATTGAAATAATTATAACTGATTACAAGTATTCTTAATAGTTTATAAGTAAACTTTGACAAATTAAGATTTTTAGTGTAAAAAGGATTATTTAAATTATGGCTTTTTATACCAAAACATTGTACTCATTAGGAAATTTTAATTACATTTAAATGCAGTATTGATGCTACCCTACAAGAAAATAACTTTTAGGGTAATTCATAAAATTTATGTAATTAGTTTCATTACTTATACACAATATATTACTTCATTAATTATATACATTTAGCAATAAGAAAATATTCTAAACAAATATTGCAAATATATGAAGGTTTTTAAAAAGACACTTTTTGTCCGAAAATAGAAGACATTCAAAATGAGCTTAGAAGGCTGGGATGTAGCTCAATGGGCAGAGACACCGCCTAGCATGCATGAGGCACTGGGTTCGTTCCCCAGCAAGCAAAAATAAAACATAAAAAAGGAGCTTAGAAACTAATTTTACTTCAAAGCTATACTCTCAATAAGCGAGCATAAAAACAAAGGAAATAAATGATTTAAAAGGATACAAGAAAATCTATTATTGATTCAAATATTTACAAAACCTAAGATAAATCCTTAAATCACAAATACTTGTATTTTTATTTTGACATTTTGTTAAAGTGGTATATGTATCAACTCTGGAATGAAAAATCTAAGTCATAAGATGACATATATCTTAAACTTAAAATCAGTGGATTTAACTCATATCAATAACACAACAGTTTAATACATATATACCATTGTGTCTGTGAATTTTCAGTTCATAGAACATACTATGTTTCATGAATCTACTTCTTACTTTTATGCTACAGTTTAACCAGTATATTAACAAGCAGACTAAGTCAAACACAGACTTAGGATAATATGAAAATATTATACAGTAATAAAATATTACCTAGCTTTTTTTTGGTGATTTGGAGTTTGAACTCAGGACCTCATACTTGCTAGGCAGGCACTTTACCACCTGAGCCACTCCACCAGCCAGCCCTCTAGCTCACATTTATAGAACATGTAAGTAGAAAAGATGAAAATTTTCTACATAGTTTCTAATATTTATGTTAGTATTATTTCCTATTGGTAATACAACTTATTATTTTATTATCTTCAATGTGCCTCAAAATATTATGTTGTAGATATTCACCTGACATAATTTTTCTATTCAGTTAACTTTCACTAATAAAGTACTAATTCATCTTGAAGCTATTTATTTATTTATTTATTTATTTTGCAGTGCTGGGGATCAAACACAGTGCCTTCCTTGAGCATGCTAGATAAGTGCTCTACTACTGGGCTATATCCTTAGCCCCTTTGGGTTTTTTTTGAAACAGAGTCTCACTATGTAGCTCAGGCCTTGAACTCAATATTCTCCTGCCTCTGTGGTGAGAATACAGGTATGCTCTCCCACACCTATCTGAAGTTTCTCTTAGATGTCAACTTTTTAAAAGTATCAATGACTTTGGAGATGCATACACAGTACAATTTTTATAGACTACCACACTGGCATTTGGATCCAAATAAATTTGTTTCATAAGTCAGAGCTGTTACTTCACTTAAAAGAGTGGTAACATAAAATTTATTTTTTAAAACAATATCTTTACTATAAAAATTGCATCTACCTTTACTATAAAAATTACATCTACATTTACTATGCTAACATGGCCTTTCAAAAAGTATTATTAACTTTCAGAGAAACTAAAAGGGCACAGCACAGACAATTAAATTCAGTTTATTTATTGGAACATCTTGCTTTTTATTTTAATAAGTCATGATGTTTCTAAAAAATATTAATATTTTTATCTGTATAATAACGAAAATTTTAGGAAAAAGAAGATGGCTCCAAAGTAAGGGACAACCCCAAGAGATCACTACATAATGTAACTTCATTAAAGATTTTTTTTTCCCCTAGATAAAGTAAGCTTTGGGAAAGCATTTCAGCAGCTATTTAGGTAGCTTGATGGTAGATCAAATGAAACAAGTTATTTTAGTATCTACAACCTATTCTTAGAAGTAAAATAAAATAGGAATTCTTTAATGAAAAGGATACAAAATGAAGTTTTAATTAAAAAACGAAATGACAATTAGCTAGCCAAACTAGCTAGCTTTCCAGCTGCTATATGATCTTATTTTAGATATTACTGAAAATTACCCAGTTAAAACCAAACTTCAACACAGATTGAAAATGATATTTGAACACATATATAACTAATGGAATACAGAGCTATCCAAACACATTTTAAGAACTGACAAATATAATGTGTACTCTCCAAAGTCTCTATTAACAGCAGGCGCTGTTTCAGTGGGCTTTTTTCTTGTATAATCTAATGTTTTGACACAACAGATTTTTATTAAGCACCACAATAACTGCTATAGATTTTCTTGGTGCTTATTATATTTTCGTTATAGAATTTTAAAAACTCTTAATTAGATTACATTTCAGGAAATTTTATTTTTTAGTTTATGAAAAGAAATGAGAAGTTTGATAGTCCTTTTCTACTTGGTTGCTTTTTTGTCATTGACACTGATAACATGTTTATAGCATTAAGACTGAAAATGAGTATAATACTATTAATATACCAGGAAGTGTTAGTCAATAAAAATGCTTCATTATAGGTTTTGGCACTGCTGCCCTCAAGAGTTTTGTTTGTTTGTTTTTTAAAAGCATGTAGACAAGCTTTAAATACTACAGATGATACTATGTCACACCAATGAAAAGCAGAAAATGTAACTAGCAACCTAAATTACAGTAAAGCAGAGTTTTTTCTCTATCAAGTTAAGGAGTTTTAAACTTGTGTGACTACAGGAAATTACAACTGCACGCTTCATTCTTTTCCCTTAAAAAACAAGTTTAACATGTAACATTAGCTTGGCATATAAGCCATTCCTACATAAAGGAAGTGCTTCAGAAAAATGGAAAGTAACAGTTTTCTCTTTGTCAAGAGAGATTCTCCAAATTATAATTTAAACTGAATCTTAACTCTAACCACTTTAAATGAATGTATTTCATTAGTAACTCCTATTACAAGGTTACTATTAATAGATCTTTATAGTAGGCTAACAGCCTCTTGATTTGGAGTTTTCCTACCCCCAAGAAACAGACCTTATCTTTTCAAGTTCACTTCATTATACAACTGAAAACTAATTCAGGGCAATTATATTAGGTTAGAAAATATTATTAATAATAAGACTACTTGATCTTTTTTTTTCCCAGATATTTCTGAAATGTGTTTCCTTCTTCCTACAGTCTAAAAACTTAATTACGTAAGGAACAAATGAAGCAACTCATGGCATTCTGGAAGATTATTATTACTAAGGTGATTAATAACCAAACCCTTATGCTGCAAATTTAGCTGACTCTATACATATCCTGAAATCAATTTGTAGTATATTTGCTTAGCCAAAAAAAGAAAAACCGTTGCTAACATATTATTAAATGTAATTATAAAAAGTTACTGATAACTACTCTTTTAGTGAGCCTTATGTCTCAAACAAAGAATTTTAAGATACTGAAGTAAGTCACTGCAAGCTATTTTTCAGGCTCTTCATATGGTTTTCCAGTGATATATCCTCCATCAGATAGAACAATTATTTAATATAAATTCTAAACTAAACATTATCCAAGCTTCCTCTCTAATATTGCACTGAAGGGCTTTATGAGACATCAAAATTAACCTAGATAAAGGTATATTTAGAAGAAAAATAAGTTACTATTCTTGTTTCAAGTTTTCTGGCTATCCTAAAAGAAATACACTAAAATCAACAGTGAACTGAGAATATTAATATCATTTTTCTCCTAGTAAGAATGATGACCTTCCTTAGTATGCAGTGAAAATGGACTCTGACTATAAAAGGAAAACATTTCTGACCAGAAATATTTACTAATTAAAGATATTTACTAATTAAGACTATTTTACATAAAAACTCCTAAAGCATTTAGTTTTTTAAAAATTAGGGAAATTAACTAGAAAAACATTTGTTTTAATAACAAACTCAAATGTTGGGGTTTTGGGGGCATAACTCAAGTGGTAATACACCTGTCTAGCAAGCACAAGACCCTGAGTTCAAATGCCAGTACAGCAACGGGGGAAAATAAAGAAAAAAAGAACTTAAATGTTGAATGATAATAAGCAAACTAAAACATACATGGTCATATTTCATATGCTGCAATACTGATTTTAATCATCTGATTTTCTATTAATACCTTTTTCTAACTTGTTAGAAATGTAACAGAATTCTAAATATACTATATTATTGTTTTCCAGTCTAAAGGCACAGCACACTATAACAAAGTGCATTTAATACACAAAGAAATATCTAGAAATTTTATTGAGAAAATCAAGAGATTAATGAAATACAACTGGATTCAGAATTCTAAAGCTTGTAACAGACATACAGTATAAATGTGATAAATATCACATTTTAAAATTTCAGCCATAATTACGTAAGATTAACAATCTTCTGTGGCAGTTAAAACTGTCATTTCTTAAAACCTAAATTAAACCTAAACCAAAGATACTCTCAACTAGTGAATGTTAACATTAATATGTCCTTCCTCTGCCAATTGCCTGATAATAAGTAACAGGCTTGATGCTATACAGATTTATCATTTTAAATTAGAACCTAATTAAAAATATAACTATATAAACTATATACATGTAGTTTTATATATAACTCATAAAATGAGCTTGTATATGAAGTTATAAAAGACATCTTATTAATAAGAAATCAAGTACGTAAAACTGATATTGCCCCATAATTAAACAAAACCATCTATATTTTTAATTGCTCTTGATTCTACCAGATGGTTTTAATTATGGAGAAATATCAATTACATAAATATAATTCCAGTAACCTACCAGAAGTTGAAATGAAATGGTTTCTTATGAACAAAAATGTGAAAAGATAATAGACATATCAATAAAAACTGTAAAATGGCTTTGTTTGATTATGAGGCAAGATCAATTTTAAGCACCTGATTTTATAGTAATAAAATCTTTTTTACTAACTTGTTAGATATGCAAACTCATTTTCATACTAGAAACATGTGACTAACACTGCAGCATACTTTTTTCAACAAATATTAACAGTAATGAAATACAAATTTAAGACGGCTAACTAGCCGTTTTTCAAAATCTTAGTGGATTTGGTGAGTTAATTTTACTAATAACAACTGAATAAATTCATCCTTAAATATTATTTTTTAAATAGTACATTCTGGATTCAATATATTAAATTATGTAAAATAATATAAAGCATACATTTGGAAAGACAGCAATGTTCTCCCTTGGAAAGTACTGAAGCTCCATCTAGAGGCTTTTCCCCCTATTACTGTCACTTGCAATATAAGTAACATCACCTACAAATGTGAATAATAGTAAAATGTCAGAGATTTCCTTTGTATCT
Source organism: Castor canadensis (assembly GCF_047511655.1). Lineage (NCBI taxonomy): Eukaryota > Metazoa > Chordata > Mammalia > Rodentia > Castoridae > Castor > Castor canadensis. The sequence continues at coordinate 75,240,166 of NC_133400.1, read as the reverse complement.
ATCCTTTTGTTATTCATAATGAGTTCTTGCCCTAACCTTCTCATGGTAGCTCTAGCTCCATCACTGCCATCAAGTGGTAAAAAACTAAAACTGAACCTAAAAAAAAAACAAAAGGAAGAAAGCAATGAAAGACAGGAAAAGAAATTTATGTGTCATCACTTACTCTCTTTTTTTGTTAGTTCTAGAAATGTTTGTATTTTTTATGTCATTTATTATCTTAGTCGAATTTTGGAAAAAATATATTGCTTTTGTTCCTAGAAAAAAGTAACATATATTTTCTATAAATTCGAAACTATTACTGGGTATTTTTATATTTGCAAGATATATAAAAATACCATGAATTAAATCTACTTAGTTAAATGTTGTATTTTCATGAGTTATTTCACTGACAGGTACAGTAGTAAGAAACATTAATAATTTGACAGCACACTGCAATTTATTAAAAGATTTTAAAACTGGGATAACTAAAATAAGTATTTTCTTATTTATTACTTATAAAAATTACCTAGAGCTTAATAAATTGGACACTAGTACTTTACCCTCAGGATGTAGTCCTAACAATGGCTCCTCAAAAAGTATTTTCAACAACCTATGAATGGAGAAAAATCAGAAGGATTTAACACTGAGTAAATTAAAAGAAACAAAGGTTAATTAAGAAGCAAGAGGGAATTTAAATTAAGTCAAAATTATTTCAAATCTCTCCCCTTTTTATGAACACATACTTTCTGAATTATGTTATAGTTGTTCTCAAAAAATTTTTTAAAACTAACTATAGAGCCTATGCGAAAAGATCATTTCAAGATACTGCTGAGTGAGATGAAGCATAATTTGAGACGTAATTATAAATATCTTAAGAAATAATTTTATATGAAACACATGTAAAAATATATAATTAACTTAGTAGGTCTTATAATCATGTTCAGAAAACTAACATACATCTATTAATAGGCTATTCTTTTGATTTATATACTTGTAATATGAAAAGTTCATAATGCTCTCATTTTATCCTTTTGATTAGGTTTTAATTTTTACTGAAAAATTAAAATAAAAATTTTATACCTTTGATTATAAGTATGGGATTCCTATGTTAAATTAACCATGTAATAATAACAGCCAAAATCGCTAACATGGGCCAAATACTATTCTAAGTGTTAATACACAGACACACAACTTTGTAAACTTTTCAACAGCCCAGTAAGATAAGTACTATTATCGCATATAGGTAAGGAAACTGAGGCATAGTGGGATTAAATAATGAACCGTAGGCACAGAGTTAAGTGTGGGGCTATGACACATACCCAAGCAGTCAGTCAGGGTAGCTCTCACCAGTAACATTTTATATTAGGCAAATCATGCCCATCCTAGCACTATGGACATTTTGGACCAGATAATCAGTTGTTGTGAAGGGCTTTGGTGTACACCGTAGAATATTTAGCAGCACCTTAAATTCTTCTAACAGCAGATACTAACAGTGTAGCCTCATTCCCACCCCCATCCCCTCCTCCCCTTCACTCCCCCCCACACCCATGGGATAACCAAGAATGTCTCCAGACAAGTGTTTCCATTGTAAAATGCCCCTGAGGAAGGAGGAACAGCCCCCAGCTGAGAATACAACAATGTTACAGCATTGTAGAAACAAATAAAATTAGTTTCCCCCAATTTTAATTCATTTATAGCAACACAGAAAACTTTAGAACTACAGATGGCTTAGAATAGTAATACTTTATGTTTTATAATTAAAGGGATGATGTATTACATAATTAAAAACCATATTTTGAGGACAAACTTGATAATGAAAGGCTTCTAAAGGCAAACATGAAAATAATGGAGATACACAAATTTCACCCAAGTTTTTAAAAGTAGCTACTACCTCTGGAAAATGGGGTTGAGGGCAGTATACACCACCCTTTTATGTATTTTTGCATTGAATTTTTTTTAGACAGTCTTACTATGTAGACAGGGTTGGCCTTGTACTCACGACTCTCCCGCCTTGAGTGCTAGGATTATAAACATGTACCACGGGCTTAAATTTTCTTCTTTTTAATTACATTTTTTAAATGACAAAATTATATTTATTATGTAGAATATGTTTTAAGATTTGTCTATGTTGTAGAATAAACTGAGCTAATTAACATGTATTATATCACATATTTATATTTTTGTGGAGGCAACACTTTACAGTATTGTATTAAATTTTTATCAAACAATATATTGTTACTTTTTTTAAAAATCAAAATTTAGAAAACCTTTTTCTTTTTGACATAAGCATCTCAATTATACTTACTTAGTAAATTGTTTTCAAGTGTTTCTCCCTGTTATATTCTATCTTACATGCTGATATGGAAAACATGGCAAATTCATGATAAAAATAATTATTCCTGATTATTCCTGATTATAAAAATAATTATTCTTGATTATTCCTGATGGGTTTGAAAACTGGCAAACGGAATAATAATTAAGAGGAACTATAGGTATATATTTTCAAGAATGCTTCTTAGATGTATAAAGGCAGATATATGTTTTTTCAAACAATTCTTATTTTTAAAGTAACCTTAATCATATATATTTGCCAATCCCCAATCATAAGTTTCTTTCCACATTATCGATTAGTTAGAAACATTCTGATTATTCAGCAATGCTCTAAAGAAAGCACAGAGTAGTAAGTGCTTCTCTACTCACTTAATTGTTAATATTCTCATCATCTTTATTTCTGTTTCTCTATCTTCCTACTTACTTGTACTACTGCAAACTAAAGTATACATGTTTTACTATATCTTCTTTTAATTTAGCATTTATAAAAATTCCCATTTGATTATAAATTTACTGTTTATAAAGTTTATATTTAAGTTATGTTTATAATCCCACTTAGCTAATTTACTGTAATCTACTTAACCTTCCTTTTTTAAAATCTCTGCAATGATTTTGTACTATATCCATTTGGCAAAGATGCTTCTTTTCTGTCACCTTAATTTAGGCCCTCATCATTTTTTTCTTTTTAGTTGTTTAGTCTCTTTATACTTTATTTTCCATTAATTACATAAGTAGTATATAAAGAGATACATTCTTCTTCAAAGCTCCATTCCCCCAATGGAAATAAGTTATCCATTTGGTATATACACTTCTAGACTATTTTTAAAAACTGCACTTACTTTCATTTAAGTGTAACACATAGAAATGTTCTACACTATATTAAGCCATAACTAAGCAAAGTACTTCCCTTGTATTAAAACAGAATTTATAATTAATGCCTTCTTCTGTCCATTCACATATTTTTGGTTAGGCTTTATTATATTAAAACCAGTTTTATCAATGCTTTGGCTTATCATTAGAAACATATAACTGAGAATACTATTGTGTAAAACATACACTTTTTTGACATTAAAATTTTAAATAGGGAACTGACGCTAAAACTATAATGGGATTTAAAAACTTAACCAGAATTTTTCCGTATGTATTAAAATATTAATCAGAATGATCAAGGAATGAAGGAATTTTTTTCTCTCTCTCTGGTGCCTTTCTTATTTTTAACAGTTTTATTTAAGTATCATTTAGAAACAATAAGTCACCTGTGTAATTACATAGTAGGAGCAATGTATTTGCAAATCATCTATCTGACAAGGAGTTAACATCCTAAAAACATAAAGAATGTTTGCAAAGCAACAACAAAAAGATAAATGATCCAGTTTCAAAACAAAGGTCTGAATAGAAATTTCTCCCAAGATGATATATAAATGACCATTAAGTATATGAAAAGATGCTAAATATCATTAGTTATTAGGAAAGTACAAATCAAAACTACAATATGTACCACTTCACAGCTAGGATGGTTATTGTTGTTTTTAAAAACAGGAAATAACAAATGTTTGTGAAGATGTGGAGGAATTGGAACCCTTGTATATTACTAGTGAGAATTTAAAATGGTGCAACTACTGTGGCAAAAAGGTTAAACATCTACTTACGGCAAGTCCTAGCAAATTCACTTGTAGTTATATACTCAAAAGAACTGAGCAAATTCACTTGTAGTTATATACTCAAAAGAACTGAAACAAGGACACAAGCAGATACAAAATACACAAAAACTCACGAAAGTTACATGTTAATGGGATACCATGTAATATTTTCCCATTTTAAAACAACATGACTTAAACTCATACAGGAACTAGAATTAGTGATTTCCTAATTTAATTCTGTATTCCATGAAGAATGTAATCAGTTGAAAGATACTTCTATTTTGCTCAAATGACGAAACTACTTCGCTTGCTTCCAAAACATTCTTTCTAGTTCTTCCTATTTACAAAAGGGAAAGAGAATAAATAACCATATAGGCAGGTAAAAGTCATTGCAATCTAACACACTTTATAAGAAGAAAGACTCAGGAACACCAATGTCTCAGTAACTAGAGCTATTAAAGAAAATATTATCTAAAAAGTGTGACCTGTAGAAACTATTCCAGAAACGGGGAGGAGGGGGGAATAAAAGAATGGGGATGAAGAGGGTAAACTCAACTATGATACATTGTATGAACTTTTGTAAATGTCACAATGTACCCCCAGCACAACAAAAAATAAATTTTGAAAGAAAAAAAATAAAAGTCTGTTTCACATAATTGTGAACACTGCTATGTATCACTTTAAAATGCTATAGAGTAACACGGTCTATACATCTAAGTAGTAGGAGAGTCTGATCACAATAATTTTTTAATTATTATATTTTGGGTGTGCTGCTTATAAACAGCACATATCTTGGTTTTGTCATTTGGTCAATTTTTGTCTTTAGGTAATTTCATCCATTTATATTTAAGGTATTTAATCCTTTTGTTTCTATTATTTCCCTTCTTTGCTTGTCTTTTTTTTTTTTTTTAGATGAATGTTGGGTTTGTTTTTTTTTAACCCTTTCTTCATACAATCTTTCCTGCTCTACTCCTTAAACTTGTGTTGAAGTCACATGTCCTTTTTTAGTGGCTATTCTAGTTTTAATTGCATATTAAATTTAACAAAGCCTAAAGTTAATTAGTATCTTTACTCTCCTATTGAAAAATTTAAGGACCTCAGAATATCTGAACTCTAATCACTCCTTTCAAACTCACATATTGCTTTAACCAATATTTTAGCTTTATCCTATTTACCCTTGTCACAAATTAAATATTTCTCTTATACAGCCAATGTTTGCTTAGGATTTACCTACATAAGTATCCTTATGTTTACTGACTATTCTATCTTGCACTTTAGACATTCCATCTGACAATCATTTTCCTTCTCCCTCAAGTTTAGCCTTTGGTATGTGCTTCAAAAAGGAACTGTTTCTTATTAACTCTGTTTTTGTTCTTTATCTGGAAATGTCTTCATTGTGTCCTCTTTCTTGAAAGACAGGTTCACTTGATTAGGAAATCTACAATTCTAGTTTTGAAGTTATTTTTGCAGGGCCCCAAAGACAATACAAATTTTCCCATTGTTATAGAAAAGTCTTTTTATTGACCTGTCATTCCTTGTTGATATTTCTCTCTCTTTCTCTCTTTCTCTCTCTCTCTCTCTCTCTCCCTCCTCCCTTTCCCTCTCTCTGCCCATGTGTGCTTTTCTTATGTTATTTCTATTTGCTGAGTTTCTTGAAAGTACTGATATTATTCAAAATTTAAAAAAAAACAGCCATTAATTAGCTCTTTCAGTGTCGCCTCTTCATTTTATTATAACCTCAGAAACTCCAATTACCTAAATCTCTTATCATTCGCATTTTCCAAATCTCAATCTCTCGTGTATTCCTGTCTCTCTGGAGAAAATTCAAGATAATTTTCTCTATTTCTCTAATCCTCTTTCATTCACCAACTCTTTCTTCAGCTGAGTCTAGTCTGCTGTCTGTTGGGTTGTTGTTTTTTGGTTTTTGGGGTTTTTTTTAAACATTTTGAAATAATTTTCTGCTTACAGAAAAATTGCAAAAAATGTACAGAGACTCTCCATATGTCTTAGCTTTCTCTAAAGTGACCAACACTATAATTACTAAAACCAGAAAACTAATATTGATTGAATAGTATTACTCACAGGTCTTACTCAAATTTTGTCAGCTGTCACTCTAGCATACTTTTTCTAGTCCAAGACCACATATTGCATTTAGTTTTCTTTATGTACTAAAGTTTTGAACTGAGGACTGTGCACTTGCTAGGCAGGCACTCTACCTCAAGCCACACCTCCAGCCCTTTTTGCTCTAGTTATTTTGGAGAGAGAGTCCAGCTTTTTGCTCAGGCTGGCCTGAACCACAATTCTATTTTAATTTCCAGCAGTGGCTGGGATGACAGGCCAGTACCATCACTCTAGCTTTTTTCTGTTGAGATGGGGTCTCATGAATTTTTTTGCCTGGGGGCTGGCCTGGAACCACAATCCTCCCCATCTCAGCCTCCCAAATTAGCTAAGATGACAGGTATGAGCCACCGGTACCCACCAGCTACATTTAGTTTTCATGACTCTGCACTTTCATTTTGTTGCTCTTTCTTGTATTTCTTGATCTTGACACTTTTTAAAGAGTACTAGTAAACTGGTTTATGCCATTTCCCACATTTTGAAGTTGCCTCATGTTTTCTCACAAATAAATTGAGGCTACACCTCAACAACACAGGTGATATTGCACCCTTTTCTGTACATTGTACTGAGGTAAATGATTTTTGACATGTGTTCTTACTGGCAACAATGATCACCTGTTTAAGGTGGTATTGGCCAAGTTCCTCTACTATAAAGTTAATATTTTTTCCTATATGTATGTATAATTTACATACCATACAACTCATTCATTTTAGTGCACAATTCAATGATTTTTAATAAAGGTATCCAGTTGTGCACCTTCACCACAATCCAGTTTTAGAATATTTGCATTACTCTGAAAGTTCCCTTGTGTCCATGTGCAGTCAATCCCTGCTCTAATACCTAACCCCAAACTTTGATTTACTTTCTATACCTTACTTTTACTTTACTTAGAAACTTTGTATACATGGAATTATACAACAGATGGTCTTATGGGTCTTTTACTGAGTACATTGTTTTTGAGGCTAATTCACAAACATTGAAGCCACGGTTGCAATCAAATCTCTAAACTTTGAGAAGAGGTAAGTGCCTACTGTTCCCTAGCAAAATGATTTTTTAAGTCATGCATATATAACAAAAACTCTAATTTTACATAAAAAAACATTATTAATAAAACTATTTTAAAAAAGAAATTCAAAACAGATGGACTCTGAAAGTAAGGAATGTTAGCAATTCCTTAACCAATTTATTTCACATACGCTTTTATTTTCAGGTATGTATGAGAGTTATAAAAATAATCTATATCTTATATAGAACTCTTCTAGTAAATATAACAATTCTAAATGGTAAAAGGCTTTGACAATATGTTTCCCTTTAGGTAGAGTATAAAGTAATGATGCAACATTACTATGATAACAAAAACAGTGCAAACTATGTAACTCAATATAAGATACCTATTATTGAGCTCAGCTACAACATCAGTCAAATCAAGCTCCCATTCCCAACTCCACCTTCTGACCAGGAGTTTACACAAACTTGTTGTAGGACAAACAATCTGATGAGTAACCCATATCACAGCATTGGTATTTTCTTGATTTTTTTCAGGTTCATAAAGTACAATTTTTCTGCTGAATTTCCAGTTTACTCAGTTCCTGATTTTCTTTTATAGCATAACCTTATACAATTTATAAAGGGTGAAGGTAACAAGTAAAAATAATATTGACATTTAAGTTACTTTCTTAAATGAACATTATTACTGTGCAGAAAACAACAAAAATTCCATATTTCTTAATGGGTATTATATGATTAAAAAAAAAAACCTAAAATGTAGAAATCGTACTAGAACCAGAAAGTAAACAGAAACAGGAAATTCTCAGTTAAAAAAGTGACTAATAAACATTTTTAAATAAAGGATCTGAAATTTATCAAGAGGGGAAAAAGTACTTGAAACCCTGTTCAAATATTTGTTCCTGCCCTTCCATAATGAATGTTTTCCTTTGTAGATCTTGGCATACTCCCTCCCTGTCAGCATCTCTATCTAAAGTTGACACACCAAAGATCTATCTTAAAACATGGACCACGATGGAATATAGAAAGATTTGATTTCTACTGTTACTCACTCAAAAATATTTATTTTCTGAGGCATAATTCATATGTTCACTGATTGTAGTAGAAAGAAAAAAATTATCAGCCAAAGAACTTGGAATTGGATACTAAATATTTTTAAAGTTTTTTTTAACTTAATCATACTCTAATTTGTCTATGTTTCTAGTATCTTTTCGACACTTTATATCATATTGAAGTTTTGAAATATAGCTCCTAAAGTTCCTCCGACCTGATTAAAGTTAACTGGCAGTTTTAAATCATAATATTTAAGTTTTAAAACTTGGTAATTTGATTTTGATATATACACATGTTTCAAAATATTTACCACAATCAAGCTAATTAACATATCCATCACCTCACAATTAGGTTTTTAAGTTTCTAAACTTTTATTCCATAGTAAATAAGTATTTTAGTTTATACTGATACAACTCTTGTCAAAGAAGTATAAAGAATATCTGTCTAATTATAAAGGGGACATAATGCCTTTGAATTTATAAATTATTTAGAGATATGTAGAAAATCAAGGTCTATTACTGAATGTTCTTCTTTAAACATTATATTTGGGAATAAAAAAATAATTCTATTTGATATCTTTTTTATGTCAAGCAATGAATTGTTTATCTTAACATAATTCACTATTAGAAAGTATAATCTTTTTTTTTTTTGAGGTGCTGAGGATCGCACCCAGGATTTGCACATGCCAGGCAAGTACTCTACTATATTCTAAGCCCCTAAAAGTTAAAATCCTTTACAAGAGTTTTATCTTTTCCTTCTCTTTGCTATGTATTTATAATGATCAGCTTACTTAGAAGTTTCTAAGCCCTATAAGAAATCAAATATATATATATATCTGATAATAGAATTTGAAGAATCTTCTAAATAAATACCAGTCTGGGAAAACACAATTTTTAAGTTCTTGCCTTTGAAAACATTAGACATGCTGCCCTTTTATGTCAAAATTCAAATTACTTTTATTGAAATGTCAACAGCGCTGGGAATATAGGTTAAGTCAATGGAGAGTGCTTGCCTAGCTTGCACATGCTTTTTTGCAGTCCTCAGAAAATTTTATAAGCTCACCCTCTCCCCATTTTTCCCCGTGTCTTCTTTATTCCTACAGTTCTACATAAAAGTAAGAACTGCATTCTGTTATAGTGGATCACTGACAATGGAGTGTTACTGAGTCTTGGCTTTGTTTTCAAAGTAAAGTAAGTGAATTACTAGAAAATGAAATTTTAAATCAAATATATAAAATATAACTCCAAATTCTGTTATTGTTAGGTTCAACAGTCATAAATTATTCTGTCAGATTGATATAAAAATTTCTAAATGCTTACTCTTAATTTCTGTATTTATCTCATTGCAAACAAGTAGCAAACAATTTACAAACCAGGATCAGTCTACAGACAACACTCTGAGTAGTGCTTTTCCAGCTGGAGACCAAGAAAGAGCATTATACAAAAAATTCTAATTAAAATTAGTGGTTAAAGCTTGGTTCAAGCATTAAATATTCTGTAAGTTTTCTGTTAAAGAGTATATATTTAAATCTAAAGAAAATGCATTAATGAAACTTTCTTCTTAAAATTAAGCAGCTTTATTACATTTGAAGGCAAGGGCAGTTTGAATGATGTTTGAGCATGCAATTAAACAAGAAAAAAATGGACATTAAAAAATAAACTCTACAAATTAATCTGTCAGCTTGTTTTCCCTAAAGAGTAATACTAGTTGTTAAATCAGTCCTATAAATAATTCTTGCTTGTCCAGCATATGCTCTACATATGTAGTTGGGAAGTTACAGTTATGGTCTGCATAGAATGGAATGATGATCATCCAATGGCTTTAATCTAGAACCACTTCTGCCCAACTACTACTGGAGAATAATTCAGGTACATTCCATGTCTCACACCAAGACACTGGAAATAGGGTAATTTTAGGCTAAAATCAAACAAACAAACAAAAAAAACAGAACAAGAGCACCTAAATACTATGATATATTCCCGTAAAAAGTATTATCTCAATAGAAACCTGAATGGACTTTCAAAACATGATGCCAATTTTCAAATCAGCTTCCAACTTTGTTTACTCCTTTAGAAATCACAGTTTTAAAAAAGCAATATTAAAGATGGGCAACTTATGGAATAAGCCTTCAGGAGATATGACATCCAAAAATGAAATTAGATTATACAGTACGTATTTATATACACATTACCTAAATAAACAAAGCTAGTTGTTATTGGAAGTGTGTTCTGTTTTCTCAATTTTGAAAAAATCAAAATTCTTGTAACCAAAGAAGAAATCTTGTTGCTTACAACTAAAGAAGTAACCTTTCCTATGCGAATTCCAAAAACAAATTAGCACCAAAGAATGAAACTACAGGTATCAGATTAAATTTCAATAACCACATTGTATGCACATATGAATAAAAGAAAAAAAATCTATAAAGGAAAAATATTTCAATAACCAACACTTAACAATGACTGCCTAAAAAGAAAGTAACCACATCTCTAGTACCAGAGAAAATCAATCTGAAGCGAGATAACCAACAACAATTAGACCAAAATTATTTTCTAATAATCTATTCAATACTGGGATTCTATCATTCTATAGTGGTCCTAACAAAGGAATGAAGTAATTCCTAGCATGGTCTAGAACCCATCTTCTCTCTAAAACAGATGAAATGGACATGATAAGATTTTGCTGAAATGAATCTAAATCCATTTATTGAGGGCTATCAATATTCCTCAAATATGCTGTATACCTGAGGTTACTTGTAGTGGGTAAAAGAATTCTGTTTCAAAAAAAAATTGCAGTATTATTATGAAAATTATTTTTAGTAATTGCCACATAGTTTTATGCAAACTACTTACAAACAAAGAAAAAGGAGGAAAATGTTAGAATAGATTATGGAGATGAAGATTCCTGTAGTTTTACTATTATTTTTAAGAATAGTAACCTATCAGTCAGATAGGTTTTAACACTTTTCCATAATAAAAAGTTATGCTTAACCTCATTAGTTAAAATGAGAATTAAAGCAATACAGAATTTTTCACCCCCAAGAATATAGAAAATGTAATAGTCTGACAGACTATTAAATACTAAAATATTGGAAATGTAAACTAGTGTAGCCACTTTGGGAAGTTGGCCGTGTCTAACAAGCTTATGAAGCCTATGACTCAGGTGGGTATATAACCCAGAGCAGAAGAGCAAACTAAGATACATAGTACAAAATACATTTTCATCACATCATAAACTTTTTGATTGAGACCTATAATAGAAGATATATTTAATATCACAACTCAGAACCCAATCATACATATATCTTGAAAAATTAAGTACCCTTTAGTCTAACACTTTCTACTGCATTCTATTCTTTTTAAAAAGCATATTCCAACCTATTGTCTTCACTACCTACTAAACTGGGAAACACTGCCCTAATAAACTAGGACTATGTACAAGACAACATTTATAAGGTTGTTCACTGTGGTATTATTTAAAATAGAGGGAAAAAAAATGGGATATCACTTAAAATTTCCACTAATAAGTAGATAACTAAAATGTTAAATAAATTGTAATATTATGAAGTAGCTAATGGTTTTAATTAACTCTCACTACAATAGAATATATGTCTCTCTATAATATGTATATATCTTAAAAATACAATGTAGGGTGAAAAATAAGAACAATATTTTCAGAACATATAGATTTCCAACAATATTATAAGTTTATGAATATGTAGTTATGTACAGATTAAAGAATATGAAAATTATTTGAATGTATATTTTTAACATATTAACTCATGGTAGGGTGAGGTTCACAAGCTAAAGCTAGTTAAAGAAGACTTTAGCTATGTATGTAATGTTTTAATTCTTAGAAAATTTTTAAGTGAAACTTAAAAAGTATTTAAAAGGGTTACAGTAAGTTTTGAGACATGAATTGGAAAAATGCAACTAGAGGTGAAAAGGAATGGGGTACAGATCAATAGAACCAGGTATGCATATCCATATGCTCAAATCAATAAATAAGACAAAAAAGGAAGCTGTTAAAAAAAAAAAAGATCAAAATCCTAACAACTAAGGAAAGATTAGAGAGGTATGTAGTAACAGCTGGGAGAAAAGCATAAAGTGAGCTGAAAAGGCAGGGAAGAAAAGCCTAACAACTGGTAAACTGATCCATTCCTCATTGGTGGTTCAACTGTATAAATAAAAGAGTGGCAGCTTAGTGGGAAAGTACTTAGCAACTCTGTTTACACAGACAACAGAAAGTGCCACTAGAGTGGCAAATTGAACTGTGCAAGGCCAATTAACCCTTTCACCTTAGTGTTTTATACTAGTTATTTTACTTACTGTGCCTCTGTTAGATCTACACTGGTATGTGTTAGGACCAAATGCAATTATAAATCATTGCTATATGTATTGATGAATTCTGCAAATTCCATGAAGCACATCTATTTTATTTAGTGTTCTGAATACCTTCTTTGCTACACTCATCTGGTTTTAATTAAGAAACACTTTCAAAGGAAGACAGGTTGTCCACAAAATCATACAATACGTATGCCCTTTTTAAAACTCTGAATTGATTACTATTCAAGTTTTTTGGCTTAAATTTTTTAATGTTAGATTCATCTCAAATTCCTTCTGGAAAATTAGGAGGCAATTAGAGTAGGAGTAATATTTATGAACAAAAATGTAACAAAGAAATCCAAATATGCACTGAAGACGTCTATAAATCTTTAACATACTTTACAGTTACTTCATAAGCAGTTAAATCTATGATTACTTATCAGAGAAACTCTGCATTTGAAGGACTATATATTTTTTTTAAATGATAGGTTTACTGCTGATTCATCTTCCTGCTTCTGAAATACGGTCACATGCCTTCTTTTAGCTACATATATTTGAGAGCTAGGATCTTCCACCTATTCTGTAAAGTCTAGAAAAGTGGCATGCACGAATAAGGTGTACAAAAGTTTGGTAATGATCATTTTGTGAAATGTTGGCATATGTCAAAGGCCTTGTTTCTATGAAGTACAGTCAATAGCAAAAGTATGTGATTATAATGGTAAACTAAAGCAATTCACATAAATGTTCATCCATTAATTCTAACAAAATCTTTCCCACACTAGCCACACATCCCAGTATCAGCTGAAATTCCATGACACTTTTTTCCTGGCCATGTTATTTATAGCTGAATCTTATTAATAATTTTTAAAATGCTAGTCAAATAATGAGTGGGAAAATGCCAACAGATTATTTTGAGAAAGGTTGAGAAGGAATATACCCTCCTGAAAATATTACACACACTTGTATTTTAGGAGCAAGGGATTTTCCTTGCTCTGGCTTTTCTCAACTCTTCCTACTGTGTAGCAAACGGCAAAAGAGCTGAAGAATTCTGCCTTCCTCTTGTAAAGGAAGCTATGTTTGACTTCTGTGGCCATGTTAAAATTAGTGGAAGAGACAAGCCTTGTGGCTTCAGCCTTTCTCTTACTCTTTTCATGAATGCAGGCCACCCAGTAGCCTCCCCTATTTCTCTTTTCTTCCATAACAACACCAAGACAACCTCTGCAAAAGCAGCCAATCAAAACAAGGGCATCAGTAAAAAGGCAATAGGGCCAATGATAAGCACCAGAAGAGTGAAGTAGAGATAGCCCCAAATCGGTTCTCTTAAAGAGCCAGAGCCTACTGATGCATTTATGCAGGTAGATAGAGAATAGAGTGGACACTCATCACACTTCTGGCCTTCTACGCCCTTGAAATATTCTCATGAGCACAAAACCAGAATTTTGTCGTTAGTATATAAACCAGATAAAACTTAAAGACCATATTAGCAATTTTTTTTAAAAAAGAAAACTACCAAACTTAAAAAATGAAAAGAAAAATGAAATGATAGATTATGCCGAGTAAGCACACTATTTAGCTAAAAGTGGCCATCTAGATAGCCTAATCAATTTATAAAACTCAAGTTTCTGTATAGCAACTATTACCCAATTCTTTTCAGGAATTCCCTTCCTTGCTTTGTAGATATCCACATAAACTAAAATATGAATCAAATAATGAATTTAACAAAAATTCTGAAGGAGAAATAATTTCCCAATTAAATGAAAATTCTAAAGGAGAAATAACTTACCAAAGTAGTAATTACTAGTTAAACCCAAGTAAAGACTTGTATGGCTCAAAGTATAGATATCTCTGTATCTCTTCTTAATATTCTAATTGCTGGAGTCAGTTTTCGAATTGGGTTTAGAATTGATTCCCAGAGCAGGGGACCAAAGTACACATACCCAGGAGCTAATAGTCAATTACTATGATTATTTTGTCACTAAATAAAACAAAAACATCTTAATATACTCAATATAATATTTAAAAGTCAGAAGGCTTATATTCTACTATATATATGAAATACATTCTGTGTATCAAATCAATATTTACATAATATTTAACTACAAAAGATTATTTTTATCTACTTAGGATTATTTGGTTTATTTTATAGTTTAGATAAGCTTTAAAGGTTTTCTTCCTAAAATTCTTCTCTCAAATTTCTTCCATCTTTCTCATTCCTCATCAACCAAATATACATGCAGATATATTTTCCTTCATTAACTTAATGTAACACAATATTTAAGAGGTACTAAAGAATTCCCTAGCCACCTGCCACCCAGAAGTATATTTCCATCAAGAGAGAGAAATTTGAACAGAGAAACACAACATCACAACTCTATACGAATTTTCATTTATTTCTTAAAGTAAGATTTTATGATACTGCTATACTAATAAAGTAAATTTATACAATTCAGAAATGCTCTCAGTAAACTGGAAAAGTCAGAAGTGAAAAGAGCAGCTTACAACCTGGTAAGACAGGGAAGACAGTAACATCTTAAACTGGAAGTAGTTTTGATAAAATAGGCAATACTAGGGGATAGCACAAGCAGGCCTAGTATTTACAGAAACATATGGCAGTCTATCAATTGATTTTTTTTTTCTCTTGTAACACTTCTAAACTATCTCCTGTCTATAAAGAGCACAACTCACATACTTCTAGTAACTTAAAAGTAGCTGAAGGAACAAGGAACAGAATGGGGCATGGGGAAAGAAATTTAGACTATGCAAATATACAGAAAATAACCACCAAAAAGCCTCTACAAGATTACAGAATCCAAAAGCTAACATGCTTTTTAAAAACTATATCATGAAGTCACCATTCATTCAAAGACTCTGTAAAATCACTAAGTGATATGTCTATACAATATTATCAAAAACGTCCAAGGGTTTAAAAATACATATATAGGAAATGTCACCTGTGGTTAAACACTACGGCAAAAACTCTGGTTACTGCTGTGACAGGTGCTTCTTTAACTAGAATGACCTACTATATAAGCAGCAAACGGTGAAATGATGTCCTTATAATATAGGAGTTGTGGGAATTCAACTAGACTTCCCCACCCAACATGCTCATTTTTTTTAAATGATCAGAGACAAGTTTTCTTACAATTAAAGACAGTCTTAACAATATATGAAAAACTTAAAAAAAAAAAAGCAGCCAAAAATCTATAGAAATGCCTTCCATTAAGTAAGTGGAAGTGGTTTAGTGGCTTTAAGAACTTCTATGGATCCCATTATGTAAAGCAATCTGATTAATCAGTGAGTAAATCTAAAGAAGCTACAAAGACAGTTTTTACACATACAGATTAGTGAAAAGTGGTCTACTATGAATCATATTCTGAATTTTTACTCAAATGACCTAAAAAACCTGTATCTCTGATATAAAGAAGTACAGCACAAGGGTTTAAAGGATTTTAAGAACTGATTATGATGAGAGATGAAAATGCCGGTGGAGATGTATTAATTTTTAAGGTATTGTTGTTTTTATTAGTACTGATACAGTTCCTTAAATTTTTAGGGCTTTCCTCCAACCTATTTTTCCTACAACTCCTGCTGTTTTTAGGTTATGATTTTGGAGAACATGAAGCCATATATGGCATTACAGCAGAAACACCTACATTTGGATTTGGTCTACCAAAAGAAGAAAATAAAAGAAAGCAAATAAAAGACAGTAAAAAAGATCCCCTCATTTACATTTTTTTTTTTTTTTAGTTCACCGTAGCTTTACTGATGAAACCTTCTGCAAAGTCAGTCAGTTAAACTATAAGGTACAAAATGACTACTAATTTTCTCTTTCTCACTTTTTCTCAGCAAAGTGAGTTATAGGTCTTCAACTACTTTACTATTATTGATAATAATCCAAGCTTTCTGTTCCCATAACGGTTGCATTTTTCTTATTATGAACTTGTGGAGAATTTATTTATTTCTTGTCTAGTTCTCTAGCTTATCTTTCTCAAAATCAGAACATAACAGATTTATGGGATTAGAAAGTCTTTAGGTTATCTAGTCTAACTTTATTCTAAATAAGGAATCCCTTCTATATTTTCTATATTATAGCTACAAAATTTGTGCCCAGTATGCTGGATACAAAATCCAGATATTGACCAAACCATGTACAAGCATATAAACACAGTTCTGCCCATTGAGAAATACTAGAAACAACGATATTTTAGAAACTTAAGCACACTTAGTGACCACATTTTGGTATCTAAATAACTATTCTCCAGTGAAAAGAACCAGATCTCCTCAGACAAATGACAGATTCCAAGGCTGGGGCAGCAGAAGTCTCATGAGTCTGGAACATCTTATATACTAGAATATAAAAATGCCCTGAAACAGATAAGGGTAAGTCAAAGAACACAGGAGTCAAGGTGAAGGAGTTCCCAATGGCCAAATGTGGTATAATATGAGAAAGAAAATAATGACAGGAAGAGACTATAAACTACTGAGTAAAATAAAAATTCATGAGTCCATCCCGGTATAAGTGACTACAGAGTAAGAAAGGATACCCCTCTTCCTTATAGTAGAATTCCAGTTAGCAAACATAGAAAGGATAATGGAAACAGGAAAAAATCATCATTTGGCAAATACAGTGGTAATGGTTACAAGCAAGAATCATCAATACATCTAAAATTACTAGGAGAAATGGGATATCTACATAGTCTGAAAGTATTTTCTCACAAAGAAAAGACTGGAGAAGAAGAAAAAAACATTAACTTTACACTTGGGAAAAGACAGACAAAAAAATGAAACAAATGGTGGACACAATCAAATGATCAAAGTTAATATCATCTGTGATGAGATATATTGATCTCATGTGTCCCTTCCCAATTTATTTGCCACTGAGACAACTACTATTTCCAATTACAGGAGTTGTTTTGACCTTCTCTCCAAATCAAATCACATAAAATCAAATCAGGCCCTCCCCACAGTGAAGGTATGTTCTCCACCTTGCAGTCCTGGCAGAACTGCTTCACAGACATGCTGGAAGGAGGGCTACATGTAATTGCAGGCAAAAACACTACAAACTCCCACTTCTCTTATTGGAGCTTTCCTAGTTGTTTTTTATACAAATTTTCGCCATTTATCATATGCCTTTGACCAATTTTCGAAGTCCTGAAATGTCTGTTTTTGATAATTTTTGTCAAGATTTATCACTTTGGAGCAAAAGAGAAGATAACAACAAACACCAAGGAAATTCAGGGAATCATCAGAGATTGCTTTGAGAATCTATATTCCAATAAATTGGAAAACCTTAAAGAAATGAACAAATTTCTAGATACTTATGACCGTCCAAAACTGAACCAAGAGGGTACTAGCCACCTAAACACATAATGAAATTGAAGCAGCAATAGAGTCTCCCAAAAAAGAAAAGTCCAGGACCTGACGGATTCTCTGCTGAATTCTACCAGACCTTTAAAGAACTAATACCAATATTCCTTAAACTTTTCCACACAATAGAGAGGGAAGGAACACTGCCTAACTCATTCTATGAAGCCACTCATCCCAAAACTGTACAAGGATACATCCAAAAAGGAGAACTATAGGCCAATCTCCTTAATGAGCATTGATACAAAAATCCTGAATAAAATAATGGCAAATTGAATCCAACAATATATCAGAAAGATCATTCACCATGACCAAGTCTGCTTCATCTAGGGATGCAGGGATAGTTCAACATATGCAAATCAATAAATGTAACACAGCACATTAATAGAAGCAAAGACTTGATGATCTTGATAGATGCAGAAAAAACCTTTGATAAGACTCGAGAAAAAAAAAGACTGAAGAAGAAAAAAACATTAACTTTACAGTTGGGAAAAGACAGACAAAAAAATGGTGGACACAATCAAATGATCAAAGTTAGTATCATCTGTGATGAGATATACAGATCTCATGTGTCCCTTCTCAATATTATCATGACATGGTCATGATAAAAGCTCTAAGAAAACTAGGAAGAGAAGGAATGTACTACAACATTGTAAAGGCTATATATGACAAACTTATAGCCAACATCATACTTAATGGGGAAAAACTAAAACCACTTCCCCTAGAGTCAGGAATGAGGCAAGGATGCCCACTCTTCCCACTCCTATTCAACACAGTCTTGGATTCCTAGCCGGAGCAATAAGGCAGGAAGAAACAATAAAAGGAATACAAATAGGTAAAAAATACTCAAACTATCCCTATTTGCAGACAACATGATCCTATACTTCAAAGATGCAAAAAAAACTCCACCCAAAAACTCCCAGACACCGTAGATAGCTTCAGCAATGTAGCAGAATACAAAATCAACATAAAAATCAGTAGCCTTTCTATACACCAACAGTGAACAAACTGAGAAAGAATATAGGAAAACAATTCCATTTACAATAGCCTCAAAAAAAATCAAATACCTAGGAATAAACTTAACAAAGGATGTACATGACTCTACAAGCAGAAGCACAGACCAATGCACAAAGAGACTGAAGAAGACTACAGAAGGTGAAAAGCTCTCCCATGCTCATGGATTGGCAGAATCAACATAGTAGAAATGGCTATATTACCAAAAGCAATCTACACGTTCAACGCAATTCACATCAAGATCCCAATGACATTCATCACAGAGATTGAAAAATTTACCCTAAAGTTCATTTGGAAACACAAAAGACCATGAATAGCCAAGGCAATACCAAGCAAAAAGAGCAACACTGGAGGTATCACAATACCCAACTTCAAATTACAGTAAAGAGCCACAGCAATAAAAACAGCATGGTACTGGCACAAAAACAGATATGAAGACCAGTGGAACAAAATAGAGGACCCAGATATGAATCCACACAGCTACACCCATCTTATTTTTGACAAAGGTGCCAAAAACATACCATAGAGAAAAGACAGCCTCTTCAACAAATGTTGGTGGGAAAAGTGGTTATCTGCCTGCAGAAAACTAAAACTAGATCCATGCCTGTCACCTGATATTAAGGACCTTAATATCAGACCCAAAACTGAAGTTAGTATAGGAAAGATCAGGGAATACTCTAGAAGCAATAGGTTTAGGCAAGGACTTCTTCAGGAGGACCCAAGTGGCCCAGCAACTAAGAGAAGAGAAAGAATGGACAGATAGGACTACATGAAATTAAAAGGCTTCTGTACAACAAAAGAAATGGTCTCTAAATTGAAGAGACCAGCCACAGAGTGGGAGAAAATCTTTGCTAGCTATACATCAGACAAGGAACTGACAACCAGAATATACAAGGAGCTCAAAAAACTAAACTCCCCAAAAATCAATGAACCAATAAAGAAGTGGGCAACTGAACTAAACAAAACTTTTTCAAAGGAAGAAGTCCTAATGGCCAAAAAACACATGAAAAAATGCTCACCATCCTTGGCCATAAAGGAAATGCAAATCAAAACCACACTAAGATTCCACCTCATTCCTGTTAATAACACCAAGAGCAACCAATGTTGGTGAGGATGCAGGGGAAAAAGGAACCCTTATACACTGCTGGTGGGAATGTAAGCTAGAACCACCACTCTGGAAAACAATATGGAGGCTTCTTAAAGAACTAAACATAGATCTGCCATATGATCCAGCAATCCCACTCCTAGGGATATACCTGAAGAAATGCGACTCAGATTATTCTAAAGGCACCTGCACACCCATGTTTATTGCAGCGCTATTTACAATAGCCAAGCTATGGAAACAGCCAAAATGCCCCACTACTAATGAATAGATTAAGAAAATGTGGTATTTATACACAATGGAATTTTACTCAGCCACAAAGAAGAATGAAATTTTGTCATTCACAACTAAATGGATGGAACTGGAGATCATCTTAAGTGAAGTTAGCCAGGCTCAGAAGGCCAAATATCACATGTTCTCCCTCATACGTGGATGACAGACTTAAAACAAATGCAGTAATATTATTGGACATGGGTCACACATTAAGGGGAGAACACAAACAGGAGGAATAGGGAAAGGGAAGGAAACCTAAAACTTGAATGTGGTGGATATGCTCACTGTAGAGGGGCAAATATAGTCATCTTAAACTGGCCAAGACCACAATGGGAAGGGGACTGGGAAGTAGTAAAGAGGTCTGGTAGAGATGAACCAATGTGGGTTGCAATACACATGTGCATGGAAGCAATGCTAGGAATCTCTCTGTATAGCTATCTTTATCTCAAACTAGCAAAAACACTAAATCTTTCTTATTATCTCTTATGTTTTCTCTTCAACAAAATTGGAGAACAAGAGGGAGGAACAGGTTCTGTCTGGAAGGGGGGGTGACAAACAACATATACACATGTGAGTAAATGTAAAAATCATTAAAAAAAAAGATTTATCATTTTAGGGAACAGATTTGCTGAGCTCCTCAATCCATCATTCTAAAAGTCTTGTCTTCTCTCATATTTCTCTTTTCTCTCTCTTGCTCTGTCTCCTTTTAACAGCATCCTCTAAATTGTGGCCTTCAAATATTTTTGATCATATACTTCATTAGGAAAAAATGTTTAATTTTATATTTGAATTTTATATATCTAATTATTCATTAACTTATATACAGTCTGCTACTAAACTAATATACCTTATATTAGAAGACATAAAGCATGCCTACAATTCCAGCACCCGGCTAAGGCAGGAAGATAGTGCATTCCAGGCCAGCCTGGGCTACACAGCAATATCCTATGTCAAAAAAGAAAAAAAAAGAAGAAAGAAGGAAGAAATGAAGGAAAGGAGGAAGGGAGGGAGGGAGGAGAAAAGAAAAAAGAAGACACACAAAAAACATAATATTTTAAATATAAGTTTTAACATTTTCTTCGGGAAGTCAACAATTATCTTGTGCGCCTCTGGGCAATGTGTACCCCTAATTTGAAGACCAATGTTCTAAACAAGTTCTGAGTCAGGGGCACTTCATAATTTGTCCATTCCTGCAGTAAACAAGTACTGTCCGACAGAAAATTAATGTGAGCCACATGTGTAACTTGGTGTTTTTGTAGTAGTTACCTTTTAAAAAGTAAAAGGAAATTAAAAAGTAAAAGGAAATAGAGAAAATTAATCTCAAAATATATTATATTTAAACCAATATATCAAAAATATTATCTTTTGGGGCTGGCTGGAAGCATGGCTCAAGTGATAAAGTGCCTGCCTAGCATGTGTACAGGCCCTGAGTTCAAACCCAGTACCCTTAGTAAAAAGAAGATGAGCACTGGTGGCTCACAAGATCAGGAGGATCACAGTTCGAAGCCAGCCGGGCAAATAGTTCATGAAACCCTATCTCAAAAAATACGCAACACATAAAAGGGCTGCTGGAGTGGCTCAAGTGGTAGAGCACCTGCCTAGCAAGCATGAAGCCCTTGAGTTCAAATCCCAGTAGAGAAAAAAGAAAAAAAAAACAGAAAAAAATCTTTTCAACATGTAATCAGTATTAAAATTACTGAGCTATGTAACTACTTTCTCTACATTAAGTTCTCAAAATCCAGTGTGTATTTTTTACAGCACATCTTAATTCATAAGTGAAATTTGCAATAAAGGGAGATGCAATCCTACCCAAGCAATAAACTGTGGTTAATGGGAAAATATTTTATAATCCTTCAGTTTTTAAACATTTTATTTTATACTGAAATTAAAAATTCATATTCTTATGACATTTCAAATGCTCGTGTTTAGTGTGACACAATTATAAGACATAAGCACAGTAAGGATATAAAGAGTTATAAAAGCCTGCACTGGAGCTTGTTGTCCAGTACTACCTCCAATGTTGAAATAAAGAGATATAGTACATGTAAGAGGATGCTGATGAGCAACACAAACATTACAGGCGCCAAATTATGGTCTCAATTTCAATACTTACTAGCGGGCTTTCCTGGTCAGGATGCCATGGTATTTGTTTACTAGAATGTGTAATTATAAACCATGGCTTATTATAAATACAAGCACTTTATTCAACACAGACCATAAATCTACTTTATTGACCTAGACTAAAGTAAAATTATGATGAAATAGTTTTAGAAGTATTGAAATATTATGGGAAACTATTTTGTAATATTTTAAAATAACAAAATAATCACATATTTCTAAAGCATGAGTTAAACTCAATGTGAAATGAGCTTTTAGTCCAAGTCATATTTAATTTCTCACTTAAAACTTTTAATAGGTTATAGATTAAAAGCAACTTAAAAATAAGCATACATTTTTTCTCCTAAACATGAAAGTTTTAGCTATTGATTTATCTGGCTGTAATTATTGTATAGCACTCTCCTTTCCAAATATACTTTACAGGGGTACATGTCAGTAATATTAACAGAACTCTAAATATTCACTCCTAAATAAAATTCTGCGCCACAAATCAAACTGTTCTCATTAGCTCATATTTCTGTTTTGCATACCTATATAATTCCTACAGAATTATCAAATATAAATATAACTTAATATTTTATTTTTTCACTTACTTTTAAGTGTAATGTAAACACATTGTTATTAATGATTACATATCACACCAAGAATATATTGTATTTACTCAAACATTCTATTATAATTTGATTATTTCCAATTTTTACTATTATTAGTAATGCCCTAAAAACAACTAACGATTAACAAATATGAAAAGCAGGCTTTGTTATCAGAATTTCATAACATGATCTAGGTATCTGTACATATTCTATTCTGTTACAAAAACAAAAATTAGAAACATTACTGCAGATGACTGGTACAGAGAAAGGTTATTGTTACCCACACTAGACAAGCAACCATTATACCACTGTTTTCTTCCATTTTATTATCTTTAGGGACTTCTCTTAGATTAGTCAGTCAATATACATCAAATAATTACAAAATAATTGTTTCTCAAATTGTATGTAAACTGATTATATTCAAATCTTGAAAATGAATGGACCTTTTTATCATTTGTAAATTTGAACTATGTATTTCTTTCCTTAAAATAAATCATTTGAAGTATGTTCCAAACATACACTCTTTAAACACCTTAAAGCTTTGATTAGAGATAATTCTTAATTCTATGAAGCTATTACCCATTGAGATTCTTTCTAGTGTTATCCACTAAGTTGATTACTTAAAATTTTCAGTCTGTCTTGTGTTCTATTTTGTGAATCTCTTGAAGACTGATTAGAGAGAATAAAATGCCATTAGTCTCAGAAACAAATCTTTTTAAGAAGTTTGTGAATGGTATACATTTATAAAGGATGTGCATATAATTTAATTTTAAGACCATTATTTTTCCTAACCCATCGTTTTTCTGACAATGATCTAAGTTTTAGTATGTATCTTTCTACCTCGAGTTTTTTTCTAAATAGTTTCAAGACAGTCCAGGGTTCTTCTGTGTGCCATCTCCAGTCCCAGGTCATCAACATTGCTCTGATATAAGAGACTTTCTTATTATTGTATTCAAAACCTGTGGGATCTGACTGCTTTAAAAACATTACTTGTCTGTTTTACCATCAAGTCTTAGATATCTGGAAAACAACTGCCAGAAACAGTCCAAGACAGAATAGTATATTGTCCCTTGTAATACCTAAGTAACAGCCTCCTATTTTGTTATGAATAAAGACCTGACTATGTAAGTGGTAAAAGGTTCTTAAATAGGAAAATCAACATTAAAAATAATTATTATAAAAGGAACTGATCTTTTTTTTGAAATGTTTCATTACCAAAGCAGCACTGAAAGCATTTAAGAGACTTTCCTCCAAACCCCAACCCAAATATGCAACAACACTAAAATTTAACAAGTGAAAATTATAAAATACACCCATGATCAAAAACTAGTTAATTATTTCTTTAGAAATAAACCAATGGAAATTTGTAGCCATAAGTAGGGTTTAAACTATCGGCCTAGTGTGCTCCATGCCTACAAGCAGGCAGAAAAAAACAGAAGTTTGACTTCTATGGAGTAAAGAGGATTACAAGAACTCTTCAAAACGCCTTGCATCAGAGCCAGGCTTGAAGCTTAAAACCAAGGGCTGCAGTGGAACTCTACCACCTGTGGGGAAAAAATGTTTAAAGTGAGAAGGTTGCCATCTGAAGAGACATCTCATAAAATACCATATATTTGAGATGTTAAGGGGCAATGGTTTTATCCCTACAGTCAAAAGCAGGCAGAGGCACCTGCAGACTTGGTATCTGCATCTGCAATGGTCCCAATGTAACCTCAGGGGGGAGCCCTAAGCTGCCTACATATGACCTAGTTCTTGTATGGGTGTATCAAGAAAAGAGTAAAAGCAACTGCAAAGCTACTAAGGAGAGGTGAACAGACAGGAAAGGAAAACTGTAACTCAAAGTGAGGCTGAAAATGAAAATTCCACCTACCGAAATATTTTAATTATCAAAGAGAAATTATTTCACAATTGAAACATCTAGGTACAATTCTTCATAGAATATTTTTACATCACAATAAGACTGAAGCACAATCTATAACTATTCACATGGGCTCTGCTTTAAGAATCTGCACCTTCAGGGGGCATTTCTGATTAAGTTAGCCATGTTGTCTATATCATCAATGACAACATACACTAAGTCATCTTATTTTCCCAACTTCCAAAAATGTCCTCATGCTGACTTTGCTGAGCCAAGGGAATTACTTAACCCTGCTTACTACATACAGTTCCAAGACTGCTGAAGTCATTGTGGCTGGGGTCTTCTCTGGAGGAGACTTAATACACATCTAAAGTGATGAAACCAAGAAGCCCCTCAGATTGCCAATATTCTTTTTTTAATAACCCTACTGTGTGGACAGAATCAGCGAATAGTTATTTACCTGTGTATTTTATTTTAAGGCATTATAGATAAATAATTTGAGTGTATATTCAGAGTTATTCCAAAAGAAGACAATGAAGTTGAAAGTAGGTATAGGAATTATGATTTCTGCTTTACACAAGAATAAAATTTCCCTTGAAATTTAATTTTCAAATTAAAATTTCCCAAAAATTTAATAATTATTTCATAACCCCCATTGTTACACATAGCCAAGCAGGTTGGATGACAACCCACCCAGTAGGAATGCTAAAGGGGAGATTTCTTTATGAGGAGGCAGATATGGGTGAGGTCTTCTACAATTTCAGGATCCTAATACTGGTTCTTTAACTTTTGTTTTGTTCTGGTTTCTCCCTCAATGTAGAGTTTTTAGCACCTTGAATGCCCATGTAACTTCTTTCTTTTATCAGGTCTATTTTAAATAACAGTATATAGGTCGATTTTAAATAACTATATAGGTGTAAAAACTGTCAATGTTAATATCTACTTTTCTTCAGCTGCTTATGAAGTCATAAAAGGCAAAGGGAAAAGACTGGTAATGACACTTAGGTCAACTGGAACAAGCTAAAAAACAAAGCAAATCAACAACAAAAACTACACACACATACACACACACATATATATGAGATATATATATATATATATATACATGTATCTCATAGATATATACATATATGAAAACTAAAAACTATATCCTTGACAAAATGGAAATAGAAGCCAAAATTTTACTTTTATATTTAAAAACATATTCAGTTCAGTTCAAAATTTTAAGTATCCTTGGAACAATTTGGGTACACAAGTCTACATATTAACTGTACATCTTATGAAATTTCATTATGGGATAAGCATTTTCAATAAAATTTAGCATCTGTAAGGAGGTGTGCTGGAAGTATAACTGTAAAATACATACCAGATTTTGAAGACTTAGTATAAAAAGCTAGGATGTGAAATACACTTTTTTCCTGTGTGAAGTGAAGAGATAAGAGCCCAGGGCTTTGAGCATGCTAGACAAGTACTCTATAGCTGTGCTACATCCCCACCCCCTCTTATTAATAACTTTTACTAGGTGGACATGGGGCACATACCTGTAATCCAGCACTCAGGAGGCAGAGGCAGGAGGATTACAAGTTTGATGCCAGCCTGGACTACACAGGGATGACACTGTCTCAAAAAAAAGGTGGGGAGGAGAGAGGGGGATGTCACTCAGTGGTGAAGCGTTTGCCTAGCAAGTGTAAGGCCTTGAGTTTCATCTCCAGCACCATAAAATTTTTAAAAAAGCAAATGTGATTACTGATTGAAATAATATTTTATATACTGGAGTAAATAAGATACATTATTGAAATTAATTTCACCTATTTTTGTCTTTAAATGTGGCTTCTAGAAAATTTTTAACTACACCTGTAGCTTATATCATCTATCACACATGACCTGAAGAAGTATGCCACCTGTCAAAAATTTGATATATCTGTTAGCTAAGATTTGTAAGTGAAGCCAGGATGATGGCACATGCCATTCATCCCAAGCTAAGCAGGAGGCTGAGAACTGGAGGATTGAGGTTCCAGGTCAGGTCAGCCCAGGCAAAAAACAGTTTGTGAGACCTCATATCATTGGAAAAAAGCTGGGTATGGAGCATACCTGTCACCCCAGCTGTGGAGGGAAACTTAAAATAAGAGGACTGAGGTCCAGTTTAGCCTGGGCAAAAAGCCAGCCCCTACCTCCAAAATAACCAGGCTGGAGGCCTGCCTCTAGCAGTAGAGTATGTACCTAGGAAACATGAAGTCACAAGTTCAAATCCCAGTACTGGGGGAAAAAAAACTAAGTGAACTATTTCTTATCTCCTAGTGTCACAAAACAGAACTTTATGTTACCCAAAATTAGCATATTTATATGTTGTGAAGTCATTTATGTCTTTTTTTTTTTGGCAGTACTGGGGCTTGAACTCAGGGCCTTCGCCTTGAGCCACTTCCCCAGGCTAACTTTTTGTGACAGGGTTTTTTCGAGACAGGGTCTTGCAAACCATTTGCCTGGGCTGGCTTCAAACTGTGATCCTCTTGATCTCTGCCTCCAGAGTAGCTAGGATTACAGGCATGAGCCAACACTGCCTGGCTCCACTTATGTCTTTTTTATTCAGAGGATCATTCCAGGACCCCCCACAGATACCAAAATCTATGAATGCTCATGTGCTTTTTATAAATTGGAGTAGTATTTGCATATAACTTAATGCACATCTTCCCATATACCTTAAATTATCTTTAGATTACTTACATTACCTAATACAATGCAAATGTTGTATATATAGTTATACTGTATTGTTTGGGGAATAATGACTAGAAAAAGTCTGTACATGTCCAATATGAATACAATTTTTTCCAAATATTAAATATATTAATTCCACACCTGCACTGATGTAGAACCTGCAGACATAGAGGGACAACAGTATTCCTGAATTATTACAGACTATGGTAACATGGAATCATCATTCTGCCATCTAAAGTAAGTCATCAAGTAAGAGACAGATGCCAACTCATCTAAAACTTTTTGATTCCTTCTCTAGCTTGATTCCCTTACTCATATGTTAAACAATGCTTTTGCTTCTATGAGAACCAAACAAGAGTCTTTAGCTTATAAAATATTTTGATAAGACTAATTTCATAGGACAGTGCTATGTTTATATATATATATATATATATATATATATATACACACACACAAAAATGTACTTTATATATTCACTTGTTATATATACGTATAAATTTACACATACATACACGAACTTTCCCCTGGGAGCGCAACAGAACTGCAGGCCTTAGCAGTGCTTTCAGCAGTTCACAGCAAACTGTATTTGTAAGACACACTGGAGTAAACTGCAAAAGCTGCTTAAGTGAGTGATCACTATTTCAGCACCCTCACATGTAGTACGTTAACTGGGAAGCTCATTCTTAAAAGCTCCTGAAAAACACTAAAAGAAATCTCTGACCTATATTTTATTTTCGCCTGTCTCACATGTTATTGTTACTTATGCCTACAGTTGTGAAAATACAACTCTTCAACATTTTTAAAGGCAATATCCAAAAAAGGCCACAAGATGGAGATATTACTCCATTACTTTTTATATGTGTATTGATGCACTCTTCTGTGCTTTCCCAAAAGGTCATTTATTCCAATACATTCTATTTCTTTGTAAGGCTACAGATTTATCTCATGTTGATGTCACTCAAAACTTCTCTAGGACTATTCTTTGGGAACAGTTTATAAACCTTACATGAAATTTATGTTCAGATCTCTTTAGCAATACAAAATGTATTTACTCAACCTTGCTAACCTAATTTGACAAACAAATTTAGGTCCAAATAACTGTTAAATATTGCCAAAACTCAAATCAAACTTAAAGATTACAAAGAAGATAATGTGAAGAATACTGTAAGCTTTGAAGGCAATTCAAAGCAAGTGTTCTCATGATGTTTTAAGAGATGTCTATTGTTGAAAACTGTGAAGTTTCTCATAGTACCTACTTTCAAGATTAATCTATGTCAAATTTTAAATACTAAAAAAAAAGAAAGTAACAATAAAAAAGTTAACTACTTCTAAAGGTATGACCCAAAAGGTCAACAATTGTTCTGTGTGACTACTACAGAACTATAAAACATATCCTATGCCAGTTATTTGAATTTTATCAAATGCCTAAGTTAATATGCTTTATTTAAACCCAGAAAGTCTATTTCCTACTATAGATTAAAAATCCATATAAAAATATTGTAAAATATAATTAACTACAAGTAAAAGCACAACTTCCAGATTTCCTATGTTATACATATATACATTAACTTCCATAAATCAAATTTAATCACTAACCATTGGCACAAACATCACATTAAAGTAAAAAAAAAAAAAAAAAGAACCTAAATGGCAATCTTTAATCTATTTATTGAAAGAGTGGTCACTGAAAATAAGTGACAAGATTTTTAGTTTTTTTAATTCCAAGTCAGAGGTTTCATGGTAATGTATAAATTCAATTGGTCATGAAGTAGCTCCCTTATCATAGTTTAATGGTGTGAATAAAATACTTAAGGACTGGCTAGAAATAAGAAGTCTCTACCTTCCTTAGCAGGCACAGATATAAACCCGACGGTCTGTTCAGACTTTCCCGGTACATGGCAAGGGTAATGTTCTTCCTTATGGTCTTAATTCATTTCGACTACTGTTCACTATACATGCCATGATACATCATGAAGCTTTAAAAAATTCTTGTGCCTTTTACAACCAGGAATTGTATATATTTCAGAATTTGTTTAAGGAAACTACTCCCTTTTAGAATTTTCATACTTGCTCTCAGTAGCATTTTAATACTGCTGCTTATCCTAAGACATATCTTTTATTTAATTCTTGATCTTACACTTTTAGCTGTAATATTAAACAATCAAATTCTATTAGCTTACTATGTAGCTGCACATAGCTAATGCCTACTGTCTCATTAGCAATAAAATAGGCATTCATCTAATAATGGAAAATATTGTTTTCTACATATATTCTAACCAGAAACATGGAATGTGGAATGCCTGGATGGTGGTAATCAGAAACACCAACTGTAACGTGAATGAATCCTGACCTTGCTTAATTTAGTATTAAATAGCATAGAGCAGGAAACAAATTCTAGATTAAATTTCTAATAAAGCTGGGTGTAGTGAAACACATCTGTAATTCTCTACTTGGGAGGTAGAGATAAGAGGATCATGGGTTTGAGGCCAGCCTGGGCAAAAGTTAGGGAGATTACATCTCAAAAACAAGCCAGGCGTGGTGGTACATGCCTGTAATACCACCAACTCCAGAGGCAGAGGGAGGAGGGTGGCAGTTTGAGGCCAGTCCAGGCAAAAGCCAGAGACCCTATCTCAAAAATAACAGGGCCTGGTGGCACATGTCTATAATCGTAGTTACTCCAGAGGCAGACTTAGGAAGATGGTGGTCCAAGGCTAGTGCAAGTTCCTATCTAAAAAACAAACTAAAAAACCAAAAGGGCTTGGGGTGTAGCTTAAGTGGTAGAGAGCTAAGGAAGCATGAAATTTAAACAAGTATGTATTCAGCTGTAACTCTATACATGACATGCATACATGAAAACATAAATGACTGGAAGGTTATCTACCATTTCAGAATTTGTATTTCTCCCTCTTTCCAAAGTATAAAATAACTTTGGATTCTACCATAAAAATGGGGAAGCTGTAACTATACAACACACATTTATAAGGGAAGAGATACAATACACAATAACACAAGTTCAATGGATTCCATGACAAGAATAATTAAGAGATAATAGATAACAACAGTACAGATTCACCAATCATCTATGAAAGAGATTATATCATCCTCATTTCTAGAAAGGGGATGGGATTTGGGAAGGCTCCCTTAGTGACCATTTTTTTCCCATCTAAAAAACTGAAAGGACACAAGAGCCAGGCATATAGAAAAAATATACCCACCTTTGTTACCGACAAAGCTAATGGAGAATATGGGTTAGGTATGAGGACCAAATGGACTTGAGAGTAATTTCTGCACTCCTTTCTCCAGTCCTGAGACAACATGCTCAAGAGTAAATGTGGTTAGAGTAACTGACTTACTGGTCTGGGCAGAGAGGGGTGGAAAACAGAAAAGCTCATAGCTTTTTCATCAATTATCTCTTCCCAATGAAACAAAACAGGCCAAAGGTAAACACTAACTAGGTAACATACCTCTAACAAGGTAACATATACTTTCAGGAAAAAGAAGTAAGGGATGGATTAAGAGATCAGCAGTGGTTTTTTGGGGGGGAGGAAGAGGGAAGTACTGGGAATTGAACTCAGGCACTGTACCACGTGAGCCACTCCACCAGTTCTCAGCAGTGTTTCTTTAGGTAAGTCCCTCCATCTGGATACAGAATGAGTGGGCAATAATTATCCCTCCCCTAGAAGGGTTGCTATCCTATGCATTTATACATGTTATACATTTAGAAGTACAGATTGAAAGAACTTAAAAGGCTTTTTTTTTTAAGAGTCGAACTTTTTTATTTTATCATTTTTACATTTATTCACATATATACATTGTTGGGCCACCTCCCCGCCTCCCTAAAAGCCTTATAAATACTAATTAACAAATTAAAATCTGAATGTTATAAGCACATCACTTGATAACAGCATTTCTTCAGTTAACCAAGTTTTATCATTCATTTGATTGTAAAAATGAAGTTATTTAAAAGAAATATATTTCCTAGCTATCTGAACAGCAGGTGTCTGTAATGACTGACTAGCACCATTAAGACAACTCTGATTTCATCACAAATGCTGCAAAATTTAAGATAATTTGGGTTAACATCATTTCAAGTCACAGACTTTTTAAAGTGAAAAGGAAGTATTCATTATTGGCTAGAATACTATATAAAATACTGTAGAAGAAAAGTTATAATCCCAAAAGATAATTACAAAAAAGACAGAATTGTTTTTTATTCATTAAAATAGCCTTCTGATTCCAAAAGAAATAAAGGTGGCCAAGGAGTAGGAACTATTAGTCAAAATATTACATGGAGACCTAGAATTTAAGTTAATAAAAGAACTCTGATCCTTTTGCCTATAACTCCTCTAGTCTCTCCACATCCCATCTCCTCTGAAAAGTTGTAATATCCAAACTGAAATGCCCTATGATCAAAAGACACTCCAAAAATAGGCTGAACCACTAATGTGTCATCTATATTTACCCTTCTCCTAAAGACTTCTGGAACCCCTTTCTTGATTACTAGAACCAACTTGAAATTCATGCAGAGATTTCTTTGCTGTCTGAGGCCATATATGACATACTGAGTTAAAAATGTCAAGCAACTACTTGTTTGAGAAATTACAGTTTAGTTTCAATTATGATACTTACATTGTTTCAATCAGTAAATATTATAGTGTCTACTGTTCTAAAAATGAGGCAACTAACTTGCCTGAGAGCATAAAACCAGGAGGTAGCCTGGTCCACATTCTAAAGGTCATCAGTTATTCCAATTACAGAGTTTAGGCAGTAACTGAGGACTATCTAAGAACTGGTGGATTATGGGATAAAAAAGATGCCACAGCCAGTCATAACCATCCAGTTTTCTATAGTAATTGTCTCTGATTTTTCCCAGTTATTCTCTCCTGAACCTAATTTAACTAGTCTATTGATCTTTCAACTTCACTGAAATAGCTCATGCTGAGGTAAGCAAGGACCTCCACACTTAAATCCAATCAATTCTCAGAACTCACGTTACTTGAATTATCATCATTGTTTAACCCAGGTGACCATTTTCTACTCTTTTAAGATACTTTTTTCCACTTGATTAGAAAGTCAGTACCTTTTCTTGATTTGTATCCTGTCTCACGGATTGGTCCTTCTGATCTCCTTTACTGGTTCCCTCTTCATCCCTGACTGTTAAAGTTCAGTTGTCCAAGGCTTAGCTCCCAGATCGCCTTTCTTCTTTAGATTCATTCTTAGGTGAACTCATCCAGTTATGTGGCTTTAAGTGTCAGGGACTCTAAAATTCCTATTTACAGCTCAAACCTTTCTGCTGGAACTCCAAACGTGAATAACCAAATGCCTGTATGCCAGTTCAACTTCAATGCTTAAGTCACACAAATTTAGCATGATGAAACCCCAAATTCCTGATTTTTCCCTCAATCAGACTTCTGTTCCAGGATTCCCCAAGTCACTAAATGACTTCCTTCCAGTTACTAAGGTCAATATATTTAGAAGTGTCTTTAATTTCTTTTTCTCTCACACCTCACATTCAGACCATCAGTAAAATCCTGTCGTTGTGTGATCAAATTAAATCCAGAATCCGACCACTATGTACCATCACTGCTACTGCCCAGGTAGTATTACATTTCCACACTACAATTATTCCTCTAAGGAAATAATACCTTATAGACTATCCTTATCACAATGGAAACTCTGAAATTTAAGTCAAATCATTCATCTCTTCTGTTCAACATTCTTATCTCTACTGGATCCCCAACTTAATTATAAGTAAAAGCCAAACTCCTTACACTGATCAGCAAGGCCTTACATCTTTCCCTACCACTTATGACTCTGATTTTATCTCCTTGTTGCTGCTTTTGCTCCAGCCACACTGCCTGTTTTGTTATTCCTCAGACACTAAACAAGCTCCTGCCCCAAGCCTCTATACTTACTCTATTCTTCTTTGAATGCTCCTCTTCCATGCTGTGATCTGGATGTTTGAGTCCCTCTAAATTTCAAATGCAGAAATCTATCCTTAACTGATAGTACAAAAACGCAGGGCATCTGGGAAGTAAATAGGTCATAATGGGTGAAACCCTTACAAAAGAAGTCCCAAAAGAGCTGCTTTGCCCCTTGGTGCTGTGAGGACACAGCAAGAAAATGCAGACACAGAACCTGCCAGCACCTTGATCTTGACTTCTTAGTCTCCAAAACTGAGAGAAATAAATTTCTGTTGTTGCAAAGCTATTCAGTTTACAATACTTTCTTAGAGCAGCTGGAACAGACTAAGACACACCAATTATCTACATGGCTTATTCCCTAAGTACCTTCAGAGGCCCTCTCTGACCATCTAATATTTGAATTTACCCATTTAGTTTTTCTTATCTATTTCCCCTACTATGCTGTAAGTTTCATAAGGCTAAGGTTTTGTTTTATATGCCGGCCAACTCTCAGTGCTTAAAATCCAATAGGCACCAACTAAATCTCTGTTGAATGAACAAGCTGATCAGCGCCCAAAGCCAGGTCACCAGTCTGAGTAACCTACCTACTTTGTTCTGTTACCAAAATCTGGCTAATCACCAAGAGACTGCTTGGCTCCAGCTTGAAAATTACACATTAAAACCTTTAAACAGACTGCATTTATCTTTACCAAATATCTGGTTCCCTGAAAGTCTTCCAAGAAAGTGAAGATTAAAAGCAAAGAACTTGTTCGATTTCTCTGTTTAGAAAGAAGTTCCTCTGGTTTTCTTTCTAATTTCAACACACTTGGACAGAGAAACAGATGAAAATAATTTTCTGGATTCTTCTTTTCAAATTCTTTGACAAAGAGTCTTCTTGAATACTTATGCTTCTCTGTTTTCCCATCTTTGCTCATAAAGATAAGAGGTCTACGATTCACACTGCCTAATTAACTGCAAATTAAATTGCATGAGATTTATAAGTGAAAACTCTATGAATGGACATGCAAATCTAGATTACACAATCTAAATTTTAAACTTAAAGGAGATTAATTTCCACATATAGTTGGAAAGCATCTTCAAGATTTTTGAAAGGTTATCTATTAGATTCTCACTAGCTACAGAATTTATCAATCCCAATAAATTCTAAATATTCTCAGTATCCAAGGGATTGTCAAAAGTTAGTCTTCAGGACTAGCATAGCAGTGCAACTCTGCAATCCCAACACTCAGGAAGCTGAGGTAGAAGGATTGAGAGATGAATACCAGCCAGGATACATAGTGAGAACCTGTCTCAACCCAAAGACAAACAAAAAGTTACTCTTCAAACTTGTAGTTTCACTAATTATTGTTACACATTTGCATCATCATTTACTTTGAAAATGAGGTATATTTTGTCTCTGTAAGAAGTGGCATCAGGTGACACAGTTATAAAATTATAACTTGTAAAAATTGTTAATTGTACAGTACCAGGGCAACCTAGCAATCTTTTTATTCAGTAATGGAATGAAAATGTTTGAAAATTAAATATCCCATTTAATTGTTCAATTTAAATGGAAAATTAAATTTTCATTTAAAAGTTCAATAGTTCAGGCTGCAGTCCTGGCTCAAGTGGTAGAGCGCCTGCCTAGCAAATGCGAGGCCCAGAGTTCAAACTTGGGTAACCCCGAAAGAAAGTTCAATAGTTTACCCAAATTTATAATAGCCTATGAAAAAGTGTGTATTTCATATCTACTCATGTGAAGTGTGCCTTTAATGACAACTGTTAGTAAAGTAACTTTTTTTTACACCCATAATCTATTTAGAGCATTTATGAAAGACTCCATCGGATCACGTGACATTCTTTCGCTCTCTAATCCTGAAATGAATGAACTGTCATCTTCTACTTGGCACTGGATTTTGGAAGCTTACTGGATAAACACCCTTACTCACCCAAGGTAATAGCCCAAGCTAAAAAAAAAAGAAGAAGAAGAAGAAGAAGAAGAAAGAAAGGAAACGAAACGAAACGAAAGGCAAAAAAAAAAAAAAAATCCCTGCGTTACTGGCAGGACTGCTCTTCCAACTGCACCCCAAGTACCCCGACTGCCCGGAAAGCTTCAGAGCTTTTCCTATGACAATACGCCAGGACCAACCAGGTAGAAGTTTCCAGTTCCCCCAGATATCTAAGCTGTGCTACGAACTCCGATCTAACAGGCTAAGGAGATTGCAAAATGCAGTGCGAGAAACACTGCAACACCGCCGCTGGGCAAAAGGCACTCGTTTGCCGGGGAAAGAGCCAGATGACACAAGATACATGGAAGCGGGAAGAAGACAGTTTGGGTGAGACATGGTTACTCTCCCCCATTCAGGGAGGCAGAAAAGGAAAGGATAGGATTTAAAAAAAAAAAAAAAAAAGATCTACTCATACCACTCTTTTTCCTCCAGCACACCTGGGCGGGGGGGTGGGGGAGAAGGATCGTCCCCAAAAGCCAGAGCAAAGAGAAAGTATCGGCAACAAGGCACCGTCCAGGCCGACAAGGAACTAGAGAAGGTGCAGCGGGGGTGAGGGACTGGGGAAAGCGGACAGGTCCTCGCGAGGCTGGAAACTCGAGGGTGCACTAGGCTGAGCCCAAGGGCCCAAGTCCCCGCCCGCGTCCGCGCGCTCCTTCCTTCCGCCCGGCCCCGCACGCGCCTCGGCGCTTACCTGCTGCACCCCGAGGAAATGGTAGAAGTTGAGCTGCACCTCCTCCACCAAGTCGAACAACTCCAGGTCTTCGCTCTCCCAGCCGCGCGCCGACCCCACGGCCGCCAGCAACAGCAGCAGCAGCAGCAGCCATAGCCGAGGCGGTGAGGGCGGCCCAAGCCGGAGCCCGCGGCGCTGAGGGAGCGGCGCCGACCGGGAGCGGGGAACCGACATCGCGCTGGGCACAGAAAGGTCACCCGCCGCGCAGGACGGCCGGCCGAGACCGGGGACGTGGCGGGCAGCCCCTGCCGTGGGAGCAATGCCTGTCAGTCAGAAGCGCGGGCAGCGGGCCCCAGCCGACGGGAACGCAGGGACTGGAGGAGCAGGCGGCCGAGCTTGCGAGTGCGCGGGCGGGGCAGCAGCCGGCTCGCCCTTCCGTGGACCCTCGCCACAGGGCCTACGAACAGCTGGAGAGCCGGCGCCGGCACTGAGGGTGCCGAGGGGAGAGGCTTTCCCTCGCCGCAGCCTATCCCAGGCCTCGCTTCCGGTGACGTCAGGTCTCCTAGCAACTGCGGGGAGGGGGCGGGGCCGGAAGTAGGGACGCCTATGGCGCTGGAGCTGGGCCTCTGGGTTGCTGGAACACAGAGAGGTACTTGCACACGTGTTTACCCAAGTTAAGATACCACACATCTACTTGGAACATCCGGCGTATAAGATTTCCCTCGAAATTGCTCCCGTCTTTCTCTCCCTCTAAGGTATTGAACATTAAAAGCATATTTGAAGCCTGATTTATTGATTATGGGTGATCCATAAATTTTCATTATATCATCAGCGAAGATAGAAGTAAATTGAATCAGTGTGTAAAAGGGACAAATGTAGTGATTAGTGTCGTGTCTGTTTGAGAAAATAAACGGAATTCAAGACAAAGTATACTTCTAATTATGAATTAAGATTTACAGTCATACAGCTGGGCACCGGTGGCTCACTCCTGTAATCCTATAGGACAACTCAGGCGGCAGAGATCAGGAGGATTGAGGTTCAAAACCAACCCCAGGCAAATAGTTAGACTCTATCTTGAATAAATAAATAAATAAATAAATAACCATCTCACACACACACAAAAGAAAAAGGGCTGATAGAGTGGCTCAAGTGGTTGCAGTGCAGGCAGGAAGCCCTGAGTTCAAGTGTCATGCCACCAAAAAATAAAGATTAAAAAAAAAGAAATTACAGGCATATACTATAAAAGAAGCAGTTTGGTAATATTCCTAATAGTGAGTTAATCTTCATCTTAAGAAAAATGTAGTCTATCCAATTTTTGTAAATGTCACAATGTACCCCCTTACAACAATATGATAAATAAATAATAAATAAGAATTGGTTAAAAAAAAAAAGTCTATCCACCTTAGCCCATCTCCAGTTACTGGTCTTTTCCTAATGGAGGTCTGTTTTTA
Source organism: Castor canadensis (assembly GCF_047511655.1). Taxonomy (NCBI): domain Eukaryota; kingdom Metazoa; phylum Chordata; class Mammalia; order Rodentia; family Castoridae; genus Castor; species Castor canadensis. Next base: position 75,202,651 of record NC_133400.1, on the reverse strand, counting down.
AAGCCATACAGGCTGAAACTCTCTTCCAAACATCTCACCTAGTTTTGCATTGTTTCCATCCAGTCTCGTTTTAATTTTTTTTCTCCACTACTATTGTCCTCTGTATGAGCTTTGTCTTAGCCTTCTAACGTTTCTCGTCCCTTGCTCTGATTGCAGTAGCAAAAGAGAACAACAACAAGGCTTGCTTATATAACTCAGAGTGCTAGCCTGGTTTTGAAAGTGTGGCGTTTGTTTTTTCCTTCTTAGATCTGGCCACCTAAATCAAGCTCAATAAGGTAATAATAAAGTTACTTTTGCTCTCATAGTAAGAATACATTATGTTTGGTAAAGGTTAGAAAAACACTAAGAAGCAAATCTTAGGAAGTATCATGGAATTTAAATATATTTGTAATAAAGTCATAAATGAATGCAAGTGTATCTTGCTTGAAAATATATGTTTGAATTAATCACTTGCTGGGCCTATAAAACAAAATATGTTAGACTGGATGACTTAAACAACAGACATTTCCCACAATTCTGGAGGTAAGAAATCCCAGTTCAGGGTGCCAGCATACTCAGGTTGTGGTAAGGACCCTCTGTTTTGCAGATGACCACCTTCCATATCTTCACATGGTCAGAGAAGAGTAAGGGTACAGACAGAGATATTTCATTTCTCCTATAAAGGCACTAATCCTTCATGGGGACTTTACCCTCATAAGCCCACCTAATCACTCACCCCCCACCCCAAATACTATGACATTGGAGACATCATAGAGATATCATGGTGACAAAAACATCAGTCCACAGTAAGAGATACTACCTTTTCTAACCCAGGCAACTGAGCACAAAGCAAAGTGCATGGCAGTTGAATTGAATCCTGTGAATTCCTCCTTACCACATTCCCCTTACTATAGCTTTTAATTTTTTTCCTATATCAATATTCTTAGAGTGAAAGTCGTCATTGCCAAAATTAGGTTACTGTTTATTCAGTGAGTAAAACATAAAAATAATATGAAAGTAGTAAAAAGCAATTCTTTTGCTAGCATACATCTTCTCTCATTTTGATCATTGATTAAGTGCAATATGACATATGAAATTGGTGCCATATTGCTACAAATCTGTGAGTCTTCCCCTGATCTTTTAGCAGACAGTCTATTATTTCCCTCCTGAGCTCTACCCCTATACTCTCCAGAAACAGGGACCTTACTCCATCAAGAGGAAGCCTACCCTTTCTAAGGCCACGCTGAAACAGCAGTAGAGTTGTCTATTCAGTATAGTGCTTCTCACTGACAAAACAGGCATTGCTTTGAAGACTTGTCCTGTCCGGGTCCAATAATACTCGTCTACTCTAAGATGATGCTCTTGCTGGTCCAGGTCCTTGCAAAGATCACAGTCCACGTTTAGACTCCTAGTTTGGCATCTTCTCATGTTTACTTGTTGTGCCGCAAAGGACAATACAATTGAATATGTCCTCTTTTGCTGACACTTCAACTAAGTGAGCTGACAATTATTAACGGTTTTTTCTTCTCTGGTAACATTTGCTGATTCTAGAAATAAACTCATCAAGTTTTGCCAGGGCAGAGGGACTTGACACAGGTAAAGAGAAAACAGTGAAATGTTCACAATCATGTGAGTTGTAAAACTGATTGGAAACACAAAGAAGCCCCAAACATACAGCCAGAAACCCCAAACATATAGCCAGGTTTCACATAGTACATTGCTCAATCCTAAAGTGGTGCAGGAGGTTGAGGGGCTTGATGTACAGAGTAAAATCACCCCACATTCCACCCATATGTATAAAACTAGCTCTACCTAGAAGGAAGAACCTGCTTAAAATACACAAGCATTTTCCGTAGTCAAGACGTGCAATTATTTATGAAGTTGTGTGAACAAGAGACTGAAGATTAAGTTTAAAACCTCTCAAAGGCAGAACTAAATCTCTAGGGCAGAGGTGACAAGCACCTTACTGGGTTTCTATCTAAAGCTCAGAGGAATCATGAAGAACAGAGAGAAACCGGAAGACTGATTCTTACTAAAACTACAAACTAGTCCCAACCCAGCTCAGCCCTGATTGGTCTGAGGTAAGCAGACCCTCATCCTCTTTGCCTACTTTCATTTCCAGAGTAAAATAATATCATCCATATTGTCTATAGGTTTTTACATAAAAATCTGGCATATGGTAAAAAAAATTATGGGATTTGAAGAGAGTAGGAAAATTTAACTAATAATGAGAAAAGTAGATAATAGAAGACACATAGATAAGGTAGATGTTGGAGTCCACATAAGAACTTTAAAATAACTATTATAAAATAAGCAGTAGGTTATAAAATAGAAGAAAAAATGTATAAAATGGATTAAAAGATACAGAATTTTAACAGAGAATTGGAATCCACAAAAAAGAATGGAAAAATCTTGAATTGAAAAATATAACATTTGAGATCAAGAATTGATGGATGAGTTTAACAATAGACTGGACATAACAGGACAGAGGATTAGTGAATTTGGAAATAAGAAAAACAAAATATCCAAACTGAAGCAAATGGAGAAAAAAATAGAATGGAGACAACAGAACAGAGCCTCAAAGGCATGTGCACAAAGAATAAAACCAGCATAGGTTTAACAGGAGTCCTAAAATAAACAGAAGAGAGAGAGAAAGAGGCAGAAACAGTTTGAACAGAAACTATTTGAAGAGGTAGTAACCAAGATTTTATAAAAGTAATGAAAGATATAAAACCACAGACAAAAAAAATTAATTCAAACTGGATTATAGACCTAAATTTAAGAGTTAAAACCTACAGAACTCTTACATGAAAAAACAGGAGTTAATCTTAGTGACTTTGAGTTACTCAATGATTCCTTAGACATGACACCAAATATATAAATGCTTAAAGAAAAAAGTCATAAGTTGGACTACAAAGAAATTAAAAACTTTTGTGTTGCAAGCAATATTACCATGGAAGTTAAAACACAACCAAGAAAACATTGACATTCAACCAAGACAACCAAGAAGATACTTGCAAATCATACACCTAATTGGAAACTTACATTCAGAATATGTAAAGAATTATTTACAAGTCAACAACAACAAAAACAAACAAAAAACCCCAAGTAACTTCATTTTTTAAATGGGAATGTAAATAGGCACTTCTCCAAAGAACATACACAAATGGCCAATAATAACAAAAAAATGCTCAATATCTTTGTTCATTAAGGAAATGCAAATCAAACTATAGTGAGATATTACTTCACACCCATTATGATAGCCATAATAAGAAGTGGTAGTGAATATGCAAAGAAATTGGAACCCTCATACATTGTTCATGGGAATGCAAAATTATGCAACCCCATTGGAAAAACAGCTTGGCAGTTCCTTGAAAGGCTAAATATAGAGTAACTATATGACTCAATAATTCTACTCCCAGAAAAATGAAGGCATATGGCCACACAAAAACTTGGATACAAATATTCATAACAGCATTATTCACAATAATCAAAAAGTCGTAAACAACCGAAATGCCTATCAACTGATGAATGGATAAACAAAATGTGGTGTGTTCACACAATGGGATTATTATTATTCCCAATGTTATAATTATTCAGCAATAAACAGAAATGCAGTATGGATGCATGTTACCACACAGATGACCCTTCAAAATACCATGCCAAGTAAAAGAAACCAATCACAGAAGATCATGTATTATATGATCCCATTTGTATGAAATGTCCACAATAGACAAATAAGCAATAATTAGTGATTATTTAGGACTGGTGACAGGGAAGGTTAAAGACTGACTGCAAATGGGGATGGGATTCCTTTTAGGCGGTATGAAAATATTCTAAAATTAGGTTATGGCTTCGTAACTTTTGAATATACTACAAAATCATTGATTTTTATCCTTTATATGGTTGACTTGTATGGTATGTTAGGTACATCTCACTAAAACTGCTCTTTAAAAAAAAAAAAAAGAAATTCAACCACTCAGATATAGTAAGCTCAGCAAGCCTCAAATGCAACAAAACAAACCTAAATATATAATAAACTATGGAAAAGCTTATGGAATGCAGTGATGACAACAACTTCAAAGAACATTTGTAGCCTTAAATGTCTTAAAGAAGAAAGGCAGAAAAATTAAGGAGTTAAGTTAGAGAGTTATATAAATAACCGTAGGATAAGCTTCAGTGAAGGTTTCAATGAGGACATCTAATTGTTTTCAACATGATGTTTATGCAAGTGAGCTAGGAGCATATCAGCTCATATATGGTTAAAGAACTTTCTTTTGGAAACCAGTGGCTCACACCTATTATCCTAGCTACTTGGGAGGTTGAGAGTGGGTGGATTGCAGTTCGTGGCCAGTCTGGGCAAAAAAGTTCAGGAGACCCCATCTCAAACAGTGGGCACAGCAGTGTGTGTCCGTCATCCCAGCAATAAGCGGGAAGCATAAAGTAGGAGGATCACAATCCAGGCCAGCCTGGGCAAAATGTAAGCCTCTCTCTCCAAAATAACCAGAGCAAAAATGGTTGGAGGTGTGGCTCAAGCAGTAGAGTACCTTTCTAGCATGTAAGCCCTGAGCTCAAAACCCCAGTTTTGCCAAGAAAAAGAAGAAGAAAAGGATTTTCTTTTTAAATTTCATGTTTTGTTAGGCTCTGGTATTGGTAAGGTTAAAGATGTGACTCTGAGAGTGTATGGCTAAGATGTGAGGAGAGGAGGGATAATCCAGGGTATTGTATGGGTCATTTACATAGCGGTTGATGGGAGGAGTTCTGTTCTCATTACATAAGAACTTGAATACTTTAACAGCCATTACTTTCCAGTCAGGAATGAAAAAGAGTACTGGTTATTTAATAACCCATACAAGGATTCAAAGAGACTTAAATAAACCATCTGATAGTCTAGCCCTTGCAACTATATTGAACAGAATTGAATATAATACCTGTTATAGCTAAAACCCAAACTTCTCTTAAAATAATCACTAGTGGGCTATTCATTTCATGATTTAGAATTATCTGGCTCTCATTAAATCTTGAAATGTTCTCATTACCCTCTATAGGGCTGTTTCTCAAATATAGGGACTTGTAGTTCTAAGATAGCATTATTCTTTAATGGAATATTATCTTCACTTGGTAATTTATTTATCCAAACACCATTCACAAACTTATATTGAGTTGACAAAGGTTAGAAAAATATTGTTTTGGGAAAGTGCCTCCTTGGGAAATAATCCCTTTTGTGTACAGTATTGAATTTTAATCATTTTGAAGATCCTCATAAATAAATGCAGATGTTCTTTATGTTATAAATAATAAATATATTTCTAACATGTTGACACTACGGTTTTTCACTTCCCTGAATAATGTACTACTTACTCAAATAATCTCACAGTGAATATGAACACAGGTTCTAGAGTCAGACTGACTAAATTTGAATCCTGGATCTCCCTCTTACGAGCTGGATGATCTCTGTGTTTGTTTCTAAATCTCTAAAATTAAATAGTACTTCTACCCTACCAACATCATAAGGTTGTTTGGGGAATTACATGAGAGAAATAGTGCAGGTATGGTGTACAGAAATTGCTATTTAAATGCTACTATAATTTTTGGGGCAATGTCCATCTATATAACATTAAGGTTTCCATAAAGAAATCATATCACTTTGTAAATGCTTAGATGTAGTCCTTAAAGGCATTTGTTATCAGACTTGGGCTCTGATTGCACGCTTCACCAGAACTTTATTCAATTACTTACTTGCTCAGGATGGTGGGAGGCAAGACTGTCTTTACAAAATAATGGCTACTTGAGAGAGCCAGTTAAATTTTTTTGTTGTTCCAAGTCCATAAGAACATATTATTCATGATTTTTCCTCCTAAATTCAGCTTAACGTTAAAACAGTAGATCCTGAATTAAGAGCATGTACCAAACTAAACCAAAGTAAGGGAAAATACTCACTGAAGTAGCTCTGTGTTTTCAGACAGTGATGTTTTCTGTTTCTCTTGGACTTTAGAGTGTATCAAGTAAAATCCATGTTAAAAGCTTCTTTCTTCTAACATCTCCTACAGTCCAGGATTATCATTAATTTTTCAAAAGTTTGTGGTAACTTATTTCGATCACTTTTTAAGATTTATCCTTTAACCAACCCAGACATTTTCTCCTACAACTCAGTTCGGCTCAGAGCACAGCCATTGCTGTATTTTCCACATATACAAAGGCTCCAATTAGTCTGCAAAAGAAAATTTTAACAGACCTCTTCATCATCTTTTCTTTCAGGCTGAACAGCTTGGCTCTGGCATTCTGCCTTCAGGCCCTAATATTGTTTGTGATGCCAAATTGGAACACAAAGAAAAACAGTACAAAGTTGCTGTTTACTTCTATCAATAGGCCCCAACTAAGGCATTAGGCTATGTATAGAAATTCAATGTTCTCATAAATGTTTATTATTAAATTTACTGAAAGGAGGCAGAATTCTTTATAATACTAAATTAGCAACACATCCAACATGGAAACAAATAGAAATAGACAAAGGGAAACTCTGTTCCCAGTAGTAAAATATGGGAAATTTCAATTTGCTGTCTCAAATATGTTGTATTGTACCCATTGAACCAAATCATAGGGCCGAAGCTTCATCTTTCTCCACCTCTAATATATAATGCTCTGCTATTTTTGCTTACCATGGAAAGGGTTTTAGTGCCAAGACTGCATGATTGGTCTTACAAGTTATAAAAATAAAAAATAAGAATGATTTCACCACCAGGGGGCAAACAACATTTCTGTAGGTGTAGGATATTTTTAACATTCTGAGGGAATTATCTTATGTGAAAGCATAGTTTACTATTGTTAGAACTTCAATAGTTTCAAGGTAAGAGATACTAACTCTAATGTGAACCTTTAAATTTAAAGAAAAATTGTGTTTATAAAAAAGAAAATAACACAAGTTATCATGAACCAGATGCTCTTTCATTTTCTAGAATTTTTAGATACTTAAAAGGAAAATGACCACAGGACATGGTGGCACATGCCTGTGATCCCAGCACTTGGGAGGCTGAGGCAGGAGAACTGTGAGCTAAATGCTAAACTCTGTTCAAATAAAAGAAAAAAAGAAAACATTTTCTTATTGTTTTTTCATTCATAAACTTACACATAAGGAAGAAAAAGTATAGCTGGACTTTTGAAATGCTTTCTGTATGCTCAGGTTTATATGGTGTTAGTTCAGATTTATTTTGACCTATTGTTTTTCTAAGCATGTATTTCAGCTTAGCTTTTTTGTTTAATATTATCTCATATATTCTCAGGTCTATACCACATCCTAAAATTGGGTTCCCTAACTCATGTTTTGGTTAATGCTTTACCATTTATTAATTTTCCAACTGAGAAGAAAATAACTGATAAGCATATCAAATTATAAATTATCCCTCCCAAGACCTTGTTACCACTGACTTTACTTAGTAAATACTAGAGTACCAGAGTTACAAATAAACAATAAGCAAAATTCTCATTAAATCATTGGTAAAAGATAATAATAAGAATCATGGTGAAAAAATTTGGTTCAACATGTGTAAGTCCTGTCTTGTGAAGTTTTATGACATTTGATTACTTTTGACTTATAAATTATTAAAAATAGTAGTAACAGAAGCCAAACTTAGAGTTTTGAAATCAAGGTATCTGTGGTATAAGGAGAACCACATTTTACTCCTTGGCTCACTTTCTTTTCCCTCTTCCTGCTCATAAGTACCTGCTAAGACCACATTCCCCTGAATGGATGATAATCGAGCCATTATTTCAAATTTGGGCTGGAGGAGAAAGAAGATGCCACAATGTTCTTGCAAGATCTGTCATTTGTTCTCTCCCTTTATTGCTTACTCCATGCATGGTTGTTCTTTTCACTGGCAGTCTCCAGCACCAGGTTGTCACCAGTGGCTGCAGCATTGAGGCAGACATTGCTGTGTGTGCATCTATCAAGTATTTTTATTCAGATGAAACCATATTTGAAATATATATTGAAAAAGAAGTTGCAAAAGGTCAATGTTTAGTATTCATTTAAAGGCACACTAAATAGCTTTCTGGGACCTACCCATCTGCTGGTATGTTACTGATGGAGAAAAATTTAGAGATAAAGGGATTTTGTGTGTGTGTGTGTTGCTGATTTTCTTTTTTTAAAAAAATTGTTTAGTGCAAATGGATGGAATAAAGTGCGTCCTTGACTGTTTGCTAGTCACCAACTGCTTAAAAGTTAAACTTTTCACTTTGGTACTATTTGACTGTATTAGTCACCTCAGTGCATCTCCTCAAATCTTCGTCTTTCATGTAAACTAGCCTCAGTCAAGCAGCAGTCCCACACTGGCTTCGCGTGGCCCTCTGCAAGTACATACTAACAGCAGCTTGCCTTGGGCCAAATTTTCTTATATCTTTGCTGCTGGCAAGTGGTTGTCAGTAAAATGTTATCTAGCATTTCCTTAAAAACTTAAGCATATTACAGAGTCTCTTTAAGGTAAAGACATTTTCACAATGAGTGAGAAAAATGCCCAGACTATAGAGAAAGTCATCCATGGCAAATGATGTTTGGAAATCTTTTCATCATCACATGATTTTTTTTTTTTTTTTTGCCAACAATGATATGTGTCACTGACAAAAATGTCTCATCTGGATCGTTAAAAAACTGTTTAAAGTCTTCCAAATGAAGTGGATCAAAAAAAAAGCTGTTTATTTTAAATATTTTTAAAACTGACTTTTCAATTAGTTTGCAAGAACAGTGACTTAATATAAGGAAAGGTAGAAAATTACTAAGCTAAGTTTTAGCAAAATCTTTTGTGGGGTGACAACCAGGGTGCTGTAGCATGCACAGGAGGCTGAGGCAGGAGGGTCACTTGAACCTGGGAATTGGAGGTCAGCCTGAGTAAGATAGCAATATTCCTTGCTGGAGCAAACAAACCAAAAAACCCATCTAAGTATCTAAATAAATTGAAATTAGAAATAGACTTTCACTTTATCACAGAAGGTTCAACTAAATTTCAAAAATAAAACACCATTTTTAAAATCATAATGAGTTTCAACAAAAATAGTCATATTCTTCATTTTGGGATAAAATCTTGCTTTATCAAATACTTCCTGATACAATAATTAAAAGGCTAGTTTAAGACTAATTTATTTTTAAAACCCATTTTGTCCATTGCCTCATTTTCAAATATAGTCTCAAAATGTTTACTTTTTCCTTATTTTTAGTAAGCCAGCTTTACTTTCAAGAATAAATGAAGTATGATTTTTTTGTTTGTTTGTTTTGAAATGCTGCAGATCAAACTTGGGCCTTGCACATGTCGCACAAGCACTCTATCACCAAGCCACATCCCCATTTCATGGGTTTTTGAGACAGAATCTCACTATGTAGTTCATGCTGGCCTCGATCCTCCTGCCTCCGCCTCCCAAGTGCTGGGATTACAGATGTGAGCCACCACGCCCGAGTAAAGTATGTATATTTATTTAACTTTTGATTGAAAAGCCTCATGGCTTCCTATCATGCTTAGAATAAATTCCAGTTGGCCTCTGTCTAACTTCTGCCTCATCTTATACTATCCTCCCTCTCTGTACACCAAACTCATCTTTCTTGGGGCCTTTATACTGCTCTGTTCCAATGCTTTCCTTCCAGATCTTTCATCACTGGCTTCTTGCTTTCATTTGGGCCTGCATTTAAATTCCATCACTTCAGATAGGCTTATTCTAACCTAGTGATGTTTTACATCACTACCTTATTAAACTCTCTATGTAGCACTTACTAATATGGGTTATTTTCTCTGTTCATTCATTATTTGTATAATTGTCTGACTCGTTCATAGAATGCAAGCTTCATAATATTGGGAACTTGGTCTTCTTCAAACTTCTAAAGAGTGCCCGGCCTATATTAAACTTTTAACTATTGTTGAATTTAAAAACAAAGATTGTTTTTCCTCTGTGAGAATGATAACCTACCATATATGGGTCAATTCCCAAGCAAAAAAATCAAGAAATGTGGCGAATTGTCCATAGTCAAGCCATCCAAGTATTGACATCTCAGAGTCCCTTACTACTTCCATGACATAGTCCATATTTCTCCATGTGTGAGCCTTCAATGGTAAAGAATGTGGCATCGATACAAATCCTGGGTTGCATTGTGCAACAAGTTTGAGCTGACTCATTTTGACCACTATGCTCTAAACTATTTTTTTTCTTTTATTCATATGTGCATACAATGTTTGGGTCATTTCTCCCCCCTGCCCCCACCCCCTCCCTTACCTCCCACTCCGCCCCCTCCATCTCCTCCCCACTCCCTCAATACCCAGCAGAAACTATTTTGCCCTTATTTCTAATTTTGTTGAAGAGAGAGTATAAGCAATAATAGGAAGGAACAAGTGTTCCTGGTTGAGATAAGGATAGCTATACAGGGAGTTGACTCACATTAATTTCCTGTGCGTGTGTGTTACCTGCTAGGTTAATTCTTTTTGATCTCACCTTTTCTCTAGTTCCTGGTCCCCTTCTCCTATTGGCCTCAGTTGCTTTTAAGGTATCTGCTTTAGTTTCTCTGCATTGAGGGCAACAAATGCTAGCTAATTTTTTAGGTGTCTTACCTATCCTCACCCCTCCCTTGTGTGCTCTCGCTTTTATCATGTGCTCATAGTCTAATCCCATTGTTGTGTTTGCCCTTGATCTAATGTCCGCATATGAGGGAGAACATACGATTTTTGACTTTTGGGCCAGGCTAACCTCACTCAGAATGATGTTCTCCAATTCTATCCATTTACCAGCGAATGATAACATTTCATTCTTCTTCATGGCTGCATAAAATTCCATTGTGTATAGATACCACATTTTCTTAATCCATTCGTCAGTGGTGGGGCACCTTGGCTGTTTCCATAACTTGGCTATTGTGAATAGTGCTGCAATAAACATGGGTGTGCAGGTGCCTCTGGAGTAACCTGTGTCACAGTCTTTTGGGTATATCCCCAAGAGTGGTATTGCTGGATCAAATGGTAGATCAATGTTTAGCTTTTTAAGTAGCCTCCAAATTTTTTTCCAGAGTGCTTGTACTAGTTTACATTCCCACCAGCAGTGTAAGAGGGTTCCTTTTTCCCCCTGCATCCTCGCCAACACCTGTTCTTGGTGGTTTTGCTAATGATGGCTATTCTAACAGGGGTCGATCACATTTTTTAAACTTGAAATTTAGCCTGTATGCCTAACCCTTACCCTGACGTAAATTTTCACTTCAGGTATCTGTTTTTCAACCCCAGAATTTGCTTTTGGATTTTAAAAATAATTTCTACCTTTTTAATGATATTTCCTATTTGTTCAAACATCATTCTGGTACTCTTTCTTTCTTTCTTTCTTTCTTTCTTTCTTCCTTCCTTCCCTCCTTCCTTTCTTCCTTTCTTTCCTTCCTTCCTTCCTTCCACTTTCTCTCTCTCTCTCTCTCTCAGCATGGTTTCCAATAGTTCCTTGAGTGCATTTTAAATAGTTCACCAAATAGTCTTTGTCTAGTTCACCACCTCCATTTCCTCAGGGACAATTTTTATTGCTTACATTTTGTCCTTTATAGAACCATACTTTCTTGTTCCTTTTCATTTCAACTTTTAGTTGAAAACTGGGAGTTTTATATTATATTATGTGGCATATGTGGAAATCAGATTTCCCTTTAAATCCCAGTATTTGGATTGCTGTTGGATGGTACTGTTGCTATTTACTTTTTAGTGAGTTTCCTGAATCAGTTCTCTAAAGTCTCTAGTGTGTGTGTATGTGCGTGTGTGTGTGTGTGTGTGTGTGTGTGTGTGTGTTTAATCTTAGAGGGCAGTTGATGATCAGCCATCTTCTTAAGTGCTTGGATGCAATCGTCTGGCAGCCTTTGCTGAGGGGCTTTGTGTGTACCGTGACATGCCTTCTTCATCCAGGCAGGCAGTTCACAAGTCATCTGTACCTTTGCTACAGAGCCTCATGGTTAGGCAGAGTTGGGAATTTAGGGCCTTCTCAGGTATTTCCTGGGCATGCACACATGTAGATGCATATTGTGGTCTTCTAATTTCCAAGGAATATCTTAGAACTCTTCAAAGAAGCCTTCTATAAGTGACTGATTTCCTACTTTTTGGTAGTGGTGGTGGTGGTGGTGACACAGGGTCTCATAGCCCAGACTGGCCTGGAACTGGCCAGGTAGCCTAAGCTGGTCTTGACCTTGCAACCTTCCTGCCTTCTCCTCTGTAGTACTGGGATGACAGGCATGCACACCATACTCAGTTTTTCATGTCAATTTCTTTTTGAGTCAGCTTATGATTTGTCCCAGCTGTTATCACTGCCTTAGGCAGCTGTGATATTCAGTAATTGCCACTGATTGTTTTCTGCACATACCCTTGGGGGAAAATACTATTCACACTGGATGAGCAACTGGGACTTTCCAGGGATCTGCTAGACAAGACACATAATAACAGTTATCTGGGAATATGTCTGAGAAGCTTTTCAACATTCTGTCTTTGCTAGGGACTGTTAGGTTGTTGGCTTTCACTATAATTGCAGGTTCATTTTCAAGGTTACTCTGGAGCTAGGGAGAGGAAGAAGGGAACAGGATAAGTTAAAATGCCATCCAGTCCAATGTTCTTCCCAGAATTTAGTTATTTTTTTTCTTAAATACACACACAAAATGTTGCATGCCTTTGTTAATTTCCAAAGTTCAGAAAATTTGTTTTTGCCAATTTTTTTTTTTTGGCCAGAATTTTGTTACTTTTATGGGGGAATGAATTTTCAGAGGTCCTTACTCTGCCATTCCTTTAATCTCTCCCCAGTTCCAATTATTATGTTTTGGGTTTTTATTTTGAATTATAGAATTACGGAATCACTTGTAATCGTAGGAAATGATACAGAGATCCCACATACATTTCAATCTATTTCTTCCAATGGTAGTACTGTAATACTGTATCCTAACCAGGAAGTCAATGCTGCTTATTCAGTTTATTAGATTTACTTGTGTTCCTATGTTTGTGTGTGTGTAGTTCTATGTGTTTATCACATGCATACTTTGTTAAGACACACAACAGTTCTACTACATCACTTATGCCAGGTTTTCATAGCTGGTAGTCACATGCCACTCGCCACTAAAAACCATCATCCCTAACACCTGGCAGCCACTAATTTGTTCTCTATGTCTTTAATATTGTCATTTCAAGAGTGTCCTAGAGTGTGTCATTCAATGAAATGTCATTTGTCAGGAAAAAGAAACAAAGGATTAACACATATCACAATTCAGATGAATCTTGAAAATATGCTAAATGAAAGAAGTCTACCACAAAGGAGCACAACTGGATGATTCCATTTACATGAAATGTCCAGAACAGACAGAACTTTAAAGACAGAAAGTAGATTAGCAGTTGACTAGATGGATAAGAGATGTAGAGTTTCTTTTTTGGGGTAATGAAACTGTTCTAAAATTAATTGTGCTGATGATTGCACAATTCTGAATATACTAGCAGCAATTAAATTGTATACTTTAAAGGGTTGAATTATATGGATGCGAAATATACTCAATAAAGCTGTTTTTAAAAAGAATGCTTTGTAAATGGAAACATACAGAACGCGACCATCTGCCTTATGATTTCAAAACAAAAGTTTGGTTCCAAAGAAAATATCTGGTATCAGAAATAGTGGGTTTGCATAATACAGTCCAGGAAAGTTTATAAGTAAGATATCATAGTTGAGTAGGACAAGCAGCCATGAGATATCACCAAAGGCTGAAGAGAATCTATTTTTGCTCTCTGGGGAGTCTAGATAGCATTCCTATTTACATAAAATGGGTGGGTCTCTTTTCATGTGTACTCCATGGATGAGATTTCTCAACTCTCTCCTCTGGGACTAGCCCCAAATGAGAGGGATGAGAAGGAGATGTTTCAGCTCAATTCAGATAAGATAATGTTTTATTAGAAGAGAAAGTAAGCAGCAATGATAGCAACACACACACACACACACACACACACACACTTACACACTTACACATGCTGAGGTTCATGGCTTCAACTGCATCTAGATTCACAGATAAAAACTGGGGCTCGGGGAGACTTTCTGTATTTGCATAGAGACTGAACACTCTCCTTTCATATGTGGCTCTTATCTTGTTTTCTGTATTCTTATTTTCTTCCACGTTAGGTCATTACAAACCATATTTGTAGGCATTACAAAATTCTTTTCTGGTGGAAATAGAGTGGCTTGTTCAACTATGGAATGCTGTCCCTTGATCAATGTTATCATGAATATTCACCATTGACATTCAGTAGAAGCAAACTTGATTGCAATTAGGATCTATAGATCAGTGTGTGACATAATTTCAAAGCTAGAAATATGAGAACTTGAAAATTTCAAAAAGAACTCCCTTAAAAATTTCAAAATAGCAAGAACTCACAATTTCTAAACTATGTAGCTTACTTAAGTGGAGAGAGAGAAGGAAATGGGAGAGGAGGGGAGAGAGAGAGAGTAAGTAAGTAAGCACACACAGAGAGCTGTTAAAGGTTATTTGTCATTATTGTGACTCTGGGTTCCTATCCATTGTGTATAGCACTTTCACATTAGAATAACAAACCTACATGAGTAACTAATTTTAAGCTACATGAGTAATTGATTCTTAACTGGCTGAACAAACTCTCACAGAAGGTTGCCTTCTCTGACTTTAGAGATATTAGCTACAGTACAAATGTTTCAGAAATACAGTATTTCATAAGTGTTGAAACAGGATTTGAATTTGCTCTTCAAACCAGGTTTGGCAAACTTTCTTTAAAGAACTAGATGTAGGTTTTGTAGCCCATATGGTCTCTGTTGAAACTAGTCTGCCCTCCCATGGTAGCTCAAAAATTGCTGTAGGCAATTTATAAATGAATAAGGCACGACTGTGTTTCAATAAAACTTCATGGATGCAAATTTGAATTTCATATCATTTTTAGGTCATTAAATATTGTTATTTTGATTTTTCTTTATTAAAAAAAAACTTCTTGACAGGTGCCGGGGCTCTTGCCTATAATCCTAAACTGGGGAGACTGAGATTAGGATTGTGGTTCAAGGCCATCCTGGGCAAAAAAGTTAGCAAGACCACATGTCAATCAATAGCTGGACACAGTGGTGCATGCCCGTCATCTCAAACTAAATGGGAGGCTGCGGTCAGGAGAATCATGGCTCCAGGCCATTCTGGGCAAAAAGGTTTGTGAGACCCCCATCTCAATGGAAAAAGTTGGATGTGATAGCCCATGTCATCACTGCGATGTCAGGAAGCCTAAAATAGGCAAATCATGGTCTAGGCCAGCCAGGGCAAAAAGTAAGACTCTGTCTTTGAAATAACCAGAGCAGAAAGGACTGGAGGTATGGCTTAAGCAGTAGAGCACCTTCCTAGCCAGCACAAATTCCTGAGTTCAAACCCCAGTACCAACCAAAAAAAGTTTTTTTTAAGTTCATGGGCTGTATGAAAATAGGCATAGGGACAGATTTGGCTTGCAGAGCTTAGTTTGTCAGATTGCTCTAAACTTCTGGAAGAGAAGACATCAGAGTCTGAGTGGCAGAGGTGTTTGGAACCCAGGCTCTGGAGATATGAGTTGGAATACTGCCTCTGGCACTTACTCACTGTATGACCTGTGATAAGCAATGCAACCTGGCTGAATCTCAGTGTTTTCGTCTGTAGACGTGAAAGAGGTAATAGCTGGTCATAGCTATTCCACAGAATTGTGGAAATAAAATGAAATAATGCATGTATGCTCAGCACATCTGAGGTCATCATGAATATAGTTACTAATATAATGAGCATCTTAAAAAGTGTCACAAAGCCTGCGTGTTCCTCAGAACTCTTATCTGTACATGGGAATTTTTTTGGTGGGATATTTATCAAGACAGCATATATCTGGCCAAAATGTAGACTGTTCTCTGACTTCTTTCTTATTTCTCATCTCTCCCATTGAATTTATCTGCAAAACATGTTTTCCATAATCTCAAGATATACCCAAAATCCGATCACTTCTCCACAACCATTGCCCAAACCATGTCACCATTAACTTCATCTGGTCTTTCTGGTCCCATTTTTGTACCGTTGATACCTCATCTCCACAGAGATGCTGTTAAAATACATCTCAGATTGTCTCATTCCTCAGTCTAAAATCCTCTGATTATTATCTCAGAGTAAAACCCCAAGTCCTTAGTAGGTTAGCCCTCTGATTTACATTCTCCCACCACAAGGCTCCCTTGGCCTCAACCAAGGCTCCCATGACTTTGCTATTCTTCAGATGTGTCTATCCCATTCCCAGTTCTCACTTAATATTTCTTGGTGTGTCTTTGTAGAGTGTTTTTTCCCCAGATAACAAAGTAGTTTCAATTTTACTACTTCCTTCAGGTCTCTGTTGAAATATTATTAGAAAAGCATTCCCCAACTCTCCTTACCTGTCTTACCCTACTTGGTGTTCTCACTACCACCTTCCATTATATTGCTTAGTTGATTGAATGCTTCCTGGTACTAGAACATGTAAGCTCAGGAGAGCAGACTTTGTATGTCTTGTTCACAGTTTTATCCTAGAGTCTAAAACAGTATCTAGTACTGAATAAAAGTTGTTGAGTGAATTAATAAGTGGATTTTTGCTGCCCTAAAAGATTCTTGTATTGATTAGATTGTATATAAATAACAGCAGCTAAAAAGGCAAGAATTAATTTACTTATTATCCCAGAATCTGGAGGGAGATGGTTAAGAGAAATGTCAGTTATTCAACCGAGCTTCCTCTACTTGTGGATCATGATTGCAGATGTAAATAGTCTAAGATAGCTCTCCACCATACATATTTCTAAGAAGCAGTGGAAAAGGGCTCTATCGAGCTGGACACGGTGGTGCACACCTGTCATTCCATGTACTTGGGAGATGAAGGCAGGAGGATAGCAAGTTCGAGGCCAGCCTGGACAAAGTTAGTGAGACTCTATCTCAAAAACAAAATGCAAAAAGAAGAGGATGAGTGCATGACTCAAGTGGTATAATGCTTGTCTAGTTTGTGTAAGGCTCTGGGTTCAATCACTGTACTGGCAAAACAACAAACAACAGAAAGTCAATTGAAGAGCACATTCTGTAAGCTGTACAAAGCATTGCCACTCACTTCCTATTGTAAAACCTAATCACATAACTACACTCAGTGTCAGAAACAGGTAGAAAATGAACTCTCTTCTGAATGGCTGTGGGTCAAGTGAAAAATCAGTAGTTCTATTTTTGTAAAGGGGAAGGGACACAATTATTGAGGGAGGGATTAGTCTTTTTTATACTTCTCTATATTTTTCCTTCCCTTCATTCCAAAAATGTAGCCAAAGCAGGAGTCCATCACTGGTTCATGATCCAAGTGTTAGAGTGACTACCTGGGAAGTCAATATTCCTTTGCTAGAGAAAGATGCTAAGAAAATGACTTACAGTTTAAGTTGGTTTATCATTTATATTGATCATTCATTTTCCTCAGGTTTCTTCTGATGTAGCCATGGCGGGCCAGCTTCGTGGGCCCTGTCCTGTGATGTCATACAGGCCTCATACTGGGTTAGTGCTCCACTACATTTCCATTTTGCATTGTGCCCTGAAAATTATATAGTGAGCCTAGAATCCTATTTTCAAGTTAAACTCTGCCCCAAATTGCAGTCTTTTCCTAGTTACCTAAGTAAAGAAAGGAAAGATGAGAGCCAGATATGGTGGTACACATCTGTAATCCCTGCACTTGGAAGACTGAGCCAGAACTGAGAGTTTAAGACTTGTCTGGCTACATAGCGAGAACTTGTCTCAAAAAAAAAAAAAAAAAAAAAAAGAAAAGAAAAAGAAAAGTAAAGAAGTAAAAAGATAAATTTTCCTATAAGACCTATCTCGTATGTAATCATTGTTTTCTTTACGGTTCCATTGTTTCATCCCAGCCAGCGTGAAGGTCTTTTAGCCATGTGGTGGGTCCTTTTCAGCTCTGCTAATAATAAGAAAGCTTGCTTTCTTTCTGACCTGATTAAGTGTTCTGGACTCCCATTGTACCTTCTCTGCCTCAGATACAGAATCTGTCATTTCCCTCAAGGTTTCCTGGTTCTTTTAATGGAAAATGATATTAAGGACCAAAGTCCAGGCTGTAAAGTGACATATCCAGCTTGCATTGAAGGGGTTACATTGTTCCCAGGCCACTTCAGTGGCAGAGCTAGACAGTATCCTATCTTTATCTGCTTTTAACTTGTTATTTGGAAAAAATTAACAGTAAATACTCATATATTCTTCCTAAATTCATCTGTTATTAATATTTGGTCACATTTGCTTTATCTGTGTCTCTTTTTGTGTTTGCATAGACTTACTAATTTTAGCATTGTCCATGCAATTAATCTTAACCCAGTGAAACTAAATTACAGAGATCACGAATGTTAATTCTTAAATATTTCAATATGTATTTCTGAGGAAATACACAGCACATAAAATAATAACGTTGTTTTACATTATGAAATCCAAGAAACTTCACACTGACACAATCCTTTCATCCATCAGGAAATCCAGTTTAACATTTTCAATTTGCCCTGACAATATCTTATCTCATGGCCCCTCTCACTTCAAGTCTAGGCTCCACTTCAGGACCACGCACTGTACTTGGTACCATCGGTCGCCTTCTCTATTCGGAAAACTCCTTGGCCTTTCTTTGTGTTCAGGCCATTGGCACTTTTGAAGAATGTAAGCCAGTTGTTTTGTAGCATGTCTTCTTATTGTTTTCTCGAGATTACATTCAAGACTATTCACTGTGGGCAGGGGCTGTCCATTAATGATGGGGTCAGCTGTGAGTGAATCACATCACATTCATCCTCCTTGCTGGCAATGTGGAGTTGAAACAAGTTCGGTAAAGGTGGAAGCCACAGACTTCTTCACTGGAGTTGCCATTTTCTTCTCTGCAATTCCTCCTCTCTAAGGAGACATTCTAAGACTATAAATCCTGTTCTCATTAAACTACCAACCAATAGTTTTGTTTTAACATCCATCAATGGGTTTTTGTTGTTGTTGTTGAGTGAGTTATTACTATGATGGTTGTAAAGCAGTGCATTTTCTAGCATTAGACTTTCAACATTCACTACTTAATGTTCCATTGTAAAGAGCTTTCCTTTTCATTCCTTACCCCTCCCTTCTCTTTTAGTATGAATTCAAAAAAGTGATAAATTCCCTGACAGGACTTAGCTCAAATTAACCTCTCTCCTACCATGGAATACTTCAGCAGTCATTGGAAGTCTCTGTCTTTTGGCTGTGTGGTAAATCCCTGGATTTGTAGCTGCATGTATCAAACCTATGTTCTCTTCTGGGTTTTTAGGGGATGGGGAGTAACATAGCCCCAGTATTAAATACTCAAGATATAAATTAGTGAAACTAACAGGTTAGTAAGAGGGTCATATGTTAAGGAATAATCTTCTGGCTTTGTGTGTGTGTGTGTGTGTGTGTGAGTGTGTGTGTGTGTGTGTGTGTGTTTTAAATGGACAACAGGAATATTAAACAATTACATTACTCATGCAAGGTTGTTTCCATTTAAATGAGTAAGGATTGTATTCTACTTTCATTTATTTTTCTCCCTCTTTTTTTTTTTTTTTTTTTTCAGTACTGGGGTTTGGACTCTGGGCCTTGGTTGCTCTACCACTTGAGCCATGTCCCCAGTCCTTTCTGCTTTAGCTATTCTTTAGATAAGGTCTCAAACCTCAGATCAGAATCCTTTTACTTATGCCTCACACATAGATGGGATTACAGGCTGTACCATCATGCCCTGCTTGTTGGTTGAGATGGAGGCTCCCTAACTTTTTGCCCCAGTTGGCCTCAAACCATGTTCCTTTTGATCTCTCCCTCCCAAGTAGCTAGTATTACAGGTGTGAATCACCACTCTCAGCCTTCCTGATGATTTTTAAAAGTACTCTGCCTTGAACTTTGGTTGTTGTTGTTGTTAACAATTAAGTAGACATTACCTTGCAATAAACACCTAAAATACAAGTTAAAGAAAGTGTGACTCTATCTTGAGTTAATCGTGTAGTGGATGCTGGGATCATTGACTTGAGCATAATCTCACTATCCAGCTCATGCTCTATGCTCTCTGGAAACAGCCGTCAGCAGAAATAGTCAACCTCCCGCCATCCCTGGATCAGCCTGAAGTTCAAGACTGGACCTTGTGTGGCCACTCTAAGTGAAGACAGGACGACTCTGAGGGGCCTTCCTGGCTCCAGTGCTCTTATGGGATTGTTCCAAGTTTCAGCTTCTCCCTCTGCCCAGTCCTACTTCCCTCACTTTGAGTTCCAGAGCCTCTTCCACAGAAGACGCTGTACACATCCATCCCAGAGTCTGTGGCCCAGGGAAACAAGCCTTGGGCAGCTTTGGAAGGACCAGATCAAAGCAGTTCTATTAATATCTTAGTAAAGATTTTTCTTGGTAAGTTTTTGTGTATCAGTTAGAAGCTTATTTTATTTACCTGATTACAGGAAGAGTTATTTCAGCTGAAATTTCTGTTTGTTTTATATCACAATAGAAGAGTATTTTTAGAATTTGTGAAAATTCCAAAAATTCTGAGTTGAATACAACTCAGAAGTCGGTTTTAAAATAGGCTGCCAGCATGACCATATTTAGAAACTAAATATAAAGATGTTCGTTATGTGTTCTTTCTCTTTTTAATCTTTAAAAACAGAGCAATAAACATTAAAATAATGATTTGTGAAAAAGGAGAACTTAAAAGTTAAGTAGAATCGATGGCAGTTAGCCAAACTTTACTACTGTTCAGGCTTAATGTTAAAAGAAATACCATAAATAAAAACACATACTTGACTTTTAAATTCTAAGATTTCACATTGCTCTATGGTTAACTCAACTATAAAATAGAAAAGCCAGCAATGAAATATCAAGTGCATTTAAAGATAGTTTAAGGGGGTGAATTCAGCTATGACATGTTGTAAGAATTTTTGTAAATGTCACTATGTGCCCCCAGCACAACAATAATAAAAAAAAAAATTGTAAAAATTTTTTAAAAGGGCCTCTTGTTTCACACAAATATATGTAATTTCACAGCCAGGCCATGAGCTAAGCATTATTACCCCAATCTTATAGGGAACACAGAGGTTCAGAGCAGTTAGATAGCTGCTGTGGGTCACCAGCATGTAAGTAGTGGAGTCAGAACTCAAGGTAGATCTGCAGGCTTTAGAGTTCAAGTTCAAGGTCTAAGCCCACAGTGTGGCACCAATGTTTTGGTGACTGTGTTTCTTCCCATTCAATTTCAAGTCAGTAGTACAGTCCCATGGCTCAAGAGTGAGAGAGAAAAATAAAAAGCAAGGGGAAGATGTTGGGACAAAACTCTAGTCTATAGCTCAGAGCTCTGCGTTGGAGCTGAGCAGAACTGATGGTGAGGATGGGGTGGGGTGGGTGGGTGGGGTGCGTGGACAGATGGTTTAGAGGAAAGACACAAAAAGTTACTCTGGAGCCCAAATCCCATTCGCTTGTGGCAGGGAATGGTGACTCAGTGAGTCAGACACAATGCCAGCCACACTGGTGAATTTTTCTCTTGTTGGAGTTGGGTATCAGGAAAAGCAACCATCCCCAAACAGTTAAAAAAAAAATATCTTGACAGAACAGAATGGAAAAAAGAAAGAAATAAGAAATAAAAAAACTACTGGAGACATAGATGTGCATGGAAAGTCATGGCCAGGTAAAACCACAAATAGTGTCTTAGCCCAAGCTAGAATAACCCCTACATTTTACCCCTTCCCTTTCCTCTTACTTGGCCAGAAGGAAAGCTTGGGGTGGGGTTGACCAATGCAGAGTGAGCAGCAAATCCTCCACCAGGGCTGACAGCCTTTAACAGAAGCTTGAATTAGAGGTGTAAGTAGGAAATAGAGACACTCTCCCTCCAGCACCCGAACCTCAACAGTGAGCACAGACAAGCAGTACACCTGACCAGGGGGAATAGGAAGGTCTTTAAATACAGACACAGATGTGAAGGTAAGGACAAAAGTCTGCCAAATCCCTGAGTTGTTACTGGTCTGGGCCTGGAACTCCCAATTCAGGAAATAGGAAGGCAGAAAGCAGCATATAGGAATGTCACAGACTGGCCACCAGGCTGGTTAATATAAACAGACAGTCTGTTTCTGTTTCTGACTCTGGATCTGACTGTGTATCTGTGTCTGTGTCTGTGTCTGTGTCTGTGTCTGTGTCTGTGTCTGTGTCTGTGTCTGTGCCTATGTCTGTGCCTGTGTCTGTGTCTGTGTCTGTCTCAGTGTCTGTCTCTATCTCTGTCTGTCTGTCTCTTGCTCTCTCTCTTCCCCTCTGTCTGCCTGTCTGTCTGTCTGTCTGTCTGTCTCTCTCTCTCTTTCTCCCCCTGTCTCCCTGACAGGATTTTGTTATGTAATCCTGGCTGGCCTTGAACTCACAATCCTCCTGCTTTAGGCTCCTGAGTGCTAGGATTACAGGTATGTACCACTATGCCTGGCTCTGTCAATCTCCTTGCCTTTTTTTTTTTTAAATCTAGTAAAACTATGGGCACTTATCTTTTCAAATGTTAGCAATCTACTGATTCGACAGAATACTCTTGCAGGTATTTATACTATATAGAAATGTCAAATATGACATTGAGACAGCATCCAATTATTGAGTAAGACACTCATTAGAATTATAGGGCTCTTTGGAGCTTACTTTTAAGGATATGGCAGTGATTTTCAAAGTCTTTGTTCATATTATCCTTCAAGGATAAATTTATAAAAAAGAAGAACAGAACAAGTTAGTAGTTATAAATATTCATACCAGTGTTATACCACATAGAATCAGAATTTTTGGAATGAGCACATCTTCACCTGCCTCTTTAGATTCCTCTGTCAATTATGAGATTTGCTTTTTTCAATGTTCACTAAGTAATTTTATTTGTAACGTAAAGCAAAGAACCAGGCTCATAAACCTCAGTTTTTAATTTGGGGAAACAGAGAAAAATGTGGACATAATTTTACTAAGTAGTAATGAACTAAGCTGAAGTTTATTGGATGGGAAAGATACAAACTGGGGCTTGATAAAGAAGGAAGGGAATCAAGGAGAGTCTATCTGTAGTACAACCAAAAAACCAAAAGGCCCAGATTGATGCCAGATTACTTTTAGACAAACCGCATTACTCAGAAAGAACAGGGATAATTTATAATAAGGAAAGGTTCATTTCAACTGGTAGCTTTAGCAACTTAAATTTTGTATCCACTTAATGACCTGGCCTTAAAAAATTGACACAGGCCCATATAATGAACTTGAAAAGTGGGTTCTCCAGTCCAGGTAACTTCAAGTGACTGTGACCTTGGCCAAAAACCTCAGATAAGATTTTCAGCTAGACTCACCAAGTTAAACAACTCCTGCTTTTCTGTATACACACACACACACACACACACACACACACACACAGGAAAAATATATATCATACATATCATGAATGTTAATTGCACAACTATTTGACTACTTGGAGGACTGAGGGGAAGAAGGGAGAGGGAAAGAATGATGTGGGGATAATTATATCAAAATACATTGTATCTATGTCTAAATATGGCATGAGGAAGCCTACCCAAAGCTGTTGAAAATAGGTAGGGGTAAGGGATACAGGGAAAAGAGAGCAATAGAGGGGGTCAATCTGATCAAAATACAACATAATGAAATACCACAGAGAAACACCTTTGTACAATTAATGCACACAAAAAAACCGTGTGTGTGTGTGTGTGTGTGTGTGTGTGTGTGTGTGTGTAATTTAAGATGCTACATTTTGGAGTAAGTTGCTGTGGAATCAATGGACAAAAAATACATACAATGACCAACTTAAATTCAGGAACAGAAAGCTGATTTGACATTAGAAAAATCCATTAATGAGTTCCTGTAATACCCGTGTGAACAGGCATGGAAACAGCTCCATTGTCCAAGGCTTCCTAGTCAACTTCATGGGGAACCAAACTGAGAGGGAGATGAGCTCCCACCAGAGAGGGAAGTGGGGCCCCGGGAAATTCCTTCTCATTCAGAGCTTCTTCAGTTCTTCCTCTCTTTCTTGCTTTATAACACAAGTGAGAAAGAAGCAAGTTTAATTATGAAAACAACAAAATAGTTAATTTTGTGGGAGTTTCGTACTCAGGTATATTATTTACATTTCTAGGTACTGCAGCTAGTGGAATAACTGGATAACTTAAATGAAGAGTCCATAATTTCATCAACAAATCATAATCCCTCTTCATTTTTTTTTTCACACATTAACTTAAGTTTTTTTGTTGTTGTTCTTTTATTCACATGTGCATACATTGTTTGGGTCATTTCTCCACCCTGCTCCCCTCCCCCACCCTTCTCCCCCTCCACCCCTCAGTTCCAGGCAGGTCCCGTTCTGCCCTTATCACTGATTTTGTTGAAGAGAAGACATAAGCATAACAAGAAAGACAAGGCGTTTTTGCTAGTTGAGTTAAGGACAGCTATACAGAAAGATTCCTACTATTGCTCTCATGTACCCATGTGTTACGACCCATGTTGATTCAACTCTAACTGATCTTTACCTTGCTTCCTGATCCCCTGCTCATGATAACCTGTCATTTTAAGGTTTCTGTATTAGTTCCTCTGGAGTGGGGACATCAAACACTTTCATGTTTTGGGTTTTCTACCTATTCCTGTATCTCCTGTATGTGCTCTCCCCTTGTCATGTGATTCAAGTCCAACCACATTGCTGCATTTGCCCTAGATCTAAAGTCTGCATATGAGGATAATCCCTCTTAATTTTTATGCCAAACTATCTCTCTCCCTCCCTCCCTCCCTCTCTGTCTCTGCTTCTCTCTCTCTCTCTCTCACACACACACACACACACACACACACACACACACACACACACACAATTTTTTCACCAGTCTCTTGATGTGTGTTTTCCTGCAAACACTGCAATCAATTACACTTTGCATTTACTGCCTGTGTTATTTGCAATACGTACTCAGAAGAATTGCAGTCTGTCTTTAAAAAGGGGTTTCATGGGAGGTGAAACCATTTCGATCTTTGGCTTTTGGCATGTATGTCAGTGTCTTTGTGACCTCTAAGTAGAAAGATTTTTGAAATAAGACACGAGCAGTACAAACCATAAAGGAAAAGACAAAGAAGTTAGATTACATAAAAATGTAAAAAAAAGCTTGAAACTTCTACCTAGCAAATGATTTTGTATTTTATAAAAGAATGAAAAAGCAAGCCACAGAAGCACCCCAAAGGTGGTGTCATAATCTTCTTATCAACCTTTAACAGAGAACACTGTTTATAGAGCGTTCTGAAACATGCAGGACAACACATTCCACTGCCTATAGCAAATGTCTGCACAATAGATTTCAGAGTAGTTGGTGGTGTGTGTAGAGGACCCACTGTGGCACAGCTTGTCTAGGAACTTCAAAAACACCTACAACACTATTTTTTTCTTTGGCAGCACTATGGTTTGAACTCAGGGCCTCATGCTTGCCACCCAGGCATGCTCTCTATCACTGGAGCCACACCTTCAGCCTTTTGTGTTCTGTCTATTTTGGAGATAGACCAGCCTGCACCGCAATCCTCTGTTTTAGGTTTCCCATCATTACTGGGATAACAGGCATGTCACCATGTCCAGCTTTTCTCCATTGAGATGGGGTCTCAAGAACTATTTACACAGGCTGGCCAGGAACCTCCAACATTTGGATCTCAGCCTCCCTGGTAGCTAGGATTACAGGCATGAGCCTGTAAGTCAGTAGTGGGTATGGGTACATCTTATATCATTCTTTTTGTGCTTGGTGTTTTAAAAAATAAGTAAATAGAAGAGATTAAACAGATTTTCAGTCTCTTAGAAATTAATTAAAGAAAAGTGAGAGGCATTATTTTTATTTTAACACAAGTATTAGATTTATAAATACAATATCAATACCTCTAAGCTGAATTTAAGGGCTTGAATAAAGTGAATATTAAAAATCACAATAACTGAGTATTCCTTCTGCTCTACAGCCTTATTAGACATTGAAAACCCACTGAAAAGAATTTCTCCTCTTTACAAGTAGAATAGGCTTTCATTGCCTCTAAAGCAGGAAATCCACAGATACACTTATCACACAGCCATGAAGTTAGCTCCTCAAAAATTCATTTCCGAAAATGAGATTCTTGTGTGTGTGTGTGTGTGTGTGTGTGTGTGTGTGTGTGTGTGTGTGTATCTAACCCAGGCAAGCACTTTGTCACTGAGCTACATCCCCATCCCTATATTTTTATATGCTAATTATGCACTTTATCAATCAACAGACATTACAGGGCTACTCTAGTCCAGGCACTATTTTGAGATGACATGGATAAGCTGTGAGCAGGAAAGACAAAGTGATCCTAAATCAGGAGCATAGTTTGTTTTAAGACTACTTTCTTAAATCACCCAAGTGTCTAATTGCTAAAGTCTGACTCAGGCCAAAGATTTTTATTAAAATAATCAGGCCAGTAGTAACTGCACAGCACGCTGGATGGAGGGGAAGTCCCAAAGATTGCACAGAAAATCAAGGAGTTATTTCTGTTTCTGTTCGATGTTGTAATGGAATTTTTTTCTTCCAGACTGTTCACACATGTCTATTCCCCTAACTGCACCAAGGATTACAAATTTAGAATCAAATGTTTCTGACCATAAAAGTTAACTACCCAAATCTTTAACCACATTTAAACCTCATGAGGTCCAGACAAGGAAAAAATTCACAACAGTGATATTTATTGAAGTGGAAATATAAATTATGAGAACCCACCTCGGCACCTTAAAACAGAGCACAATGCTCCCAGTTTTCTCAAATTCTTGCTGTTTCTCCTACTATAGTTCCCATCAGTAACACTTTCCATTTTAAGTGGGGGTTTTTGGCAGTGTTTTATTTATTTTTAAAAGCTGTAAAACTCAATCAAAGCTAGAATTTGAATCACTTTAAATTTGCAAAACCCAATCCAAGAGCCAATAAATTTTTTAACTTCATAGAGAAGAAAGGATGTAATAGTGGTATGAGGTTGACACACATGGTTTGATCATTTACTGCCTATAGACAGCGTGAAAAACTAAGCAGTTTAGTAAAACAACCTTTTGAATAGTTTGTCTTTAACCAACCAGATTGGGTTTTGTCATTTTTTCTCTTGTTAAAATAGTTGGATTCATGGCAAAACAAAACTTTTGCATGCATGTATTTCAATCCAAATACTAAATGTAACTCTATTTCTGTTTGACTGTTTTTCACATGTTATTCATACAACACTTACTTATTGGGCTCCAATTATGTGACAGGTACCCTTTCAGGCCCTGAGTGAGCAAAAACAGACATGAAGTCAAGAGAGTGGAGACACTAATCAAATGATTACCAAACCAATAAACAAATGTCACTGTGACAAGAGCGAGGAAGGAGAGTCACACAGTTCTAACCAAAAAGGGACATTTGAACCAGTCAGGAGGGAGGTCAGGGTAGGCTTCTTGGAGTAAGTGGCCTCTGGGTTGAGATCTGAAGGGTGCTTGACGTTAATCGGGCACAGCAGGAATAGAACAGGATTCTGGACCTAGGGTCCTAAATGAATGGATAGAAACTCTATATGAGTTTCTGGAAGACACAAGAGTGGGGGCTTGCATATAATAAGACTGGCAGTGGTGGCGGAGGAGTTAAGGGCCAAGTCAAATGGGCTGTGAAGGTACAGTGAAGTTTGTATGTGTGCATTTGAAAATCCTCCTTCTATTTGCAATGTGGTGACAGATGGGAGAAGGACAGAGGCAGGAGACAAATTAGAAGGTTGTACCAAGATGATGGTAGGGGTGAACTTGGTAGTAAAAAATAAAGATATTTTGGAGTTAGAATTGACAGGACTTTGTGATGGATTGATAAGAAGAAATCTGGATTGGATTTGTGGTCAAAGATGTTAATGAAATGTAATTATATAATTAAAGCTAACAGTGAAATCAGATTAGGGGTAATCAGTACACATAAATCTTCATAATAGAAGACTCAATAACTGTATTAGGAGGCATTATTTCAGTAAAAATGACTTTGGCCTTATGTATAGTTTGAACTCACATCTGTCACATTAAAGGAAATTTATCTTTGCTGTATGGATTGTCTTCATTCCTCTTCCCTACATGTTTTTTGTTTAAAATTAAAATCAATATTATTACATTCATTTTGGGGGTCAGTGATAGATTTTGGAATATTTTTGACTTTAGAATTATCTTTTCCTGATTAGTCTTGTGTGAACATTTTTCCCTTTTAAAATGTCAACTCCTGGTTTTACAAATTCCTGCTATAATCCAAATTTCATTAAATATGAAACTCACCAAATGAAGGCAAAGGTATTCACTTTTACTTAAATTTGTACCACTGTATATAAAGCAACTTTGAAACTATAGGAACTTCTCAACTGGTCTTGTTTTCTAAACCCAAAGAAATTCCAAATGTCTTTGCAATAACTCCTGTTTCATTTGTGGATATAAGGCTCACATAATGCAATCTATTTATCCTTTTCTGTTTGGGTCTGAGTCAATGTAGTTGACTCAGAGAGGCAGCTATTTATTGTGGAGGTCAGCAAGTGCAGTGCCAAGGCCTCCAAGAGTCTCCTCTCTGTTCATTCTTATTAAGATTGCACAGGGCAGGCTTCACCTCTCCCTTTGTCTCCTTTTTCTTACCTCCCTCCATCCTGGGAGGAGCAGAACATGACAGCCCACTTCTCTCAAGGTGATCAATATCCACAACAGGAGGAGGGTGAGTTGATTTGGTGGGGGGTTTTCCTTCTCTGGAGGACCTGTGA
The DNA here is from genome assembly GCF_047511655.1 of Castor canadensis. Classification (NCBI taxonomy): domain Eukaryota; kingdom Metazoa; phylum Chordata; class Mammalia; order Rodentia; family Castoridae; genus Castor; species Castor canadensis. Next base: position 75,173,928 of record NC_133400.1, on the reverse strand, counting down.
TCCTCTCCTGAAAGATAAATGTTGCCCAGTACCCCCCTCCCAGTCTTACTAAGGTGGAAAACAAAGGGAATCAACTGACTAGGGGTGAAGTGAGGGAAAGAGGAAGTGATGGGGTAAAAACACTGAAGGAGCAAAGACAGAAAGAAAAGATTACCAAACACCTCCCTGGCTACTCAACTGGTACATTACCTGCTTAGCAAGTATGAGGCCCTGAGTTCAAACCCCAGTACCACTAACAAGTAAATAAACAAATAAATTCAAACACCCTCCTGATGTGACCTCCAAGTTCTGAGAGGACACTTGACACAAAAAACAAACACCTGCTCTGGGACTTCATTTGGCCTGTGTGTTTCTGTAATCTGATTAATTGATTAATAATAATAATAATAATTCCTTACTAATAAGGAATGTTACCTTCCTACTCCTCCAGATGTTACAGGCAAGGATTTACACTAATGTTATTGCTGAAAATTACTTTTACTTTTCTAAAGGCTTGGATTCAGAATCAGACTCCACTTTATGGTGTGTAGACTGATAAATCTTTTTATTTTGATTCTTTGCTCTTAATGCTTTGTATTGCTTTCATCTTTACTTCTAAAACCATCCTAAAAATTCAGTACCTTTGGGATATTACAACAACTGATTTGATATGATATTTACTCCAGTCTATACTTAGTAACTCAAAGCCTCCCATCCTGGGTAGGTTTTGCTACAAAAATACTAAGCAATACCAGAGTCCTTGGATGAAAAAGCCAGCTATATGAGTGAAGTATGCAGATTGTTACATTCTAGCCACCTCACCCACTTGCAGAGCTCTTGGGACAAAGCAGCCCTAGCTGTTGGTTATGCATAAGATGCCATGTTTTGTGCCATCTGATTCTGTTGCCTTGGCCACCATGCACCAGCACCCATAATGTATGATATCTTGCCTGAATCTCCACAACTCATTAGTGCCAGGCAGTGGAGACCAGAACCCATTTGCCCAATCCCTTCTACATCATCTTCTTTTTAACTGATGATTAAAAATCATACATGATTACAGGGTATAAGATGTTTTAATATATGTACACATTGTGACCAAATGATCAAATGAAGCTAATAAACATATGTGATACCTCATATGTTTATCATTTTGTGGTTAGAACACTTAAGATGTATTCTTTCAGCAATTTTCAACTATGTAATAGATTCCTATAAGCTATAATCATTATATTGTACAATTGATCTGTTGAATTTATTTCTCCTGTCCCACTGAAATTTTGTATCCTTTGACCAACATCTTAAGAATTCCTTGTCTCTACACCCCCAACTGCTGGTAACCACAGTTCTACTTTTTGCTTCTAGAACTGTTTTTTGTTTTTTTTTTTTTAATTATTTTTATGGTACTGGGGTTTGAACTCAGGGCCTCAAGCATGGTAGGCAAGCGCTCTACCATTTGAACCATGGCTCCAGAACTTTTTTGCTTTAAGTTTTTTTTTTTTTTTTTTTTAAGATAGGGTCTCAAGCTTGGTCTGGGGTGGCCTCAGAGCAGGATCCTCTTACCTCTGCATCCTGAGTAGCCGGGATTACTGATATGTGCCACAGCACCTGGCTCTGACTTTGGCTTTTGTTTAGATTCCATATGTAAGTGAGGTCTCATGGTATTTGTCTTTCTGTGACTGGCTTATTTCACTTAGCATAAAATCTTTCCGGTTTGTTCATGTCACAAACTTCAGAATTTCCTTTTTTTCAGGCTGAATGGTGTTCCCTTGTGTTCTTGCCCTGCATTGTTCTTTCTACTGATCTCATTCATCTGAACTCTTATATGGGTAGAAGATCTTGGATGACATTACAGAGTATTTTTCATCAGCAACAGTTAAGTATTTTCCCCAGCATGCTTTGTCTGGTCTAGTCTAGAATGCAGAATAGCTTGCCGGCTTCATCTGTTTAGTTCAAGGGCTTATAAAAATTTTACATAAAGAGAATGTGAGTGGAAGAACATTACCCAGGGCTTAACAGTTTCATTAAGTTGAGAACCACAGGCAATCAATTGAGAGAACCATATTGTGTAAGATTTTTAAAAGTTGCATAAGTACAGATCAGGTCGTATGGCCTCTCTTTAAGAAAACTAGCCTTGAAGGTACAATTTAGTAGCTGAAACAGTCTGTCAGCCTCGTCACCATTGATAAGAAAACCCACATATGCCTTTTGAGTAACAACCTACAAAAGATGAACTTCTTCCAAACCTCAGAAGTTGTAAAGATTGGGAACAAAGTGGTCTAATTTAAAAAATAAAGCTGGAGGCCAGTGGCTCACACCTGTAATCCCAACTACTCAGGAGACAGAGATCAGGAGGATCACAGATCAAGCCAACCTGGACAGATAATTCATGACACCCTATCTCAAAAAAAACCCACATAAAACAGGGCTGGCAGAGTGCTTCAGGTGGCAGAGCGCCTGCCTAGCAAGTGTGAGGCCCTGAGTTCAAACCCCAGTACTGCCATAAATAGATTGTTTGCTTATAACCTTAAAAATTAAAATTTATTTTCAAAAATATAACAGTATTTCAAAATTTGTAAGAGTTGGAGAAAAGCAAAGTCAAGCATACAGTTCTAAAATACTACACAAGACTTTACCTCCATGGTAAAGTGCTTGCCTAGTATTCACAAGGCCCTGGGTTCAATCTCTAGTACCAGTACAATAAATAAACAAAAGTAAAATACGTAACATTATAATCCTTATTATGAAAATGATAAAATTTCATAATATATTCCTTTAATATCAAAGCATGAGAAATATATGTAAAAAGTCTACACAAATAGTAGTCCGTTATATCAATTAATGGAATTTCTTTCCTGTCCTATGCAAAGATACATATTTCATTATTTGGAAATCTATTGCTTTTAAAAGATATTTGATCTTAAAAACTAGTAACTCTTGCAAATTAGAGAACTTGTGATCCTAGGAAATTTCAACACTGCATCTTGAAAAAAATTATTGAATCGTAATATACAGAGGTGATGTTATTTTTCTGTCAAACTTGTTGGCTACCATGAGAGCTCCTGAGGACGAGGACTCTGTCTTGTTCATCCTTTTATCCCCAAAATCTTTGTCATCAATAAACAGAGAAATGTGTGAGAAAAGCTCACACTTCTGTGTTTATAGCAGGGAAGAGGGCAGGGAGAGTATTGGCAGTGGTAAGGGTACAATGCTGTGGGAAAATCGTAGGTAACAGTATTAAGTAGCTTAATGTCTGAAGTACAAAAATACAAATTATTTTAAAAATCAGTCATAATAGATGAAATTAATGAGTCATTATTGATCACAGTACAGACTACCTTGTAGACTCAGTAAGTCTTTCTAAATGAATGAAGGGAAGAATATTATTAGATATGACAAAGTAATCTGAATAGCTCCCTGGAATCGTACTGGATCACTTGGGTGGTCTGTGAGTCTCTTCCCTTTACTTTGCTTCCCTTCCCTACCCCTCCTTCCCTTCCCATTCCTTGGTTAGACGTGGATTTCTAGAGCATATAATTTAGAAGATAAGAATAAAAGAAAACAAGTATTATAAAGTAGGAAAATAATTTTCTGAGTATATTTCAGTCTTTTGAGTGAAATATTGTTCCTTAGGGAGTCAGGACCAAGAGCTCTGCCTCTCACCTGTTACTGTTCTAACTGAAAGAACGTCACTCAGTTCCTCCTTGAAGCGTCTCTTGACTCACTGCCCCCTGTTTCCTTCTTGGTGACCCCAATTATTCCTAATACAGAATTCTATCACTGTACTTATGATTCTTTCTTAGGTGAAAGTAGCATTCAAAAAAAAAAAATCCTACAAATTCCTCATTTTACAAATGTGCACCATCCAAAAAGGCATTAAGAAGAAACTACAAATCCTGTGACATCCCCCGGAAGTCATTAACTATATTTGCTCACAGTTTGTCCTCTCACTACAGAGTTCTTTAACTACAGTAACTACTTCTTCTTAACATTGTATCCATGTTGCTTAGAACATAAAAGTTGCTCAGTGTTTAGTAATAGAATGAATGAATTATCAAGGAGGCTAAATTCTGGATAGTCCAAGAATAATTAGACACATTTGCTGCCCCAAGGGAACTTGCAATCAGTGGAGAGAAAACAATGAACTAAGAGAAATTCAGACAGTAGGATCACAGTGCTGAGGGACCACTAAGAGTGCTTGTTTGTGTAAAGATCTGTCTTTATTGCTCATTTGTTCTGTTTACTTCCTGCCTTATTATCTAACTCTCCAGAACAAACTGACTCTAATGGACTCACACTTGCCTCCTTGTAGGTGGCCACTAAGAGGATGTAAGATCAAATTTTTCATACAATTATCAAATGAGCAGACAAAAGATATAAAACATCTGGGCCTTTCGGGAAGCATTTGGTAGCATATGCGTTAGAGAAATGGAAATGAATTCCTCTGGTTATCGATACCATGAAATGGATCTTAGGACTGTAAACAACGGATAATCTAAAATGGAGCAGCATGTAGGTGAACGATCTTGGTTTAGATTAGTAGACCCAGTAAGGTTTAAGGTCAAACCCAGTTTGCTTTAACATCTTCATAAATAATCTAGAAGACAGATTTTGAAAAGCCCTTTAATTACATATTTAAGTGACTTCAAGCTGGGAGGTGTAAAACATGATATGAGGAAAAAGACTAGAAGAGGTGAATAGAAAAAAATGAGAAATGCTTTTTTCACTAATTGGGAAAAGTATCAAATAATAGCTTAGCATAAGAACAATTTCAAGTCAAGTTATTAAAAGGAAAAAATCATGAGTAAAACAAGAACAATATTGAAAGAAGCTATGGAAAGTAATTATTTGTAACGTTATGGAAGCTAAAAGGGCCATTTTTATAGAACATTCTCTCCTTTCCTTTCCTTTTTATTTTATTTTATTTTTGCTTGTGGTGCTGGGGGTTGGACCCAGGGCCTCTTGTCTGTAAGCAGGTCCTCTGCCACTGAGCTATACCCAGGCCCCTAGAGTTCTCTTAAAGTGACCCTGTGAGTCCTCTCATAGGACATACATAAAGCACTGACTTAAATGCCAATGTGAAACAGAATCACTAATATTTTATGCTAGTCATAAGATAACATGCACAAATTCTTGCATTTTGTACTTAATTTTTATTTATCTAAAAAGAACATATAGAAAGATTGATGGGGTTGGGGAGGGTAACAACTGAGTGGTTAAAACCAAATAGTCACCACCATGTGGAGGTGACAGAGGAATTCCATCTGCCAGAACACACACTTTTACATCCTTCCTCCCAAACCAAACCTCTGGAAACTACTCACTGATGTTTTCTCTTACTATAGTTTTGCTTTTTTGAGGATGTCATGTAAATGGAATCATACATTGTATACTTTTGTTTTTGTCCGCTAAGGTGGATTTAATTTTTTTACTGTGGTCAGAAACACATCACATAAAATTTACCATTATAATTATTTTTAGCTGTTCAGTTTAATAGTGCTAACTAAATGCACATGTGTCTGTCTCTGTTACAACAGATCTCTAGAACATTTTCATCTTGCAACACTGAAAGTCTTTATCTGTTAAGTAACAACTTCCTTTCTCCAATCCCCACAGCCCCTGGCAGCCACAATTCAAATTTCTATTTTCAACAGTTTAGGTACTTTAAACATGGTATCTTTTGTTTGTTTGTTTGTTTTCAAAATTCACATAATAGTTTTATTTCAAAGAAAACAGGAAGAGAATATACATTGAATAATGATTCAAAATAAAATAAAATCCTAGCATTGCTTTCAAGTACACGTGTTAAAAGCATGGTATCTTACCATCTGTAGTCCTAGCTACTCAGGAGATGGAGTTAGGGAGGATTGCAGTTGGAGTCAGCCTGGGCAAACAGTTCTTGAGAACCCTCATCTCAACCAATAAAAAGCTAGACGCAGTGCCATATGCCTGTCATCACAGCCTCGCAGGAAGCATAAATTGGAGAATCGTAGTCCAGGCTCTGGGTATAATTGGAGAACCTATTTCAAAAAAAACCAAAGCAAAAAGGGCTGGGGATGTGGTTCAGGTGGTAGAGCACCTGCCTAGCAAGTACAAGACCCTGAGCTCAAACCCCAGTACCACCACCACCAAAAACAAAAAAGAAAAAAAGATTTTAATTACTTTATCTACCTTATAGATGGAATAATACATTATCTGTCTTCTCGTGACTGGTTTATTTCACTTAACACAATGTTCCCGAGGTTCATCTATATTGTAGCACAAGATGGGTTTTCTTTCTTTTAAGGTTGAATAATATTCCATTGCATGTGTATTTCACATTTTGATCATTCATCTGCTGATGAGCATGTTTCTACCTCTTGGCTATTGCAACCAATGCCGCAACAAACACAGGTGTGCAAATAGCTCTTTGAAATCCAACTTTCAATTCTTTTGGATATATATCCAAAAAGGAATTACTGAACTATATGGTAATTCTTCTTCTTCTTCTTCTTCTTCTTCTTCTTCTTCTTCTTCTTCTTCTTCTTCTTCTTCTTCTTCTTCTTCTTCTTCTTCTTCTTTTTCTTCTTCTTTCTTCTTCTTCTTCTTCTTCTTCTTCTTCTTCTTCTTCTTCTTCTTCTTCTTCTTCTCCTCCTCCTCCTCCTCCTCCTCCTCCTCTTCCTCCTCCTCCTCAACCTCCTCCTCCTCTTCCTCCTCAACCTCCTCCTCTTCCTCCTCAACCTCCTCCTCCTCTTCCTCCTCAACCTCCTCCTCCTCCTCCTCAACCTCCTCCTCCTCAACCTCCTCCTCCTTCTTCTTTTTCCTTCTCCTCCTCCTCATCCTTTTTTAAAAGTAATGACTACCCTAATGGGTATAAGGTAGATATCTCATCTTGATTTTGATTTGCATTTTCCTAAGTATTAGTGCCTTCGTCCACTTTGTGCTGTTTTAACACAATTGAGTAATTTACAAAGAACAGAAATTTATTCCTCACAGTTTTGGAACTTGGGAAGTCCATGATCAGAGTGTCAGAAAGTTTGTTTGTTGAGGACCCATTCTTTGCTTCCAAGATGACAACTTGGAGGGGGAACACTGTGTCCTCGCATGGCAGAAGGTGAAAGGGCAAAAGAGATAGACATTTCTCCACTAAGCCCTTTTTAAATGCAAAGAATGTTCTTTATTGAAAAAATGTCTCTTTAATCCACAAACATCCAACCAGCTCAGTGCATTCTGTAGGTATTGTTGTAGAAACAGCCAAGGCAAAGGCGATTCCAGTGAACAGATCTTCTTTTAAGATGCTATTCTATGACAGAGTTGCTTAAAAAATTCAAGAAATATTTACTTTCCCATCACCTTAAAAATTAACAAAACCTTCAGCATTTCAAATGATAAAAAAGCCCACTGAACATCCTCAAAATCCATTTTGTATACATGGTTAGCCCTCCACCATGTTAGATAGTCTAGTGACAATAAGAATATAAAAGAATTGAAGAATTAGCATTTGAATGCTTCTCTGAGTAAAAAACAAGATCAGGTCTGATTCTGGAGGAAATATTGAATTGTGTATGTGAAGGCCGTGGCTAACCAGTCAAAGCACTAAAGCTGTGTGTGGATGTCACTGTTGTCCTGCAAACTGAAACTGTGAGCTAACTCAATGATAGCCCAGATGGAGTCTGTTAGGACATGAAGCAGGTACTGGGTTATTTTATTTAAGAAAGAATATAACTGCTTTATCCCATTTGAGTCCAGGAACTTGTCTCCCTTCAACAATGTCTTTTTTTTTCTCAAAGCATTTTTATTAGCATATATTAGTTATACAGGAGCGATTCATTGTGGCATTTCTGAATATGCTTACATTGTACATTGATTAGGCTCACCCCATCTCAACAATGTCTTAATATGAATTGCTACATGATCAGCTCTTCTTTGTTAGAACAGATTTATAAGTATACTCAACCAAAGATATATCTAACTGAATATGTTTAAAAAATTTCTATAATAGAGTCATCAAGCCATTTTTTTCTTCCTTTTTTAAAATTTTATTTTTGTGCTGGATAGGGGTACAACATTGTGGCACTTATAAAAGTTCTTACAATATATCAAACAATATATCATACTTGAATTCACTCCCTCCACCATTCTCCTTTATCCCCCGTCTCCCATTCCTGGAACAGTTTCAACAGATATCATTTTTCCCTTTACCTACGTGTGTATACAGTATTTGCACTATATTCACCCTCCCACACTCTTTCCCTACATCTTCCCCTCTCCCACTGGTACCACCCATCCCCACAGAACCTGTTCTACCCTCCTGTTCTCTGATTTTGTAAAAAAAAAAAAAAGAAATTTTTGTTTAAGATAACTTCACAGGGAATTGCCTTGTGACATTCTCTGTGTTATAATTCAAATTGGTTCATCTTCTCTATTTTTCTTCTTTCTACCTTAATCCCCTTCTTGTGATGATTTCAACAGGTTTAAAAATTCTATATTCATTTTTGTATAGCGAGTACATCAATCAAGCCATCTTTTTAAAGGTGTTTAAATCCCATTCACGAGGAGAAGCCCTTATGACCTAGTCACCTCTTAATGAGTCTCCTTCTCCTTCCCCCCTCCCCCCTCCTGCATTAACATTGTCATATTGGCAACACCTGAATTTTGGTCCAACTTAACACAGAAGGAGGAATAAGCAAAGAGAGAAGTGTCTCCTGGAGTGAAGAGTGAGGTGTCATGAAATGCAAGAGAAGGAAGTGTTTTAAGAAGAAGGGACCTGTCCATCTCCATTTCAAATGCTATGGATAGGTGGATTGAGAATGGGTGAAAGAAAGAACCACTGGATTTGGTAACAAGGAGGTTATTCATAGCTTCCACAAGAGAAATTTCAGCAGAGAGATGAGAGAATGGAAGGTGAGGAATGGGACAGAGAGGAAGGAGAAGTTTTTCTGTGGAGTACAAGAGTAGAAATAGGGTATCAGCAGAGAGCTGAGGGGTCAAGGAGGGTTTTGGATCCCAGTCTCATTAAGTGTGCTGGTTATGCTTCCTTTTTTTTGGTCAGACTGGGGTTTGAACTCAGGGCTTCGCACTTGCAAAGCAGACGCTCTACCTCTTAAGCCACACCTCCAGTCCATTTTGTTCTGGTTATTTTGGAGATGGGGGGAGTCTCATGAACTATTTGTCAGGGCTGGCCTCCTGTAGCTAGGATTACAGGAGTGAGCCACCAGTGCCTGGCCGATTATGCTTCCTTTGTGAAGACTAAGAGGAAGAGTGGAAGAGTGGTGGTGTGGGAGGGAGAGGGTAATAATGCTAGAAGCATCTGTGAGAATCACCCTTGTTTAATAGTTATACTGCAGTTCCAGACACATCATCCTCATCCATTGAGGTTTAACTAGAGATGTTGGAAGAGTCAATGCTCAGTCTTATTTTGTTGACTGTTTTTCCTTAGGTAATTTCCTAAGGATGAAGACATGATTTATTTTCTTGTGTTCTTAATTTGTTTGAAATGTCTTTCCTTTTTCCATCACTTGGCTGTGATTGGGATCTTGGCTAATGATAGAACAATAATGTCGCCATTTGTAAATCAGCGGCCCTTTTATCCTCAGGCCTCACTTGAGAAATGGATCCATTCCCAATAACAGCTCTGTCCCTACCGGAGACTCCCGCCAGCATGTGCTAACTTCCTTAACCTCCCTCTTCTATAAAAGCCACACCTGGCCCAGAGTCTGGGCTGTGCCATCTTTCCCTGGCCAGCCTGGTGGTTCGAGCCTGCCATTAAACCTTGCTCTTGGATGTGAGACTTTTCTCGTGAGCTTTCTTTGTGAGTGGCGATTTCCTAACAGCTGATAGGGGATTCTTGGATCTCTCACTACCCATTAAATGTGGTTTTATTTATTTATTTATTTTTTGGGTGTAGTGAGGTTTGAACTCAGAACCTTGCACTTGTCAGGCAAGTATTCTACCACTTGAGCCATGCCTCCAGCCCTTTTGGTTTAAGTTTATTTTTCAGATAGGGTCTCACACTTTTGCTACCTCTGCCATCTGCCTAGCTGGAATTACAGACATATGCCACCCACACAGGCTGATTTTAGTATTTTTCTTATTTCCAGTGTTGTAGATGAGAAGATTGATATTTGTTTAATTCTCTTTCCCTTGAATAATCAGCAACTAGTTCTCTCTGACTGAGAGCTCATAAGACTTCATCCTTGGGATATAAGAATTTTAACAGGGTGTAACCATATGTCCTTTTTTTTTGTTCTTACCTATAACTTGGTGATCTCTATCAATCCAAAGACCCAAGTCCTTCTCCATTCATTTCCTTTTGGGACTTCTAAAATTTGTAATATTTTTCCCATTGCTTGTGGCATGGCTTCTCCATTCGATGTGCTAAAATTTCTACAGAGTATTCAGCAGTGATTATTTTGCTTTTCAACTCATCTATTGAATTTTAAAATGCACATTCAAGTCTGTCCTTTCAAAAAACCTCTTTTGTTACTGAATTGTGTGTCCTCCAACACTCACTCTGTTATTATTAAAGTCCTCTTTTATTCCTTCAATTAAATGTGCTTCTTAGGCCAGCTGCTTTAGCTCTGCTTCGATTCTCCCCCTTCAGGTCATAATATGCTCCTAAATGGCTAGTGGTCTCTTGAGCTTGTTCATAGTCTTCAGTATAAAATCCCTCAGAAGTGGAAACTGAGGCTTCTTAGTCAAGGTTAGCAGAGAGGGGAATCTGCCGATCACAGCTGTGCCCTGTGCTCCAGGCACAAAGGGATTTATTGTCTTCACTCCTGGCCCACCACAAAGACACGCCTCTTAACAGCTTTTGAGCCCAAACTTTGCAAATAATCATGTTCTGAATCTGTAACTTCTGCCCCAGAACTCAGGCCTGAGCAATGTTTGGATGTCCCTTAGGCCTCAGCAATAGGGGACCATTATCGGAGTGGTCTTAGGATCAAGAGGAGCAAGTTAAGGATTCCAGCTCAAAAATCCCATTTAATTTGATTCATTTTTAAGCCTTTAACTTTTATTGTTGCTCCAGAGCCCAAGCACAAAATATTACCATCATATATCCCTGTGATGTAATATAAGATGATATAACATGATTGTTGGTGGAACTATTAAATATATATAATTGAAGTGTATAATTAGTTGAAGAACCATAAAGTAACCAAATTTTTTAAAAACAAATTGAATCCTAAATACACTTCTTGTAAAAAAAAAAAAAAAAAAGAAGTATTTCATAGCAAAGTGAGAGCTATGTCATCAAACACCATATGCATTTTACATGTCCCCTTAAGGATTTAAGAGTATTTATAAAATGAGATAGAGTTTGTAGTTTAAAGTTACCACATGAAAGAACATGTGTGTTGGTTTTTGAATAATTTTTACCTAAATTAAGCTAAGTTCATCCATAAGCTAGTATGGAGGGTAGAAATTTAACAGACAAGATTTTTTTTTTTCTAATTCAGAGTTGCATATTTGAAAGCTACAGAGATGTGCAGTTACCCATCCTAAACTCTGTTAATTGTAGAAGGTTTAATCATCCTAGTTCAATGAATGCCTCTAAATAAATTATAAGTTAACAAAATGTTGGTCAAGCCAAACTTTGATCCAGGCTTGTCTCCCTGTGAGGAAAACAGTGGCCACTGGCCAAGGACGCTGGGTGCTCTCCAGCTGAAATATGAGCCGGGCTCCTGGGAGACCAGAGAAGCCCAGACAAACATCTGGGCCCTTTGCGTTGCTTACTATTTTCAGTTTTTATAACAGTCTTCTCTGGATTTATATACAAAAACAAAACACATCACAGGCTTTGACTTAGAAGAGACAAAATCTTCAGATTGTAGCTTCAGTTTTGTTTCTTTGTAGTGAAAGTAATAGTAAAGTTTATTAGGAAAGAAATTCAGTATAACAGGATAAAAGTGAGAAGAAATGGGGGAAAAGGGAGAAACATTTCCTGCCCCCATGCAGGAACTGGGAGTAAAGACTCCTCAGTTTGGTTTTAATGGGTAACAATGCTTCTGCTTTTAAATAAATTACCTTTTGTCTCTGCAATCTTGCATTTCTATTATCTCACTTGTTTATTTTTTTTCCTATTTTACGATTTCTCATTACATTGCTAAAAGGTATTTAAGTCATACCAACTAGTGGCAGATATGTGCATAGGGAAATCCGTCTGTCACAATAGCAGTGGCATGCTAGGATAACCAACAATTTAAAGTGAGAAGCTGATGCAGGACATAGACTGAGTCACTGGCCATCTGATAGGACAGTCACACCTGGCTGCAGGTGCATGTGGCTGGCTTCGTGCAGTGTTCTTGCAAACAATTGAATATAAGTGACATTGACTTCAATGCCCTTTTTCCAGCTGACCCCAGGACAAATGGTCTTCAGCTCCCTGTCCCATCTTCCCTACCTGAATGGCTTCTGAGCAGGTAAAATTTTGGAGAAGAAAAGCTCCCCAGCAACCCTGCTGAAAAGTATGTGGGTTCAGATGGACGGCCCAGGACTGTGTTGTCTTCCCAGGAAACTGGGGAAGTCTTGGGCCACGCCGAAGAACATTACATGGAAGGCTGTCCACACAGTCTTCATCTGTGTAGGTGTGAGACACAAAGTCAAATCATATAAAAACAATTTCTACAGTTTAATAGCACAATAGACAGCTGACAAAGTGGATAAAGTGAATGAGAATGACACACATCCCTAATTCATTCCTTCCTTTCTTACAGATGCACTAAAGACTTGATGAAAGAAAATAAAAAGTAACCATCTTTCAATGAATCTTATATGGAAAGCAACAATGAAAATGCTGTGGATATGTAATGTAGGAGTGAGAATAGGAAATTTGAAAGTTGCTTTCCCAACTTCATAAAAAGTACTGTTATTTTTCCATTTCATTTCCTAAAAATGAAAAGTGTTTTGATTACAGAGATTTATTTATTTATCTATTGGCAGAACTGGAGTTTGAACTCAGGGCCTCACATTTGCTAAGCATGCACCCTGTACAACTTAAGTCACTTCACTAGCCCTTTCTTGTGTTGGACATTTTTGAGAGTGGGTCTCCCTGTTGTCCCCTCTACCTCCCGGCCCAGGCTGGCCTCGAACTCTGCCTCCTGAGTAGCTAGGATTATAGGCATGAGACATTGATGCCTGGCCAAGATTTTTTTTTTTTTTTTTTTTTTTGAGACTGACTATGTAGTTCAGGCCAGCCTTGAACTTGAGATCATCCTGCATCAGCCTCCCAAGTGCAGGGAATCTAGGCATACACCACCACGCCCAGCTTAGAGAGAGTTTTTCAATACAGCAAAATTCTCTCAACTGTGCAATAAAGGTAGTGGTTGCTGAATTAAGCCAGATGTTACCCTTAATCCAATTGTTCTAAATAAATGATTGACGTCTTAAGTTCTGCTGATAGTAACTATTTTACCATCACTTCCAAATAAGGCAAAGTGTTTGTACCACATAACAAACGATTTACTATCACCATTCTTCGGAAAACCCTGGATGATTTTCTTTACAATTGGCCTAAACAGGTCCCCTATATGTATTGTTTTTAAAAAAATTTTTATTATTGTACAGATGTATGAACATCTTTGTGTTCCAAAAATGCTGCATGACTTGCACTCTGATCAAATTCACCCTTCCCCCATGCTTTCTTTCCCCAGTGCCCTTCCCCCATTTTAGTTTTTAGTGGGTTTCATCATGTCATCTTCTACATAGATGCAATGCACTTCAATATTGTTCTCCCCAACATCCTCCCCCAAATGACAGCCCCATGCTTACATTCATGCTGTGTGTGTATATATATATTCCACATATGAGAAGACGTGCAGGATTTGTCTTTCTGAATCTGACTTATTTCACTTAAAATGAGGATCTCCAGTTCCATCCATTTTCCTACAAACAACATAATTCCATTCTTCTTTATGGCTGAATATACTCCGTTGTGTGTGTGCATGTATACATACACATTGTTTTTATCCACTCATCTGTTGATGGCACCTTGGTTGATTCCATAACGGCTCTTGTGAACAGTGCTGCTGTGAACATGGCTGTGCAGGTGTCTTATTGTAACCTGACTTCCCTTCAGATATGTGCCCAAGAATGGCAACACTGGATCATATGGCAGTTCACTTTTAGTCTCCTGAGGAACTTCGGTGCTGATTTCCACAGCGGCTGCACGAATTTACACTCCTCTCTCACATCCTCACCAGCACTTGTCGTTTGTGTTTTTGATGACAGCCATTCTGAGAGGGTGAGGTAGAGTCTCAATGGTCTAGACAGTTTTTAAACTTGCAACAGTTCTTTAAGTGTTTTTTTTTCTCTTACTCCTTTTTTTAAAAGAGAAAGTGTTTACCCCAATTTTTTAAACTAAGAAAGTTAATCATACAAGATAAAAAATTAAAACATAATTATCTATTTAGAGAGAACTTTTAACAAAGCATAAAATAACATAAAAGATAAAATCACAATATAAGTACAATGTAAAATATTTATAATAATTTGAAAAGTTATTTTACAAGATCAAATAAATATTTATGTGTCACAACACCACTGTTAAACACACAGAAATGCAAATTTCACAGAGAATTGGCAGTATTGGGGTTTGAACTAGGGACTTCATGCTTTCTAGGCAGGCACCCTGTTGTATGAGCCACACCTCCATCCCTATGTTAGTCTTGTTATTTTGGAGATAAGGTCAGTGGTTTACTTTTCACTGCTGTATAGTATTCCAATATACAACTACATCATGACTTATTTATCTATTAATATAGATGGATTTGAGCTGTTTCCACTTTTTGACTATTTGAAGCATACTGCTATGGACCATCCTTGAACATGTCATTTTGTGGATATATGCACACATATTCTTTGGGTATGTAACAAGGAATTCAATTTATAATTTTTTTCTTATATATAAGAAAGCTTTACTCTAAATTCATGAAAACAGGCTCTGATGTTTTCTTGCAGAGGTTTTCTTGTGTTAACCTTTTACATTTATGTTTAAGACTTGTCTTGAATTAATTTTTGAGTCCCATGTGAAATGCAAGTCAAGATTTCATTCTTTCTCTTCTAAGTAGTCCTCCTGTCTAACTAATATCTTTTTTTCTTGAGATTTTGAGACAGGGTCTCACTATGTAGCCCATGCTGGCCTCAAATTCCTGATCCTTCCACCTGTGTCTCCTCAGTGCTGGGATTCCAGGTGACACAACCATGCATAGCTCTAACTGAAATCTTGTACCATTTGACCAACATCTCATCTCCCTTCAGCCCCTGGGAACCTCCGTTCTACCCTCTGATTCTATGCATTCAAGTTTTTAAGATTCCATACACAACATCTAAATGCTATCATTCAGTATTTGTCTTTCTGAGCCTGGCTTATTTTATCTTGCTGTTGCAAATGACAGACTTCCCTTCATTTTAAAGGCTAAATAGTATTTCATTAGGTACAGACACCATGTTTTCTTTATCTGTTACTTTTTGGCTACTGTGAATAATGCTGCTGGGAACCTGGCAGTGCAGATGTCTTTTTGACACACTGATTTCATTTCTTTGAATATATATTCAGAAGTGGAATTGCTGAATCACAAATCACATGTGATTTCAAATTTTGAGGACCCTCCATACTGGTTTCCATAGCAACTATGCTAATTCACATTCCCGCCAATGGTGAGTGATGGTTCTTTTCCCTCATCAACGCTCATTATGCAGCCGTCTGAACAGGTGTTATGACCGCTCTCTGTGGTTCTAACTTGCACTCCCATGATGGCTAGTTCTGCTGAACAATTGTTCACATGCCTGTTTATGTCTTCTTTGGAAGAGTGTTTATTCAGGTCCTTTGCCAATTTTAAAACTCAGGTTATTTGTGGGTTTTTGCCAGGGAGTGTTAACTCCCTTACATGGTTTGAGTATTAGCCCTAGTATTAGATGTATGTCTCACAAACAGTTTCTCCCCCTTCACAATGTTCTCCTCACTCTGTTGACTGTTTCCTTTGCTTGCATATATTTTCAGTTGAATGAAATCCCATTTGTTTACTTTTACCTGGAATTTTGGTAGCATAGCCAAAAAATCTTTGCCTGGACCAATGTCAAGATTTTCCCTGAGGTTTTCTTCTAGCAGTTTTCGAGTATTAGATCTTATGTTTAAGCCTTTAATCCATTTTGAGTTAACATTTTTTAATATGGGGTGAAATGGAGGTCCAATTTTATTTTTTTGCATGTGGACATCCAGTTTTCTGCAGCACTATTTGTGAAAGAGACCATCCTTCCCCCAGTCTGTGCTCTGTAGGAAAGAATGTGTGGCCTTACTTCTGGGCTTTCTATTCTGATCCATAGCTGTCATTTATTTATCCATAGTTGTTATTTATTATTTGTAATGCCCTTCTACCTACTAAAGAGTTTCTACTCTTAAGCATTTTGAGGTAAAGTTACTTATGGTATTGACTATCTCCCATTGAGCTCTGGCTTGCATAGAGTCTTCCTGATATAAATATATATTTTTATATCTCAAGGTAAATATATAAATTATAGTTCCTCTTCAGCTTTTCTGTCAACCCAGTTTTCACAGCTATGCCTATGCAGAGTTTGATATGCAAACAGCATTTTCTGTTATTAAGTTAATCTAGTATTTTAAAAAACTACATTCCAAATGTTTCCTCCAGCCCTGCTCAAGTGCCTCAATCTGCATAAGTGGTGGAGATAAAGATTTTCACTATTCAAAAGATAGAGGTTAGTTATTCCATTGTTATTGCCCTATCACAAACAAAATCCCATCATGTTTTATATGCAAGAAAAAAAGCTAAAGGAAGTCTTTAAGCTTTAAACCTCATTAGGAAAGTAATATGGTTTAAAAGCATTGCAAACTTAGAACCTACAGAAATAATTCCATGGGGTTTAATTTTAATAATACCTATGTAGAATATAACTAAATTCATAGTAACAGCTCGCTGCAGTATAGACAATCCTAGATTTGTGTATACAGTCAGCCCTCCGAATCCACTGGTTCTATGTCTACAGATTCAATTAACCTCAGAACAAAAAATTTAAAAAATAATTTGTATCTGTACTAAATATGTATAGACTGTTTTACTTTTTTTAAAAAAAGTATTTCCTTAACAGTACAGCATAACAGCTCTTTGTGTAGCATTTACATCCCATTAGATATTATTAGTGGTCTGGAGCTAATTTAAAGTCTACAGGAGGATGTGCAAAGGTTACATGAACACGACTCCATGTCCTATAAGGACCTTGAGGTCTGCGCTTTTAGGTATCTGTAGGGTCCTATAAACAATCTCCTTTGGATATGGAGGAATGATTGTACCTAGTCTAAGATGATTCATGCAGTAAGGCACCCAAAAATTGTTGCAGCCCCTCATATATCAGGGCTTTTGCTTGGAATATCCTTTCCTTTGCTTTTGCTGTGGATACAGAACTGCCCTTCCCAGATCCCCCTGCAAGGAAGCCCTGGCTGCCCAGGTGCAGGAAGTGGGGGTGGGCAGACAATCCCCTGCTGGCAGACCCTGTGGTTCTGGGCTCCCGGCATGCAGTGGCTGAGTCAGGGTGGAAAGGCCCAGTTACTCAGACCCCTTACAGAGCAGCTCTATGGGGTGAATATCCTCCAAGTTGCTCAAGGCTTTTTCAGGATAGCATTTGTTTATTTGACTTCTCCTTCTGACCAATACTTCTTTCCTTCCTTTCCCTTCACAGATGTTAACTTTGAGTAAATATCTTGCCTCTCAAATTCACTGTCTGTCTACTCCTGGAATATACAGTTTCTCCCGCTCCATCATCCTCTAGTAGTGGTGTTTGGAACAGAAAGGGGACAGCAGAGTGGGAACAGGTGCAACGCTAGTTAAATGCCTCCCCCTCCCCTAAGCATACAAACCAGGACTAGGATGAGGTACCTTTGGAGCTGCTGGCTTGATTCTGTGAGCAAGGTACTTCCAGTCTGGGGGCAGAAGAGGTCATCTGGAAGATTTTCTGTGTACACTCAGATGTGGGGCACAGTACCTTTTCTTGCAGTTCACCTGGGCAAAAAGCCTGCCATAATTGTTCAAAAATGGAGTTTTCATAGGATCGGCATTTCCTTCTCTACCTTCTGGCCCTCTGCCAGGGCATGATGTCCTTGAAAGAATAGTCAGACTCTCAGGTTGTCTACAAGCCCCACCCCAGCCCCTTCTTTCCCATCCAACTCCAACAAACATCCTGGAAGATTAAGGGTCCCAGCAGTTCCTGATGACTAGGCTGCCAGCAAAGGGCACAGACCCGGACTTGTGTGCTTGCCTGGGTCTCTCCCCTCATCCTTCCCCTGAATTGGACTTCAACATGTTTTCTGAGGCCTCCCTTGGGACAAGAATGCTTAATTTATGCATCTGAGAGAGAGAGAGCGCGAGTCAAGGAAATGGTTAAAGTTTTGTCTTTTGACATAGAGTTGGGAGCTGCGGCAAGAGGTCTAGGCTCTAGAGTAGTTGCCCGCTACTCTCTTCCCTCTCAGGGAGTCAAACTTGCTGCCAGAATCTTTCTGGTCCTCTGATTAATAGTTGCCTATTCATGAGCATTGACTATCATAAATAGTTATTTTGAAATATAGAACTTGGCTATAAACAAATTGGGGAAATGGCATTATTACTTGTTCAACCAGATTATTTGCCTATGGATATTTATCTCCTTACTGGAAAAGTGAAGACTCTCCTGTCTTGCAATAACAAAAAGGGAGAGTTTCGGTATCTTCAGGGGAAAGAACAAGGTGAAGGTCAATGCCACAGCCAGAACTACTTGCTGGAGGCTTGCAAGCTACAGAAACCAGACTTGACCCTGAAAGAGTGGAGTACAAATCTGTCCTGTGACAGCCTCACTGCAGCTGAAATGCAAAAATCCTTGTTGTTTTTCCCCAATGGCTCATTAAGATAATTCTGTTTGAAGTTACAGCTCCTGGCTCCACTCTAGGAGGCCTGCTCTTCTTTCTTGAGTCTGTACCTGCACCTTGTGGGGTTTTTGCAATGGCCTGTCTAGGATGGTTGACTCTGTACAATGTCTTCAGGAGCTGTCAGGCATGTGCAGCAGTGAAAAGGACAATCGTTTATGTGCCAAAATGAAAACAAAATGGCTGTGTTTCATAGATGGTAGGCAGCACCATGTCATTCTGAAGACCTTGTATTTACAGCTTCCTTTGGGGAACCCAGGACTGTTGTGTGTGTGGACACGGTTTAGGTGTCACCTGTTAGGGGAATGAGGGTGGATGAGATTACTTCTTGAAGCTTCCTTGTGGTCTTGGACCTTTCTGATTTGCAAAAATCATAAGGGTGGGTTTGGGAATTGAATCATCAGGGTTGGTCTGACCCCTCACCCTGCTCAAAGGCAAACATCCTGCAGGCATTAAGAGGAGATACTGCTGTAGTTTGACAAGAGTAATTGTTACCACTTCTCTCCAAAGTCTTTCCAGATCAGGGTGATCTCTTCTGTGCTGAGGGTACAGAAGTCAGGGTTTTCTGCCAGGTACCCATGAGCACGTGAGCAGATCAAAGACATTCCCAACATGGATGTAGTGAGAACTCCACCAATACTACTTTCCTGAAATAGCAAACATCAACCTCCCCATGTCCCTCCCTGCCATAACCCATGGATGCCTGTTTAGGACCTTCCTAAGCCAGTTTACAAGGCTTATCAGAGATAATAATAACAGCACCTCTCTCCATGGGACTTGTGGACACAGATGAGACAGCATGTGAAGGGCACAGTGGTCCTCACAGGATTCATTATCCTTCTTTCTGTTATTCAGCATTTGTAAATGATGGTGGCCTCAGAGTGTGTGCTGTAGAAACCCAGCCAAAAGCTTGGCAAGTGCTATCAAGATTTGAGAGATTAGATTCTAACCAGTCACACCTTGGTTCTCTAGTCCTAGCCTTTAATTACCAGTTTACCAGAAAACCACACACTTGAGCAAATTATTTTTACTTCCTGTATTTAATTATTTTTGCCCCACTATATTCTACCACATGTATAAAGAAATGTAAGTTTTTGAAGATTCATATCCAGGGAAAATATAAACAGAAGGAGAAATAAAATTGATACGTATGTAAAATAATCTTATTGTTGTAGTATAATTTTATTTATAGCATAATTTGTTTATAATATAAATAATTTTATTGATCATTAATTTAAATTATATAATTTATTTGAATTGTAAAGAAAATTCTGTGTAGAAATGAATAGAATACAAAAGTGATGGACAGAAACATAAAGTTGGGATGCAAATTTGCTTCCAACTTTCTTGGAAACCAAGGGAAAAAAAAAGAAACATGACTAGTTATGTATCTATGTTGTTCAAAAGAAGAAAGAACAACATGAGGATTCTTCTAGAGGGTTAAAAAAAAAACAACTAAGTACATAAAAAGCTTTTCCTGACCCACGGGAATTTAAAAGATGTTTTGCCTGCTTTTTCATATGAAATACTGAGCAATGTAATCGCTGGCATCCTCACCATGTCTGGACAACAGATGTGATGCCCGATTCGTGTGAGATACAAGATTGTCACAATGTCCTTCCTTGTATTCTGAAGTCAGACACATTGACAGTAACTGTGGAAGCTCCAGCGTGAGGCTTCTCTTCTGACCTGGCTTACTCGGGGGAAGATAGAGACTATGAACAAATTGTCTTCTGTTTTACACAGTTCTCTCAACTGTTTTGATGAAAACAGCAACCAAAAGAAAACAACAGACCTAAGAGGCTGTTTAGTCTGTACTTAATTATTTTGAACATTGTCATTTACTGGGACTTAGTATTAGATAATATGATAACATTGCTGTATCTTTTATGTATTTATTTATTTTTGCTGTACTGGGGCTTGAACTCGGGGCCTCATGCTTGCTCAAGCAATCTACCCCTTGAGCCCTTCTACCAGCCCTATTGTATTTTTTATTTTTATTTTTATTTTTTTGGTAATCAGAGTGCATTTATTTACTGGTTCACTGCCAGAAAGGTTTATCCAATCAGATCATGTAATGCAAATAAGCTCCAAAAGTAATTTTATTTATTTAATTTTATTTATTTTTGCAGTGTTGGAGTTTGAGCTCAGGGCCTACACCTTGAGCCACCACACCAATCCTTCTTTGTGAAGGATTTTTCAAGATAGGGTCATGCAAACTATTTGTCCAGGCTGGTTTTGAACAGCAATCCTCCTGATCTCTGCCTCCTAAGTAGCTAGGATTACAAGCGTGAGCCATTGTTGCCCTGCTCAATCATTTTCTTTTCTATTTTTTTATTATTCATATGTGCATACAATGCTTGGGTCATTTCTCCCCCCTGCCCCCACCCCCTCCCTTACCACCCACTCTGCCCCCTTCCTCTCCCCTCCACTCCCTCAATACCCGGCAGAAACTATTTTACCCTTATCTCTAATTTTGTTGAAGAGAGAGTATAAACAATAATAGGAAGGAACAAGGGTTTTTGCTGGTTGAGATAAGGATAGCTATACAGGGAGTTGACTCACATTGATTTCCTGTGCATGTGTGTTACCTTCTAGGTTAATTCTTTTTGATCTAACCTTTTCTCTAGTACCTGTTCCCCTTTTCCTATTGGCCTCAGTTGCTTTTAAGGTATCTGCTTTAGTTTCTCTGCATTGAGGGCAACAAATGCTAGCTAATTTTTTAGGTGTCTTACCTATACTCACCCCTCCCTTGTGTGCTGTCGCTTTTATCTTGTGATCAAAGTCCAATCCCCTTGTTGTGTTTGACCTTGATCTAAGTCCAATCCCCTTGTTGTGTTTGACCTTGATCTAATGTCCACATATGAGGGAGAACATACGATTTTTGACTTTTGGGCCAGGCTAACCTCACTCAGAATGATGTTCTCCAATTCTATCCATTTACCAGGGAATGATAGCATTTCATTCTTCTTCATGGCTGCATAAAATTCCATTGTGTATAGATACCACATTTTCTTAATCCATTCATCAGTGGTGGGGCATCTTGGCTGTTTCCATAACTTGGCTATTGTGAATAGTGCTGCAATAAACATGGGTGTGCAAGTGACTCTGGAGTAACCTGTGTCACAGTCTTTTGGGTATATCCCCAAGAGTGGTATTGCTGGATCAAATGGTAGATCAATGTTTAGCTTTTTAAGTAGCCTCCAAATTTTTTTCCAGAGTGGTTGTACTAGTTAACATTCCCACCAACAGTGTAAGAGGGTTCCTTTTTCCCCGCATCCTCGCCAACACCTGTTGTTGGTGGTGTTGCTGATGATGGCTATTCTAACAGGGGTGATGTGGAATCTTAGTGTGGTTTTAATTTGCATTTCCTTTATTGCTAGAGATGGTGAGCATTTTTTCATGTGTTTTTTGGCCATTTGAATTTCTTCTTTTGAGAAAGTTCTATTTAGTTCACTTGCCCATTTCTTTATTGGTTCATTAGTTTTGGGAGAATTTAGTTTAAGTTCCCTGTATGTTCTGATGATCAGTCCTTTGTCTGATGTGTAGCTGGCAAATATTTTCTCCCACTCTGTGGGTGTTCTCTTCAGTTTAGAGACCATTTCTTTTGATGAGCAAAAGCGTTTTAGTTTTATGAAGTCCCATTTATCTATGCTATCTTTTAGTTGCTGTGCTGCTGGGGTTCCATTGAGAAAGTTCTTACCTATACCTACTAACTCCAGAGTATTTCCTACTCTTTTCTGTATCAACTTTAGAGTTTGGAGTCTGATATTAAGATCCTTGATCCATTTTGAGTTAATCTTGGTACAGGGTGATATACATGGATCTAGTTTCAGTTTTTTGCAGACTGCTAACCAGTTTTCCCAGCAGTTTTGTTGAAGAGGCTGCTTTTTCTCCATTGTATATTTTTAGCTCCTTTGTCGAAGACAAGTTGGTTATAGTTGTGTGGCTTCATATCTGGGTCCTCTATTCTGTTCCACTGGTCTTCATGTCTGTTTTTGTGCCAGTACCATGCTGTTTTTATTGTTATTGCTTTGTAATATAGTTTGAAGTCAGGTATTGTGATACCTCCAGCATTGTTCTTTTGACTGAGTATTGCCTTGGCTATTCGTGGCCTCTTGTGCTTCCATATAAATTTAATAGTAGATTTTTCAATCTCTTTAATAAATGTCATTGGAATTTTGATGGGAATTGCATTAAACATGTAGATTACTTTTGGGAGTATCGACATTTTTACTATGTTGATTCTACCAATCCATGAGCATGGGAGATCTCTCCACTTTCTATAGTCTTCCTCAATCTCTTTCTTCAGAAGTGTATAGTTTTCCCTGTAGAGGTCATTCACATCTTTTGTTAGGTTTACACCTAGGTATTTGATTTTTTTTTGAGTCTATTGTAAATGGAATTGATTTCGTATATTCTTTTTCAGTTTGCTCATTATTAGTGTATAGAAATGCTAATGATTTTTCTATGTTGATTTTATATCCTGCTACCTTGCTGTAGCTATTGATGGTGTCTAGGAGCTTCTGAGTAGAATTTTTTGGGTCTTTAAGGTATAGGATCGGGTCATCTGCAAATAGGGATATTTTGACAGTTTCTTTACCTATTTGTATTCCTTTTGTTCCTTCTCCTTGTTCCCTTTCTATTTCATGGAACAGTTTAAGGAGGGTTGGTATCAGTTCTTCATTAAAGGTCTGACAGAATTCAGTAGAAAATCCATCAGGTCCTGGACTTTTCTTTTTGGGGAGACTCTTTTTTTTTTTTTTTAATACTTCAAGTTGATTTTTTAATGGGCAAATGTAATGATACAGTTTGAACATTATAAAGCTCTCCAAAACTTCCAATATGCAGAAAACTGTATTTTGGACCCTAACCTATATATATATTTTTTCATTTTTCTTTTATTATTCATATGTGCATACAAGGCTTGGTTCATTTCTCCCCCCTGCCCCTACCCGCTCCCTTACCACCCACTCCGCCCCTTCCCTCTCCCCCCCCTCAATACCCAGCAGAAACTATTTTGCCCTTATTTCTAATTTTGTTGTAGAGAGAGTATAAGCAATAATAGGAAGGAACAAGGGTTTTTGCTGGTTGAGATAAGGATAGCTATACAGGGCATTGACTCACATTAATTTCCTGTGCGTGGGTGTTACCTTCTAGGTTAATTCTTTTTGATCTAACCTTTTCTCTAGTACCTGTTCCCCTTTTCCTATTGGCCTCAGTTGCTTTAAGGTATCTGCTTTAGTTTCTCTGCGTTAAGGGCAACAAATGCTAGCTTGTTTTTTAGGTGTCTTACCTATCCTCACCCCTCCCTTGTGTGCTCTCACTTTTATCATGCGCTCATAGTCCAATCCCCTTGTTGTGTTTGCCCTTGATCTAAAGTCCACATATGAGGGAGAACATACGATTTTTGGTCTTTTGAGCCAGGCTAACCTCACTCAGAATGATGTTCTCCAATTCCATCCATTTACCAGCGAATGATAACATTTCGTTCTTCTTCATGGCTTCATAAAATTCCATTGTGTATAGATACCACATTTTCTTAATCCATTCGTCAGTGCTGGGGCATCTTGGCTGTTTCCATAACTTGGCTATTGTGAATAGTGCCGCAATAAACATGGATGCGCAGGTGCCTCTGGAGTAACAGTCTTTTGGGTATATTGGGGGAGACTCTTGATTGCTGCTTCAATTTCATTTTGTGTTACAGATCTATTCAGGTGATTAATTTCCTCTTGGTTCAGTTTTGGATGATCATATGTATCTAGAAATCTGTCCATTTCTTTTAGATTTTCAAATTTATTTGAATATAGGTTCTAGAAGTAGTCTCTGATGATTTCCTGGACTTCCATGGTGTTTGTTGTTATCTCCCCTTTTGCATTCCTGATTCTACTAATTTGGGTTTTTTTCTCTCCTCATTTTAGTCAGGTTTGCCAGGGGTCTGTCGATCTTGTTTATTTTTTCAAAGGACCAATTTTTTGTTTCATTAATTCTTTGTATTTTTTTTTTGGTATCTATTTCGTTGATTTCAGCTCTTATTTTTATTATTTCTCTCCATCTGTTTGTTTTGGGATTTGCTTGTTCTTGTTTTTCTAGGAATTTGAGATGTATCATTATGTCATTGATTTGGGATCTTTCAGTCTTTTTAATATATGCACTCATGGCTATAAACTTTCCTCTCAGGATTGCCTTAGCTGTGTCCCATAGGTTCCAGTAGGTAGTGTTTTCATTTTCATTGACTTCCAGGAACCTTTTAATTTCCTCTTTTATTTCATCAATGACCCATTGTTCATTAAGTAATGAGTTATTCAGTTTCCACCTGTTTGCATGTTTTTTGTCTTTACTTTTGTTGTTGAGTTCTAGTTTTATTGCATTGTGATTGGATAGTATGCATGGTATAATTTCTATTTTCTTACATTTGCTGAGGCTTGCTTTGTACCCTAGAATATGATCTATTTTGGAGAAGGTTCTGTGGGCTGCTGAGAAGAATGTACATCTGTAGAAGTTTGATAAAATATTCTGTACACATCAAGTAGGTCCATTTGATCTATTGTATATTTTAGATCTTGGATGCCTTTATTGATTTTTTGTTTGAGTGACCTATCTATTGATGATAATGGGGTGTTAAAGTCTCCCATGACCACTGTGTTGGAGTTAATATATGTTTTTAGGTCCTTCAGGGTGTGTTTGATGAAATTGGGTGCGTTGACATTGGGTGCATATAAGTTGATAATTATTATTTCCTTTTGGTCTATTTCCCCTTTTATTAGTATGGAATGTCCTTCTTTATCTCATTTGATCAATGTAGGTTTGAAGTCTACTTTGTCCGAGGTAAGTATTGCTACTCCTGCCTGTTTTCAGGGGCCACTGGCTTGGTAAATCTTCTTCCAGCCTTTCATCCTAAGCCCATGCTTATTTCTGTCAGTGAGATGGGCCTCCTGTAAGCAACAAATTATTGGATCTTCCTTTTTAATCCACTTCGTCAAACAGTGCCTTTTTGATGGGTGAATTAAGTCCATTAACATTAAGTGTTAGTACTGATAGGTATGTGGTGATTCCTGTCATTTAGTTGTCTTAGTTGTTTGAAGGTTTGATTGTGTGTACCTAACCTGAGGTTACTCTGTACTTTCTTGCTTTTTCTTTTCCTGTAGTTTGGTGCTGCCTGTCCTTTCATGGTTATGTTGGGTTTCATTATCTGTGTACAGAATCCCTTGAAGAATCTTTTGTAGTGGTGGCTTTGTGATCACATATTGTTTTAGTTTCTGCTTATCATGGAAGACTTTTATTGCTCCATCTATTTTGAATGATAGTTTTGCTGGATAGAGTATCCTGGGGTTGAAGTTATTTTCATTCAGTGCCCGGAAGATCTCACTCCAAGCTCTTCTTGCTTTTAATGTTTCTGTTGAGAAGTCTGCTGTGATTTTGATGGATTTACCTTTGTATGTTATTTGTTTTTTCTCTCTTACAGCCTTCAATGTTCTTTCCCTAGTTTCTGAACTTGTTGTTTTAATGATGATATGTTGTGGGGTAGTTCTATTTTGGTCTGGTCTGTTTGGTATCCTGGAGGCCTCTTGCATCTGTATGGGAATATCTTTCTCTAGATTTTGGAAATTTTCCATTATTATTTTGTTGAATATATTATGCATTCCCTTCACTTGCACCTCTTCTCCTTCTTCAATGCCCATGATTCTCAAGTTTGGTCTTCTGATGGAGTCGGTGAGTTCTTGCATTTTCTTTTCACAGGTCTTGAGTTGTTTAATTAATAGTTCTTCAGTTTTTCCTTTAATTACCATTTCATTTTCGAGTTCTGAGATTCTGTCTTCTGTTTGTTCTATTCTTCTAGATTGGTATTCCATTTTGTTTTGCAGTTCTGTTCCATTCTTTTTTCTGAGGTTTTTCCATATCCTGGGTGGTTTCCTCTTTAGTGTTGTTTATTTTTGTCCTGAGTTCATTTATCTCTTTATTAATCGTGTTCTCTGTTTCACTTTGGTGTTTATACAGTGCTTCTATGTTTTCCTTTATTTCTGCTTTTGCTCTTTCAAATTCTCTATTTTTGTTGTCTTGGAATTTCTTGAGTGTCTCCTGTACATTTTAGTTGACCATATCCAGTATCA
The DNA here is from genome assembly GCF_047511655.1 of Castor canadensis. Lineage (NCBI taxonomy): Eukaryota > Metazoa > Chordata > Mammalia > Rodentia > Castoridae > Castor > Castor canadensis. The sequence continues at coordinate 75,146,949 of NC_133400.1, read as the reverse complement.
CCTCTATAAAATTCTCATTGAATGCCTGTAGTATGTCTTCTTTTAAATTATTCTTGTGGGCTTCATTGGGTTCTTTGGCATAGTTTATCTTCATTTTCTTTGAGTCTGGATCTGAGTATCTGTTTTCTTTATTTCCCTCTGGATCCTGTACTAATTTTTTTGCTGTGGGGAAACTGGTTTCCCTGTTTTTTCTGTCTTCCTGTCATTGCCCTTGGTGTTGTTATTGTCCTGTACTGTGTGCAATTAAGTATTTTCTGGCTGTAATAACAACACTAGTGATATTTAGAATGGAAGGGTGAGAGGGGATGGAAAGCAAAGAAGTTAAAGGAAAAGGGAAAAACAAATAATCAAGTAGAAAAAAAAACCCAAAAAACAAAAGAAAGAAACAAACAAAAAAGTTTCAAAGATATAAATAGGGAGAGACAGTATAGTAATCAACAGTAAACTGAAAAGGCATTAGAGAGACAGAGAGAGGATTGAAAGTAAAAAATAAAAAGAATAAAGATAAGAATAAAAATAAAAAATAAGTAATGAAAGAAAAAATGTATATATATAAACTAAAATAAAATATGAAATATAAAATAAATAAAATTAAAAAAAATAAAAACCTCCAAGTTCAAATGCAATGAAGTTCAGTCTTAATAATTTTGGTGTTCGTCCCTTAGCCTCCAATCCTGGAGATGGTGCCTCAGATGTTGTTCTGTAGTTGTCTCATCAAAGGGGTAACATAAGAAAAAAAAAACTCACAAAGTGTCCCAAGTTCAAATGTAATACAGTTTCATTAAGTTTTTCAGCATGCAGGTGTAGTTCGGTTGTTTTCTCATCAAAGGTACGGAGAGAGAAAAAAGAGTCTGGAGACAGGTCTGTGAATGTCTATGTGTGGCTGTGTCTCGCCTGCCCGCTGCTGTCAGCCTGCTGTTGCTGGATGCGCTATTTATGCAGATCTCAGGAGTGAGCTTAGCACTCACCTGGCCCCGCAGGCTTTGTTTACTCAGAGTTCTTCTTGTGTGAGCCTCTGCTACAAGCTTTCCCCTTTCCAAGCCCACTGAGGGAGGTGACACTGCACCTGCTTTCTCAGGCCTGTGTGTTTGTTTACAGCTCACATGGGAGGTGGGTCTTCACCCCTGTCCTGTGGAGTTTTCCTCACTCTGCCACTCTCACAAGCTTTCCCACTCCTGGGTGCTGAGCGTGCACCCCTGCTCCCGCCCTCTCCGGCCAGGCCTGGCTTGTGTATTTACTATTCCGGGAAGGATTCTTCTCCCACCCTCTTTGGCATTCAGGTGCTCCACCCTCTTTGCAATGTGTCTTTATTGTTCTTATTGCTTATTACTCAGTTTCTCTTTTTTCCCTGGGTGGGGGTCGGTCTGTCCAGAGGGCTACGCTGATCTGGCCCAGGGATGTCTGTGGAAGTACCACATACCACTTAGCTCACCTTGTCTGCATCTTCCCAAGCTGTCTGGGTGTGGGCGACTGGCGGCAGCCTGGGGGTCCTCCTGGTTTCTCCATTCAACGTGAAGTGGAGATGCTCTGTGCCGACTGGAGGTGTGGAGGGGTCAAAGTTTTGCCTCTTCTCAGTGGCGTTGCCTGCAAGGTGTGTCTCCAGCGTCTCTCCAAGATTTCATTTTAGGAGGCACACTTTCTGCTTCCTCCCTCTAGCTGCCATCTTGGAAAATCCCTATTGTATTTTTTTAAAATTGCTTTTAAAGACATAGTTTCCAATGTCCTTCTGTTAGATTCATATGACACATTTTTCTTAGAATTACATGCTAGGAAGAAGTTAATAAACCGGGATGCTTTCAGGTATTAGATAATAAGAGTTTGGTGGCAGAAACACTGAGATGAAATTTAGATTTAACGTCAGAGAGCACCAGGAGTTCTCTGTCATGTGGTTTTTCTAGAATAACTGTCAGAGACAAGGCTCCCTTTGTGAGCCATTCTGTCTTGACCTTGCCCTGGAACATTTTGTGGTTGTTTGTCCCAACTTCTCCACCTCCAGCACAAGATGGCGCCGTCCCTGCTTCTCTTCCGGGAGTTTACCTTGCCGCCGGCGCGAACGTGCACCCTATCAGAAGTCCTATAGCAGAACCAGCCAACCAGCCTGCACCTCGTCATACCCCTCACTCCCTCAGCACATAAATACCCCTGTGTGAACAATAAAATTTTGCAGCTTGATCAGAACTCCTGTCTTGCTGTCTCCTTCGTGTCTCTTGTCCCTTCATTCTTCCCCTTCTAGGTTTGCTACCCACGCTGATGTGTCCTGCAGGACTTGTCTCCGACATTTCCCCCTTATTCTTATACAAACATGACCAGAATATGTCGGCTTATTGAGAGGGGATGACAGAGGCCCAGTTCCTCAGGGTGGAGATCATTTTTGCTTTGTAAGCAAGCGTCCTTGCTAAGTTCTCAAGAGAATCTCCTCGGCATGTTTTTTGAGGAGGCGGATTTTTTAGGAGCATGCCAACCGCCATGCACCAGGGCATGTCATACAGAGGTCTTGGGTCTGGGGATCCTAGGATCCACCCTCCTGCAGTCTTACCTGCACCCTCATTTAGAAAAGCCTTTATGATCACTCTTCCTGGGTGCTGCCTCCCCCAAGCAGAGGGGCCCAGTGGAGGAGGGCCCAATGGGCGATGAGTGATCAAGAATGTTATATAAGAGGGGGTGGCAGAGAGAAAATTTGGAAACCCAGATGGAGCATTTAGCGAGTTTCTATTGAAAGGAAGGTCTCAGGAGCACGGTCTTCCATATCCAGGCGATGATAATGGACCTGTATAGGTTTAGAGGCTAAGGTGTTAATTTGTTCTTTAATGAATTGTATCAGCCTGTTTATAGTGCAGGGCCCTATGATCACAATTAAAAGTAGACCTAGCAAGGGGCCTAATAGTGGAAGAAGGTAGGGTAGAATTCCATTAAGCCCAGTCCAGAGGGAGTTTTCAAATAGCTCCCTTCGTCTCTTTTCTAAATCTTCTTGAAGCTGTTTAATTTTGGTGCATACTATGCTTGATTTATTGGCATAAAAGCAGCATCTTTCCCCTAAGGCCAAGCAGATACCTCCCTGGTTGGCTGTTAGCAGATCTAAGCCTCGCCTGTTCTGAAGGACCACTTCTGCCAGGGAGTCTATTTGGTCCTGTAAATCCTTAATGGTTCCAGATAGAGTTTGTACATCATCTATAAGTTGTTGAGATAGGCGACGGTAAGAGTGTATAGCCGTGCCTAAGCCAGCTGTACCTGTGCCTATAGCTGCTGTTATTCCAAGGCTGGCAAGGAGCGGTAAGGCTTGTATTGCCCATTTATGTCTTTTAATTAAGGTGTCTAAGCTAGGAATGGGCAGAGGTTCATCTCCTGAGACAACAGTAATATCTGGGAGTAATAAGGCAACAACACAGCCACCAGTCCAATTTGCTGGAAGCCTGGGGAAGGCTGAGTTTCCTCCACACAAAAAAACTGTACCGTTGGGGGGACAAAGAGCTGGGGTGGGTGAGGAATAATTTAGAACTGACGAGCAATTTCCAAAAGAACTAGCCCCAACGTCAATATCATAAGAATTATTTTGCATCCTGCCTTGAAGGCATACTGTAGGTGCATCCATAGGCTGTACTTTAAAGGGAAGTCCAGATTGGCAGGTATCCTGATTATTTACGGTGGAGTTAACAGGTATTGCCATGGGCATTATTGCTCCTGTGGTCATGCAAAGCCAGCAATCCTTAGCAAGGGTGGGGTTGGAAGTGTTAAGCAAGGAGAAGGTACTTCCCAAAATATCTAATGTATTGGGATCTAAATCTGGAATCTGAGATTTAGGCAACATTAAGGGGTGATATGTGAGTTCGGGGATTTGGGGTTTTAAAAGCTCGATTATTTGAAGATGTTTGACAGCATCTGTGGGTCCTCCACCATCAGAGACCCCTGTAGGAGGGCGGGAAGCCGTCTGCATAGCATTTTGCCCAATTTTAACAAGTTTTAAAGTACCATTATCAAAGGGTGCACTTTTGAGAATGTCATTAATCAAGTTCCAATAAGAAAAGGTGGTCACAGGGACTTTTTCGGGGCCAAAAGATTCATAACAGTCTTTTAAACAGTCTCCGACCCGGAGCCATCTCTTACCATCAATGGTTCCTTCGAGAGGAAACCAAGGTCATAAATCTCCTATGTAACAAAAAAATGACCTCAAATCTTTTTTCTTAACACGCGCCCCTCATGTCTTGAGGGCCTCTTGAGGCCTGAAAGAAACAAATCATGTGACGACACTGCTTGTCCCATGGTGGGTCACTCACCGTTCGCCGTCCTCACTCTCCTCCTGGATCTGTCTCTTGGTTGCGTTTGCCAAGGCGATCGCGAACTCCGCTTGGGCCCAAGCCTTCCCGGAGGACGGTGTTCTCCCCGCAATCAAAGGAATAGCTACAGCCACGTTGGGCGCCAGATGTCCCGTCCTGCAGGACACATCAGTGTGAGTAGCGAACCTAGAAGGGGAAGAATGAAGGGACAAGAGACACGAAGGAGACAGCAAGACAGGAGTTCTGATCAAGCTGCAAAATTTTATTGTTCACACAGGGGTATTTATGTGCTGAGGGAGTGAGGGGTATGACGAGGTGCAGGCTGGTTGGCTGGTTCTGCTATAGGACTTCTGATAGGGTGCACGTTCACGCTGGCGGCAAGGTAAACTCCCAGAAGAGAAGCAGGGACGGCGCCATCTTGTGCTGGAGGTGGAGAAGTTGGGACAAACAACCGCAAAATGTTCCAGGGCAAGGTCAAGACAGAATGGCTCACAAAGGGAGCCTTGTCTCCGACAAATAACTATCTTTCTTTGTCCTTATTTGGCTCTAATACTGATAACCTGGTTTGAATAGACCTACAGTATGTATGTCCTGTGTTGTAAGCTACCTCAGAATAGTTCTTCAAAGCACATGAGGCATGAGTTGAAAATTAAATGCCTGAGACCATTTTAAGATGAAAAGGGGGGCATTTAAAATTCATTCACTAAATGTATTAATTGATATTGATTTTGGCTAGAAGTAACACAAAACACAATACAAATTGACTTTAAGAGTTTGTTACACAAATAAACATGCCCCAAAAAAGGCAATCTATGACTGATATGGGTGTTTAATGACATAACAAGGACCTGGGTTTTTTGATCCTTCATTCTCATTGTCTAGCTTTTCATCCCTCACCACCCTAAGTACTGTGTGTGTGTACCAGACAGGAAGAAGAGGCAAAAGGCCAAAAGTAACAAGCTGGTTGTATCTATTCCTTTCAAAACCTTTTTTAGACACCCCCCCCCACCCTGGCCCATTACCTTTCCTTGTATGTCACTGGCTAGAACTGGGTTACATAGCCACCTTTAGCTGCAGAGGGAACTGGAAAGGTAGATATTTTATTAGACACACTGCTTCTTAGACAAACACATGGTTCTGTGGATTATAAAGACAGTAAGAGGGAATATAAAGTAGGCATTTATTCCTACTTAAGATTGTCAACCACAATGTTTGTATCAAAATATTAACAGAAAGCAAATTGTCTCTTGTTGATCTCTACTATATAAACCAATAGACACAGGATGAGAAAAATCACCAACATGCTAACAGTAAGTGTCTGTGGTTGGTGGGATTCTCAATGACATTCATTCTCCTACTTTTCTATATTTTCCTTGTCTTATAAGAAGAAATTTCTGCCCATTCACAATAAGGAAAACAAATTATTGAAAATGAACTGCAGGTTCTGTTTGTTCACCTTGTTGCTAGACTTCTCCAACTGGTCAGTCACAGTATCATTTTGAACATGGTGTCATACTATTATTACCTTTAACTATTTTTTATGGGCACCAATAGATTGTGTGATCTTTCTCATCTAGTTTTCAAATATGGTCCCTCCCTTTAAGAGCTTTGCTGTGGTGAAGACACTATAGTCAGAAGAGTAGCAAAATGGTAGGTTTGGGCTCAGAACACTGAGCCAGGAGACAGAGTTAAAATTCCACTGATGCTCCTCAATATCTGTGTCATCTGCGTAGGATAATTAGTTATTTAATTAACTAACTTTTGAGGTGCAATGGCTTCATCTGCAAAATGAATTGCAGAATTTCTAAAAATCCTTTTTGCTCTGCTTATTTTCTGCATGTCCTCCCTCCCCCTGCCCCACTGGCACCATGTTCATTTTTATGGCTTCTGAAGCACTCATTTTGGTTATTCATCTTCATGATGAAATTATGTGAGTGATGCTATTCTGCCCTATTTCTTCTTTTTTGTTTTTCAATTGTTGTACTGGAGGTACACTGTGACATTTACGAAAGTTCTTACCATATATCAAAGTTGAATTCACCCCCTCTTCTGCCCTATTTTTCTTTCCACTGTTTTGGCTGTGTTTCTTCTTCCTTGGTGATTTCCTTTCTTTGCTCTTTGGTCTTGGAAGAGTGGGTGAGGCTTAAAACACAGTCCTTGTTCTCATTGACCTAATCTTCATGGCCTCTTCAAGTGTTGTCAACTTTGATAGCCTCTTCGTGGATAATTTCCTAATCTCCATCTCTAGCTCTGATTTCTCTAAGCTCCAGCCTCACATCTCCAGTTGCCTGAGAGCCCTATGGCATTTGCATATACTGATGTCAAATTCATCTCTTTCCCTAGGCCTATAGCCTTCCCACCCCTTGATTTGTTGTTGTTGTTGTTATTTCTTGGATTTGTACCATGTTTTTCTTAGTTTCTCAGGCTCAAAACCTTAAAGGATATCCCTAACTTCTGTCTTTATTCTATCCTCTCTCCATACAAAATCAGAATGAAATCCTTTGAATTCTTTGCTTGGTGTATCTTTTGTATCTAGCCCTTCCTTTCAGCTTCCTTTGCAAGTGTGTAAGTTAGACCATCATCTCCATCTGGTTGGATGCAGTCATTTCCTTAGAAAGGATCTTCTTGTGTCAATCTAGCCTTCTTCAAACCCATGCTACATACCACATCTCAATTGTTTCTTTGAATTTCGTGTTCATTTCCAAATCTAGTCAGCTGACTGCACCTACAAATGGATGTTCTCTTCCTGGAGACTTCTGTTGTTCCCATTAGTAATGGAATTTAAAAAGCATCAAACGTAGTGCTAAGAGAAAGAGGAATGGATTATCAACAAATGAGAGGTATAAAAAACTCCTTCATTAATATAGTGTACATACATGTATACACTGTAGTTATATACATTATACATATATATATATTCGGTATGGTCACGGAGTGTATATGTAAGTATTTATTCTTGATATAATATATAGTTCCAGGAAAAGAACAAGAGAAACAAAAACTTTTCTAGTAATTTCAGAGAAATTTTGGGAAATATTATCTTCAAAATAAGAAAGAACTTGCTTTGGCAAAATAGCCTTCAGTGAAGAAATTGCTGTTGAAAACTGAAAATATAATTGCCCTAAAATAAAAAAAATCATTAATAGTAATAGTAAAAGAAGTGTATAAAAATTTAAAGATTTCTTTGCAAATGCATAACAAAGAATAAGGGAAGAAACATGGTAGCATAGATATTAGACATAGAACTAAATCCAAGATATCTTGCATCTAACTAATACGAAGATATAACAGAGAAGATGAAAGACTTAACAAACATAAATTTCCCAGAGATGAAGGTCATATCAAGATTAAAAAGTCCTAACATAAAGTATAGTTAAAAAGAAAAAGACTCCTACTGAGATATATAATTGAAAAATTTCATAGCACCAATGATAAAAAAGAAATCCTAAAATTTCAGGGGAGGGGATATCCTGTTTTAAATAAAACATCAAATGTGCTTCTCAAAACATCCAATTGTGACTTCTCATCAATAAAGAAGAAAATGGACAAATGTCTTCAAAGTTCTGAGAGACAATGAGTTTCAATATAGACTTCTGATAACAATCTAAATTATCAATTAATTGCTGAGAAGATGAAAGCATTATAAGGCAAATAAGAATCCCCAAAATGTGCCTATTCCCCCCTAAATTATATTTGAGGAATGTGCAAGAAAAAAAGTTTTAAAAAACTCAACTAAATCAAAGAAGGCAACACATGATTGTGATAACAGCAAATACAACCCTGGAGAGAAATGAAGGGAAATCCCAGAATGAAAGCTATGTGGCAGGGTAAGGCAGCACTAATCTACACAGGAGTCCAGACAGACAGAAAGCTCTACAGAGGGATCAAGACAGAGGGGGATTCTGTATTTAATGCTGCTTTAAGTCTTTGTAAGGGTACAATGTGATAAATGTAGACCAGGCAAGGAAAAGGAAGGCAATTTAGAATGTCACAAAAAACAAAGGCTATGTAATAAAGGAAATGTAATCAACATACCACATCTTCTGTGTATTTTGACTTATTTATAGTCAAAATAAGGCAATACTTTACTGATTTTAAGCTTTTAGAATCAAATAAGAGCCAAGTACAGAAATCTTAATTATGATCGCAGGGAGTGGAAGATAGGTGAAAGAGGCTTGGGGTGTTAGAGATTCTGCCTACAGTAATGTAAAAATGAATGAAAGTCAAACTAAGTGATAGGAAGGTACTAAGGAAACCAAGATAAGACTAAAAATACAGAAATAACTGTAGTGAAGGTGGAAATAGAGGGTAGTGTAAGTAAGCCAAATCCTCAACTAACAGAAAATATCCAAAATTGAAAAGATAAAAGATAGGTATATAAAAATATTATTTTCAGATATAAAGAGACCTTCAAAAAACTAAAAACATACAGAATTCAAGCAAGTTAAAAATGATTGCTTCTGGAGTATGAGCGTAGGGCTGGAATTCATCATAAATTCTGTGTTTGGGTTTTTAAATTATATAGCACATTGATAAAAATGATTTTAAAATATTAAAAATAAAAGTTACCCATATCATCATTTCATTCGGGTACCTGAATTAGTGGTTCTCACTGCTACTTACTTTTTCTGGATACTCATTGCTTCATTTGTATTGGAGTGACTTTTTTTATAGTCAAAGTTGGTTTTTCTTTGCTTATGCCCCTGAAATTTGACTTCCATATATATATATATATAATACACAATATATTATATATATATATATATTTCCCCTTTTTATTATGGCAAAGTTACGACATAATCTGAAAGATACCATTTTAACCATTTCAAGTGTATAATTCAGTGGCCTTTTAGGTACATTAACAGTGTTGTGCAACTGTCCCTACTGTCCATTTCTAGAATATTTTTACCATCCCAAACAAGTCCTTTACTCATTAAATAGTAATTCTCTAGTCTCCCCTCCCACAGCACTTGGCAACTACTGTTCTAATTTCTGCCCCTGTGAATTTGCCTATTCTAGGTCCCTTGTGCCAGTAGAACCACATAGTCATGTCCTTTTGTGTTTGGCTTATTTCATGTTTTAAATGTTTCACGTTCCATCTGTGTTGTAGCGTGTATCAGAATGCCCTTCATTTTCAAGGCTGAACAATACTCCATTGTACGTAGGTACCACATTTTGTTTATCCATTCTCTGGCCATAGATACTTGTGTAGTTTCCATCTTTTGAGTATATAAATAATGATACTATGAATATTGGCACTCAGATGTTCGGGTGAGTTCCTGCTTTCAATCCTTTGGTGCATACCCAGAAGTGGAATTGGTAGAATGTGTGGTAATTGTATGCTTGACTTTGAGGAACATCTACTGTTTCCCACAGCACCAGCACAATTTTTCATTCCTACCAGCAATGAACTAGAGTTTCAGTTTCACGTCCTTGCCAATTCTTGTTAGTTTCCATTTTTATTTTTACTTTTTAAAGCAGCCATCTTAATTAGTGTGAAGTAGTTTCAAATGAGTTTTAATAACCTTAATCAATGACATGACTATATAACCTAGAATCAAATGAACCTGATTCATAGATCTTTCTGAGAACCCCTCACCCAGCCTCCCTATGGGTCTTTTATCATCATTCCTCTTGCGTGGAGTGCCCTCTCCTCATCTAAATCCCATTGATTTTCTAGACTTGGCTCAAATCTAAACACTCCAAATAATTAGGAAAGATAACAAAGTAGGTAGAGGCTTATAGAAACTTCCTCTCTAAAATTAAATAAAATGAAGAAAAAAATCAATAAGAATATTTCATCAGCACTAATACTAGGGAGGATGAATGCATGTACAATACCAATATAACTTTACAAATCATTAAAACAATGGAAGTATCTTACTCACAACAGCAATAAAAACAAAGGGAATCAAGGCTGGTAATGTACTTAATTTAAAGAATAAAGAAGTCTTTAAAATACTGCTGAAGAAGAATTTAAAAGTAGGCTTGAGTAAATGTAATATGGTCTGCCATATCTGTGATCTTGGATCCAACCAACCACGGACTAAAAATAGTAAAAGGAAATTGTATCTATACTGCACACATTCAGGTGTTTTTCATCGTTAATACTTAAACAACCAGTATAACAACTATAAACATAGAATTTTCATTGGCTAGGTATTATAGGTAATTTAGAGATGACTTAGAGTATGTGAGAAGTTATGCATAGGAAATATGCAAACATTATGCTGTTTATATAAGGAACTTGAGGATCTGTGGATTTTGGTATCTCCTGGGAGTCCTAGAACCAATTCTGAACAGGTACCAAGGTAAAACTGCATACTTAATTATTGAAGAGTACAATTTAATATTGCAAAGACATTATGGTTTCCTAAATATATCTATAATTCAATACAATCCCAGTTCTAATCCCGCTGTACCTTTTTGGGAAGCTGATACATGATTTTAAAGTTTATCTGGAGATATAAACATGGGCTGAGAGTCAACAGACTTATAGAAATAAGAACAATGGAAGTGTATTGCCTAACTAAGGATTAAACATATTTGAAAGTTACAGTTGAAATTCTGTGTTTTGACTGGTAAATGAACAGAAGGGAAAAATGGAATATAATGAAATTGATCTACATTTACTTGGAATCTTAGGATACAATGAAGAAAGCATTTAAATCAGTAGGGAAAAGAGATACTATTCAATAAATGGTGTTTAGCCAAACTTAGAAGAAATTAAATCTGGGTCTGTGTCTCATATTTTATATCAAAATGAATTCCAGATGGAGCTAAGTTTTTGAAGTGTTTAGTTATTATTTATTAAATGGGAACTGCATATATATGCTAATAAAAATTCTTTTTTTTTTTTTTTTTTGAGACAGGGTCTGGCTATATAACCCAGGCTGGCCTCAAACTCATGATCCTCCTGCCTGGGCCTCCACCACACCCCACTGATGATAATAAAAGATCTGTTTCTAAAAGAGGATGCAATAGAAATACTCTCTTCACCCCATCCCCCAGCTTCCCAAGTGTCCATTCTAGAGACAGATGAAATTACCAGTTTTTGGTGGGATTGGCTCCAGCTTCCAGAGTAGGGATAACCTTTGACCTAACACAATTAGCATAAAACAAAACACTCTTTTTTTCAGTGTTTGATTCCGTGGTGGTCAGGTGACTTACAATGGCCCAATCAGAGTGAAGTTTTGAGGAAGAGCAGCTCTCTCTTTCTGTGGAAGATTTAGCCTGGTTCACTTTTGGCTATGTGAACTCCATTTCACTACATTTTAAACTACAATTCAGTGGCATTTAGTACATTCATACTGTTGTGAAATTGCCACCTGCATCCATTTCTAAGTCAGTTTCATTCCCCCTCCAACCCAAATCCTGTATGTATTAAGCACTACTCTGCTCTCCCAGCCCTTGGCAACCAATCTTGTTACTGTGTCTGTGGGTTGACCTAGCCTGGCTATTTCATAAAAAAGAAATCATACAATATATGACCTTTCACATCTGGTTTCTTTCCCTCAGCATGTTTTCAAGGTTCATCCACAGTAAGTAGCGTGATAAACCCTTCCTTTTATGGTTGAAGAAATTTCATTCTGTGTAGATACTATAATGGATTTTGTTTGTCTGTTTACATATTAATAGTCATTTGAGTTGTTTCTATCCTTTGGCTACTCTACTAGTGCTGCTATGAACGTTCATGTACTGTATTTGTTGGAATATCTGTGTTTTAATTATTTGGGGTATCCAGGAGTAGATTTTCTGGGTCACATGGTAACTCTGTTCAGCTTTTTGAAGACCTACCACTTTTCCACAACTGAACCATTTTACCTTTCCACCACTGAACCATTTCATTTTTCTACGAACACAGTTGGTGGAAAAGTTTCTCTATGTCCTTGACAAAACTCCACCCTACCAAAGCCATCCTAGTGGGTATCTCCTTGTGGTTTTGATTTACATTTCCCTAATGGCTGGTCATGTTGAGGGTTTGTTCTTATGTTGTTGGCCATTTTCAGATCTTCGCTGAAGAAATACTTATTTAAGTCCTTTGCCCATTTTTAATTGGGCTGTTTGTCCTTTTAACTTTGTATTGTATAAGTTGAACATATTCTAGATAATAGCCCCTTATCAGATATATGATTTACATATATTTACATACTTTTCTATGAAAAGTAGAATAAATATCACTTTCTTGATAATGTTCTTTGGTGCACAGTAGTTTCTCATTTTGATGAGGACAAATTTATTTGAATTTTGTTGCTTGTGCCTTTTTCTCATATGTAAGATTTCCTTGCCAAATCCATGAATTTATACCCCTATTTTTTTCTTCTGAGAGTTTTGTGGTTCATGATCTTATAGTATATTTATGTTGGCCATATATATTGGTTTATTTCTGACTCTCAATTCTATCCATGTGTGTATGTATATATCTATCCTTTTGCTAGTACCACACTGTTTTTATTACTATAGTAAAATTTGAAATTGGGAAGTATGAGTCCTCAAAATTTATTCTTTTTTAAAAATCATTTTTATTAGCACACATTAATAGTACAAGGGAATTTCATTGTGATATTTCCGTAGGTATGTAGAGTGTACTTTGAACACGTTCACTTCCTCTATTACATTCCCATAAAAATACATTCTTATTTTTCAGTATTGTTTTGGCTATTTGAGGCCCCTTTTGCAAATCCACATAAATTTGATGATAGCTTTTCCATTTCTTAAAAATAAAAAAATGGCCATTGGAATTTTGATAGGGATGTCACTGAATCTCTGTAATTCTTTAGTTATTAAGTCTTCCAATCCATGAATATGGTAGGTTTAATTTTTCAAATCTCCATATATGTTTTATAAAAGTTTAAACTCAGAATGGGAAAAAATTACATTGACAATGTTGAAAACCACAAGACACAATTGGAAAAATACAATTGACAAAATGCTTTTAATCACAACTCCTAAAGAGCTCTTACTTATCTAAAAATGAAGCAATTTTATGGAGAAATGGACATGCAGGGAAAATACAAAGAAAGACAAAGTAGAAGAGGCCAAAATCATGCAAACAGGTGCTTTCTAATAACCTTTAAATGTATTCGCAAGTGTGACAGGAAACTTAAAATGAGTTTTTCTTTATTTGCTATTTTTGTTTGATTTAATTTTTTTTGTTTTACAGCTGGACTAAAACTTTAAATTGACAATACAATAGGCTGATAAGGGTGTGAAGAATGGAATGTCTTCACACACCATTGGGAAAGTGCAATTGGTATATCTATTTGGGAGGGCAATTTGACAGACTTTACCAAACTTCACATCATGAATAACCTTCAACTCAATAGTGCCTAAGAGTAGCAATCACTAAAGCTTTACTGAGAATTTACTCTAGGTTGGGCATTATGGTAGTGTTTTACATTTCATGTCATATTGGCAACAAACTAGGAATTGCTGCCCTGATTATTTCTGTTTTTCAGAAGAGAAAACTAAGGCTTGAGAATGTTTAGTGCAAGGTTATAGATAATAGTGAACAATTGGAAATAAATTATCCCCCATGAAATTAGGATACAATGAATACATAACTTAGAAACTAAGTCATTTTTATGCTCTTAAATGAAATATATCTACATTGCACACAGCTAAACTCTATATGAATTTATGCAGAAAATGTAACTAATACATTGCCAACTTCTAAAAAGCAAATTATTACATGTATAGGGCCACACATATGTTTGTATTTGCAAAGAACACATCTGGGAGAGCCTCCACTAAGCTGTTAATAGAGATAACTCAGCTATTACCTTTTAGTTTAAAGGATTATCTTTTAAAACACTATGCAGCTATTCATATTTGAACATCAAATTGAGCTGAATTTTTATATACTTTAAATTTTAACAAATGGATGATGGAAGAGAGGCATTACTGATTACTGTAGTTTTTAAATGATCCCCACACACACATACACACACATACCTTTGCTGTCTCTTTCTTAGCTCAGCTCCAGCTAACTGAACGACTTTTGGTTCCTCAAATGTGTGATCTCTGTTTTGGAACTTCACAGAAACGAGTTAGTTATCCCATTTCCTGTTTCTTAATTACCTGGTTTCCTATTCCATCATTAGCATTAAATACATGGTGTTAAAACTTCCTGCCTATGGCTCTGTATAGATATAGATATAGATATATACAGATATCTACATCTATATCTATATATATATGTATGTATGTATTTGTACTTGTGTGTGTGTGTGTGTGTGTGTGTACAAGGCTGGGGATGGAACCCAGGGCCTTGTACATGCTAGGCAAGTGTCTACCACTGAGCCATACCCCCAGCCTCTGCTAGGTTTTAAGGGCCATAAAGGTAAGGATACTACTATTCCTTAACACTTACCGTAGTGGCTGGCTTAGTGTAGGTGCTAATAAAACTTTTTGAATAAAACAATAATACAGAACCTGAATCAATGACTGCAATAACCTGAAAGGACAAGTAGATTTTCTTTTTGTACTTTTTTTTTTCCTTTCTGGTAGTACTGGGGTTTGAACTCAGGGTATTAATCTTACTAGGCAAGTGCTATACCATTTGAACCACATCCCCAGCCCTTTCTGCTTCAGTTTGTTTTTCAGATACAGTCTCCCTAACTTTTTGCTGGAGCTGGCCTCAGAGTGATTTCTCTATCATCACCTCCTAAGTAGATGGGATTACAGATTTTGAACTTTTAACAAATAAACTACTTGCTCTTTTCTTTGTTTGTTTTAACATAACTGATGATGTCAGGAATATAAACCATTAATTATGATTCAGATTATGATAGTTTAAGTTTCACAAGAATATTATAATTTCATAAATGTTATTGTGCTAGAGGTATATATTCATGTTAAAAGGGAAAATGCTATAGAATCTACCAGCTTTTTTATACATGAAAGTTTAAAATCTAAAAATTAAAACCAGTCTAAATGAAAGTCATTAATTTCTTCATTGCTTCTTCTTTTTTTTTTTTTACAAAATTTAGCAACAATTTGACTTTTAGCTATGGCATTTATACACATCAACTTATGTAGCATAAATTATATCTAAAGATCTTAGAGAAAATAAGGTGCTTGACAAATAATATTCAACTCAATAATAATAGCTAAATCATGAATACTAATTTATCTTGCATTTGAATGTTCTGCAATTCATGTTTGCTATTGTTTTTAAGTAAAGCCTTCTGTCTTGAATTTATAATCCCTAAAACTAATATTTTCTTAGCTTATTGAAAAAGAATTAATTTTATTCTTTTGAAATAAGAATGAATTTTTCATTTTTTAGGGTATAATAGTTGTATAGGGGGATGCATTGTGACATTTACATAGTGCTTACAATGTATCTTAATTAGTCTCACCTCCACCATCATTCTCTCTAATCTCTCTTCCCCTCTTCTTAGAACAATTTCAACAGGTTTTCACTGTCCTATTTTCATATACATATACAAAGTACATTCACCATATCTGCCCTTCTTTACCCTCTCAGTTTACCACTTGTTCCCACCCCCAGACAGGACTTATTTTACCTTCTTGTCCTTCATTTTTTAAAGTGGATTGTTTAAGGGTTTTTGCCTTGGTATCTCACACATATCTATGAATGCCTGCTACAAGACCCTGAGTTCAAACTCCAGTACCAAAGAGAGAGAGAGAGACAGAGAGTGAGAGGAGGAGGAGAGAGAAAAACAGTACTCCAAAACAGGATTGTCAGATAAACCTCAAACTAAATTTGAATTTTAAATAAGCAACAAATAATTTTTGGCATAAAATATGTGTCATGCAATACATGGGACATAATGTGTGTGTGTGTGTGTGTGTGTGTGTGTGTGTGTGTGTGTGTGTTGGTACTAAGGATTGAAACCAGGGCCTCATGTATGCTAAGCACAGGCTCTGATACCAGGACATACGTTTTTTAAAGTACTTGTTGTTTATCTCAAATTCACATTTAACTGCAAGTCTTATATTTATATTTACTAAATATGGTAACCCTACCCCAAAAAGGAAGAGACAACTTATACAGTTTGTACACACCCTCAACAACTTTGGTATTTCAATTCTTTTAATGTTTGCCAACCTGATTTTTAAAAATTCCATTTAAGGTTGTATCTCTTTAATTACTAGTAAGACTAGTAAACATCATGTTATAATAATTTTTTTTTCTTTTCTCTTTTGTGGTGCTGGGGATCAAACCCAGAGCCTTGTGCGTGCTAGGCAAGCACCTTGCCACTGAGCTACAGCCCCAGCCCAGCCCAGCTTAACATTCTCTTTCCTTGCATAGTCATGCATCAGTTAACTATGTTCTGAGATGTGTGTCGTTGGTCAGTTTTGTCAATGTATGAACATGGTATACAAAACTAGATGGTAAAGGTCAATCACTCAGTGTGGCCTCTGGATACTATCCATAAAAGTGACAAATGTATGTGAGGATGCTGCTGGAGTAACATGGCATATTATTTTACATAAACATTTTTATAAGTAGAGGCATACCCTCTAAAATAATTTTAAAAAGTATACTAAACACATAAGTAGCATGCTCATTTATGATCCTTATCAAGTATTATGTACTGTACATAACTGTGTGCTGTACATTTATGAGACTGGCACTGTTCATTTATACCAGCATCACCCCCAGCACATCAGTAGTGCTGACATTGTGATATGATGTTGGGAAGGCCACGACATTACTTAGGCAATTGGAGGTTTTCAGCTCCATTGCAATCTTAGAGGACCCCCATTGTAGACGTGGTCCATCGTAGATCAAAATATACAGTGAGGTGCATGACTGTATATTGTCAGTGTCGACCAAATGAAAAGACTCCATTAAGTAGTGGGGCCCTGTTACAGAACTTTAAATATAGGCTGATGTGATGGGTTTGGTACTTTGGAAGGCTCACTCTGTAAAATGGACTGCAGACCAGAGTGGGGGCAAAGGACAAAAGCAGAGAGACCAGGAGGCGCCCAGTGGCCAGCATGCAGCTCAGGGTCAAGCTCAGAGCTTCAGAGGCAAGTCAGACCAGGTACTCCTCATCAAGAGCTAATATAGTTGTTAGAAAGAGCCAGCTCAAAAAGAGCCAGCTGCTTAGTCCCTTGGAGCTGGGACAGACACAAAGGGTAGGGTGGAGCAGAAAAGACCAGGCAGGGAGGAAGCCCCATGTTTTCTCTGGGTTACTTTTCTTCTAAAGACTCAAATTTAGAAGGAAAAAAATCTAATAAATATATTCTCTTCTGAATTTCCTGCCTGCCCTTAGCCAGCTCTCAGCAAGAGCAGCCAAGTTCTAACCTCTGTGAGGAAGGCCAATAGGCTGACAGCTGGATATCAATATTTACATTATGTTATCACATCTGCTGAGGAATGCCAGGCCTGAGCAGCTCAAGTGAATTATTTCAGCTTTATCTCCTGACTGCTGGGCTCTAAAAAGCATACTTCTTTTTTTTTTTTTTTTTTGAAATCCTATAAAGCCATCTCACTGCAAGAGTTCACTTTCCTCAAGCTTTGCTGGTGCTCAGGGTATCTGAAGCACATGCTGGCTGACATGACTTGTGAGAATGTCCGCCATCTGCAAGACACATCTCCAGCTCTTCAGGAAACGCTGGCATGAGTCAGCTGTGAGCAACAGCAAAGCAAAGACATGTGTCAGTTCAGAGACCCATCTGTGACTTAGTTTTGTCAAAAAAGAAGAAGAAAGAGGAGAAGGAGAAGGAGAAGGAGAAGGAGAAAGGAGTTCAGGGAAACATTTGGAGAGATGGCTGACTACCCAGCATAGAGACAATAAATACCCTAGCTGCATTCCATAAATTAGTGACTCGCCAGATATATGCTTTCACTGGAGGGAGGAGAGGAAGCCCTAGAGAAAATACTCTTGGCTAGATACTGCCCACGGGATGAAATGCCAGACAGCTTACATGATTTGCTACACTCTGGAGTCAACTTTTTTGTTTTCTTTATCCCCATTTTCTTCTTCCATTCTAATTTTCATAAGGTATGCACAGATACAGTTCAGCACAGTCCTGTTTCATATAGACTGTTATTATTTTCTGCATTGTATATGGGTTGGATCACAAGGAGGCAAAGTTTAGCAAGTAGCTGTGCTATAGAGTTCTCTTTCAAATATGACATGAGATGGAATAGCTTTGGTCTTTTAGTTTTGACTTTTAATTTACTTTCTCCTTCACACACAGATGTCATTTCAAGCATGTTTCCTTCCATTCACTCTCCCTCCATCTCACGTTCAAGGTCACTATAGTCACTCACTAAGATCTCATTGGAACTTACTCAGAGGCTTCTTCACTGGGTGTGACCTGTGGTTCTAGTATGCTGGGGACAAGACACAAAAGACAGGTGCATTTTTTCATGAACCTGGTAGCCACAGACTCATTCACAAAAGAAAGTGGTCAGAAAAGCTCTTGAAGTTTCACTTCTTAACATGAAGACCTGACAGCTGCCTAAATACCAATGCAAAATTAAGGAAGGTCTCTTCATTTCTCAGGACTTGACTTTACCGGCGGCTGTGGGGTTTGAACACAGTTCAGTGCAAACTTTCACAGTATTTTGAGCTGTAGCAGAAACTAGTTGTATTCTGCATCTTAAACCCAGCATGTAGTTGACTTTGTTTGGAGGTTAATTGGGGGTTTTGTTCTTGTTTTTGACAGTGCAACATTGGAACCCCTCTTTTGGGTGTGCCCAATCTTTTGAGAGCTTAAGATGTTGTTGCAAAGTCCAGATCCCATATTCTTAGCATCCTTCGGGGCAGACTGAAGCTTAACCAACTGAGCCACTCCAGGCATGGGCCAAGTATAGGGATATAGGGCCAGGGCAGCCTCCACCATTGGCACAGCAGTCTAGGTCTGTCTGTTGGCCATGTGATACTGAGAGGCACACAGGGCACCTTGGGGATGTCCAGCCTGGCTCCTTGAAGAATTTGGGTTGATCCCTGCTTGCTGCTCAAAGACCCAAAGCTGATGCTACAGCATCCTCAGCTATCATATGGGCTTTTCGGTATCATCTGAACGTGATCCAAAGTTCATCTAGGGTTAGTTCTCTTGCTTATCCTAGGCTAGGAAAGTGGTCAAAAGCCAGTGTGACCCTTGGAAATGTGTCTTGCCACAAATGCTAGGTGGGTCTTGAGGCCCTACCTTAGCCATTGAATTGTCCTTGTCACCAGCATTGTACTGCTTTCTGAATGAAAAGCAGCTTGGTTTTCACCTCAATTCTTTGTGATGACAGAAACAATGTCATTAAAATGACACAATACAGAACTAAAACACCCAGTCATAGTTGTTCATTCTAGCCCCCAGTATGGTGAGATCAGATTTGAAAGGGGGTTGAGCGCTCAAATTGTATGATTCCATTTTCCCTGACTTTCTCTCCAATTTAGCATTAGTGGTTGGTAAAGAACTGGCAGTACTGGGGGTTGAACTTGTCTAGCACATGCTAGACAGTGCTCTTGCCATGCCCTTTTGTTTGTATTTTGTTTTTGAGATAGGGTCTCATCAGCTTTGCCCTGGCTGGCCTGGAACTCATGATCCTCCTATTTCTACCTCCAGAGTAGCTGTGATTATAAGCATGAACCATCACACTGGGCTATCACTGGTTTTTAATACAACTCTGGAAAGTTACTTCTCTCAGTTTTAATTATAATAAAGATTTTTCAAAGATGGGCCTTAAGTACTTTATTTAAAACATATTTTTCTCATCAAAAAGCTGAGACAAAGGGGTTAAGGAGCAGCAGTGCTAACATCTATAGTAAATGGAGGAGCCATTTAAGTACAGCTTTCCACCTGCCTGGTGCACCTGTAAACTGATTCTGCCCTGATCATGTCCTGTGCCTGTTTGTAAGCACAAATAGGGTGTCTGTGACAGGCAGGCACAGATGCAATCAGCATGAGTTAGATCCTCTGGATATAACGAGTTACACCTCGTTTTCTGCAGAGCAAACAGTGCTTTGTTTGATATTAAACTTAGGCTTTATTTTCAGTGGTGTTTTGTTCTACTTTTTAAATAATAATTCTCGAGTGGGGTGTGCATTAAGGTAAAAGTGTGAGCTCCTAGGAGTATTTCCATGTTCTCACACTCATGTCCTGCTAACTATCTCACCACTGCTGCCTTTTCTCTTTTTTCCTTTGTCTCCTGTTTCTGCCTTCCTCCATAGGGCAGTGTCATATCAGCCAGTCCTGTCCCACCAGGCAGGTCCTACTGTCCCCAATGTGGTCTCCAGCTCTGCCTGCAGGATCTGCTGCTGTCAGGTGGAGCCCAGACATGCAGGTTTACCTTTCTCTTCAACTTTTTAGATTCTTCATATATAAAACATTCCATTTGGAATGTGAAAAAATTATAACAACAAAAATGTAGAAGGAAAAGTCAATACATAATTTTGCTTGAGTTGAAATGTGCTGTTTGTTTTAAAAGTCCTAAGTGTTTGGAATTGTTCTAGCTCTCAGAAAGAAAGTGGGACCCTTTCTGTTCCAGAGAAAGAATTCAGTCACCTTGGAAAAGTTCCTTTCTTTCTCTCTGGCATCAATGCATTTTTTTTTTTCAGTACATACTGGTACTGAATCTGGTTTGAAGTTTATGAATGAATATCAATAGGATCACACAGGAGCCAGGTGCAGGTGGCTCCTGAAAACCTAGTTACTCAAGAGGCAGAGATTAGGAGGTTCACAGTTGTATATCAGCCAGGCAAGAAGTGGGACCTTATCTCAACAATACCCAACACAAAAAAGGGCTAGTGGAATGGCTCAAGTGGTAGAGCACCTGCCTAGTAAGTGTGAGGCCCTGAGTTCAAGCACCAGTACTGCCAAAAAAGTGAGATTACATGGGTAAGCAGACAGAGTGGACACTTACTTACTTAACTATGAGGAACTTTGTGTTTTCCTACTAGCTATAACGAGCTCTTTATGTAGAAGCCCATTCATTCTTTGGCATAGGATGGTAAATATTTCTCCTACTATATTCAATTGCCTCAATTGCCCCCTGCCCTTGAGCTTTCTGCTCTTTCCTCTCCCTGCTCCAGCCACTCTGACTTGCTGTTGCCTCAGCTCACTGGCCACAACCTACCTGGCAATCTTGGCACTTTCTATTCCCTCCACTTGTGATATTCCTGTTTTAACCCCTCGCTTCCTTTAGGTCTTGGCTGAAGTTTTGATGTCCCTCTCCCAGGCTTATTTGCCCAGCTTTCCATTGTTTCCAAGCTCAGGTGGGAGAGAGGGGAGGGTGCTAATTACTTGACCTCCTCAAACACTGAGGCTTTTACACTGTAAGTAGAAGCTCTTAAAAGGTAATCCTTAATAATTGCATAGGAACCCCAGGGGCTTATTACATTTTAATCTTGTATCCAGGAAGGTGGATGAACGTTCACATTAGTTCTAGTAGTTTATCATAGATTCCCTCCAAATGCCTGTGTTTTCACTCATATCATATGAGAACAATGCCAGTTTTGTTCCTTCTTTTCAAATCTTTACCTTTTATTTCTGCTTCTTGACTAACTGGGTAGAACCTCTAAAATAATATTGGGTAGAAGCACTGGGAGCTGGCCTTGTTACTTTGCTCCTAACTTTAAAGGGCATTTAAAAAAATTTTTTTTCTTTTATTCATGTGTGCATACAATGTTTGGGTCATTTCTCCCCCCTTCCCCCACCCCCTCCCTTCCCCCCTGCCCCCTCCCTCTCCCTCTCACCCCCTCACTACCCAGCATAAAGGGCATGTTTTTAACATTTATTTCAT
The DNA here is from genome assembly GCF_047511655.1 of Castor canadensis. Lineage (NCBI taxonomy): Eukaryota > Metazoa > Chordata > Mammalia > Rodentia > Castoridae > Castor > Castor canadensis. The sequence goes on along the minus strand of NC_133400.1, from coordinate 75,124,956 downwards.
CATTAAAAATATTTGCTGCTGTTTTTTTTTTTTTTTTTGGCTAGGCACAGTCTAGAAAAATGTAAAATACTGTCTAACACAGTGTAATCTTTTTTGGTGTGTGGTTCTGGGGATCTAACCCTGGCCTCAGGCATGCTAGACAAACAACCACTGAGCTACATACCCAGTCCCCAGTGTAATCCTTTAATAGATTAAAATCTATCAACTATTACAGCTAAAATAGTTTAAAGTTATTATATTTCCTTAGTGAAGAAAAAATAGAACAAGATAAAATGTTGAATGTTAAACAGAATCCTACTAAATATTTGACCACCCTGTAAAGGAATCCCTCCTTACTGTGATTGTTCTGCCTCATCTGCCCAAGTGCAGCTATACGTATATGTATATATGCATATATATATTTGTTTTATGTATTTTTTTGTGGTACTGAGATTTGAACTTAGAGACTTGCACTTGCCAGGCAAGTGCTCTACCACTTGAGCCACGCCTCCAGTCCCTTTTTACATTAGTTATTATTATTATTATTTTTGAAGGTACTGGGGTTTGACTCAGGGCCTACAACTTGAGCCACTCCACAAGCCTTTTTTGTGGGGGGTTTTTTCAAGACAGGGTCTTGTGAACTATTTGCCTGAGCTGAACTGTTTGCTGAGCTGTGATCCTCCTGATCTCTGCCTCCTGAATAACTAGGATTACAGGCATGAGGTGCTGGCACCTAGCCATTTCAGTTATTTTTTGAATAGGGTCTGATGTTTATGCCCCCACCTGCCTGTACTGTGATCCTCCTATTTCTGTTTCCTGGTTAGCTGGGATGACAGGCACATGCTACCACGCCCAGCTTTTATTGGTTGAGATAAGGTCTTGTGAACTTTTTGCCTAGGCTGGCCTTGAACCACCATCCTCCTCATCTCAGCCTCTGAGCAGCTAGGGTTACAGGTTTGAGCCACTTCACTCAGCTTCCACATATATTTTTAAAGAGGAAAGCCCATGGCCAGACAGACCAGACGGTAAATTCAGCTTAGGAGCCTTGGGTGAGCACAAACTACAAGGATGTGGAGAGTTCATCAGTGGCTAGTCTGCAATGGGCAGAGATGGTCTATGGAGTTTAACCGAGGCCTATAATTGACTCCCGCAATGTACAGGGTCCAGTGTGTGTAGCAATGCCAGGACTGATCTGGGCTTATGTTGGTATCAAAGATGGTTCATTTTAGCAGGCAGAGAATAACAACAGAACTGTGGGGCATCGTGTTGCCCATCACAATATAACCTCATCACTGGATTAATCTATAATGAGATCAGAACCCTCATGACTCATCACTTCCCCAAAGCCACACCTGCGAACATTGCTACAGTGGGGACCAAGTCTTCAAGTTCAAGTTCAAGTTCAGTGGGGGAACATTGCATATCCAAACTATAACAATTTTCATCAGCGCTAATACTCATTGCATACTCATTCAGTAAGACACTGTTCTAAGCACTTCATATGTCTTACTTCACTTAATTGTCACAGCAATACTATGTGATAGATATTATTAGCTCCATTTTATTAATGGATACTTGGAGGCACTGATTCAGAAGCTTGTCCAAGATTGTTCAACTATTAAGCTGTGGAACAAAGTTTGACAGACAGAGGCTGAGCTTGTAACCACTAGGCTATTCCATATAAAGAATCAATTGAGCAAACAGTAGCAGATAAGGGGAAATGAGCAAAGATTGAAGAAAAGCCATAGATTAACATTACTAAACACTAACAGGAGGATCTAGTTTCTGGAGATCCGTAACAGCATGTATTATGGAAAGCCGTGAATTCTTTCACCAAATTATTTTTTGGCAATACTAGTGTTTGAAGTCAGGATCCCACACTTGCTAGGCAGGCATTCCACTTCTTGAGGCACTTTTAGCCCTAAATTTATTTTTATAGGAGTTATTCTGTGGATAGAAGAGAACATCAAAGACTTTTTAGTAGCTGAATGACATAAAATCTACCTTTAAGTAGTTAAGTTTGGAGGCAATGAGTAGGGTCTACAGATAACTGAAATTGAGCAGAAAGCAATGGTTCTCTTCTCTATAATGTATTTATGCAGCATTTATATTTTATAATAATATATTGGTTATATATAATATATTAATAACATATTAATTAAACTGGTACATACCTACCAGGCTAATTTGTCTCAAATGTGGATTTTGAGACATCTATACATGAAAAAATAAGAATTCAGTTCTATGTGGACCAGTAAGTATGCAATAATAGTGATTCTTGCAAACATTATGAAATACCACTGTCTACATCTTCCCTTCCCTGGTATATATACACAGCCTTCTTCAATTATTGGATGTGTTTATCAGCTCCATCTTTATTAAGTAAAGAAAAAAATATGGAATATGTTTTCTCTGCATCAATCTTTCCATTGTACAGTTAGTGGGCAGGGCAATATTGAAAGGGGCTTAGAAAGAACATGCAGAGATGTGTGAATTATTTGTACGAAATGAGTTTAATTAAATCCCTTTGCTGAGAGAAATGAAAGAGCTGACAGTGCCTCACACATTTCAGTTGCTCACATCAGTCTCCCACTGGAAGCCTCTGAAGGAAACTGTGAAAGTCTGCTCTGGACAAACTTGAACTTGAAACAGCCCAGATGACCTACTGTGCATAGTTTCCAGTCCTTGTTTGTGGTATAGCCATGTCAATAAACCCTGAGTGCTTGCGGTTCATTATTCTAACCAATTAAATTACTGAGTTGTTTAATAAGATGCATTTTGGTTACCATTTTGGCAGTGCATCCAGAAGTATATCTCGTATATCCATTATCTTGATTTCTCATCTTTCCTCTTAAAATATAATGCATTTTCCCACAAAATCTTCAACTATTCCAAATATGACTTTTATTTCAGAACTCTAAATTCTCTGTTTGCTTAATTCTGGAAGTCACTGTATTCATTACCTTGGGGGAACATTTTTCAGTGAATGAAACCAAGTGTTCATTCCAAGAGCTTATGCTTAGAATCTGGCATTTCCCTGGGAATTACCGACTTTTTGTTACAGACCTGGAGGCAGACAAAGCCTTGTTTTCCAGGCCCAAATCACAACATCTATAAACCGAGGTATGGTGGTATGTTATCTCAATTAAGTCAAGCACTGTGATTCTTTTTTTTTTTTTTTTTTGGCAGCACTGGGGTTTGAACTCAGGGCCTCGCCCTTGCTAGGCAAGCACTCTTACTGCTTGAGCCACTCCACCAGCCCAAGCACTGTGATTCTTGAGAAGGATTTTGGTTGTGCCTAAAGGGGCCTCTGGTTCCCAGCTTGGGCTAAGATGGAGCAGCCTTTATCTCAGTGGCCAACTGTTCAGGCTAGAAACTTTCATAACAGAAAGGCAGATGACATTCACAAATTTTATTGCTATAATAAGTAAGACTTTAATCAAAAACGATTACTGAAAACTGTTGTCAGAAAGTACAGCCTTGAATATCCAGATATACTTCTGCAAATTCTTCTTTTTCACTTCCCACATTTTCTTCCTAGTGGACTAACACCAGTAACATAACATTCTGCTTTTTCCTGCCCTAAGAAGCTGATCTGACTGGAGAATTTGGAAGCAGAAATTGGATATGTGTAGGTTAGACTCCTCTATTGTCAAATAGGAGAAGCTCTTCTGCTCTTCTCTGAGCCCTTAGTGGGGAGGCCTTCCTTGGTCCAGGGCCACTTGGATCTGTCACTCTGTTTCTGAGATTAGTAGCAGAGTATCCACTTGCCTAAAGTTAGAGGCCATATTTTCCAAAGTCAGCCTTGTGAGTCAGGAAAGTTATATTTGTGACTTCCACCTGCTGACTGATTGATACTTTTTATTTTTCAGTAATTCAGAATGTGGTTGGTAAGAAGGGGTGTCATTTGTTGGGTCCCATGGGACATACAATAACTACTAAAGCCTGAGAAAAGTTGTACCTAATAAAGACAAACTCTCAAGTCATCTACTCATTGCTCAAGGTTGTAAAAGTTCCAGCCTAGTGTCACATTATATTGAATATATGTATATATAAAATGTATTATTGTAGGTCCTCTCAGAATTGTCTTGACTGAGTCGAACATTAATGTTGACTTTTTAATTGGATGTCACTATGAAAAGGAGCTATAGGAATAACATGTCTCTACTAAGTGTTGATTATTACATTGTCTGTTATATTATGTCTGTGATTAAATATTCCCCTTGTTTATTCCATGTGGTACATTTACTTTAGAATTGAGAATCAGGAGAATGTTGTCTTTATTAAAAAATTGGTATGTTTACATAGCAAGATAAAGATAACCATGTAACCTATCATACTTCTCTCTTTTGACTTCACTGTCAGGAAATCCCTAGTTCAGTGAAGTGCTCAGGCAGATAGCTAGCCAATATGAACAGTATTCTTGCTTCATTCTCTGAATAACTTTAGTTTCTAATTTCCACTTCAATAATGTGCACAATCAGTTTTGTGGCATCTCAAAGTCTTTTAAGTATGAATCAGGCTCAAATGAAACAAAATAATAGAAAAACAAAAGTGAGAGACTCCTGGTTTCTCATCCAGTGTATGTAAGGAGCTTAGACACCATCACTTCTGAACTTACAATGGAAAAACTGAACAAACAGAAAGTCAACAATTCTTCTTAGATGCAACAGAGAATTGAGAACAAAGGGAAATACATGTAGACACACAACAGAAACCCAAGAGCAAAAGCTCAGGAGCCAGAGCCAGGGAAGGAAAACTTAATCTGTAGTTGATGAATTGCTAAAGATTCCTTGTAGACAAGTCTGAGAGCTAAAAGCTCAAGGGAAGGCCCTGTACAGTGGCTCATGCTTGTCATTCCAGCTACACAGGAGGCATAAATAGTAGGACTGAGATCCAGGCTGACCTGGGCAAAAGAGACCCTATTAAAAATAAATAAATAACTAAAGCAAAATAGGTGTGGCTCAAGTGGTAGAGCACTTGCCTAATAGGTACAGGGCTCTGAGTTCAAACACTAGTACCATCAACAATAAAAAAAAGTTTAAAGAGGATTCAATGTTAGGGGGTACCTATGTATTTTATTTTACCTGGTTCTAACAGTGAAGACTGGAGGAAAAAATTCCCTTGTGCATCTGGTGGTAGGGGGAGAGGAGGGAAGGGAAGAGCCATTTAAAAATAGATCTTGATAAATCAGTTTTTTGTGTTGGCCTGTTTTCTGTTGCCAGTAGCACGATATCCAGGTGGGGTTAAGTGTTAATGAAAAGGGCTTTGTTTTAGTTCATAGTTCTGGTTGTTCAAGGCCATGTCTAGAGATGGCCTTCTTTCTGGCAGAGTTCCTAGGTTGTTTGGGGCTGATCACATGCTAAGAGACAGGGAGCATGTGTATATCTTTCCCTTTTCTTGTAAGGAACCAGTTTTCAATAATGGGGATTCCACCATGATGCCCTCATCCAATCTTAATTATCTCCCAAAGGCCTCACCTCTAAACACCACAGTCAGGTTAAGTTTCTACACAAGGGGGATTAAATTTCAACACTCGAGCCCTCGAGGGACACACTCAAACCACATCCAAACCACAGCACTCTTCTAACAAGGTTTTCCCTCAAGAGAAAGGATTTTGCCAGAGTCTAACTGATGCAGAGTTTTAAGCGCATAGCCAGTGTGGGGAAGACAAATAACCAACTCTGGCCTTCTCTAGCCTTCCTGACTCGCCTACAGGGGGAAAACAATGCAAAACACAATACAATGGAGAAGCACTTGAAAGTGTCACAGCGCAATAAGCGTAAGGGCTCAGGTTCAATAAAGAACTAATCACAGGACTGTGCGATGCTCCCTGCTTCCTACACCTTACCACCTCACGAATGGGGCTCTAGAATAATGACGCAGTAACATAACTGAAAGTCTCTAGCAAAACTCAAAGACAACAGCAAAGGCTGAAACAAGGGTCCTGAGAGGAAATTCTGACCTCTCATACCTATAGCTGTAGCCAATGCTAGATACATTCTAATCTCCAGACAAATGTCTTAGTGTGGTTTGTGTTACTACAGCAAAATAACTGATGGTGGGAACTTGATTCAGAAAAGAGGTTTATTAAGATCACAGTTTTAGAGGTGAAAACTCCAAGATTGGGTGACCCCATCTGTTTGGCCTCTGATGAGGGCCTTTTGGCTGTATCCCAACATGGCAGATGGCATCATGGCAGGAGTGTGTGTGACAGAGATCGCATGGTAAGACAAGGAGCAAGAGAGAACTGAGACAACTGAATTAGCTTTAGAACACATATTTTCAAGAGAATTAATTCACTCCAAGAAACCTGCACTAACCCCTTCCAAGAGCAGTGCACTCCTGACCTAATGACCTTCCATTAGCACCTCATCTGAAAGGTTCTACCACCTTGACATTGCTAAATCTGAGGACCATGGCTCCAGCACAAGAGCCTCTTTGGGGACACAGTCAAATCATAACCAAAGTATAGCACCAGACCTTGCCCTAAAGACCTGTTTATCTCAGTTCCTTTTACCTAGTACATCATGTCCAGCTTTCAACAAAAAACAAATTGAAAAGACAGAACAAGCATGAGAACCAAACTTAGATCTTCCAGAGATATTGGAATTATCAGAACAGGAATTTAAAACAGTGCTGATTAATATTTTAAATGTTCTAATGGACAATGTGAAAGAACAGACAGCTAAGAGAAATGACAACTCAAAGAATAAAAAGAAAATGCTAGAAATAAAAAACACTGTAACATTTTTAAAAAATGCCTTAATGGGCATCCAGTAGATTGGACACAGTTGAGGGAAGAACCTGTGAGCTTTAAAAAATATTCACAGAAACTTGCAAAACTGAAATGCAAAAAGAGAAAAGAATGAGAAATTAGAACAGAATATCTAAGAACGTAAGACAAATACAAAATGTATAACATGTGACATGATATTAAGAAGAAAGAAAAAGGAAAGAAGAAATATTTGAAGCAGCAATGACTATGATTTTCAAAAGTTAATGAGAAGTACCAAAAAGTCTACCCTAGACATATATTGTAGTTCATTTTCTATTGGTATAACTGAATATCACAGACTGGGTAATTTATAAAGAATAGAAGTTCATTCAGCCCACGGATCTGGAGGTACAAGGTTGGTTAGGTCTTTCTTGTAGGTGGGGGCTTTCTGCAGAGTCTTAAGGTGATTCAGGGCATCACTTGGAAAGATAGAGAAGTGTGTTAACTTGGGTCCCTCTTCCTCTTTATATCATTGGGACCCCACCCACCCTTATGACCTCATCTAATCCTAATTACCTCCTAAGAAGCCCACCTTCAAATACCATTCACATATGACTTGGGGATTAAGTTTCAACATGAGTTTTGGAGGACATAGCAGGAGATCCAAACCATAACAGCATATCACATTCAAACTACAGAAAGCAAAAGACAAGCAGAAAATCTGGAAAGGTACCAGAAAAACCTTACCATAAAGAAAAGATAAGGATTATATGGAAGTTCTCTTCTGAAACCATGCAACAAAGAAGACAGTGGAGTAAAACAAAGTATGGAAGCAAAAATATCATCAACCTAGAATTCTGTCTCCTACAAAATTATTCTTCAAAAGTAAAGAAGAGAGGTCCTCAGTGGCCTCAGGTTAGAGTGAAGATGGGACCTGTTCCCAATGTTTGCTCCATGTGGTGCAGGAGCAGTTCTGTGCAAAGCCAGATGGTCTCTAAGTATCTTAGGGAAGTCTCTGCCTGCCCCTCCCCACTTCCACCTATTGCTTTCCTGTACCTCTCAACTCTCCTTTCCCCCAGACTTCCACCTAGATACCAGTCTCTGTAGAATAACAGGGCAATTCCAACCTACTCTCCTCTCAACGAGAAAGCTCTGCAACTCCTGTCTGCCGAAAAAAGCATCACATCACTTAAAAGAAAGTTGGGCCAGGCATGGTGTAGTTCCAGTGAGTTGGAGATCGAAGCAGAAGAATGCAGAAGAATGATTTGAGCACCAGAGTTCAAGGCCAGCCTGAGCAACATAGCGAGATTCTGTCTCTAAAAAAAAAAAAAAAAAAAGCAAGAAAACTGAGACAGAGCAGTCAGTAATAACAATGGCAACCACAATAGCTATTACTCAATGGAAAATCAGAGCAGTTGACTATGACTTGCCCCAAATAGGTAGGAAAACCATGCATAGGGTTTTTAAAAAAAGAAACCTGTTCCATGTCCCTTCCAGCATAAGGAAGATGCTGAAGACACAGGGCTATACAACCGCAAGTTGCCTCCAGGAGGTGACCTTGATCCCTAACAGAGCATGGATGCCTGACCTGGCTACCATCACAGGGAGATCCTTGATTCCTGAGGCTGAGAGACCCCAACAATTTCCAAAGCCAAAGCTACATGGTTTTGAGATACCAACCAGACATCTTCCCACAGAGATCTGTGATGGCAAAGAGTACCTGCTACTAATATATGGTAGCTTTTTTGCACTATTGTCATTCAGAGAAAGTAAGTTATGGACTTATTTCAAACTGGACTATTCTGGGATCACTCAGCTGGTTATGAGAAACTTTGCCCAGGCATTTGCTCCTCCTCCTGCTCCCACCACCAACGCTCATGTAATGCTCCATTGCATATGTCCTGGGCACTTCTGCATGCCTATGCCACAGTGGAGCAGGTTTGCCCCTTCTAAACACTGGCATGCAAGAGCAAGAGCGTTCCTGGACTTGACTTGGGCAGTGAGGTGCCTGCAATATTTTACTCTCACTGGGGCTTTGTCAAAGCCACCAAATGGCTGTCAGGTATATAACTAGTGCTGGTAAAATTCCCCAGCACTTCTGTCCTGGAAAATTTCATGTATGGTTCCAGCCCTATCAAATGTTTCCATGACCTGATAGTGGTAGTGGTAGCCTCTGTACATTGTTGCAAGATCTCCAACCTACAAGAAATCTGTAATAGTTGAGAAAGTGGTTATACTGATGACTTCCTTTCCTGAGTCTCACATCTGGGGAAGAGATTGCTCATCCCAGGTCTAGCAATTTTTAGAGATAGAAAGCATGCTTTCCATATGCATATTCTATACAAAGTCTATACACACCAACTAGCTCCTTATCTTACACACACAAAGTCGTATTTCCCCTGCCCTAAATTATTCTGGGACCAGGAAACAGGCAAACTAGAGACATTCCTGTAGCTCAAAGACCACCAGAAGTATTTAACTGGCCAGTTGTAAACTGTTTGCACTGCTTTACCCTGCCTGTTCCCCGGAAACTCCAATAAAAGCTATGGTATATGCCTTCTTCTCCTTTCTGCCTCCTAACCAAAACTCGTGGCTCTGACTAGCATGATATGTTCCTTCTCTTGGGACATATAATGAAATACTGAGACTCTTCAAAAATTGTGTTTCTTAAAGAAAATGCCCCTTCCTAACCCCATCCTTACTTTCTTGTAACAGGACATCCATTTCTGTGACATGATTTTTAAAAGCAACTATAATTGTCTTTCCAGGACCTGGATCTGTACACATAACAGGAAGAATAAATCCACCAGCTCACTCTTTTTTTCTTTCCTCTGTTTCTTTTCTTTCCTCTGTTTCTTTTCTCTCTCCTTCCTTCCTTCCTCACTCTTCCTCCTTCTCTCTCTCTCTCTCTCTCTCTCTCTCTTTCAGTACTAGAGATGCAATCCAGGGCTCCTGAGCCCCAATACCAGCTTCTCCATAGGTTAGCTAATCAGGGAAGTGTGTCTTGGTCTCAACAACTTGAGTTTCAATGATTTCCATGTCTAAATATTGTAAAATTAAAATGAAGAAAGATAAGTTAATATTAAGAGTTTAAAAGAAATATGCCATCACTGCCATGTATATGTATCTTAATGTAAAGACTAGTAGTAATAAAAGAATGTTTGAGGAAGTTTAAAAGAAATACAGACATTCTCAAAGAAATAAAACTTGAGAAAATTTGTCACCAAGTAGTTTTGATCTTCAGGAAATGTTAAAAGAAATTTTTTAGAAAGAAGGGATATGATATAGATCAGAAACTCAGATCTAAATGAAGAAAAGAGTACTAGAGAAGGAGTAAATACGGTTACAATAACATCTTTTATTTTTCTTATTCTTAACTAGTCTAACAGAAATCAGTTTGTTCAAAATAATGGTAACAATTTATCTGATAATTTCATCTTATAGGTAAATAAAATGAATGGTAGCAATGTTTTAAGAGATGAGATGAGGAGCTGAGCATATATTTAAACTTCTTTTGCTTTGTTTTTAATTGTGACAAGTCTCTCTAAAGAGCCAGGCTGGCCTTGACCTTGCGACCTGCCTGTCTCAGTCTCCCGAGTGGTGGAATTTGAGTGGTGGAATTTCAAGTATGTGCCACCGAGGCCAGCTGAGAATGTCCCGTTCTACGGTATTTGTACTACTCATGAAGTGGGACAGTGTTAGTTGAATAAAGATGTAGATTATTTGTAAATGCATATTTCAAACTCAAAGGCAATAAGGTAGAAAGAGAATTTTAATTAATATCCAAAAGAGATGAGAAAAAATACACTAATAGAAAATACTCAGTTAAAACCAGAGGAGGCAGAAAAAGAGTACAAGTCAAGTAAAGAACAAAATAACCAAAAAAAGGGGCAAGGAATAGTAATGAATATGGTAACTATTAATCCAACTGTGTCAATGACAACTTTAAGTGTCAATGGCCTAAATACAACATTCAAATGACAAGTTATCAGAGTGAATAAAAAATATCCAATTATATGCTGCTTATAAGCAACCAATTTTAAATATGAAGACATGGATTAAAAGAAACAGAAAAAGATATATGATGATAACATTAATAACAAGAAATCTGGAATAGCTATATAACTTTCAGATAAAACAGACATCAAAATCAGGAAAATTATTAGGAATAAAGGGGAACATTATATAATAATGAAGGGGTCAACTTTCCAAGAAAACATAATCCTTAACATGTGTGCATGTAACAAAAGGGCATTAAAATGTGTGAGACAAAAAAAATGATAGAACTGTAAGTTGCAATAGCCAAATCCACTATCATAGTTGAAGACTTCAGCACCCTTCTATTAGTAACAGAAAATCCTGCAGGCAGAACATCAATAAGAACATAGTTGAACTGAACCATCAGCTAAACCAAATTGCTATCCATGGAACGCTTCATGCAACTACAGCAGAATACCCGTTCTTCTCAAACTCACATGGAATTTTAATGAAGATAGCCCATATTCTTGGCCACAGAGCACATCTTAACAAATTAAACAATGCAAATCATGCAAAGTATGCTCTCACATGACAATGGAATTAAACTAGAAATCGATAACAGGGACTGGAGGTGTGGCTCAAGTGGTAGAGCACCTGCTTTGCAAGCATGAAGCCCTGAGTTCAAATCCCAGTCCCACCAAAATAATGGTAATAATAACAGAAAGATAGGAGGAAAACTCCAATACTTGGAGTTGAAAACATATTTCTAAGTAATACCTGGATCAAAGAAGAAATCTCAAGGGAAATCTAAAAATATTCTGAACTAAAGGAAAATTAAAATAAAACGTATCAGCATTTTCAGAGTACGGAGAAAGCAGTATTTAAGTAAAATTTATAGCATCAACTGCACATATTAGAAAAGAAGAAAGAGCCAAAATCAACAATCTAAGCTTTTACTTTAAGAAAATAGAGAAGAGCAAATTAAATCCAAAGTAACCAGAAGAATTCAAGAAATGATAAAAGTCATCTAGAAATCAATGAAATTGAAAACAGGAAATCAACAGAGGAAATCAATAAAATAAAAAGCTGATCAAAAGATCAATGAAATTGATTAATGTAATTGATGCCAACTAAAAAAAAAGAGAAAAGACAGATTACTAATGTAAGACATGAACGTCTAATCACCATTATCAATCCTGTGGATATAAAATGGATAAAAAGACAATTATTAGCAACACTGTGTCCACAAATTTAATGACAGAGATTAAATGAACCAAATCCTTAGATGACACAAATCTCCCAAAACTCTCACAAGGAGAAAAAACAGATAATTTAAATAAACCTATATCGATTGAAGTAACTGAATCAATGATTGATAACTTGCCAAAACAGAAAGCAAATGGTTCATGTGATTCACTGATAAATTCTGCCAAACATTTAAGGGAAAAAAATAGCCAATTCTCTATGATCTCTTCCAGAAAATAGAAGCAGAAGAAACTAATTCTATGAGACCAGTAACACTATGACAGACAAAGACATTACAAGAAAGGAAAACAACAGACTAAAGCCTCTTGTGAATTTAGATATAACACAATCTCAACAAAATATTAGGTAATTGAATCCAACAATGTGTAAAAAGAAATATATACCACTACCAAATAAGATTTATTCTAGATAGTCAAGTCTGGTTCAACATTTAAAATTCAATCAATCAACAAGAGAGAAAAGAAAGGTTCACAGATTAAGGAGGAAATAAAGCTGTCTTTGATAGCAGATGACATGGTTGCCTATGTAGAAAACACAAAGACTTGACTGGGAATGTAGCCCAGTGGGAGAGCACTTGTCAAGTGTGTGCAAGGCCCTGGGTTCAATCTCCAGCACTGCCAAAACAAAAATCCTGAAGATTCAAAAAAATTCTCCTAGAGTGATTATATCAAGGCTATAGTGTGAAAGGGATGAACAATTGGATTTTGAAATAAGAAAGATAATGCCACTTGGACAAGAAAGGAGAGAGAGAGAGAGAGAGAAAGAGAGAGAAGGGAGAGAGACATTCAGGTATAAACATAATATGTACAAGGCCTAGATGAGAAAACTTTAAAATTTTCATGAAAGAACTCTAAGAAGATCTAAATAAATGTTGTACATAAATAGGAAGACCCCAAACTGTCAAGGTATAGATTCTTCCCAACTTGATCTATAGATTCAAAGCAATCTTAATCAAAATACCGGAAACTTATTTCCCATATATTGAAAAACTGATTCTAAAGTTTATATAATAAACAGGTAATGACCCAGAATAGGCACACAGTATTGGAAAAGAAGAACAGAGTTTGAGGACTGACCTCAAAACTTATTATAAAACTTCAGTAATCAAGGCAAGATGGTTTGGCGAAAGAACAGACAAGTACATTGATAGGATGAAATGACCCAGACAAGTACCATCAACTGATCTTTGTCAAAGGAGCAAAGGTAACTCAATGTTCAAAAGGCAATTTTGTTTTTTTCAAAATGGTGCTGGAATAAGTGGACATTCTCATAGAAAAAGCATGAATCTAGGCACAGCCCTTGTATCTGTCACAAAAATTAACTCGAAATAAATTACAAACATAGCTGTATAATACAAAATTCTAGAACATTACAGAAAAAAATCTAGATAGTCTTGGGTTTTAGCAATGACTTTAGATATAATGCCAAAGGCACAATCCATAAATGAAAGAATTGATAAGCTGGACTTCATTAAAATTACCATTTTATGCTTTGTGAAAGACACTGTCAAGAGAAGGAAGAGACAAGCTACTAACAGGGGAAAATAATATTTGCAAGAACCAGGTGTGGTGGTGCATGCCAGTAATCCCAGCACTCAGGAGGTTAAAGCAGGAGGATTGTGAATTCAAAATCAGCCTGGGCAACATAGCAAGACCTTGTCTTAAAAAAAAAAAAAATATATATATATATATATATATATATATATATATATATATATATAAAGTTTATGGCATATATTTATTAAACATGTATAACATGTATATGTTATATATATTATATATATTTGCAGGAAATCTAGCTTGAAAAAGACTGTTTGAAACTAACTGTGCATCTTCCTGGTACTGACATTAATTTAAGGAGAAATTATAAATTTCCACTACATTCTCTCCTAACCACATTGTACCAGAATGCTAGATAATATGATACTAAAACAAAACAACAAAAAACCCATAGGAATGATAAATGCCCTGGGTAAATATTTGGAACAAGTCAGATCTCCAATAAGAGAAAGGAACGAAATCCTTGACTCAGCTCCCCAATTCTCATGTGATTTCTTAAGCTCTTGACATCCATGACAAAAAGCGTTTTGAGGAGTTTCACAAACAAAGGAAATTGAAGGTGGAAGGGTAGAAAAGATTTATTTAGCAAAGCAGGACAAAGTAGGGAGAGATAAAAGGGAATGAGAAGCACCCCCTGACACACAGGAGGTGGGAGTAAAGAGGCTCAAAAATGGTGGCCCTTCGAATAGCCAAGGCAAAATTCATTCAAAAGAACAATGCTGGAGGTATCGCCATACCTGACTTCAAACTATATTACAAAGCAATAACGATAAAAACAGCATGGTGCTGGAACAAAAACAGACATGAAGACCAGTGGAACAGAATAGAGGATCCAGATATGAAGCCACACAACTATAACCAACTTGTCTTTGACAAAGGAGCTAAAAATATATGATGGAGAAATAGCAGCTTCTTCAACAAAACTGCTGGGAAAACTGGTTAGCAGTCTGCAAAAAACTGAAACTAGATCCATGTATATCACCCTATACCAAGATTAACTCAAAATGGATCAAGGATCTTAATATCAGACCACAAACTAAAGTTGATACAAGAAAGAGTAGGAAATACTCTAGAATTAGTAGGTATAAGTAAGAACCTTCTCAACGAAACCCCAGCAGCACAGCAACTAAGAGATAGCATAGATAAATGGGACCTCATAAAACTAAAAAGCTTCTGTTCATCAAAAGAAATGGTCTCTAAACTGAAGAGAACACCCACAGAGTGGGAGAAAATATTTGCCAGCTACACATCAGACAAAGGACTGATAACCAGAATATATAGGGAACTTAAAAAACTAAATTCTCCCAAAACTAATGAACCAATAAAGAAATGGGCATGTGAACTAAACAGAACTTTCTCAAAAGAAGAAATTCTAATGGCCAAAAAACACATGAAAAAATGCTCACCATCCCTAGCAATAAAGGAAATGCAAATTAAAAACACACTAAGATTCCACCTCACCCCTGTTAGAATAGCCATCATCAGCAACACCACCAACAACAGGTGTTGGCGAGGATGCGGGGAAAAAGGAACCCTCTTACACTGTTGGTGGGAATGTAAACTAGTACAAGCACTCTGGAAAAAAATTTGGAGGCTACTTTAAAAGCTAAACATTGATCTACCATTTGATCCAGCAATACCACTCTTGGGGATATACCCAAAAGACTGTGACACAGGTTACTCCAGAGGCACTTGCACACCCATGTTTATTGCGGCACTATTCACAATAGCCAAGTTATGGAAACAGCCAAGATGCCCCACCACTGACAAATGGAGTAAGAAAATGTGGTATCTATACAAAATGGAATTTTATGCAGCCATGAAGAAGAATGAAATGTTTTCATTTGCCGGTAAATGGATGGAATTGGAGAACATCATCCTGAGTGAGGTTAGCTTGGCCCAAAAGGCCAAAAATCATGTGTTCTCCCTCATATGTGAACATTAGATCAAGGGCAAACACAACAATGGGATTAGACTATGAGCACATGATAAAAGCGAGAGCACATAAGGGAGGTGTGAGGATAGGTAAGACACCTAAAAAATTAGCTAGCATTTGTTGCCCTCAATGCAGAGAAACTAAAGCAGATACCTTAAAAGCAACTGAGGCCAATAGGAAAAGGGGACCAGGAACTAGAAAAAAAGTTAGATCAAAAAGAATTAACCTAGAAGGTAACACCCACGCACAGGAAATCAATGTGAGTCAATGCCCTGTATAGCTATCCTTATCTCAACCAGCAAAAACACTGTTTCTTCCTATTATTGCTTATACTTTCTCTACAACAAAATTAGAAATAAGGGCAAAATAGTTTCTGCTGGGTATTGAGGGGGTGGGGGTGAGAGGGAGGGGGCGGAGTGGGTGGTAAGGGAGGGGGTGGGGGCAGGGGGGAGAAATGACCCAAGCCTTGTATGCACATATGATTAATAAAACAATAAAAAAAAATGGTGGCCCTTGTTCCAAGTATATTTATACCCCATGAGCTGGGAGATTCCAGTTCAAACTTTCACCTAGCTATGTGGTCACCATTGACCTACAATTGTTTTGCTAAACTCCTGTTTCTGTTATTACCTGAACATGGAGACACTGGGTATAGGATGGGTTTATTATTACCTAGATATGGAAATGATGGTGTAAGCTCTGGGGGCATTACTCTGGTCAAGGAATAACTTCTAATCTCAAACTATATTCCTCATCTAGGATGGTTGTGACTCACTAACCACTAAAGAAAGAGAGGGTGATGGAAGGAATATAGGTGTATATATTCAATTTTTTGCTGTTCTAGTGAACTTCAGAATTAGTTCCTAATTTTGTCCCAGTTTCTGAATCTGGCTTATTTTTAAAATTTAAAATTTTTTTCTAATTTCCTTGTCTTCTTATTCTATTTATCCTGCCTATTTGTTGATATCATCATTGGTGATATTATTATCAGTGATATTATTAGTCAATTAGAAAATCCAAAATAATCTACTAGAAAATAATTAGATTCTTTGTTTTTGGTGGTGCTGAGATTTGAGCTCAAGAACTCATGCTTGTTAGGCAGGCACTCTATTTTTTGAGCCATTTAGTCAGCACTAACTGGAAAATAATTTGAACTAAACATAAGAGTTTAGCAAAATATAAGATGAATGTACACCCCTTCCCCATCAGATAACCAGGGGCTATGTTATTAGAAGTAGATTCTATTCAAAAATAATTTAGAAAAATGGTTTTCAAAAATACGTGAGAAGAAAGGGAAAGCAAGATGGTGGCTCAGATCCTGCGAGGATTGTGTACCCACAGACAAAGCAAGGCGAACAGCTATTCATGCATCAGCTACCTTCACAAGCGCTGGGGAAACCAGGTGGGGAGCATAGTGCTTGCTTTTAGTATAACAGAATGAAACGAGGAAGGGAGAAAGGAAAGAGCTGCATGCATCACCCCTTGCCCCACTCTAAGCAGCCCAGTGCCCAGCATGGAGAGCGACGCCTACCACTTGGGGGAAGGAGAGAGAGTAAAACCCATGCCTTAGACTTGAAATGTACTACCAGGCCCTCCACGGTGAAACCCAGTGCTGGACCAAGCCCCACGGCCTCTATTACCAAGCTAATATCCACAGACTGAGTCACTGAAACCGTGTTAAGCCAGGCAACTGATTATAACCATAACCTCTCCTCCAACCTTGGGCCGCAGAACAGGAAGCAAAAACTTTACCCACCAGGGAGCAGGGAACAAAGCTAGCACAATGCTTTGTCTCAGATGCTAGCACCAGGCCCACTTCAGTGAAACCCAGCATAGGTAGAAGCCAATGGCCCAACGTTCAGGTCAGAGATCAAAGATGAAGTCTCTAGACCAGCCTGTATCAGGTGGAGACCTATGCACTGGTAAAGCAGACTCAGGAGTTGGCTACGTCATTTCTAGTCTTGGAGTGGGTACAAAGCACTGTTGCCCTCCTCCTGAGACTACGAAGAACCCTGTGAGTGTGAGACTCAGATATGAGCCAGCTTAGCATCAGCCTAGGTGGCCTTTACCAGCACGACCTCCACCTCAGGCAGCATTGTGTGCTTCTAGACCTCATTTGATGGGGGTTGGGGAGTAAGCACAGGACTTTGCTGTGTAACTTAGTGTGGGACTGATGAAACCCAACACTGAGCAGATCCTAACAGATCCCATCCCCAGCCCACCTGGATGCAACCTCTGGAACACTTCCAGTGCTAGGTGAAGGCACATGATCCTAGTCTATCAGATTTCTATTCCAAGTGGCAACAGTTGTGGCTGTTTGCAGTGGATTTGGGCCACAAGTCCACTTCTGCAAAAGGCAGCCCATAGCACTGTGGACCTTGGTCCTACTCCAATGCTGTACTGGTCTTAGTGGGCTCAGGAGGTGACCCAGCTTGATAGCATTTGTGGCTATAGGTAATGACATAGGATCCTAGGGTTCACTGACCAGAGAGACCTCTCCAATAGAGAATTTAAAACAGCTTTTTTTTTTTGTTGGTGGGACTGGGATTTGAACTCAGGTCCTTGTGTTTGCAAAGTAGGCATTCTACTGACTGAGCCACACCTCCAGTCTATTTTGTTTTGGTTATTGGGGAGGGGGGAGTCATGCAAACTATTTGCCCAGGTTGGCTTCAAACCATGATCTCAATCTCAGTCTCCCAAGAAGCTAGGATTATAGGCATGAGCTGCTGGTGCCCAGCTAAAAAAAGCTTTCTAAAGGAAACTCAATAAGCTTGAAGAAAACAAACATTTTAATACTCTAACAGAAACTTTACAAAGAGATGGAATCAATTAAAATCAAACAGAAAATTTTGACCTTAAAATTATACTTAGGAAAATTGAGACCACAAAGGCACTGATAGCAGCATAGATCAAACAGAAGAATAAATGAAATTGAAGACAGGCTACTTAAAAACACACAATTGGAGAAGGAAAAAGGAATGAATAGCCATTAGGAAACTTTGGGATGGAGTTAAAAGAACAAATATTTAAGTTATTGGTGTTCAAGAAGGACTTGACTGGGGCTGAGCGTGGTGGACCATGCCTGTAATCTCAGCTACTCTGGGGGCAGAAATAGGATAATTGCATTCCAAGGCTGACCTGGAAAAAGTGCAAGAACCTACCTGAAAAACAAAAGGAAAAGGAGCGGGGGTGTAGCTCAAGGGGTAGAGCACTTAGGTCCTGAGTTCAATCCCTGGAAGCACCAAATTTTTTTTTTTTAAAGGAAAGGAAAGAGAAGAGAAGGGAAGGGAAGGGAAGGGAAGAAAAGAAAAGACTGATTCAAGAATGTCAAAGGAATATAAATCTTATTCAAAGAAGTAATAACATATAACTTCCCAAACCTAGGAAGGGTACAAATACCCAGTTCAGGAAGGCCGAGGGTCAGCAATCAAATTTAACTGACCCATGCCTACTTCAAGACACCTTAGGATCAATCTTTCAAAGGTGAAAGATAAAGAGAAGATGCTTGAGGTTGCAGGAGGAAAAAAGAAAACACGTGTGACATCCCAAACTACCTGACAGCCCGAGTTTTCGACAGAAATCTTAGGAACTAGGAGATAACGGCATGGTACTTCACAGTACTGAAGGAAAAAGCTGTCACCAAGAATATTGTGCCTAGCAAAGCTATTCTTTAGAAAAGGAGGGACCAAGACATTCCCTGAGCCAGGATGGTGCCACATAACTGAAATCCCAGTAAAATCACCAGTTGAGTTCAAGGTTAGCCTGGGTTACATAGAGAAGCTCTCTCAGAAGGAAAAAAAAGTGAGTATATTTCTATTAGTTTTACAAGAAATGTTAAAGGAAATTCTTCAAACTGCAACATTAATGAGTAAGAGGAAAACATGGGAGACACAAAACTCACTTGTAATAGTGGTTACACACATTCAGAATGCTTTCATATTGGAGGCATGGTATACAAACCATTCATATCTTTAGTAAGAAGTCTAAAAAAAATACAATTTAAAATAATAATAACAGCCACATTGATACATCAAGAGATAGGCAATATAGGAAAGTATAGGAAAATTCAAAATGTGGGTAGAAATGGACTTTAAGTGTAGAGTTTTCTTATTAGTATATTTTCTCTTATTCTTTTATTTGTTCATTTGTTTTTGTTCTGTCTTTATGAGAGGTTTAGTTGCTATCATTTAAGTATAGCTTGTTTTAATCAAAAAAATTTTTGTAAGAATCATGGTAACTACAAAGTAAAAAATTTATTGTACAAGCCAAAAGTAATAAAAAAAGGAATCAAAATGCACTAATAGAGCACACCACAAAGGAAGACAGCAAGAAAAGGTGAAAGGAAGGAGCTACAACAAAAGTAGAAAACAAGTTGTGTAATGGCTGTAGTAAGAGCTACCTATCAATAATTACCTTGAGTGTAAATAGATTAAATTCTCCTGTTAAAAGACATAGTGTTACTGAATGTATAAAAACAAGATCAAATGATATATTCCTTTCAAGAAATGCATGCACTTCTAAGGACATGCATTGGCTAAAAATGAAGATTGGAATGAGATATTCCATGCAAATGGAAAGGAAGTGCAAAAGAAAGCAGAAATGGCCATGCTTACATTAAACAAGAGATCAAAAGCAGTAGAGACAAGGAAAGTCATTATATAATGATAAGGGATCAATTCAGCAAGAAGAATGAACAATTCTAAATATACATGCATTCAAATATATAAAGCAAATATTAATAGATGGAAAGAGAGAAGTAGACTCTAATGTAATAATAGTTGGGACTTTTAACACCCCAATTTCAGTAATGGACAGATCATCCAGACAGAAAATCAACAAAGCAACAATAGGTTTAAATTGTACCCTAGACCAAATGGACGTAACTGACATTTATAGAATATTCCATCCAACAGGGGCTGAATACTATTTTTCTCATCAGCACTTGGAATATTCTTCAGGATAAATTATATATAGGCCACAAAATAAGTCTCAATAAATTTTTAAAAGTTAAAATTATATCAGGTTTCTTCTCCAACCACAATGCAATAAAACTAGAAATCAATAATAGGAAATTCTTTTAAAACTATACAAATACATAGGAATTTAATAACCTACTTCTGAACAACCAACAGAGCAAGCAAGAATCAAGAAGGAAATTTAAAAATGTCTTGAAACAAATGAAAATGGAAACATAACATGCCAAAACCTGTGTATAGCAAAAGCAACACTAAAAGGGAAGTTTATAAAAAGCAGACAGATGCCAGAAAAACAACCTATCACTGCATCTCAAGGAACTAGAAAAACAAGAACAAACCAAACCCAAAATTAGTAGGAGGCAAGACATAATAAAGATCAGAGCAGATATAAATAAAATGTCAGAGCAGCGCAGACATTAAAAAAATTACAAAAGATCAACAAAACAAAGAGCTGGCTTTTCAAAAAGATAAACAAAATAGACAAAGTCTTATCTAATCTAAGAAAGAAAAAGAAGGCTTAAAATCAGAGATGAAAAGGGGAACATTATAACCAATACCACAGAAGTACGAAGATCACTGAGACTGATGATCAACTGTCCTTTCCTGACTGCTTCACATGTGGGTATGAATTAATAAATCTTTCCCCTCCTTTGTGAGGATAGTAAGTTCCTTATTCATCACAGCTCCATGATGTTCTGGCTCAAGTCTGTTGTGTCTATCATCTCTGTAACTTTCCAGTACTTTGCACATTCTTCGCCATTACATCCAATAAGAAAATAAATATCTAAGGACAATCCCGTGATGACCAGTTGGTGCAGCTTTCAGTTCTGTGCACACTGCTCCATAGATTTTTTTAAAGGCTGTACTGATCAGTCTCTGCCCTTAACTTTGCATTCCTGCGTAGTATAGAATTATAGAAAGAAAGTGACGTTAGGGTGTGTGTGTGTGTGTGTGTGTGGTGTGTGTGTGTAGTCTGTAATTTGATTCGCTAGCAGGATGAAACAAGTATAAATTCATACACTTTCTTCTAGAAAATATAGCTTCACACTAGCCACCAACGTGTGTAGACAAGGAGAGGGCTCTTTTCATTGTGTGCAAATATGGCCTGTCCATTGAAATTATGATTTTTCAAACTGCCGTTAGCAATGAAGTGGTCACTCAGAAAAAAAACCTCTTCCAAACTAATGTGATTTTATGTAGTGCTGCTCTTATATGGCCTTCTCATTGGGTTTTTTGAAACTTATTTTAATGAATACTCATCCTAGAAAATACATATTGACTAAATTGTAGTTAGTATAAATATTCAGAAAATGACAGCATGCTGCTTAAAGGATTTACTTAGGAAAGGTTTTATGGAAACTACTCTAAATCCAAAATAACAGTATAGAAAGTAAGGATTTTATGGACATAGCCTAAACTAATTTAAGTGAGCCAACTTTTAACTCCAAGGACAAAAAAAGCAAAAAGAATTTTGATGAGACTAACAAAGATGGCGGCTAGAGGTAGGAAGCAGAAAGCGACCCTCCTATAGTGAAATCTTGGAGAGACGCTGGAGACACACTTTGCAGGCATAATTACCGAGAAAAGGCATAAATTTGACTCCTCCACATCTCCAGTCGGTGCAGAGAATCTCCACTTCACGTTAAAAGGAGAAACGAGGAGGGCCCCTGGGGCCGCCAGTGGCCGGCGCCCATAAGGCATGGGAAGACGCAGACCAGGTGAGCTTTGCGGTACTGTGGTAGCCCCACAGACAAGCCTGGGCCAGAGCAGCCTAGCCCCCTGGACAGACTGACCTCCACCTGGGAAAAAAAAAAGAGAAACTGAGTAATAAGCAATAAGAACAGTTAAGACACGCTGGAAAGAGGGTGGGGCGCCCTGAGCGCTGAAGATTGGGGGAAGGGACTCCTTCCCGGGACTGTAAATAAACGAGCCAGGCGGGCCAGAGAGGCTCTGGCGGGAGCGGGCGCGCCCAGCAACCAGGAGCGGGGACGCTTGTGAGAGTGGAGGAGGGAGAAAAACTCCACAGGAGAGGGGGGAAGACCCACTTCCCACGTGAACTGTAAACAAACACGCAGGCCTGACAACGCGGGACAGTGGCACCTTTCCCAGTGCTTGGAAAGGGGAAAGCCTGTAGCAGAGGCCCCCGCACAGGAGAACTCTGAGCAAACAAAGCCTGTGCAACCAGGTGAGTGCTAGCTCACCCCAGAGATCTGCATAAATAACACCGCCAGCTACAGGTTGAGAGCAGCAGGCAGGCGAGCCACAGTTGCAGATACCACTCTCAGAACTGCCTCCAGACGCTTTTTTTTCTTTTTCTCCCTACCTTTGATGAGAGAACAACCGAATTACACCTGCAAGCTGAAAAACTTACTGAAACTGTATTGCATTTGAACTGGGGACACTTGGTGGGGCTTTTTGTGTGTGTGTGTGTGTGTGTGTGTAGTTTTGTTCTACTTTATGCATCCCCTTTGATGAGACAACTACAGAACAACATCTGAGGCACCAACTCCAGGACTGGAGATTGAGATGGACATCCAAATTATTAAGACTGAAATTGCATTGCATATAAACTTGGAAGTTTTTTGGTTTTTTTTTTTTTTTAATTTTCTATTTTCCATTTTATTTTAATTCATTTTTATATATAGATATTACTTTCATTTACTTATTTTTTATTTTTTTATCTTTGATTTTCAATCCTCTCTCTGTCTCTCTATTGTCTGTTCAGCTTACTGTCAATTAGTACACTAACACTCCCTGTTTATACCTTTGAAACTCTCTTGTCTGATACCTTGTTCTGCTTTCTCCCTCTTGTCTGTATATTTGTTTTCCCCTTTTCTTTAACTTCTTGCTTTCCGTCTCAGCTCACTCTTCCATTCTCAATATTACCATTGTTATTATTACAAGCTAGAAAATACTTAATTACACACAATACAGGGACAGTAACAACACCAAGGACAATGACGGGAAGAAAGAAAAAACAGGGAAACCAGTTTCCCCACAGCAAAAATTAGTACAAGAACCAGAGGGGAATGAAGAGAACAGAAACTCAGATCCAGACTCCAACAAAATGAAGATAAACTATGCCAAAGGACCCAATGAAGCCCACAAGAATAATTTAAAAGAAGATATATTACAGGTACTCAATGAGAATTTTATAGAGATGATACTGGATAGGGTCACCCAAAATGTACAGGAGACACTCAAGAAATTCCAAGACAATAAAAATAGAGAGTTTGAAAAAGCAAAAGAAGAAATAAAGGAAACCATAGAAGCACTGTATAAACACCAAAGTGAAAGAGAGAACACAATGAATAAATGGATAAATGAACTCAGGACAAAAATAGACAACAATAAAGAAGAAAACTGCCAGGATATGGAAAACCTCAGAAAAAAGAACGAAACAGAACTGCAAAACAAAACGGAAGGCCAATCCAGCAGAATAGAACAAAGAGAAGACAGAATCTCAGAACTTGAAGATGAAATGGTAATTAAAGGAAAAACCGAAGAACTATTAATTAAACAACTCAAGACCTGTGAAAAGAAAATGCAAGAACTCACCGACTCCATCAAAAGACCAAACTTGAGAATCATGGGCATCGAAGAAGGAGAAGAGGTGCAAGTGAAGGGAATGTGTAATATATTCAACAAAATAATAATGGAAAATTTCCCAAATCTAGAGAAAGATATTCCCATACAGATGCAAGAGGCCTCCAGGACACCAAACAGACCAGATCAAAATAGAACTACTCCACGACATATCATCATTAAAACAACAAGTTCAGAAACTAAGGAAAGAATATTGAAGGCTGTAAGAGAGAAAAAACAAGTAACATACAAAGGTAAACCCATCAAAATCACAGCAGACTTCTCAACAGAAACATTAAAAGCAAGAAGAGCGTGGGGTGAGATCTTCCGGGCACTGAATGAAAATAACTTCAACCCCAGGATACTCTACCCAGCAAAGCTATCATTCAAAATAGATGGAGCAATAAAAGTCTTCCATGATAAGCAGAAACTAAAACAATATGTGACCACAAAGCCACCATTACAAAAGATTCTGCAAGGGATCCTGCACACAGAAAGTGACACCCAACTTAACCATGAAAAGGCCGGCAGCACCAAACCACAGGAAAAGAAAAAGCAAGACAGTAGAGAGTAACATCAAGTTAGGTACACACAATCAAACCTTCAAACAACTAAGACAACTAAATGGCAGGAATCACCACATACCTATCAGTACTAACACTTAATGTTAATGGACTTAATTCACCCATCAAAAGACACCGTTTGACCAAATGGATTAAAAAAGAAGATTCAACAATTTGTTGCTTACAGGAGACTCATCTCACCGACAGAAATAAGCATATGCTTAGGATGAAAGGCTGGAAGAAGATTTACCAAGCCAATGGCCCCTGAAAACAAGCAGGAGTAGCAATACTTATCTCTGACAAAGTAGATTTCAAACCTACATTGATCAAACGAGATAAAGAAGGACATTCCATACTAATAAAAGGGGAAATAGACCAAAAGGAAATAATAATCATCAATCTGTACGCACCCAATGTCAACGCACCCAGTTTCATCAAACATACCCTGAAAGACCTAAAAGCATATATAAATGCCAACACAGTGGTTGTGGGAGACTTTAACACCCCATTATCATCAATAGATAGGTCATCCAAACAAAAACTCAATAAAGAAATCCAAGATCTAAAATATGCAATAGATCAAGTGGACCTAGTAGATGTCTATAGAACATTTCATCCAACCTCTACACAATATACATTCTTCTCAGCAGCCCATGGAACCTTCTCCAAAATAGATCATATCCTAGGGCACAAAGCAAGCCTCAGCAAATATAAGAAAATAGAAATAATACCGTGCATACTATCTGACCACAATGCAGTAAAAGTAGAACTCAACAACAAAAGTAAAGACAAAAAACATGCAAACAGCTGGAAACTAAATAACTCATTACTTAATGAAGAATGGATCATCGATGCAATAAAAGAGGAAATTAAAAAGCTCCGGGAAGTCAATGAAAATGAAAACGCAACCTACCGGAACCTATGGGACACAGCTAAGGCAGTCTTGAGAGGAAAGTTTATAGCCATGAGTGCATATATTAAAAAGATTGAAAGATCCCAAATCAATGACCTAATGATACATCTCAAACTCCTAGAAAAACAAGAACAAGCAAATCCCAAAACAAATAGAAGGAGAGAAATAATAAAAATAAGAGCTGAAATCAATGAAATAGAAACCAAAAAAACCATACAAAGAATTAATGAAACAAAAAGTTGGTTCTTTGAAAAAATAAACAAGATCGATAGACCCCTGGCAAACCTGACTAAAATGAGGAGAGAAAAAACCCAAATTAGTAGAATCAGGAATGCAAAAGGGGAGATAACAACAAACACCATGGAAGTCCAGGAAATCATCAGAGACTACTTTGAGAACCTATATTCAAATAAATTTGAAAATCTAAAAGAAATGGACAGATTTCTAGATACATATGATCATCCAAAACTGAACCAAGAGGAAATTAATCACCTGAATAGACCTATAACACAAAATGAAACTGAAGCAGCAATCAAGAGTCTCCCCAAAAAGAAAAGTCCAGGACCTGATGGATTCTCTGCTGAATTCTATCAGACCTTTAAAGAAGAACTGATACCAACCCTCCTTAAACTGTTCCATGAAATAGAAAGGGAAGGAAAACTGCCAAACACATTTTATGAAGCCAGTATTACACTTATCCCAAAACCAGGCAAAGACACCTCCAAAAAGGAGAACTATAGGCCAATCTCCTTAATGAACATTGATGCAAAAATCCTCAATAAAATAATGGCAAACCGAATTCAGCAACACATCAAAAAGATTATTCACCACGACCAGGTAGGCTTCATCCCAGGGATGCAGGGGTGGTTCAACATATGAATATCAATAAACATAATAAACCACATTAACAGAAGCAAAGACAAAAACCACTTGATCATCTCAATAGATGCAGAAAAAGCCTTTGATAAGATCCAACACCATTTAATGATAAAAGCTCTAAGAAAACTAGGAATAGAAGGAAAGTTCCTCAACATTATAAAAGCTATATATGACAAACCTACAGCCAGCATTATACTTAACGGAGAAAAATTAAAACCATTCCCTCTAAAATCAGGAACCAGACAAGGATGCCCACTATCTCCACTCCTATTCAACATAGTACTGGAATTCCTAGCCAGAGCAATTAGGCAAGAAGAAGGAATAAAAGGAATACAAATAGGTAAAGAAACTGTCAAAATATCCCTATTTGCAGACGACATGATCCTATACCTTAAAGACCCAAAAAACTCTACTCAGAAGCTTCTAGACATCATCAATAGCTATAGCAAGGTAGGAGGATATAAAATCAACATAGAAAAATCATTAGCATTTCTATACACTAACAATGAGCAAACGGAAAAAGAATTTCTGAAAACAATTCCATTTACAATAGCCTCAAACAAAATCAAATACCTAGGTGTAAACCTAACAAAAGATGTGAAAGACCTCTACAAGGAAAACTATACACTTCTGAAGAAAGAGATTGAGGAAGATTATAGAAAGTGGAGAGATCTCCCACGCTCATGGATTGGTAGAATCAACATAGTAAAAATGTCGATACTCCCCAAAGTAATCTACATGTTTAATGCAATTCCCATCAAAATTCCAATGACATTCCTTAAAGAGATTGAAAAATCTACTGTTAAATTTATATGGAAACACAAGAGGCCACGAATAGCCAAGGCAATACTCAGTCAAAAGAACAATGCAGGAGGTATCACAATACCCGACTTCAAACTATATTACAAAGCAATAACAATAAAAACAGCATGGTACTGGCACAAAAACAGACATGAAGACCAGTGGAACAAAATAGAGGATCCAGATATGAAGCCACACAACTATGAGCAACTTATCTTTGACAAAGGAGCTAAAAATATACGATGGAGAAATAGCAGCCTCTTCAACAAAAACTGCTGGGAAAACTGGTTAGCAGTCTGCAAAAAACTGAAACTAGATCCATGTATATCACCCTATACCAAGATTAACTCAAAATGGATCAAGGATCTTAATATCAGACCCCAAACTCTTAAGTTGATACAAGAAAGAGTAGGAAATACTCTGGAGTTAGTAGGTATAGGTAAGAACTTTCTCAATGAAACCCCAGCAGCACAGCAACTAAGAGATAGCATAGATCAATGGGACCTCATAAAACTAAAAAGCTTCTGTTCATCAAAAGAAATGGTCTCTAAACTGAAGAGAACACCCACAGAGTGGGAGAAAATATTTGCCAATTATACATCAGACAAAGGACTGATAACCAGAATATACAGGGAACTTAAAAAACTAAATTCTCCCAAAACTAATGAACCAATAAAGAAATGGGCATGTGAACTAAACAGAACTTTCTCAAAAGAAGAAATTCAAATGGCCAGAAAACACATGAAAAAATGCTCACCATCTCTAGCAATAAAAGAAATGCAAATTAAAACCACGCTAAGATTCCACCTCACCCCTGTTAGAATAGCCATCATCAGCAACACCACCAACAACAGGTGTTGGCGAGGATGCGGGGAAAAAGGAACCCTCTTACACTGTTGGTGGAAATGTAAACTAGTACAACCACTCTGGAAAAAAATCTGGAGGCTACTTAAAAAGCTGGACATCGATCTACCATTTGATCCAGCAATACCACTCTTGGGGATATACCCAAAAGACTGTTACTCCAGAGGCACCTGCACATCCATGTTTATTGCGGCACTATTCACAATAGCCAAGTTATGGAAACAGCCAAGATGCCCTAGCACTGACGAATGGATTAAGAAAATGTGGTATCTATACACAATGGAATTTTATGCAGCCATGAAGAAGAACGAAATGTTATCATTCGCTGGTAAATGGATGGAATTGGAGAACATCATTCTGAGTGAGGTTAGCCTGGCCCAAAAGACCAAAAATCGTATGTTCTCCCTCATATGTGGACATTAGATCAAGGGCAAACACAACAAGGGGATTGGACTATGAGCACATGATAAAAGCGAGAGTACACAAGGGAGGGGTGAGGATAGGTAAGACACCTAAAAAACTAGCTAGCATTTGTTGCCCTTAATGCAGAGAAACTAAAGCAGATACCTTAAAGCAACTGAGGCCAATAGGAAAAGGGGAACAGGTACTAGAGAAAAGGTTAGATCAAAAAGAATTAACCTAGAAGGTAACACCCACGCACAGGAAATCAATGTGAGTCAATGCCCTGTATAGCTATCCTTATCTCAACCAGCAAAACCCCTTGTTCCTTCCTATTATTGCTTATACTCTCTCTACAACAAAATTAGAGATAAGGGCAAAATAGTTTCTGCTGGGTATTGAGGGGGGGGAGCGGGAGGGGGCGGAGCGGGTGGTAAGGGAGGGGGTGGGGGCAGGGGGGAGAAATGAACCAAGCCTTGTATGCACATATGAATAATAAAAGAAAAATGAAAAAAAAAGAATTTTGATGAAATTAAAGAGTAACAGAAGAAATGCAGAGTATGAGAATTGCCTCTCAAATTTCCAGCATAAAAGCCATAGAAACAATTTATTTAAGTAGCACTGATGTGCTATTTTGAAGAGCAAGGTGATATTTAACAAATGCTAACACATACATATTCATCAGCTATTTACTAAGCTTTTGCTGTGAAAAAGAATCTCCTCTTTCACTGAGCTGAAATTCTGCTGGGAGAGGCAGAACAAACAAGAAAGGAATCAATAAATCACACAATTTCTGATCTGATAAATGTTATGAAAGCAAAAAACCAAGAAACAAGATAGAGAGTGATAGCAGAGGTGATGTGGTCTAATGACACTGTAGCCAGAGATTTCTAAAGATTATATTTGAACAGAGATCTGAATGATGAAGAGCACAGCTGTGTGAATATGTAGGAGCATGTTTTCCAGGCCCAAGGCCTCATAGAAAGCTAGGAAGATGGGTGGATGGATGGAGGGATGCACAGAGATAATATGTATATTCTGTATGCTCCATCCAACAACAGCAAATGCACATTTGTGTCAAGTGTGTAAATTCACAAATACGTGGAAACCAAACAACACACTCTTAAAACAATCAATGAGTCAAAGAAGACATTACAAAGGGAATTTGAGCTAAACTAGAACAAAATATAGCATACAGAAGCTTAATGGATGTAGCAAAAGCAGTGCTAAGAGAGATTCTATTACTGTAAGCACCTTTTTTTTAAAGAAAGTTCAAATCAATAACCTAATAATATACCTTAAGGAACTAGAAAATGAAAAGCAAGCTAAATCCAAAAGTAGCAGATAAAAGAAAATAATGAAGGTTAAAATAGAAATAAATAAAGAATAAAAAAAAAAGAGCAAAATCAAC
Source organism: Castor canadensis (assembly GCF_047511655.1). NCBI lineage: Eukaryota > Metazoa > Chordata > Mammalia > Rodentia > Castoridae > Castor > Castor canadensis. The sequence continues at coordinate 75,095,129 of NC_133400.1, read as the reverse complement.
AAAACCAAAAGGTGACTGACTCTTTGAAAAGATCCAAAATGTTGACACATATTTAACTACATTGTCTAAGAAAACAGAGTGGAGACTCAAGCTTTTGAAAACAGAAATGAAAGTACAAACATTATTACCACTTTTACTACGATAAAAGGACATAAGAAAATATAAATGACAACTCGCTGAAATGGAAAAATTCCTAGGAACATACAGCCCATCAAAACTGAATCATGAACAAATAGAAAAGACCAATAAATAATAAAGAGCTTGAATCAAAAACCTCCCAGGAGAATAAAAAAAAAAAAGCCTGAACCAAAGAGAATCACTGGCAAATTCTACCATGCATTTAAAGATTTAACACCAATTTCTCTCAAACTGGCCCAAAAATCTAAATGGATGGATCACTTTTTAACTTATTCTATGAAGCCAGAATTACCCTGCTACCAAAGTCGAACAGAGGCACTATAAGGAAAAATCTTAAAGAAGTCAGGCACCAATGGTCCACACCTGTAATCCCAGCTACTGCAGAGCCTGAGATTGGAAGGATTGCAGTTCCAGCCAGCACAGATAAAAAATTGCCAGATCCCATTTTAATGGAAAAAAACTGGGCATGGTAGCATGCATGTGTCATCCCAGCAACTGTAGGAAGCATAGAATAGAAAGATCACAGTCCAGGCTGGCCTGGACAAAAAGTGAGATCCCATCTCAAAAATAACAAGAGCAAAAAGGGCTGGAGACATGTTCAAGCGGTAGAGCATCTGCCTAGCAAGCACAAAGCCCTTCAAACCCCAGAATCACAAGAAAAGAAATCCTAAAGAAAATAATACCAAATTAAACTTGGGAGCCCATTACCTACTCAGACCTGATGGATTTGTTCCTGAAATACAAGGATGTTTCAACATATGAAAACTCAATCAATAAAAAATGCCAGTTTAATAGAATGAAGGAGATTGTGATCATCTCAATTAATGCAGAGAAAAGCGTTCACCAAAATTCAACACCCTTCCTGATCAAAACACCCAATAAACTAGGAAGAGAAGGAAACTTTTCTAACATTGACAGAGGCATTTTTAAACATAGAGCTTTGCAGCTGTAAACTATCTTGGCACTGCTTTCCCTGCATCCTTTAAGTTTTGGTATGTGGTGTTTTGTTCTCATTTAGCTCATGGTATTTTCCAAATTCCTTCATGAGTTTGTTTTCAACCCCCTGGTTGTTTTAGAATATGTTGTTGTGCCAGGCATGGTGGTGCTCATCAATAATCTCAGCTACCAGGAAGGTGAAGACAGGAAGATCGCAGTTTGAGGCCAGCCCAGGCAAAGTTTGTGAGAGACCGTATCTGAAAAATAAACTAAAAGCAAAGGAGTGGGGAGTGTGACTCAAGCAGAGCACTTGTGTAGCACACACAAGGCCCTGAGTTCAATCTCCAATACTGCCAAAAAATTGCAATAATAAGACAGAGTATGTTATTTGTGAATTGTCCCCTTTTCCTTGTGTCACTCATTCTAGTTTCATTTCATTATTATAGGAAAGATACTTGTATATATTCAATCTTTTTAAATTTATTAAAGCCTATTGCATGGCCTAACAAAACTGTGGTCTATCCTGGAGAATATTCTTGTGTACATGAGAAAAATGCGTGTTCTCCTATCTTCATCTATTCTTAGTTTATTCTATAGTTTAAAAATCATGTTGGATGAATATTTTTTCCTGAATATATTCAAGTGAATATATATACTCTTCCCCTTTTGGGTATTAATATATTGATAATTTTCCTAATATTGACTCACCTTTGCTGTCCAGAGAGTAACCCAGTTGGTGATGTAGACATTTTTTGTTGTTGTGCTAGATGGGGGTACATTGTGGCATTTACCAAAATTCTTATAATATATCATAGTTGAATGCAACCCCCATCATTCTCCTTTATTCCCCTTCCCCCATTCCTGGAATAGTTTCAACAGATCTCATTTTTTCACTTACATACATGTGTACACATATTCACACCATATTCACCCTCATGATGATGTAGACTTTTGAAAGTACAGCTGAGTTACAATTGCTATTGTTTTATTGAGATTTTTTACACAAATATTGGTAAGTGGAAATTGTTAGGTTTTGATGTCAGTGTGTTAGGCTTTGTAACTACAATATAAAGGGTTTCCTATTTTGGTGTTTTAGGGCAGTTTCAATTCTATCCAACTTAGTTGTTTCTTAATTTTTTTAAAGAATTAACTGGGTGTGGTAGCACATGCCTGTAATTCCTAGCACTCAAGACATGGAAGCATGTCTGGACATGCAAGTTCGAGGCCATTCTGGGTTACATAGCAAAAGCCTGTCTCAAAAAGCAAACAAAAAAAATTAGAAGACTTAATAGTGAACCCATGTGGGCCTGGAGGTTTCAAGGGTGTTCTTGTTCTGCCTTTTCTGCTGCTTCCTTCTTGTTTGTTTAGATTTAACTCTCTTTTCTTCTGTGCAATATTTTTCATTTATGTTTTCAAAGGTATTTTCAGGATCTTTTAGTTGCCTCGATACAAATAGCTACTTTTCCTTTTCATTTATAATTTTGCATATTTATTGCTTTCCCCTTTTCATCTTCATTTTATTACTGTGCTCCCAAATGACTTATCTACTTTTTTGTGTTCCTGTCTTCAAAGGACCAGCTGTCCTCTGCATTGCTACTTTATTATTTCTAAGTGTATGGCTAGATGTTGTGCTCTTTTTTCACTTGGGTATTCTGTGACTTTTTGTAATAAGTGAATTTATTCTTATTTATGCATATGAATGCAAGACATATATTTAGTATTAATTCTATCATCTTTAGGTTGTGATTATTGCTATGACTTCCATGTATATGGTCTTTATTTGGTTTTATAAGGGTGTGTGTAATTCTTTGAATAATTTTGGAGGCATGCTATCTGTTTTTGAGGGGTATTTTGGGACAGTCATTATAATGTTGCTATCATTAATTTGGTATTGCTTGCTTTAGCAAGTTCAGACTGTGTCTGTCGACCCCTGATCATAGAGAAATATCACAGGAATGATCACAAATGACCCCCCACTTCCTTCCTTTCCCCTCTCCATGCTTGACTGCTCTTGTTGCATCCTCACTGTTCACGCTGTTTAGGTTTACCACTTTTATATGCTGTGTCCACCTTCCCCAATACAGTTTAGCCCACATTCTATATTTAAATTAGTGGACATCATATTACCAGAAATTTTTAAATTGCAGCTTCTTTTTTACTTTTTAGTTGTTTGGTTTTCATTTTTCAAAAAAAGCATTTGGGTCTTGGGTCTGTCTGCGATTGACACCATTTGTCTATCTCTTGCCTTTACATTTGAATGTCAGCTAGACTGGGAAAAATGTTCTGATACCTTAAGAAAAGAAAAAGAAAAATACTATTTTTCTTAGCACTTTGCAGCTACTGAATAATTCTTAGAGTAGTCTGAAGCTATTCTGATCCCCCCTCCCATAATTAGTGTTTTCCTGGATAGCTAAAGCAGTTTTCCCTCAACAATGAAATGTAAAACCACTAATATGTCTCAGAGTTGCTGCACCTATATCAATTTTTTTCATTAACAAGATATTGTAGATTTATTCCTTTCTCTAATCAGAAAAAAAATTGTTCTTTTTTTTTCTTTTATTTGAGACAGACTTTTGTTATATAGTACAAGCTGGCTTTGAACTAGCTATGGAGCCCAGGTTAACCTTGAACTTGAGATCTTCCTGCCTCTGTCTCCCCAGTACTGGGATTACAGGCATGTACCACCACACCAGGCACATCTCCTATTGGTTTTTAAGTATATTTTCTTACCCATTCATTAGTTTCTTTAATTCCAGGACATCAGTTACTTTTACCCTGTGTAGTTTCGACCTCCAAATCTCTTTTCTTTTTAAATTGATTTAATATCTTTACAAAGAAAAAAGGCAAAAGAAAAAAGAAATAACTCTTCAGACTGTGACTGTCATGCCTTGTCCTTGCATTAGTAATTAGGTTTTAGGTTGAGTATTTCTATTTTTTGCTGTTTCTCACTTTTGAAATGGCTCTGAAAGGGGATCATTTGGGCTCTCAGTTTGTTTCCTAAACTTAGTGTCGTGGTTTGCATTCCCCAGAAGCAGACTCAATGATTTCAGTGCGAGTCATTAATTTAAGAGACAACACCAGAAAACACTAACAGGGTAGCTGGGAAGTAAGACATGAAAGGAGAAGACTCCAGCAATATCTTCAAGCAAGTTATCTCTGTGGAAAGCTGGAGCTGTTTGAGACATTGCAGAACATGACTCAGGGTTAAGCCAACCAACAGGCCCAGAAACTGGGGCACTGATCTGCCAGCTTCTTAGTTGTCACTGGTTGAAGAATTATTTCTTTGAAGAATTAAGACTCTGGCACTTATTACTTGTCCAGAATGTGGACTGAGCATATATTTTCTGCATTGGTAGAAAAAAATGCAACGAGGAACCACAGGCATGCATAGGAATCACAGGTACCTAGGGAAGAGGTGTGAGGAGGGCAGGGTTAAGGGTTTGGTGGGATCCTAACAGCAAACTCCCTTTTCATCTTGAGTTGTTTCACCTCTTCTTATGTCTTTCCATTGTCTTTACAATCCAGAGTCTCACAAAACTCATAAGAAAACAGACAACCTTATAAAAATGGAAATGATTTAAACAGATACCTCCCAAGAATACATGTGGGTGACAAAGACAATACTCAACACCATTAGTCAATAAGGAAATGCAAATAAAAAGCCCATGCCTTACCACTATTCACCTGTAAGAATTGCTAAAATTTAAAAGAATAACTATACTAAGTGTTGGCTAGGATGTGAAGACAATGGAACTCTCACGTATTGTTGGTGAGAAAGTGAAATGTTACAATCGCTCTTGAAGACAGGTTGAGAATTTCTTTAAAAGTTAAACACAGTGGACTGTTGGTATCCACAGCTATTTGGCTCTGAGGAGACTCCACAGACGAAAACCCATGAAAGCTCAGGGCACAGAGGTCAGTGCTGTACCATGGATGCTCGACTCATTTTTCCCGTAACGCCACCCAGCTTCTGTTAGGCCACATTTCAGCAATCTAAAACGTTCACTTTATCACTTCAATTAATCATCCTCACTTTTGCCTTGCTTTTGAGGTACCATTCACTTTTGGGGAAGCAGATTTTCACAAAATTAAGGGCAGGGAAACAGCAGATCATACAATGATTTAAACACAATTGATGATAGTAGGTGTGTGGTTTTAAGTTATGAATGCTTAGTCCTACTGCATGTACTAATTTTAAATTTGACTAATTTTAGAGTACTGAACTCTATGCATCCTGAGTATTCTCAGTTTTTCCTCAACAGTGGTCACCTTGGAACCATACCAAGGGTCTGCTGTGCTTCTTCCCCACAGGCCCAGAAACGTGGAACTGGTGTACTGTGTGCAGGACTGACTGAGAGTTTCTCTCCATCAACTGAGCTGTAGAAGGCTCGTGTAAGAATTTAAGTTGAGGACTGGAGGTGTGGCTCACTTGGTAAAGTGCCTGCTTTGTAAGCGCAAAGCTCAGTTCAAAATCCCAGTCCCGCCAAAAAGAAAAAAAAAAGAAGTTAAGATGATTGTTCTGAAAGTTTCTTTTTTATTTATTATTATTTTTTCTCTGTGCTTGGTCAAAACCACATGTGGCAGGCTGTCTGCCTACCATATGAACCCACCATTCATCGCCTCAGTATTTACCCCCAAACTGGAAGCAATCCACGTGTTCATTGACAGGTGAACGGATAACAAAATTATGGACTATTCATACACCCAGCAATACAAAAGAATGAACTATTGATATTCCAAAAACACGAGTGAAGCTCAGAAAAGTTATGCTGAGAAAAAGAAGCCAGAAGAAAAGTACATATTTGTAATTCTATTTATATAAAAGTTCTTAAAATGTAGAGCTGGAGGTGTGGCTCAAGAAGTAGAGTGCCTGACTAGCAACAGCAAAGTCCTGAGTTCAAAATGAGTACTACCAAAAAAGACAATCTTAAAATGCTAATTAATGTATAGTTATAAAAAACAGATCAGTGGCTTCCTGGGAATGGAGGAAGGGATAAAGTGAAGAGAACAGATTAATTAGAAAGAAACTTTTGGAATGATAGATAAGCTAATTACTCAGATTGTGGAGATAGTTTCTTGGCTATCTATAGTACACTTTAAATATGTATAATTTATTGTTTGCCACTCATACCTCAATAAAGCTGCTTTTAAAATTTATGAAAGTGGACTATAAATGTGTCCGTTAAAAATAGTGCACATTTAAGAAACACAGGGTCAAGGCATATGTGGTTTTCAAAAAATCATTTGTAATTCCAAAGGCTTTGTTCAAGACATAATATCAACCTAGATCTTTAATTTTTTTGAAATAATTATTGCTTTAATGAGATGGATACCCCAAGGTAAAGTCAAGAACCACTAACCTCAGATGATCAATTTTCCCCGCAGGAAAATACAGTGCATCAGGTGATAGCTATTAGAGAGGACTTCAGAAGCCTTGCAGTATATAGGAGAGGAAAGAAAGTGTATTACTGAGTCTGAAGACTGAGATACATGGTTATTGGTTGGCTATGAAACATTCATCCACAGGCTCATGTGTGGAGAGATTGGTCCCTAGCTGGAGGTGCCGTTTTGGGAGATTCTGGAAACTTTCGGAGGTGGTGCTTGGCTTGGAGAAAGGGTGTCTCTGCAGACATGTTCTTGGGAGCTGTCTCTTGTCCCTGGTTACTTCCAGTCTCTCTTTGCTTCCTGGCTGCCATGAGGTGAACATCTCTTCTCTGTCACACTCTTTCTGTCATGGTGAGTCATAGTCTGTAAGCCTGAGTTATTAGTGGATTTATTGCACATGGTTTTGACCAAGTGCAATTTAAAAAATCAAAAGAAATTTCAAAAGCAAACAAATTTTAATTTCCATGCAGCTCCATGGGTGCAGAGAGGCTCTCAGTCAGTCCCATGTTATCATCAGTTGTGTTTAAATCATCATGGGATCTGCTGAGTGTTTCCTGCCCTTAATTTTGTGAAAATCTGCCTCCCAAAAAGCAAATCGTGCCTCAAAAGCAAGGTCAAAGTTGTGATAATCCTCCCAAACCATAAAGGGCACATAATATGCTTAATTTAAGTGTAAAGTGAATATTTTAGATGTGTTGAAAGGGTCATGTCTTTAGTGGACATTGGGCAGTGTTGTAGGAAAAATGAAGTAAGCATCTTCAGAATTCAAGATAAAGAGCATGAAATGAGATCTACTTATTTTTTTGTGACAGTAATGGAGCCTACTCCATGCAGTTTTATGTTATAGATTCTCAGACCTACTGTATAACCTGGAGGCACAGGAAAATGTAAGTAATTTTGGTGTCGTGAACTCTATGCACCCTGAGCATTTGTGGGGTTTCTCAATGGTGAACCCTGCTATGACTTAAAATGTATCCTGCAAAAGTCACATGTTGGAAACTTAATCCTCTCATTCACATGTTTATGGTATTTGAAGGTATTTAAGAGGTGAGGCCACTGGGAGATAGTTAGGGTTAGATGAGGTCATGAGGGTGGGGGGTCCTAATGATAGCCTTAGTGGCTTTATAAGAAGAGGAAGAGAGACCTGAGTTTGCACATTGCTGCTCGTCATCACCATTTGATGCCCTCCCCCATATTATGGTACAGCAAGAAGACCCTCACCAGATTCCAGCACCGTGAAATTGAACTTCTCAACCTCCAGAACTAAGAGAAATCACTTACTTTGTCTGTAGTATTCTGTTAGAGCAACAGAAAACAGACTAAGACAACCCTATTATTGGAATAATAAGAGGATAATGCTTAGGAAATTTATACTTTTTGATTATATTCCCTTCCCCCCTACTATATATGGGAACAAAGAAGGTCAGTGTTTCTTAGAATGAGAGTTGAAGATCTTTATTGTACCTGGAGACAGTTTGAAATAAAGCTAGCAAAGCTGAACCACTCCCGGAAATAATAGCCTGTTTGGTGGTGACAAATTGGGTTGGGTTATAGACTCAAGATGAATCAAGCTTGTCTACTGCATTCACTACTAATTTGTTATTTTATTAAGTCAGTCAACAAATATTTAACAAGTATCTATCAAGTATCACAGGCACTTGAACAGGTGATCTTCAAAATTCTGATCTAAGTTAATAGATTCATCTCCATCTTTGCTATTGCTGCTAAAGGATTTTTTTTTCATTTCTTGCCATAATAAAGTCATAGGTGTCTGTTAAGGATACTTTGTCTCTTCTGTAGTTCTCTAAAATAAAGGATCTACCTAAATATCCTCCTTTTTCCCTAATGTCACTAATTGTATGTGTTCCTTTTCCCTTTTGTAAAACTCCTGTTCTTTTGAGAACCAACCATCTGTTTTTACCTCCCTCTCCTCCACACAGCAACCATTTGGTTACTGTTCCTCACTTAAGAAAGGCTAAGTTTTGGGTTCTAGCCTTCTCCCTCCTAACTTCTACCATTCTCCTGAGCTGTTTCAACATAACCTCAGGTGACTCAAAAACCCACTTAATTCCATAACTGCCTCCCCTTCAGTGACTTCTCCTCCATATCACTAACCCACTGCAAGTCACACTTGGTCAGGGATAGTGTCATGTCTACAGCATTAATTCATGTATGTCTTCTTCCCACCACCATATTCTACCCTCTAGTTTAAGTGCCTGCACTAGGACAGTTTTTGTCTTTACCTTTTTTCTTCCTTTTCTTGTTTTCCTTATTCTCTTATCTCATTCCCTTTTCCTTTTATCCTTTCCCTAATACCCCTCCATTTTCCAGCCATCACCTTTCTCTTGTATTACTTCTTTCTCTGTTCGGTTTTAAATTAATATTGCAGTTAGACACTAGTAAGCTCTTACGTTATTTCTAACTTTTCTGAAAGTTCTTTGGGGTCTTTAGGTATGTCATCTGCAAATAATGATAGTTTTGTTCTTTACTTTCCAGTTCTTATTTATTTTTCTTATCTTACTATTCTATCTAAGACATACAGAAAAATAACGAGCAGTGTGATGTAGAAGTAGACTTTTTTGGAAAATCTAAGGCAACTATTTCCCTTCTCTCCAAAGCAAACTCTCTAGTCTATGCCAACATTGTCTTTCACCCGATTTGAGTAAACTAGCCTCAAAATGGACTCTCTAACTCTACTTTTCCAATCCTTCTACACATAATCAAAGTAGCCTTTTAAACAGGCAATTTAGGGTATGTCATTACCTTGCCTTAAGCTCTCACTGGTTCACATGCCATTTAGAGTAAATCCAAAAGCTTTAACTTATGTGGCTTTTTTTTTTTTTCCTGAATATGACCAAGCTTTCCTGCCCCAGGTTCTTCTCAGTGGCTGTTTCTTCTGTCTGGAATGTTCTTTGTTTCACACTTTGCCTGGAAAACTCTTACTTACCCTTCAGGTCTTAGAACTCTCCCAGAAAAGCCCTCCCACAACTCAGAACTTCAGTCAGCTTTCTCTCTCTTTAACATTTCATTTAACTCTTCATTTTTCCTTCAAAGCTCTTACCATTTTTTGTAATTATATATATTTATTTGCGTGTTCACTTAATATATGTCTCTCCCATTATGCTAAAAGCTCTGTGTTCACCCCATCATTCCTAACCTATGGCATTTTGCCCAGAAAATAGCGTGCTCTTAATAAATATTTATTGAATGAATAAGCAGATGAATGAGGATATAAAAATGAATAAGACACAATCCTGGCTCAGAAAATGCACTCACACTCTTTCCTTCCAGTTTCAGTGACTTGTTTTTCTTACAAGGATTAAAATGGCAATAAGGAACAAGATGGCAACCATGACTGTGACTTCATACTCCTTAGAGAATATGTTAGGTCAGAAGCAATTATAGCAACTTGAATCTGAGCTCATAAAATGGTAGGTGATGCAGGATAAGTTGGGGCAAGAAATCAAATCCAGGATGAGTTAATTATCCAATCAAATCCAGAGCTAGGAGAGTCAAAATATCCATTTAAGAAATTCTGCATGTATTCTCCCTTTCTTATATTATTATTTCTTCTTAATTGCTTATTAAAATAATTTTTAACTTGGGTTGCATGTCAGTAACTAAAGGAAACATCCATGCTTTGCTCAAAGGAAAATCAGCAACCATTACCTTCCAAGTCAGAATCATTAAGGCTACTGGAATAGAGAAGTGACATTCCACAAATTCAAGTGCAGGTTTAATGGCAAATGCAAGTTTCTCTTACAGGGCCTATCTTCCTTCCAGTTTTGGGTGGTAGCCATCCCTCTTCAGACTCAAGGACCCCTACACTCTGAATCCCATCCTTTCCTCCCTCTCTGAGACCTTCACCTCATGTTACCTTGTACCTTCAGCTGGCTTTTTCTCACTGTCGGAAACAACCCCTTGAGTTATAATGAATGGGGTTCTCCTTTCCTCTGACTTCATGTTACCCTAGGGTCATTCCATAATTTATATCTTCCTTTGTCATTAAACCTCTCCATTTCCTTACCTCCCACTCATTCCTTAGCCCACTACAATCTGTCTGCTTAGAAGTAATTCTAGAACCCCCTCTAGAATGACTATCTGACAAATCCAAATAACATTTTGTAGTGTTTATCCAGTGGTGTGCCATAAAGTGTCAAACAATTAGCTTGGATTTGGAAGCCTGGATTTATAGGGTTTTCTACTCTCACCAGGGCAAATACCTTCACCACGGTCAATTTCACCTACCAACCTGGCATTGTCTGGCTGTAAAATTTCTAAAAATTTAGCATTGGCTCTTGTGACCTATTACAAGCTGCTCTAGCACAACACTGGAATCTTCCTGAAGCCCTGTCTTGCACAAGGGTCTGTGGATCCTTCCTTGTTTCAACTTCCTGTTGTCTTACACTCCATGACCTTATATGGCTTTGCAACTCCAACTGCTTTGACCATCCCCTGCCTATCACCTTTCTGGGATCTTCTTTCTCTTTTTAATAGTCAAAGTTCCCAGGGTGAGGTGTAGCTCAGTGGTAGAGTGCTTGCCTTGCATGCCAAGGGCCCTAGGTTTGAACCTCAGCACCAGAAGGAAAAAAGGAAGGAGCTGAGGTTTTTCTGGGGTCTGATGCTGTTCTTTTCTGACTAACCTTTCTGTTGAGTCAAACATACTTCTGTAATCTCAAATATGTATGTCTTATGCAAAAACTCATCTGAACCGATGGACATCTCTACCTGAAGTTCAGACAAGTTTCCTTAAACCCAAAACATCACAATCGTTCCCATAATTTTGGCTCACTAATTTTTCTTTATAAATCACTGCTCTTTTATCTCATGAATATTTCTCTTTTTGGTTGTTGTGGGTTTATTGAGACAGGGTTTCACTAGGTAACCCAAGCTGGCTTCAAACTCATGATCCTCTTACCTCAGCCTCCCAAGTGTTGGATTATAGGTGTGTATCATCACACCCAGCTGTATCTCCCAAATAATTCTTAAATGCATCTCCACTTCTCAATGCTGCTATCACTACTGCTATCTCAGAGAGGTGGAATCATTTATAAAACAATCTATAAAATTCAAAATCAATGCTGTCTCCTTTGTATAAAACTTTTCACCAGTCACTGGTTGTATTTCCTATCATGTATACTGTGTTCTAAAGGGGAGAAAACAGGATTTGTGGTCAAATAAGTCTAGGTTTCACTGAGATAAATGAAGCATGGGTTTGGTTTTTACTTTTCAGGACCTTTGGTATGCTAATGTGTGCCATGAATTACTGAGAGGAATGGAGTTAAAACTCCATCATCGGAGAGTTGAGTTTGATCCCTGTCTGCTTCTGCACTTATCTTAATGTCATTGTAATAGCCTTGAATAAAGTCTTCCCTAAAACAAAATTAAAATATTATTACCACTTTGCAGTATATAAGTGATCCGCACAACACATTCATTCTCAGAATGAAGAATAAGATTCAAAAACCTCTAGAGATACAAAGCCCTCTTTGACTTGGTCTCTGTCTACTCCAGTCTCACCTCTTTCTGCCCCTGCCTTTGATTTAAAAATTGTTCACCATACAAGCCAAGTAGTTTGCCTCCATTTTTTGTTGATGCTGTCTTTGAAAATAATTTCTTTTACTGGCTTTCTTATCTATACAGGGCTGACTTCAAGTCTCGGTTCTGCCACAAATTCTTACAGAAAGCCCTTCCTGTTTTCTCCAGTGTCCTCCAAGTGAGCTAGATGCCTGTCTCTGGGACAGACACCTAGGGGACATCTCCATCACTTACACTTGCTGCATGGTTCTATCAGCATATGTCTGCGTTTGGCTCCTTTCCAGGTCCTGAACTCTCCAGTATGGAACCATATCTTGTTCAATCTCACCACCTATCACAGACCCTGTCTGTATTAAGTATGTCTTTTTATTTTGATGCTGACCCTGGATAGAATGTCCTGCCCAGGGATAGCTAGTTCTTGGAGAAAGGAAAGGACACACCTACACAAGTGCCTTTATATGCAAAGCAGTCAACCCCAGAGCTGCACCACCAGCCACCTCCTTTATTGGATTCTTACATTCCAAGCCACTCTTCCCTGGCCCTAATTACCCCAGGACCAGGTACCAGACAACCGTTGACAGATCCATACCCCAGAGTCCACTGAAATTACTCAGACTAGCTAATCCTCAGCTGCCTACTCTGCTTTACTAATTCTTTCTAGAGAAGGCATAATAAAGACTCTCGCCTATGTTCCCCTCTTGCTCCCTCCACCTGCTGACCTACCCTGGTGCTTCCCCATGGCCCCCCGGCATGGCGTGTCATCCTTCTAGTTCTAGGAAACTGGGAATATAAACTTCTTCCTTCATGACAGTCATTTCTGTGTCAGATGTCTTATGCCTGACTTAAATCCTGAGTACCTTTTAAAATATTGTCACACGGTAGATGTTCAATGTTTGTTGAATAAATAAAGTAGGTGACTAGTTTACTGTTGGCAAGAAAACAAAAGCTGCCATCTTGAGTTAGCTGGCTGGTTTGTCTGACCCTATACTCCAATATCAGTTACTCAACCACAGATAATAGTTGTCTACTTTGATATCAGTAGCCCAGCTACAGATTCAAAACAAGAGTTCCCTTAGTGAAGAAAGTAAAAGGGACCTCATATTGTTCTCATCTTCTTTGAACATAGAACAAGAAAAACAGGGGCTGGGTGAGTTTCAGTTGCAGGCAGGTTTCGTCTCTTCACTCCCACCATCTTTAAATTCCACCCCAAAACATAGGAGTAGGAAGAAAACTACTAATATTAACGTTGAGATGGTCTGCTTAAAAATCCTGTCTGGAGCAGGAGGAGCACTCCCTTCCAGCTCTAAGAGACATCATTTTGAGACAACCAGGACCACCCAAAGGGGGGAATCAAAAAATCAGATGCTGTGAAAGGCTCCAAAGCGGTTATACCTGTTTTGTAATTTTATTCCAAAACCAACTAAGACCCTAAATGAGGACCCAGGGTTCACATAGCTCCAGAATTAAAAATGCAATAGTTACAAACACATCCTACTAACACAGACACAAGCAGGGATCAGCCTCCTGAAAACCCGCCTCATCATAGTAGTCCAAGCTGACTAATGAGCTGGCATGGTAATACACGTGCCTGTAATCCTAGCAACTCCTAGATGGAGGAAAGAGGGAGAGTGGGAGTTCTAGCCCAGTCCAGGCGAGTTTCGGGAGACTCTGCCTCAGAAACAAAAGGACTTGGGGCATGATTTAAGTGGTAGAGTACTTGTACAGCATGCACCAGGGCCTGTGTTCAACCCCTAGTACTGCCCAAATGGAAAAAAAAAAAAGCTGACCAATGAGCTCAGATTTTGGGGGTCAGGACTGCACTGCTGACTTTCTGCAAGCTTGAATCCCTCTTTTGCATGGAGGATCTGACACTGACCAGTCAGGACTGGACACTATCTGCAAGTTTGAGTCCCTTATTTGCAGGAAAGACCTGAATGAGAACCACTGGAGAAAAGTCTCCCTCCATTAATGACCCTTTTCCTTTGTTCAGGGAGTCACCAGCTAACTTGCTCTAGATCAGAGCCATGTCTCCTTGTCTGGCTTAAGCAGACATCCTAACAAAAACTTCGCATGTGTCCCTCTGGGTCCAGTCTTGTTTCTACCATTTCTGGAGCCAAGAACCTAGTTCTGGTAACAATTTCTGTAAGAGATGAAGGGATGCATAAGGACATTGCTGTAGTCACAAGTGAACACTCTCAGCTACGTTCCAGCTGAAGGAGACAATGACCTTCATTTCTAGTTAAGAGTGGCCATTTAATCACTTATGAGTTTTATATTGCAAGCTCCCAAAAACAGTTTTAACAATAATGATTCACTGGTACACAAAGGATAAGTCAGGAGGTAGACCAAAGTTCTCTTAAGGATAGAAACAACAAGCACAGACAGTACTTTGAAGAAAACATATAGATGCGATAAAACTATATTAAATGGGAGGAAAAAGGGAAATATGAACACAAGATTCAGGACACGGGTTAGGAAGGCAGGGGGATGAGATGGAGAGGAGGCCATGTGGTTAAGATTTAGTCTCAAGGTCCTAATTTTTGTTTTGCATAGTGGGCTACAGGGTGTGTTTTACATTATTTAAAACATAATAAATACATAAGCAAGTACACTTAGTTAGAAGCAGAATTAAAACTAGAAAGAAAATTTTCTGATCCTAGCCCAGAGTTCTGCATGGCTCCTGCAAAACACAAAAGCTATTGTGGGACTTCCTGCCCCTGGCATTGTCCCTCATTCTCTGCCATTGTGGAGGAGACAGGAGGCAATTTTGTAAATTCTGTGCTCAGAGAGGCACAGAGGACCCATGGTATGCTACAACAGGACTCAAACTTCAGAGGTTTGAATGCAATAAATCTTCCTTCCTTCCTTGCTTCCTTGCTTGCTTCTTTCCTTCCTAGAACAAAAATAACAGTAATTCTTAAACACAACAGATTGATGGAATAAAATCAATAAATCTAAAACAGCTAAGAAATAGTGAGATGATCCTTTTGTTAGCTGAGTATTTGCAAATGTTGAATAATTAACTCTGGCATCAATAATTAACACAAGTGAGTAACTGGAGAGCTATCTGATTAAAAAGCTAAATCTCAGGTCATATTTGGATGAGTAAAACCCTATCAGGTCAGTCCAACTCTTCTTTTATTATGCAAGTGAGTAAAATCTTGAAATAACATATCATATAACTGTGAGGCATACATGCACTATTTAAAAAAAAGCATTAAAGCATTTCAGTATTTTCCACCAGCTCTTCACTGATTGGTCAATACTGTTGGGTTCTGGTTGGAAATGGAGGTGAAAAATAAATGTGAGCCAACTAGGAACTTTTCTCTTCTTCAGACCATGTTTACATTTTTTTTTTTTTTTTTTTTTTTAGTGATTAGTGAGTCTCCAACTAAAGGTGTGATTCCTTAGGCAAAGCAAAGTGAGGTTCAAGATGTTTTTAATGTGTGAATTTGATCAAGACAGAGGATCAAGCTAAACTACCTGAGGAAAAGAACTCAGAAATCACTGTCTGACACCACCTTCTTGCCCAAGCCCCAGTTTACTTTTGAAGAAACTATCATATCTATCCAAATATAAGATAAACACACTAAGATTTTTAGCATATATGTACCAAGTATACCACAATAAAAATTTGAATTAATTTATGTAATGTATTTATTTCCTAAAAGGATAAGGTTTGTATCTATATGTACTTTTAATCTTCAAATGCCTGGAAGATTGTTACATAGGCAACAATTCCCTCAATAGGATTCCAATAGCTCACAAAATAAGAGTAAGGATGGATAAATGAGATTGCATTAAACTAAAAATCTTCTTCACAACAAAGGAAACAATCCTTAGATTGAAGAGACATCCTATAGAATAGGAGAAAATCTTTCCCAGCTACACATTGGACAAGGGATTAATTATAAGAATATATAAAGAGCCAATAAAACTAAACTCCAAAAGAATCAATAATCCAATTAATATATGGGCCAATGAACAGACAATTCTTGAAAGAACAAGTACAAATAGCCAATAAGTACATGAAGAAATGTTTAACATTCCTGGCCATAAAGGAAATGCAAATCAAAACAACACTGAGATTTCATCTCTCCCCAGTCAGAATGGCTATCATCAAGAACACCACCAACAACAAATGCTGGTGAGGATGTAGGGAGAAAATAACCCTTATACACGGTTGATGGGAATGTAAAATAGTGCAGACACTATGGAAATCAGCATGGAGATTCCTAAAATAGAACTACCGTATGATCTGATGATCATATGTGATGATCACTCTTGGGCCTATGTGTATCCAAGGAATGTAAGTCAACATATAATAGAGATATCCATATACCCACGTTTATTGCAGCACCATTCATAACAACCAAGCTATGCAATCAACTAAGGCGCCCTTCAACAGATGAATGGATAAAGAAAGTATGCTGTACATGCTGCATATATACACAGTGGAGTGTTATTCAGCCATGAAGAATGGAATTATGTTATTTGCAGAAAAATGGATGGAACTGGAGAACACCATGTTAACCAAAGCAAGCCAGGTTCAGAAAGACAAGCATCACATGAGTACTTCCATATGCAGAATCTAGACCTAAATATATATATGTGTGTGTGTTTATATTACATGTAAGTGTAAACATTTATATATCTGTAATTTAAATTTGGGACTTTTGGGGGGATGAGCAGGAAGAGATAGAGGGGAAAAGAATGATGGAGTGAATATCAATGTACATTATAGCTATGTATATAGATGGCAAAATGAAATCCACTAAAAACTGTTTTAAAATAGGGGGAGGAAGAAAAGAAAGAGCAATGGGGGGAGAACCTGATCAAAGTACAATATATGTATTATGAAAATATCTTGATGAAATCCCTTTAATCTTAGAGGGCTAGGACATTCAGTTTTTCTGTGACTATTGTAAACCATAAACAAAAAAGGTTCTTAATTTTAACTTCATTATATTAACAGGAAATTCCTTCTTGATTCATGCTTGATTCAAGTTTAAGGATTTAATCCATTTGTTTTCTAGCATTTTATAAGATTAGGTGCAAAAAACCCTACTACCCTGTGTAGTAGGAATTTACTAAGGTAAATTCCTTTTTATTTCTAACTTGTACACATTTTATATAAAATGACATGAAACAATAAGTCAGCCTCGATCATTCTACAAGTAAACATTTATAACTATTTCAGCATTTAATTCCTAATTTATTCATATCTAACATAAACCACAAAGAAGTAAATTGCTTTAGCTTGTTTTAGAGAAGAGCATTTTTGGATGAAGAAAACAAATGTAGATATTTACACATATTCATAATTCAAGAGACAGTCATATTTTAATAATGCAAATGTGAAAGAAACCAAACAGATACATCCTGAAACTAATAGGATTTTATTACTATTTTATAGTATTTATCTTACAGTTAATTTCTTTGGCATTGTAGCATCCTGCAACATTAGAATTCTAATAGATGTAAGAGAAGATAAGAAAATGAAACAGAAATGAAACTTTCAATGACCATTTTTTCAAAGTAAGAGAAATCAGATATAGTTATAAGTAATCAATGTAAGTAAGTATAAGGCAGGGCAGAGGTCATGTCGTGTGATCATGACACAAGTGCCATTCCAGTTGGGGACTGGTATTTAGGGAGTCTCTGTGACGAACTAGACAACTAAACTGGTCCTTGAAAAGTAGCATTTGGAACATAAAGAGAGAGAGCTCTACCCCACAAAAGAAGTAAGAGCTTGTAGTTGGGAAATAAAGCTGGTGTGAACAGAAAAAAACGAGTGTTTGGTTTGAGCCAAGGGCAGGATTCCTTGAAAGGTGAGGATTTTAAGACTGCAAATGTTAGCCAGGCACCAGTGGTTCACAACTATAATCCTAGCTACTTGAGAGACTCTAGATTCAATTAGTTCTCAAGCCTTCATCTCCAAAATAACCAGCGCAGAAATGGGTTGGAGGTGTGGCTCAACTCGTAGAGCACCTAATTTGCAAGCACAAAGTCCAGAATTCAAACAAAAGTTCCTCCAAAAAAATTTTTTTTGAAGACTGAAAATGTTGGTTGAAGTGATGTAAGGAATCTGAACTTGATTCTGAAGCCACCTTTTGAAGGTTCAGGGGGAGACGGGAGGCATGTCACCATCATACCTATATTTCAGGGGGACATAAAAAGCAACTCTGGGGCTAGAGGTATAGCTCAGTGGTGGAGTGTGTGCTTAGCATGCGTGAGGTCATGAGTTCCATCACTGTCCTTCGCACCCCAAATGGTAACAGTGTGAATGGTGGAAGGAAGGAGAGAACTTGGATGTGATGGAAATGAGGCTCTGTGGGGATTTCCTGTCATACTAGGTATTAACGTCCACATTTCATGATGCATCTGTGCCCTTTGTAAAGTGGTGATGTTTTCAAACTGTGATAAGAGGCAATGTTTGTGGGTGTCTGCATGCAGAAAACTGAAACTACATCATGTCTTTCACCTGTACAAGTATCAACTCAAATTGGTTAAAGGACTTTAGTAGAAGACCTGAAAATTTGAAGCTAGTGCAGGAAAGAGCAGGGAATATACTGGAACTTATAGGCATAGGCAATAACTTCCTAAATAGAACTCAGAAGGCTCAGCATCTAGGGAAGCATTGACAAATGGGACTACATGAAATTAAAAAGCTCCTATACAACAAAAGAAATGGTCACCTGATTAAAAGGCAGCCCACAAAATGGAAGAAAGTCTGTCAGCTATACATCTGACAAGGGATTGTAGTCAGAATATATAAGGAGCTGGTAGAGGAGACCAAGGAAGGAGGAAAAGAAGGAAAGAAAGACAGAAAATAATAACAAAATACAGCCAGGTGCCAGTGGCTCATCTCTGTAACCTGAGCTACTCAGGAAGCAGAGATGAGGAAGATTGTGGTTTGAAGAAGACAAGGCAAATAGTTCATGAGACCCTATCTTGAAAAAAACCATCACAAAAAATGACTGGTGGAGTGGCTTTGGCTTAAGGTGTAGGCCCTGAGTTCAAGCCCCAGTATCTCAAGGAAAAAAAAAAAATGAAAGAAAAAGAAAAAAAAAAGAAATACATCACATCTGTGTAGGAACAAGACACAAGGATATATGCTAGAAAACTGTTAAACAATACAGGATGGGGGAAAAAGGGAAGGAAGTACAATGGAGAGGGATTACATTGACTTAAGTGCAATGCATGTACAGGTAAAATACCAAGTCAAAAATTCCATAGACACAATGAACAGACACCTAAACAATGAAGGACAAGAATGAAAAACAGGCTGCACTAAGAGGAGGGCACTAATGGGAGATGGAGGGTAAAAGAAGGAGTTGAAGGTGAATATGGTTGATGTACTTTCTATACAAGAATGAATACAGAATTTTTAAACCTGTTGAAATCACCATAAGAAGGGGACTAAGATAGAAAGGAGAAAAATGGAGGAGATGAACCAATTTGGGGTATAATGCACACATGAAATGTCATTATGACATGTACAGTTCTCTTAAACAAACAAAAATGTCTTCTTTCAAAAACAGATAATAGGAAGGTAAAACAGGTCTTGTCTGGGGGTTGGTACCAGTGGGAGTGGGAGGATATAAGGGAAGGGTGTGGGAGGGTGAATACAGTGGAAATATTACGTACTCATGCATGAAAATGGAAAAATGAGACCTATTGAAACTATTCCAAGAATGGGAGGAGGGAGTATAAAGAAGAATGATGGAGGGGGTAAGTTTAACTAAAATTTATTGTAAGCACTTTTGTAAATGTCACAATGTACCCCTGGTACAATGATAATACAATAATTTTTAAATATACCAAAAAAAGAGGCACTGTTTGCTGTTTCACGATTGATTGAACCTAAGTGTATGTTCTAAAAGTTATTCCTCTTGATAAGAAAAACATCTTTACAGAATAACTCCGCTGAATCACAGGACAACAAACAAGATCCACACAAGGTTCTCACAGCGAAGGTGAAAATGGGATTTATTTCTGAGCTTTCCCATTGTTCATAAGAATGGTAGCTAAGAGGGGAAGACAACCATAACTGATCTTTTTTTCAATATAATGATCAAAGGTAAATGATGTTAACTGGTAAGGATTTGGTTTCATGTAAGAATTTTTAAGTCAAAGTCTCAGGTAGTGTTAGGCACTGCAGCATGACTTTAAGAGACTTCAGTATTGGCTGTTGAAAATTTCAAGTTGATTTAACCCGATGCCTCCAACTGATCTCTGACAGATTTATAGCTAAGAGGAGAAAAATGAGACTTCAGGGTATCTGTTGTCCTTCATACTTGCAGTCTTCCCTTAAATGATCCACCTTTGTTCTTTGACCTTTGTGACACAAGTAATAGAGAAACATTAACCACATAAATACATACAAGCAAATATCAATGTGTATTTACAAGTTGCAGAAAGTGTTAAATGGCAAGAATCAGGCACCATTAGAATGAGGGGCTAGATGGATGGGACCGAGAAAGAGTCTCTGAGGAAAGATAGAATTAAGCTCAAGTTGAAGCCAGTCAGGAAAAGAGGAAGAGACAGAACCTCAGGTCTGATTAAGTGTAATAATTTACAATGAAATGACATGACCCTCATATACATACTATTGGACCTAGAGGTATAACACAAAAATATTATAGATCATCTAACAGTATGTGAAAATGTCACTCATTAATTTCAAATAGCAATTTGCGATACTATGGTTATAAACTATTTGGCTTGGGGCAATGTATTTCCATGTCTTATGAAATTATTCATTCTCATTAAATGCTAATGATCCTTCCTGCCAGGATTAGAGCTAATTAACTACTCCTTTCACCTACATTAATTTATTAGTTCCTCGTGATGATTCCAGTAAATGTTTCTAAGTAAGTTTCATGGGCCAGAGACTAACACCACTAAGGATGCACAGAGACAAATACCTCAAAAAACCAATATTGCTTTCATTAGATAATAGAGTTGGAAAACAGGCAACAGAACCAAACAGTATGGTATATTAAATAGTCATCCACCTAATATTAGTTGGGAAACCAAATATCTTGTTTCCATGGTTACAGATGCCATTGTAAGAGAGTGGTGGTGAGCAGGGCCACCTCATCACCAGTTCACAATCAAATGAGGCTAACTGAAAATGATCAACCTCATTAACACTGAATTCTCTGACTTAAATGCTGACAATAGACAGAACTGCTATAGCAGATATGTTTGAGGACCAGAAAGATTTCCAACAGAGAAAGCCAGCAATGACGTGGAGGTGTAATTGGCATGAGGAAAATGTGTTCATAAATTCCACAGATTTGATGAATCTGTAGTTTCATCACCAAAGGGTGTTCCAGGTGCCAGTAGCATCGATGTTACCTGGGACTTGTTAGAAATTCACATCACAGACTCCCACCTTGGCTATGGGATCAGAAAGTCTCAATGTACACTCCTGCCATCTGTTCTTTGACACTGGAGAAGCACTGTTAAGGAGAAAACCTCTCGGAGGTAAATATGACCACATTCAATCTTCTTTCAATTGCCTACATTTCCTTCCAACTCAAACAAATGGAAGCCTTGCAATAGCTTATCATTTATAGACACTAACTCAAAACTTAGCAACAAATTTTAATTGTTAAAGTTTGAATAAGTTGAACTTTGGTCTTGGAATATTTGATATGTATTGAAGACTTAAGATTCTGAGAGCTACCTGATGGTTTGTGCTGTCATAAATATGTTTATAATTAATACAACTTAAATTTTCATGGTAAATAAAAATCTGACTTATTTACCTAAGAATGTATATTTTCATTTGAAAACTATTGTATCTTTTAATATAGTTCACATGATATACACTAAAATTTATATTTGCTTCTTTCTAAGAGAACCTGGTATACAACACATCCAGCTCTGACTTATGACGGCTGGATTTATAATTTTTCCACTTTATAATGGTACAAAAACAATACACACTTAGTAGAAATCACAGTTCAAGTTTTGCATTTGGATATTTTCTGGAGCTAGCAAGATGCTGAATGAGCCTGTCTGTCATGCTGGGCAATGGCAGTGAGCCACAGCTACCAGTCACCCACAAGATCACAAGATGGATGACTGACACCAGTGGTGCACTGTGATGTTTGCCAATCAGTGTATGCAATGCACTTTCCATTGCAATGTTTTCAACTTATAGTGGGTTTATTGGGATATAACCCCATTGTAAGTAGAGAAGCTTCTGTAATTTCTCTTCTCTTTGCAAAACAGAACATCTTCCGTGTTAAAAGAAATATATTTTCAGCCAGGTATTGTGGGGCACAGCTGTAATCCCAGCACTTGGGAAGCTGATGCTGGAGGATTTTGAGTTCAAGGTCATACTGGGCTACATAGCAAGACTGTCTCAAAAAATGTATTTTCATACATCATTTAAAAATAAATCTAATCATAAAAGCTCAGTCATGTTTCTGGAGCATGTATATCATGTGAAATCAGTCATATGAAAAAATGTACCAATTTTTAAGCTGTAAGTATCCTATCTGAACCTGGCACGGTGGCTCACACCTGCAATCCTAGCTATTCAAGATGTAGATATTGAGAGGATTGTGGTTCAAGGACAGCCCAGGCAAAAAAGTTCATGAGACCTCACATCTCAATCAGTAAAAGCTGGGCATGGAGGCACATACCTGTCATCCCAGCTATAGGAGTGTGGTCCAGGCCAGCCCAGGCATAAAAGTGATACTCTTCTATTGGAAAAAAGGAAAGAAAGGGGAAGCTGGTAGCATGGCTCAAGTGGTAGAGCACCTGCTTAGCAAGCTCAAGGACCTGAGTTCAAACCCCAATATCACCAAAAATTAGAAAAAAGGATCCTATCCACATCCCAACCCCTGGAAGCCCCTGGAACCTGTGTCTCTCTCACTGCAATCTGCTTCCTGTGAGGGGATTTCACCTTACCTTTCTTCTGATCCATTCGCTGCATTTTTATCTGTCTCCTGATGCTGTGAACAACTCATTTTTTAAAAATTATAATTAACTTATTTGTGAAAAATGGAAAGGGCTCTCTTTCAGCCAACCTTGCTCTGGAGTCAAAGGCAGCTCTATAAGGAAGCATTCTTTTAAATTTGATAAAGTGCATTTTGTGATCCAGAATGTGGTCTATTTGGGTGAGTGTTCTGTGTGCTCTTGATTAGAATGTATATTCTGCTGTCATTGGATGAAGTCATCTATGATGTCATTTGTACCCAGTTGATTGATGGCTATGTAATTTAGTGATGTTCTTACTCATTTTCTGCCCAGTTTAACACAGGGTGTTGAAGCCCCCATCTCTGATGGTGAATTCATGTATTTCTCCTTGTAGGTTTTGCTTCATATAATTTGAAGCTAGGTGCATACATATTAAGGATTATTATGTCTTTGTACATAATGGATCTATCATTATATAATATACCCCTCTTTATCGCTAACTTTCCCTGCTCTGAAGTCTGCTCTGTCTGAAATGAATATAGCTATTCCTGCTTTCTCTCTCTTTTTTTTTCCTATTTCTTTCTTTCGTTCTTTTTTTTTTATTCATATGTGCATACAATGTTTGGGTCATTTCTGCCCCCTTCCCCACCCTCTCCATACCCCCCATGCCCCCTCCCTCTCCCCCCCACCCCCTCGATACCTGGGAAAAACTATTTTGCCCTTATCTCTAATTTTGTTGAAGAGAGAGTATAAGCAATAATAGGAAGGACCAAGGGTTTTTGCTAGTTGAGATAAGGATAGCTATACAGGGAGTTGACTCACATTGATTTCCTGTGCATGTGTGTTACCTTCTAGGTTAATTCTTTTTGATCTAACCTTTTCTTTTCTCTAGTTCCTGGTCCCCTTCTCCTATTGGCCTCAGTTGCTTTAAGATATCTGCTTTAGTTTCTCTGTGTTTAGGGCAACAAATGCTGGCTAATTTTTTAGGTGTCTTACCTATCCTCACCCCTCCCTTGTGTGCTCTCGCTTTATCATATGATCAAAGTCCAATCCCCTTGTTGTGTTTGCTCTTGATCTAATGTCCACATGTGAGGGGAAACATGATTTTTGGTCTTTTGAGCCAGGCTAATCTCACTCAGAATGATGTTATTGATTCCATCCATTTACCAGCGAATGATAACATTTCGTTCTTCTTCATGGCTGCATAAAATTCCATTGTGTATAATAATGATCCATTCATTAGTAGTGGGGCATCTTGGCTGTTTCCATAACTTGGCTATTGTGAGTAGTGCCACAATAAACATGGGTGTGCAGGGGCCTCTGGAGTAACCTGTGTCACAGTCTTTTGGGTATATCCCCAAGAGTGGTATTGCTGGATCAAATGGTAGATCAATGTTTAGATTTTTAAGTAGCCTCCATATTTATGTCCAGAGTGCTTGTACTAGTTTACATTCCCACCAACAGTGTAAGAGGGTTCCTTTTTCTCCGCATCCTCGCCAACACCTGTTGTTGGTGGTGTTGCTAATGATGGCTATTCTAACAGGGGTGAGGGGGAATCTTAGCGTGGTTTTAATTTGCATTTCCTTTATTGCTAAAGATGGTGAGCATTTTTTCATGTGTTTTTTGGCCATTAGAATTTCTTCTTTTGAGAAAGTTCTGTTTAGTTCACTTGCCCATTTCTTTATTGGTTTATTAATTTTGGGAGAATTTAGTTTTTTGAGTTCCCTATATATTCTGGTAATCAGTCCATTGTCTGATGTGTAGCTGGCAGATATTTTCTCCTGTTCTGTGGGTGTTCTCTTCAGTTTAGAGACCATTTCTTTTGATAAGCAGAAGCTTTTTAGTTTTATGAAGTCCCACTTATCTATGCTATCTCTTAGTTGCTGTGCTGCTGGGGTTTCGTTGAGAAAGTTCTTACCTATACCTACTAACTCCAGAGTATTTCCTACTCTTTCTTGTATCAACTTTAGAGTTTGTGGTCTGATATTAAGATCCTTGATCCATTTTGAGTTAATATTGGTATAGGATGATATACATGGATCTAGTGTCAGTTTTTTACAGACTTCTAACCAGTTTTCCCAGCAGTTTTATTGAAGAGGCTGCTCTTTCTCCATCGTATATTTTTAGAGCCTTTGTCAAAGACAAGTTGGTTATAGTTGTGTGGCTTCATATCTGGGTCCTCTATTCTGTTCCACTGGTCTTCATGTCTGTTTTTGTGCCAGTACCATGCTATTTTTATTGCTATTGCTTTGTAATATAGTTTAAAGTCAGGTATCATGATACCTCCAGCATTGTTCTTTTAACTGAGTATTGCCTTGGCTATTCGTGGTCTCTTGTGTTTCCATATAAATTTAACGGTAGATTTTTCAATCTCTTTAATGAATGTCATTGGAATTTTGATGGGAATTGCATTAAACATGTAGATTACTTTTGGGAGTATAGACATTTTTACTATGTTGATTCTACCAATCCATGAGCATGGGAGATCTCTCCACTTTCTATAGTCTTCCTCAATCTCTTTCTTCAGAAGTTTATAGTTTTCCTTGTAGAGGTTGTTCATGTCCTTTGTTAGGTTTACACCTAGGTATTTGATTTTTTTTTGAGGCTATTGTAAATGGAATTGATTTCATATATTCTTTCTCAGTTTGTTCATTATTAGTGTATAGAAATGCTAATGATTTTTCTATGTTGATTTTACATCCTGATACCTTGCTATAGCTATTGATGGTGTCTAGAACTTCTAAGTAGAGTTTTTTGGGTCTTTAAGGTATAGGATCATGTCATCTGCAAATAGGGAGATTTTGACAGTTTCTTTACCTATTTGTATTCCTTTTCTTGCTTAATTGGTCTGGCTAGGATTCCAGCACTATGTTGACTAGGAGTGATGATAGTGGGCATCCTTGTCTAGTTCCTGATTTTAGAGGGAATGGTTTCAGTTTTTCTCTGTTA
Organism: Castor canadensis; assembly: GCF_047511655.1. Lineage (NCBI taxonomy): Eukaryota > Metazoa > Chordata > Mammalia > Rodentia > Castoridae > Castor > Castor canadensis. Next base: position 75,069,242 of record NC_133400.1, on the reverse strand, counting down.
AATATAATGCTGGCTGTAGGTTTGTCATATATAGCTTTTATGATGTTGAGGTACCTTCCTTCTATTCCTAGTTTTCTTAGAGCTTTTATCATGAAATGATGTTGGATCTTATCAAAGGCTTTTTCTGTATCTATTGAGATGATCAGTGGTTTTTGTCTTTGCTTCTGTTAATGTGGTTTGTTACGTGTATTGATATTCATATGTTGAACCACCCCTGCATTCCTGGGATGAAGCCTACTTGGTCATGGTGAATAATCTTTTGATGTGCTGTTGAATTCGGTTTGCCATTATTTTATTGAGGATTTTTGCATCAATGTTCATTAAGGAGATTGGCCGATAGTTCTCCTTTTTGGAGGTGTCTTTGCCTGGTTTTGGGATAAGTGTAATACTGGCTTCATAAAATGTGTTTGGCAGTTTTCCTTCCCTTTCTATTTCATGGAACAGTTTAAGGAGGGTTGGTATCAGTTCTTCTTTAAAGGTCTGATAGAATTCAGCAGAGAATCCATCAGGTCCTGGACTTTTCTTTTTGGGGAGACTCTTGATTGCTGCTTCAATTTCATTTTGTATTATAGATCTATTCAGGTGATTAATTTCCTCTTGGTTCAGTTTTGGATGATCATATGTATCTAGAAATCTGTCCATTTCTTTAAGATTTTCAAATTTATTTGAATATAGGTTCTCAAAGTAGTCTCTGATGATTTCCTGGACTTCCATGGTGTTTGTTGTTATCTCCCCTTTTGCATTCCTGATTCTACTAATTTGGGTTTTTTCTCTCCTCATTTTAGTCAGGTTTGCCAGGGGTCTGTCGATCTTGTTTGTTTTTTCAAAGGACCAACTTTTTGTTTCATTAATCCTTTGTATGGTCTTTTTGGTTTCTATTTCATTGATTTCAGCTCTTATTTTTATTATTTCTCTCCTTCTATTTGTTTTGGGATTTGCTTGTTCTTGTTTTTCTAGGAGTTTGAGATATATTATTAGGTCATTGATTTGGGGTCTTCCAGGCTTTTTAATATATGCACTTATGGCTATAAACTTTCCTCTCAGGACTGCCTTTGCTGTGTCCCATAGGTTCCAGTAGGTTGTGTTTTCATTTTCATTGACTTCCAGGAACTTTTTAATTTCCTCTTTTATTTCATCAATGACCCACTGTTCATTAAGTAATGAGTTATTCAGTTTCCACCTGTTTGCATGTTTTTTGTCTTTACTTTTGTTGTTGAGTTCTAGTTTTATTGCATTGTGATTGGATAGTATGCATGGTATAATTTCTATTTTCTTACATTTGCTGAGGCTTGCTTTGTACCCTAGGATATGATATATTTTGGAGAAGGTTCCATGGGCTGCTGAGAAGAATGTACATTATGTAGAAGTTGGATGAAATGTTCTGTAGACATCAAGTAGGTCCATTTGATCTACTATGTATTTTAGATTTGGATTTCTTTATTGATTTTTTTGTTTGGATGACCTATCTATTGATGATAATGGGGTTTTAAAGTCTCCCACAACCACTGTGTTGGAATTAATATATGCTTTTAGGTCTTTCAGGGTATGTTTGATGAAATTTGGTGCATTGACATTGGGTGCGTACAGACTGATGATTATTATTTCCTTTTCATCTATTTCCCCTTTTATTAGTATGGAATGTCCTTCTTTATTTCGTTTGATCAATGTAGGTTTGAAGTCTACTTTGTCAGAGATAAGTATTGCTACTCCTGCCTGTTTTTGGGGGCCACTGGTTTGGTAAATTTCTTCCAGCCTTTCATCCTAAACCCATGCTTATTTCTGTCAGTGAGATGGGCCTCCTGTAAGCAACAAATTATTGGATCTTCCTTTTTAATCCACTTCGTCAAACAGTGCCTTTTTGATGGGTGAATTAAGTCCATTAACATTAAGCGTTAGTACTGATAGGTATGTGGTGATTCCTGTCATATAGTTGTCTTAGTTGTTTGAAGGTTTGATTGTGTGTACCTAAGTTGAGGTTAGTCTGTACTTTCTTGCTTTTTCTTTTCCTGTAGTTTGATGCTGCCTGTCCTTTCATGGTTATGTTGGGTTTCACTTTCTGTGTGCAGAATCCCTTGAAGAATCTTTTGTAATGGTGGCTTTGTGGTCACATATTGTTTTAGTTTCTGCTTATCATGGAAGACTTTTATTGCTCCATCTATTTTGAATGATAGTTTTGCTGGGTAGAGTATCCTGGGGTTGATTTTGTTTTCATTCAGTGCCCAGAAGATCTCACCCCACGCTCTTCTTGCTTTTAATGTTTCTGTTGAGAAGTCTGCTGTGATTTTGATGGGTTTACCTTTGTATGTTATTTGTTTTTTCTCTCTTACAGCCTTCAATATTCTTTCCGTAGTTTCTGAACTTGTTGTTTTAATGATGATATGTCGTGGGGTAGTTCTATTTTGATCTGTTCTGTTTGGTGTTCTGGAGGCCTCTAGCATCTGTATGGGAATAGTTTCTCTAGATTTGGGAAATTTTCTGCTATTATTTTGTTGAATATATTACGCATTCCCTTCGCTTGCACCTCTTCTCCTTCTTCGATGCCCATGATTCTCAAGTTTGGTCTTTTGATGGAGTCGGTGAGTTCTTGCATTTTCTTTTCACAGGTCTTGAGTTGTTTAATTAATAGTTCTTCGGTTTTTCCTTTAATTACCGTTTCATCTTTGAGTTCTGAGATTCTGTCTTCTGTTTGTTCTATTCTGTTGGATTGCCCTTCCGTTTTGTTTTGCAATTCTGTTTCGTTCTTTTTTCTGAGGTTTTTCCATATCCTGGGTCATTTCTTCTTCAATGTTGTCTATTTTTGTCCTGAGTTCATTTATCTGTTTATTAGTCGTGTTCTCTGTTTCACTTTGGTGTTTATACAGTGCTTCTATGTTTACCTTTATTTCTTCTTTTGCTCTTTCAAATTCTTTATTTTTGTTTTCTTGGAATTTCTTGAGTGTCTCCTGTACATTTTAGTTGACCCTATCCAGTATCATCTCTATAAAATTCTCATTGAGTACCTGTAGTATGTCTTCTTTTAAATTATTCTTGTGGGTTTCATTGGGTTCTTTGGCATAGTTTATCTTCATTTTGTTGGAGTCTGGATCTGAGTATCTGTTTTCTTTACTTCCCTCTGGATCCCATACTAATTTTTTGCTGTGGGGAAACTGGTTTCCCTGTTTTTTCTGTCTTCCTGTCATTACCCTTGGTGTTGTTATTGCCCCTGTACTGTGTGCAATTAAGTATTTTCTGGCTGTAATAATAGCACTAGTTAAAGGAAAAGGGAAAAAACAAATAATCAAGTAGAAGAAAAAAAAAACAAAGAAACAAACAAAAAAGGTTTCAAATATATAAACAGGGAGAAGCAGTTTACTAATCAACCATAAGCTGAAAAGGCATTAGAGAGACAGAGAGAGAACTGAAAATAAAAAATAAAAAGAATAAAGATAAGAATGAAAATAAAAAATAAGTAAATGAAAGAAAAAAATGTATATATATAAAAAAACCCTCCAAGTTCAAATGCAATGAAGTTTCAGTCTTAATAATTTTGGTGTTCGTCCCTCAGCCTTCAATCCTGGAGTTGGTGCCTCAGATGTTGTTCTGTAGTTGTCTCATCAAAGGGGTAACATAAAATAGAACAAAACCGCACACAATAAGAAAAAAAAAAAACCCACAAAGTGTCCCAAGTTCAAATGCAATACAGTTTCAGTATGTTTTTCAGCATGCAGGTATAGCTTGGTTGTTTTCTCATCAGAGGTAGGGAGAGAGAAAAAAAAGAGTCTGGAGACAGTTCTGAGAATGGTGTCTGCAGCTGTGGTTTGCCTGCCCGCTGCTCTCAGCCTGCTGTTGCTGGAGGCGCTATTTATGCAGATCTCAGGAGTGAGCTTAGCATTCACCTGGCCCCGCAGGCTTTGTTTACTCAGAGTTCTCCTTGTGTGAGCCTCTGCTACAGGCTTTCCCCTTTCCAAGCACACTGAGGGAGGTGACACTGCACCCACTTTCTCAGGCCAGCGTGTTTGTTTACAGCTCTTGTGGGAGGTGGGTCTTCCCCCCTGTCCTGTGGAGTTTTCCTCCCTCCACCACTCTCACAAGCTTTCCTGATCCTGGTTGTGCCCCCACTCCTGCACTCTCTGGCCAGGCCCAGCTTGTTTATTTACTATTCCGGGAGGGATTCCCCTTCCCCGCCTTTGGTGCTCAGGGCGCCCCACCCTCTTTTCAATGTGTCTTTATTGTTCTTATTGCTTATTACTCAGTTTCTCTTTTTTCCCCAGGTGGAGGTCAGTCTGTCCAGGGGGCTATGCTGATCTGGCCCAGGGTTGTCTGTGGGAGTACTGTGTATGACTTAGCTCACCTTGTCTGCATCTTCCCAAGCTGTCTGCACACGGGCGACTGGCAGCAGCCCGGGGGCCCTCCTGGTTTCTCCATTCAATGTGAAGTGGAGATGCTCTGTGCCGGCTGGAGGTGTGGAGGGGTCAAAGTTTTGTCTCCTCTCTGTGGCCTTGCCCGCAAGGTGTGTTTCCAGCGTCTCTCCAAGATTTCACTTTAGGAGACATGCTTTCTGCTTCCTCCTTCTAGCTGCCATCTTGGACTCCCCTTGCTTTCTCTTGATTAGTATTGCCATGGTATATTTTTCTCTGTTCCCTTTTAATCTGTAAAAGTGGGTTGCTTATAGACAGCATATAATTGGGTCTTGCTTTTTGGTCCACTGTGACAATCTCTAATTGCTTTTGACTGCTGATATTCAACATTTTTTATTGTTGTTGGTTTTTTTTGAGACACTGTAGCCCAGGCTGGCCTAAAATTCACTATGTAGCCCAGGCTGGCTGCAAACTTATGATCCTTGTCCCTCAGTCTCCCAAATACTGGGATTGCAGACATACACCACCATGCCTGGCTCAAAGTTATTTTAATATAGTTAGATTAATATCTACAATATTCTTTCCTCTTTTTTTTTGTGGTACTGGAGCTTGAACTCAGGGCCTACACCTAGAGCCACCCCACCAGCCTCCCTCCCCTTTTTTGTGTTGGGTATTTTCAAGATAGGGTCTTGTGACCTATTTGCCTGGGCTGGCTTCCAACCATGATCTTCCTAATCTCTGCCTCCTGAGTAGCTAGGATTACAGGCATAAGCCACTGGTGCCTGGCTATATTCATTATTTATTATTTGTTGCCCTTGTCCTGAGTTCCTATTTTTTTTGCCCACTCTTTTTCTGGCTTTCATGGTTTTAACGAGCATTTTACTTTATTTTTTTCTCCTTTTTTCTTAGCATGCCAGTTATACTTTTTTCATTTTTACTTTTTTAGTGGTTACCCTAGAGTTTGCAATATATGAACATACATACATACATGCATATATGTTATATATGCATATACATATATATGCCCTAGAGTTATTCAGGATTGTGTTTCTGAGCCACATGGGAAAAAGACCCATCTCAACAAATAAGTCAGGTGTGGTGCTACATCCCTTTGATCATAGCTACATGGGAGGCACAGGTAGAATCAAGGGCTAATGTTGGGCAAAAATTTGAAATCTTATCCAAAGAAATAACTAAGGTTAAAAAAAAAAAAAGGCTGGGAGTATGGCTCAAGTGGTAGAGCACCTGTGTAGAAATAGCAAGGCTGAGTTTAAACCTCAGTACCACAAAAATAAAAATTATGAAGCAAAAAAAAAAACCAACAACAAGAAAAAAAACTTTGTGGTTTTTTTTTTTTTTGTACTATATACTGTAATTTTTCCTTGAGAGCCAGGCATGATACACTGGTTTAAGAAGAACTACTGTAAATGCACCATCGTAATGTGGTAGAAATCATGGGGAAGTATATTTGAAACATAAGAATATACACATTATATTAAATATTTACCTGAATGATCAAGTGTTTGTGTTTTACTGAAAATTCTAACCTCTAAATTAACTGACTCCAAAAACCACAAAAAACTGTAGGGCATGATTATTGTTTCTTTAAACCAATACTCTAGTTTATTATCCAAAAGAAATTAAAATGCATATTGTGACACTTGTACAAATTTGGATCTTATAATCATGAAGAAAATAGAACACCCCCCCAAAAAAAGCCCACAAAATCAAAGACACCAGAAAGGTAAAAAAAAAAAAAAAAAGCAACAAAGTCTAAAATTTACCCTGAAATATTTTCATAGGTTCATCTCTAAACATCTCAAAATTCAGAATAAGATCAATATTTTTAAAAGCAATGATCTGGTTTTCTTTTTTTCACACTCTGTCATGTCTTAGGAAAAGCATAGACTAACACAAAGATAGGAAAAAATTATTCCTTAAGTGCTTCCTTTAAGATTTCAGTTACAGCTGAAATTTATAAAGAGTGTATCTTCCCACCCTGGGAAGACCCCACTCCTAATCCTTTTGGCTGTGTCTTATACTTCACATTACTGTATCTTAAACATAAATCCTTTATTCTGCTACTTCTTGATTTTTTTTTCCTGTTCTTATAGTCTCATTTCACACCTTTTTAGGGAAAATTGGTATTTCTTACTTACCATCCCCACCCACCAAACAAACCATTTTCCCTCTTCCCAGTATGGTTACACCATAAAAAGTCAACTTTCTATGTTTCATTATTTTAAACATAAAAGTGCACCGTGATGCTATGTAAGTTTCTGTGATAACTTTCCCCAGGCATTTTTCTTTGCTTGGTTTCCTCTTAGTCTGCCTCAAGGTCATCCACACACTCTCTAGAACAAACTCCAATCTCCTGAACAGCTGGGAGAGTAACTGCCCTGCTCTGTCATGAGGGAGATGTTTGGGAGTCAGAGCTGTAAAGCCTTTCAAACAACACTTCCGACATCAGGGCCCCCTCTCTCTCTCAGAGGTTTCTGCTTCCTACAAATTCCTGTGGTGCTCTGGGGATATGCGGGGAGGTGGCCTTCTTTTGGCTGGCTCTCGACCCTGAGTCTTGGGTTTCAACTTATTCACGCTACAAATCAGATATCACTCATTTGCTTTCCCAATCTTGGTTGACATCTTTTGTCTGTTGTCATTTCCTCTGCCATTCTCTTTGTTCTGTGGGTTTGTTCCTTTTTAAACCTTTAATATCCTTTTAGTGTGGTTTAGGGAGGGATCATAAATAAATGCATCTGTTCAATCCACCATGATTAACAGGAAGGATTTGTGTTATTTGTAAAGCATGGGGGTTTTTGTTTTTGCTTTTTTTAAAAACACAACGCACCCATTTCTCTTTTATCTATTCAATCTTATCTGCAGGTAAGACTGATTAACTAATTGAAATGGAATTTTTTAAAGTAGGAACAGCACTCAGACCTAAGCAAAACTGAAAAGTAGATTAAATTCAGGCTCAATGCTTTTAGCTTCCCCATTCTTTTGCCATTTCCCCCCACTTGATGGCACTCTTCTCTGATGTTCTCATCTTTACATTCTCTCCAGGAAACTAGATCTTAGGGGGTGTGTGTGTGGGAGGGTGGAACCTGAAAACTTATTCACACTATAATGTAAGTGACTGACATCATCATAAAGTACTTCCCAGGATATTAACACAATGGAAACTTTTAAACTGAAAGAAAGATAAGCTGGAATTTTCAAAGATGTATTTGGAAACTCTTGGAGCAGGAATGTGCTGAAAGGAGTGGAGTAGAGGAGAGAGTGATCAGAAAAGACAGAGAATGAAATGGAAAATGGTGAACAGAAAGATAGATTGGTGTTAATGTATAAATCTTAAAGAAGCCCGAGTGAAAACATTAAGAAAACAAAATCCTAGCTGGCATGGTGGTACATGCCTGTAATCCTAGCACTCAGGAGGCAGATGCAGGAGGCTATGAGTTCAAGGCCAGCATGAACTACGTCATGAGATCCTGTCTCAAAAAAGACAGAAAAAGAACAAAAGAAAGAAAGGAAGGAAGGAAGGGAGGAAGGAAAATACTTCAGAAGCTATGTTAACAAATACACTTCTATGAAGACACAAACAGCATGAAAAGATTCTTTTATGCCTTGTAAACAAGATTATAAAATAAAAAGTGCCCTAGGTTTCATTTGTACAACCATCGAGCTAATGTTGATAAGTGGCCTGACTTTTCTGACTAATGGTTATTAGTGGTTAAAACACTGAGGTTTCAGATCAGTGAAATGAATTTTTATGGACTACTCCAGCACAAATATAAAAAAGAAGCCATTTTTTACCAGAAAGACAAGATTGTTTTTGACATGATCAGCAAGCAACACCAGTGACTAGTTGACATGATTACTGGGCCTTTTAAAATACATGATCTCTCAGGTGCTTTGGCCCATGTGGGCAGAGAACTGACTGCTCTTGCCTAAGAAAAACAAAAGGCAAGGAAATTACTTCATGGCTGGCCTTAGCATACTTCTTAAAGTATGTTTAGATTTCCTTGGAGAGAAATTTTAATTTGCTCATCTGTAGAATGAAGAGATTGGCCTAGATCTTTGGTTTCCAATGCAGGTATGAAACCATACCCACCTGTTATTAAATTTCCAACAGTCCTCAGCATGGAGAGAATATGAGAACTGTGTAGAAAGCTCTTTGTTAAGCCAACTTTTACTTGCTTGATGGTATTGGTGTTTGCACTAGGCTCTATCACTTGAGCCATGTCCCAGCCCTTTTTATTTTCAGATAGGGTCTCCTGCTTCTTGCTCATGCTGACCTGGGACTGAGATTCTCCTACCTATACCTCTCTCACAGCTGGGATTATGGACACATGCCACCATGCTGGGCCCAACTTTTAATTAAATGATTGCTCTTTATTCTGAGACTGTGTCCCCTCTTTTCGGACAGTGATAATAATCAGCAGCAGTTTTTCTTTTCTTTCTTCTTCTCCCTTTCCTATTCCTACTTCCTCTCTGGATTGTTCTTGCTTAACAAAATTCAAGATTTGATGAATTTCTCCTGGTCACCAACACAGGAAATATGAAAAACACCTATGGATGAATGATATCTAAAGTCTCTTTAAGATAGATACAAATTAATTCATAAGTCCTCTAATTTTTCTTACAACAGAAAATCTCAACATAAGTCTTTCAAATCACAGTCCTTTTCTTCCATTGTTTTGCCTCTATGTTGGTTTTTAGGTTATGGGAATAAAAAGCAAATTATTTGAAATGCAACACATACTTAGTTGAAGGTCAACAGTGGTAGTTTTGTGGTTCACTTGAATGAGTTGGTGGTAGCAGACAGGCTGAGGACAGCTACAGGAACTGTCTTGAAAATGAAATTTCATATTCTCAATTTGCTTAGGGTGTATGCTATCAATTACTGACAATAGCCGTAATAGACTTCCAAAAATGTTTTTTATTCATTCTCCTCAATAGACTAAGAAAATGTCAACTGTCCATCAAAGAGCAAGAAGCATCAGTGCATGAGGTCATTGCAAAATAATGATCCTCACCTTGACTTTGTTCATATTGTGATGGATGGTTGTGCCTTGGTATCTACAGGGAATTGGTTCTAAGATTCCACTCAAATACCAAAATCCCCAGATATTCAAATCCTTTATATGAAATGGTGTACATTTACATATAGCCTACACATGTCCTCCTGTATACTCAGAATCATCTCTATATTACTTATAATGCCAACCCAATTTAATACTATGAAAATTATGCTGTATTATTTAAGGAATAGTAACATGAAAAAGTCTATACGTATTCAGCACAGATGCAGCCATAATAGGCCTAAGTACATTTTTGAATCATTGGATGTGGAGAGCGGACTGTATACAACATCGCATGTACACTCCAGCACGTTCTTCCTGGTTAATGACATCAACTCATGTCCATAAGAGTTGGCAAATGCAGCCTCACTACTTGGTAAGGACGGATGTTTTGTAACCAAGCTCTGTCATTCGCTTTAGTTCATCTCTTTGCAAAGTGGTAGAGTGCCTACCAAGCAAGTTTTAAGACCTGAGTTCAAATTTCAGTACTACAAAAAAAGGGAAAAAACAAGAATTAATTTCTCATTGAAGCAAAATGGGAGGAAATTTTTAAAATTCAGAATCAATGTGGCAAGTTTCTGCCTTCTTTTTTCTTTTAAATCTGGGAATTGATGGTTTTTCATCCAAACTGTCTTCTGTTAGGGGGAAACAAACTTTGCAGGAGTTGAATCTTTTAGAAATTCTAATTGTAAAGTGTTTACTGCCAGTGACAGTGGTTCTCAACAATGTCAGATTTAATAACCCTTTTCTAGCAAATATTCTGTAATGACTCTCTTTTGGTAGCCTGTTTTATTTCTCTATTGCAGTGAAGTAAACCATGCCAAAAAGTAATTTATTACTTCTCAGGATTCTGTGGGTTGACCAGGAAGTTCTCCTTGAGGTGGTGTCAGCTGGGGCTCTGGGACACTAACAAATCAAAAGGGCCTCTGTCATATAACTGGCAGTGGGTGCTGGGCTGCTGGCTGGAAGGTCAGCTGGAACTGGTGGCCTAAGCCTCACTTCTCTTCCAGGTTGGCCTCTCCAAGTGACTTCTGGACTTCTTTCAGTGAGTCCAAGAAGGAGTTTATGGGGCCGGGGTATAGCTTAGTGGTAGAGCATATGCTTAGCATTCATGCAGCCCTGTGTGCAATCCCTGGGGTGAGGGGAAGGGGACAGGCAAGGGAGTGAAGTGTTCCAGAAGCAAAGGTGGAAGATGCAAAGCCCCAAAGTTATCCAGCATCACTTTTGCTGCATTCTATTGGTCAAAGCAGGTCATAGGACCAGCTATCATCAAAGAAAAGGAAAACTCTTGATGCTGGGATGGTGAAGTTACATTGTTAAAATAAAAAAGGAATGGAGGTCTTCTTATGGTCATCTTTGGAAACATAATCTATCACACAGTGAATTTCTCATAAACAATGTGCTTTAAGGAGATGATTCTTTTGTTTGTTTGTCCCTACTGGGGTTTGAACTCGGAGCCTCATGCATGCTAGGCAAGTGCTCTACCACCTGAGCCACACCTGCAGCCCCTAACAGTGTGCTTTAAAAATGAAAATAGCACCCCAACAATAATTTAACAGAATGAAAATAATAGTTAAATGTGTTAATTAAATAATATATAGTAATTAAATAATTAATAAAATAAATGAAATGTGTATTACAATATGTAAATGTTCAGATATGACTACACCAACAGATCTATTAAAATAGCCAGATCCATACATTAAATTAATGATTGCATTGTGACTAATGAAAAGATAAGAAGTCATTTCATAAAAGAGATACCTTGAAATGAACAGAGGTACTAGGACAAGAAAATAGTACAAGGATAAGTCACAATGGATCAGAGTTATTTCTGTGTGATAGGAAAAAACAATCAGGAATTAGAGAAGAAATACAATATTCCCCCAAAATTATCTGAGCCTTATCAAAAAGTATAAAAGCAAAATATTTCCCCATATGACTATGGAAAACATACCAATTATTTCAAAATTCTACCTCTTGTCAAAGCATATAGTTAACCTCCAGTAATACAGATTATATGGAGACCACCTCTTTCAATAGCCACAGAGAATATGAGATGGATTTTTAGAAAGAAGTAAGCAAGAGACTGTAGAGGTGTGTGACAGGTGTCAGAGACATATCACAGCAAGACTGGAAAATAATAGGCAAACCCTCAGATAAATAATTTTAAGATGTGATTTTTCACATCATTAATTTCTTATTACACTACAAAAAATGTTAAATATTAGAATGGCAGTAATATGAAGTATTTTTAAATAACATTTATAAATAAAAGTAGTGTGACCTCTTTTTCATGTGCCTCTTAATAGCATATGGTTTCTTAGTCTAGTGAAGGGTTTGTCAAGCCTTCTTAATTATAGGATATAATTGATCTTGCTTTTATGGCAACCACACAGCTGTACTAAAACATTTGCAACTAATTGTACATCGTGAGCTCCTTAAATCTAACTTAGTAATCAAGATAAGTAATATATTTTAGTGAAATTTTTTTTTCTGATTCTTGGGATCAAATCCACTCACAGCGTGCTAGGCAAGCACTCTACCAGTGAACCGCACACTTACCTAGTGCAGTCTTTTGAAGTCTCTGTGTGTGGGTGTTTTATAAAGGAAAGAAGTTAAAATCTTTTAAACTATCAAATTAATGTGTAAAAACCTATGGTAACAAAAGTGGATACACAAAGGAAATTTTCCAGTAATTTGAACATAGTGTTTTTATGTCACTTATGATTGATGTTTTATCAGGACCTTTTTTGAGTAGCTTTTTTTTTTAGAATGGGTCTTGTTATGCAGCCCTGATTCGCCTCAAACTCTCGCTCCTCCTTCCCTGCCTCCTAAATGCTGAGATTATGATGGTGCAATAACCATGCCCAGCCTCTCTTTGGGTAGCTTCTTATAAAACTTTTTTGGGATTCCTTTATTTTTCTTTCTTTTTTTCTGGCAGTGTAGAATTTGAACTCAGGGCCTTGCATTTCGGCAAATTCTCCACCTCTTGAACCATGCCCCCATCCTCTTTTTGCTTCAGTTGTTTTTTGGATAGGTTCTCTTGTTTATACCCAGGGTCCACCATAGACTGCAATCCTCCCTCTTAACTGGGATCACAGGCATGCACCACTGTGCCCGGCTTATTGAAAAGAGATGGAGCCTTCACAGCTTTTTTGCCTGGGCTGGCTTTGAGTAGGGATCCTCCCAATCTCTGCCTCCCAAGTAGTTAGGATTATAGATGTGGGCAACTGTACCCAGCTTCAGGGCCCTGATTCACACTGGTATTAAAGTACTACTATCATGTTTGTAGTAGATATTGTTCAGTGCAACTTTTGAAACTAACAGGATAGGAAAGTGTTTCATTGTCAGAACTGAACTGGGCACAGTACCTCCACATATCACACCATTCTTTCAACCCCAAATGTCCCCCACATTCCAAAACGCATTGACCACATAGGAAGTTCCCCCAGCGAGAACTCCTGAAGATGATAACATGGGGAGTGAGTCTGTGGCTTTTGAAAACCGTCTTGGATACACATCTAAGGTTGATATAAACTTTAATTAAGTCCCACTAAAAGGCTCTCTAGGGTTTTTAAAGATTAAAGAGCTATGAATACACAATGCTACCTGTCCTGCTTTAAAAACTAGACAATGATAAAAGCTTACAGCTGGAGCAGTCACGGTGACAGTCACAATGCCCCGCTCAAAGCTCTCCTAGGAAAGAAAGACAACAGGACGCGGTTGCTCAGTTCTCCCTTGTGTCTAGCCACATGCATGCAATTAAAAGAGCTCACGCTTTATTTAATTGGGGTTTTAGCTTTCTTTGTTCCAGCTTGAGGCTTGTATTGAGCTGGAGTCTCACTGTCTTGCTCAGGCTGGCCTTGAACTCCTGGGCTCAAGCGACTCTCCTGCCTCAGCCTCCCAAGTAGCTGGGACAACAGGCACACATCACCTCCAGCTCAGATTTAGGCTTTTAATGTTGCCAATAAGTCGTGCATCTAAGTAAATACTTTTTTTTGTATTAATTCACAATAATAACTCTTTTCTTCCCCAAAAAAAGTCCACACAGAAGGAGGAAATGGTGAAACTTAGGAGAAATGTCCAAAAATCTCCAACACATTAAAAAAAAAAAACCTGAAAACCTCATGGATTTTGCTGGGGTTACCAGTGCTGAAAGCATATACAAACTGTAGGGTTTTATTATGTTGAAGCAATGATGAAATAAACATTAGCGAAAAACAACTTGAGGTGTAGCTGTTTTTATGTCCACCTTAAAAGTGTGATAATTAATGCCACTTTAAGATTTCTGCGTATTTGACCATGTTACTTCTTAATCCCATGCCCCAGATACCTACGTTTAATTTAATTAGCAGTTCTAATCACCCTGGGTTCAACCTCCAGTCTGAACATTCTTAATTGTGGATAAATATGTCTTAGGTTTCTACAAACCAGAAATCTTAACTAAGAAACATCCCTGTGTTCTTGATTATTTGGATAATTAAGAATTATGTCTGGCATTCCACTGATATCAACTACCATATTTTTCTATTATTCTATAATACCTCACAATAAAATCCAAACACATTAAAGACTAAAGCAGAAATTATAACTGACTTCTGAAATTTCTAAAACATGCAGTTTTCACGTAGCCTATAAAAATCTGATATCTTATCTTATAAAATATGGAAACAGTAGGAGACATGTCCCAAATAACCTCTCCAATATTTTTCGTTTGTTTTGTAAAGAGAATAAGCCCCTCGTGAGACATTTTTAACCTAGTTATTGACTGATGGTCTCAAGTCTGTTTTATCAGGAAGCTTTGCTACCCATTTTGACAGCCTATTTTTGGTACAAGAATCTAGGCCAAATACAGTGTTTCTTGAATAATTTCTGGATGAAAACTTTTAAAATTTTTCTGTCCATGTACTCTGAGTTTGGAGGGTTAAAATTATATTAAAACCCACCATAAGGCTGTGAGTATAGCTCAGTAGTATGTGCGTAGCGTGTGCCTAGCATGCGTGAGGCCCTGGGTTCAATCCCCAGCAGCATACCAAAAAACAAACAAACAAAAACAGAAAAAAAAATCAAAACAAAACCCAATCTATAATGCAAAGTGTTCTGTTAGGTATTCCAATAAAATATATTTCTCTAAAGAAAATGTACTTATTCCATTTGAAGCATGAAATTTGCTGTGTAGCAAATGTGTCTGGAGTGGGCACAATAAATGTAAACCTCTGTTTAGTTTAAAATTAGTTTATCAGCTATCCCCAGTGGACATTTAGTATACAGTCCTTTCCCTCAAAAATTTTGAGACATGGGGAAAAAATATTATGGAGGATATAAAATTACTTCTAGCTCTAAATAGTGTTATTACTTATAAGGAAATTCTAAAATGGAAAAGAAGAAAGTATTTTTAAGTATGTGTTAAGGCCAGTGAGTGGCTCCTTTTTCTCCTGTAAGAATGCCAGATAACATAATAATGTATATAATAACAGCAGATGTCATCTGCAAGAGCACAGATACCTTTGTGAGAAGAAGCCAACTACCTGGAAAGCAAAGGTAGCTATGGAGCTCCTCACTTGCATGTGTTCTTTCCAAGACACAGCACTTAATTTTGCATTTGTCATTTTGCATTCTCTTTCTTTCAAAACAAACAAAACCCTCCAAAATTGCCTAAGCAATAGGCTCCACAAAACCTGGATCTGCCCCCACGTAAACAGTATGTCCTTTGCATAAAATGAGTATGTTATTTGGCTAAGCTATTTCAAAACTTTATAACCAGACAGATACACCAGGTTCCTGGGTGACAAAATTCAATACTTTTAAAATGTCAACTCGCAAAGTTAAATTGCATGTGCAATAAATATTCCAACTGTATATAGAAAACACAACAAACTGGGAAACATGTGGAAAAAAATAAGGGTGACTAAGAAATTGGTGAAAAAGATGATCACTTGAATGTGAGGTGCTGGGTTAAGGAGAAAATGGCTGGTTTTTTAGATACAAAAGCATTATGAATCTTCAATAGTTTGAACAATGTGGCACTGATAAAAAATAAATGTGGTGATCAAAAGAAACATAAGGACATACAAAAATTAATAAACAATAAAAAAGTATGCAAATTTGATAGGAAAGGAAAAACGTTAATAAAATGCTAATGGTGTAATTGGTTAGATTTGGGAGTGATTCTTAATTATACCCCATTTACTCAAACAAAAAATAATGAAATACTTTTAAAGATTAAATTATAGATAAATTATAAGAAAATAAGCATCAATATTTAAACTAATAATTAAGTCCTACAGAGGAATGTTTTAAAGGCTAGAAGTAATGAAATGAGTTACAAAATGAAATATAACAGAACTGAAAATATAAAAATTAAAAATATTTGCACATAAAAAGTCTATTACCCTAATTAAAGGCAAACAATATATGCAAGTAAAATGCTTTCTGCAAGTATATAAGATTAATAATGAGCTTATATAAAAAGCTCAATGGGTATAAGCGCCAAGATACTGATAGGTTAACGTGAAAAAAGCACGCACAATTTGGCAGGCCTTCAAAAATGTCAACATGGAGTTGTCATATGAGTCAGCAACTGTACTCCCCATGTCCCCCCAAGACAAATGAATATATATATGTCCACCCAAAAACTTGTACATAAATGTTCATAAAAGAATTGCTCATAATAGTCAAAGAGCAGAAAAATGGCCTATGTCCACACAATAGAATATTGTAGAGTAATAAGAGGGAAGATGTACTGAGACATGTTACAGTGTGGTTGACTCTTGAAGACTTAAGGTTAAGTAAAAGGAGGCAGTCCTGAAAGATCGTATATTGTGTGATTCCATTTATATGAAATATCCAGAATAAACAGACATATAAAGACAAAAAATAGACACTTGTGGTTGCCTAGGCATGGAAGGGGTTAAGGAGTGTAGAATACAGAGTGAATGCTAATGGATATGGGGTAATAGGTACAAGGTTAATTGTGATGATGGCTGCTCTGATTATACTAAAACCACTGAAGTGTATACTTTAAATCGGCAAATAGCATTGCATGCTAACTATATCAGTATATAACACTGCATATTGTGTGTTACCATACAATATCATAAATGGCTTTGTTATAACAATGGTGGGGTGTTTTGTTTTGTCTTGCTTGAGACAGGGTCTGGCTATGTAGTTCAGACAGCCTCAAACTGGAGACCCAACTGCTTCCCAAATTCTGGGATTATAGATATGGACTACCAGGCCTAGCTCAGGTGTTATTATTATTATTTTGATGGTACTGTGGTTTGAACTCAGGGCCTTGCCTGCTAGGCAGGAGCTCTACCACTTGAACAGCAGTTCAGTCCTTGATGTTATTTTTTTTTTACAGTATGCACATTCAAATCACAGAATAAAGTTAATAAACAAGGAAATGATTGACATTCTTAATAATCAAAGAAATACAAATCAAAGTAATAAGGCGATAGTATTTTTGTGTGAGCCTGCTTTTCGAAGCTGAAACAAAATACCTACGATAAACAAGGAGAGATTTATTTTGGTTCACAGTTGCAGGCATGCTCATGTGGCACTTTTGCTTTGGGTGTGTGGTGGGGAAGCTCCTGGCAGAGGATATCTGCTTACATCATGACTGGGGAGCAGAGGGACAGAGACAGGAAGGGGAGGGTTTCAGTATATCCCTTTCACCGGCATGCCCAGTGACCTGACTTCCTCCCACCAGGCCACCACCTCCCAGTAGCACTACAGGCTGGTGACTAGGTCTTTAGCATATGAGCCTTTGGGAGACATATAAGATCCAATTTCACTAATTTGATTTCAAAATAATGGAGGGATAGTTTCTAAATAAAATTTCTCACCACTATTAGATATTTTTGATATTTTTGTTTCTTTAAGATAGCTACACAACAAGTTTCCTTAGCTAGGATATATTTGATATATTGTAAGAACTTTTGCAAATGCCAAAATGTACCTCAAGCACAGCAATAATAAAAAATAAAGAAGTAAAATAAAATTATTTTAATACACTACCTCTATAATTTAAAAAATCTAAGAGGAAAGATAAAACTGTAATACAATAATAACTACAGTGTAAGGCACTGTATGATTGTGGCTTACAAATGCTAGAATGAGCACCAGATATACAGAGAAGAGTTTGAAACTCAGTGTTTCAATGTTTTAGGTGCAAGTGACTTTGCACTTCTAGGATGTTCCCTCTCCCTCCATCAAAAGTCAACTCAGAGCGTGGTATGGTGGTATACACCTATAATCTGAGCACTCTGTAGGCTGAGACAGGACAATTCCAAGTTCAAGGTGAGCCCAGGCTACATAGTGAGATCCGATCTCATAAAAGGGAGGTGGGGGTGGGAAACAGGTACCAGATGTGAAAGTGAATGTCTATAATCCCAGTTCTTGGGAGGTAGAGATCAGTAGGATTTATAGTTCAAGGTGAGCCTGAGGAAGAAGTTAGTGAGACCCCATCTCAACAAGGTTTGGTGGTACACCCTGCATTTCCAGCTATTTGGCAGACATAGATAAGTGGAACAAGGTATGATGCTGGCCCAGAGCAAAAAGCAAGGGTCCCATCTGAAAAATAAAGTCACTTTTGACCCTTTGGCTGGAGGCTGGAGGCTGACTTGCCTAGGAAACACAAAGCCCTGAGTTCCAATGCCAATACTACCAAAAAAACGTCAGTTCAGTGACCACCTGCTTATCGACACCTCACCTTGGCAGGTACAAAACACCTCAAATGTGTATCCATATTACAAGATATCATGTATCTTTCCTCACTTTTAATTATGTTCTATGACTGTATTTACAATAAACATTTACTCCTCAAACTGTTTCCAACTTGGCTTTTTTCAATATATTTTTAAACAGTATAGTATATAACCTACTTTAAATTATTACCAATAGAATCAAATATGGCAACCTCTTTGAAGAAAAGCTACTTGTTATCAGAATGGAATAGTTCTCATTCTTCTGAGAAACATCTGTGTGGCAACATTCTAAATAAAATGAGCTTAAATCACTCATTTTAGTGTGGTGTAATTTTGAAATATTTCTTTTGGGCAAAAGATATAAATGTTCATATAATTCTCATCATTGGTAACTTGGCTTACAAAACTCCTCAAAAAAAGATAGAGATAATAAAATGAAGACTGAGGAAGAACCGGATTTTAATGAAAAGTTACAATTTATAAATTTTGACTTTTCATTGCTCTTGTTTTGGTTACTTTGTTTTGAGACAGAGGCTCACTGTATAGCCCAGGCTGGCCTTGAACTTGCAATTCTTCTGCCTTAGTCTCCAGAGTGTTGGGATCACAGGCATGTACCCGACTAAGCCTGACTTAATTTGATTTTTAAAACACTGAAAGTTTGGCTGGTGATACAGCTCAGTGGTAGAGCATTTACCTAGCTTGCACAAGGCACTAGGTTTGAACTGCAGCACCACAAATAAAGAGATAAATATAAAAAATAAAATACTGAAAGTTTAATAAAATGTCATTGCTGTGTGTCTAAAGTATCTCCATTCCTAACTCCCTTCTGCCCCAAGCCAGCAAATCAAAATGCTGTGCAATCGTCCTCCCGACGGTTACTAATTTTCAATAGAATTATTGAGACCAAAGGCTGAATGCATTTGAGCTCCAACTCTAAAGCACAAAGTCTGTGTGCTGCTGCATCTTACACTTGCCTCAGCCAATCAGAACACAATGTTGCCGTGGAAACCCTCATGCTTATTATGAAATAACTCTAATCACTTGATATTTTAAGGCTATACCTGTACACACAATATTATTGTAAAAATATATTTATAAACCATCAACATTTCAGAAAAAAAAGAGAAAATTTATCATCCCCGCTGCTTTGCCCAATTTTCTTTCAGTGCATACTCATATTCATTTCCCATATGCCCTAAACTCTTGTATAGACAAAGAGAGAAAAATCTATATACCCTGACATTTTTTTCTGTGTACACTGCACACTGTGTATTGCATTGCACACAATGGTGTCAGATTCAATTATATTCAGCTATTTTATATCTTCCTTGGTATATGTGAGAGAAGCAGAAACAAAATATAATGGAAGGCAGAAAACTTCCATAGGTTACAAAAGTGGGCAGGATGTTGGTGATATTTTCTGACTGCCCAGTGATGTAATCATAAAATAGTACAGTTAATTTTTAAATGTTGAAACATTTTAATGTTTAACCTCTCCTCAATAACTTTTAAGTCAAAAAAGCAGACAATTGCTGACTATTTAAAAAAATGAAACAATATATTAAAATCTTTGTTATTTAAGTACAACCTAAAGGATTTTACTTTAAAAAATAAAACAAAATAAAATAAAAACAGGACTTTAGGCTGTTCTCAAACTTGCAATGCTCCTATCTCACTTCTTTTTAAATTAATATTTATAAACAAAATGCATAGCTAAAAAATGTTTAAAAGAATAAAAACAGCAACAACTTAAGGGAGACAGGAAGAAATAAATATAAAAAGATTAAAGAAAATAAAACCTGGGAGATGTGGAGTGGCTAAACCACCTCCCTGGGCCCCCTTCAGGTCTCGAAGGTCATTATTGGCAGCATTCATTGGCTGCTGATGGCTCAGAGCTGAATCATCCTTATCTAAACCAAGTGACCTCACATAAATCTGTGTTCTTCTCCAAGGGCTGCCCACATCCAATGACTGATCAATGGACAGATTTAAAGACCCAGTTCTGGAGCCTTAGTGTGGTGCATCTCTGAAGGGTTTCTTGGGCCTCCATGCATGAGGTCAGCTAAGGCTGCTACTGCATCTGCTGCAGCCTCTGCTCTCTCTTCCAATATTACTTCCTTTGCTTCAGAGAGCCCTTCTAGTTAAACTCCTACGTGCAAATCTCAGAGTCAGTTTCTAAGGGCATCTAACCCGAAGCAGCAAGTGCTGAAAGTGGTCCTAGGAAGGAGTCTTTAAAATGAGATCTTGGTACTGGGTCACCCATGGGCACTGAAGACCATCACTGCTAGTAGATAGATCATGATAGCTTCTGACCTGAGGTGGTGATACAATTACTAAACCACTCATGGTGTGAGTAGGAGTCAGATTCTGGGGAAATATGTACTGGCAGGTGCAGTTCTCAGGAGTCTCAGGAGACAGAGATAGTGATAATTGCAAGGATTATGAAATTGGCTCTTGCAGATCATGATGGATGCAATAGAAAAAGACATTGAAATGCTGAGGCTAACTAATCACCATGTAAGGTTGGGCATAAATGCCAGGCAATCTTTTTCTCACCATGTAAAGAGGCCTCATCTTCTATAAGTGAACACTAGAAAAGACTGAGGGTTAAGTTATTGAATATCAGCATAAAGGAGCTTCAGAAGAGGTGGAATTCTCAAGCTACGCCAAATTACTACCCAAAGATAGGACTTATTTTAAGGGAAACTGTTGACTTTAAGACATGGTATGGGGCCATCTTGAGTTCTCACATTCCCCACCCCAAACACACACACACACACACACACACACACACTCTAGACCTACAGAAATACATAGTTCATCCTGTCAAAGGCCAGCATCTTCTCCTTGCTTGAAAATGATGCAGAGTGGTCTGCTTTGTAAGACCACAGGTGTTCTCGCTCCTCAGACCAGTCCTCCCCTTCCGACCATCAGGTGAATAAGTTCGGTTAAGTCAGGAATATAACCCAGCTTGCTGAGGGAGAGAAGAGATTAGGCACCCAAAGGAGTCATAGGACCAAGATAAGACATATCACCAGAAGCCATCAGAGTATTCAGATGTCCACAATGTGGCCACATCCCATAAGCCCACTGCACGTTGAAGATATCATAGGTTGGAAACACATTTAGTACACCCAACCAACTGCACACCATAACTTAGCACACTGTAGAGTACTGTGCTCCTTGGTTGCCTGGGAGGTGCAGCTCACTGCTACTAGCCAGCATCACAGGAGAGTGTGTACTACATATCACTAGCCCAAGAAAAGACCAAAATTTGAAGTATGACTTCTATTGAATGTGTATAGCTTTGGCACCATCATCAAATAAAAAAAAAACGCTAAGTCAGAGTATGTTGAGTCAAGGACCATGTGCATTTGGGACTGATGCTGAAACACATGGGTAGAAAATAAGGCTGGATAAAGGAGAGATCAATATGGAGTGCTATGCTGTGAAGCAGTAGTTAACACTGACGGGCACCCTGGAAGGTAGTGATAATATTCTGCAAGCCTTAGAAGCTTGTAGAAAACATGGCTACATTATGAGGGAGGAAACAGTGTAACTTTCATAGCAGATGAGAGAATAAAGGAACAAAAGGCTCAGGAACATGGGACACATGGAAATGCAGTCATCTCCCCTGATACCTGGGGACTATGTTCCAAGACTCCCATGGGTGAAACCTATGTATAGTACTCAACCCTATGTATGGTTTTTCCTATCATAAATGTACAAATTGAATACCTTTTCCATCTTCAGTATGTACTATAATATGCTGTGGCCCTAATTTTTGTGGTTTGGGGTGCAGTAACAAACTAGTACCGGTTTCTTTTTACTTCTTTGTAATTTTGTGAATAGAAGATTTGTTCTTTCCATAAATCTTAGTAACTTCATTGTATGATTTTTGTGTTTCCTTATTAAATTGAGTGCTTTATTTTGTCACTTAAAGGAAGTACTTCATAGTCTCTCTTTGACATACCAGAACTGCCAGTGCCAATACTCTCAAGCTTTGGGATCATTATTAAGGAATAAAAGGATTACCCGAACACAAGCACTGTGACAGTCAATCTGTACCTGAGATGGCTACTCAGTGACTCACAGGCTGGAGGCATGTAAGTTTGCTGGACAAAGGGATGATTCACATCCTGGGCAGGATTGGACAGGATGGTGGGAGACTTCATCTGCCCAGAATGGCATGCAACTTCAAACTTACGTATTGTTCATTTCTGGAATTTTCCATTTAATATTTTCAGATCGCAGTTGACTATGGATAAGTGCTAAAAGTGAAACCCTAAGAGGGACATATATTGTACTATGTCAGGCCCAGAGGACATTCTGCTTAATAGAGCAATAAGGAAAGTAGAGGTGAAGAAAACCAGCATTCCAGTATGCCATCCTCTCAGGCTGACATTGGCAATGCTGATACAGAACTGGGCTGCCTGGTATCAATCTGTGGGGACGATAGAGCCTTGCAGTAATGGAGGGCAGAATGTAGACAATTACTGAAATGACTAGCAAGGTGAGACTGGAGAGAAAGAGGTGTGTGGCCCACAGAGAGGTGGGGATGGTCCTTTGAACACGGCATCCAGGGACAAGATGGGTGAGCTGCCAATAAGCACATTGATCAGACCACACAATCAAAAAAAAAAGTCAAAAAAGCTGGCACAGTGGCATGCAGCAATAATCCCAGCACTTGGGAAGCTGAGGCATGTTTGATCATGAGTTTAAGACCAGACTGGGCTACATAGTGAGATCCAAGTGAGCCTGGAGTACGGGGTGAGAACCTGACTCAAAAAAATAAAAAATCTCAGCAGGGCATGGTGGTTCATATCTGCAATCTCAGCTACTTGGGAGGCCAGGGCAGGAAAAAGTTAGCGAGGACTCATCTCAATCAATAAGCTTGGTGTGATGGTACACACCTGTGATGCTAGCTACTCAGGAGGTATTGGGAGGAGGATTACGATCTGAGGCCAGTCCCAGGTAAAAACAAGAGATCCTACCTAAAATATAACTAAAGTATAAAGGGCTGGGGTATGTGGCTCCAGGGGTATAGCACCTATATAGCAAAAGTGAGGCCCTAAGTTCAAACCCCAGTACCAACAAAAAAAATCCGTGTAATTAAAACATGAATATATAATCAGAATGGATATGCTTGGTAGTGGACAGAAATTCCCACGTTGGCTCTTGGCTCTTTGGGAAACATCAAATGGAAGCTCTAAACTGCCTTCTGCTGTCCCAGCTTAACTAGTAAAGAAGAAACAATATCACATTGCAAGGAAAATGGCAGAGATTACTGTCAACTTTGAAGATGCAAAGAATAAATGCAGTAGAGTTCCTTATCATATCTCCATGGCAGTGCCCCTACAATTATACCTGCAATTGACACAGCCTTTGTGTGTGGTGTGCAACCATCCCACCAGGAAGGAAAGCTAGACACATAGGGTCAGACACAAGCATACATTTCCCGTCTAGCTCCAGGCCCATGTTAATTCCCTCACCCCTAGTCTGGAGGGAACTGGACTATCCAAGCATCTCAGCGACTTGCTCTATTGATGACATCATGGAGGTCAACCAATCAACCAGAAGTCAAAGTACACTGGAGGCTTGGTAAGACACATGGGGCCCCAAAAATGGGAAACACAGAGTCAGAGATTCCACCACACCCATCCATGAAAGTCTGAGGAACACCCCTTCCAAAAGCAATTAACAAATTATTTGTGCTTCATACATCCCACCACTAAGAAAATAGCAAAATTCCTGCAAAGCATTCTTCAGGTTTCATACTCAAGAATATTGCTTCAGCCTATCTATCAGCAGACATGAAAGGCTGCCAGGTTTGCATGGGTCTCAGAGTAAACAGGGCACTGCACTAAGTCTGGGTTCCAGTGCAAGCATCCCTGCCATGTTGGTCACACAACTTAACATATCTTGTGGTGGGAAAAGATGCCTCGAGGAGTAAATGCAGTCTTTACAATGACAGTAGAAATACAGATCTTTAGAAGTGTGAAACAAGGCCATACCTTGTTCAAATCTATAGCCAATAGTCACACACCTTCAAAACACTTCTTTGAACATGGTACTGGGCTCTGATGACAGTGCCTGACATTAGGCCAGAACTGCCCATCCTAAGTTAATTTTTATCAGCCCATAAAGTTATCCACTGTAAGATGGAAGGGATACATACAGGACCAGGCATAGCAGAGTCAAAGGAGATCATAGGTAAGCAGGTGGCCCAGACCTCCACATCCCCCAATAGTGCCTTTCCCTTAGTCAAAACCTACAGCCAAATTGGGAAGTGGAACTTCCCAATTATCTCTATAATCAAGTAACAAAGAAGGGTAAAGGCTGACTACAGTCCCAATGGGTCAGTCCAGGATGTGGGCACAAGCCAAAAGTGGATAGCAAATACACTGCTACACTACTTAGGAGAGACCCTGAAAGGTAGCAGACCAACACTTTCCAGTGGGCAGGGTTTCAGGCCATCTGTATGGAAAGAGAAATGGCCCAAAGAAAGAATATATACAGACTCATGGCCTTGAGTGAAGGTCTTGGCAGGTTGGTCTCTAAAGAAGACTCAAAAAATTTTGCCACTCCCTTACTGTCTTATTTCCATCATCAGATGGAGCTTACGTTCCCTCCTTTTGAATCTTGGCACAGCCAATGACTATTTTGACTGGTAGAATACAGAGGGAATAATAATTGGGGACTTCTGTGCCCAGGCATTAAGAAAGTCAGGCATCTTCCACTTTCTTCTAGAGTCCTGAGTTGCCAATTAAAAACCAAGTTACTCTGCTCAAGAGAGAGGCCTTGCCAGATGAGATGTCCCAGGGACAGAGATCACATGGAAGGGCATGGAGGTGCCAAATGTCTAGTTGCAACCCAAATGTCACTGCAACTACATGAGGGTCCTCAAGTAACAGCAGGAACAGCATTGCTTAGCTGAGCCCCAGCCAACTCAGGGAACCAGGAGATGTGATAAAATGGGAGTTGTTTTAAGCCACTGAGTTTTATAGTGTGTTGTTCTGCAGCAATGGATGGCTAAAACAGAACTTAGTGTTTGGAAATGGTGTCCACCTTAAGAAATGAAAACTAGCCTGGTTCAGGTGGCTCATACCTGTAATCCTAGCTACTCAGGAGGCAGAGCTCAAGAGGATCATGATTTGAAGCTTGCCCTGGGCCAATATTTCATGAGACCTTATCTCAAAAATACCCAATTTAAAAAAAGGGCAAGTGGAGTGGCTCAAGTGGTAGAGTACCTGCCTAGCAAGTGTGAGGCCCTGAGTTCAACCCAGTACTACCAAAAAAACCCAAAACAAAACAAAAACTGTGGTATTAGTTTTGGAATCAGGTGGTAGGCTGAGGGTAGGGGTCCTTAACGAGATCTTGAAATTGCTCTTAGAGGCAATATCTTTTTATGTATTAACAGTAAGGTGCAAACACATGGAGAAGACCATGGTGGAACTGTGACCTGCAGTAATGTGGGAAATAGAAAAGGTATGTGAGAGGGCCAAGCATGGTGGCTCACACCAGTAATCCCAGCTACTTGTAGGGTGGAAATAGGAGACTCACAGTCATGGTTCAAGGTGAGCTAAAGCAAAAAGGTAGTGAGACCCTATCTCAAAAAACAACCCAGGCCTGGTGGTTCACTTCTGGAATCCCAGCTACACAGGAGGCAGAGATAGGAGGATGGTGGTTCATGGCCAACCGCAGGCAAAAACTCAAGGCCCTGTCTGAAAAATAACTAAAATAAAAAGAACCAGGGGCCTGGCTCAGTGATAGAGTGTCTGCTTAGAAAGTGTAGAACCGTAAGTTCAAAGCCCAGTTCTGCATAAATAAATAAATAAATAAATAAATAAAAGATTAATTTTTTAAATGGTACCTGAGGAACCTATGGTACCATGCAGACTGTTGAAAGTGCCAACTGTTTTCAGTGTTACTTTCTTTTGAGCTGCCTATGAAAAGGTACTTGTGGAATAAAAAAAAAAAGTGTACAGTTTTCAAGTAGAATTTAGAGGAAATATAAAGGAACCAGGTTTTACTGGGTTTGGAAGCAATGCTGCTTCTCCGTGCTAGTCTCTCTGAATGACAAAAGCCTCTCAAGGTAAGAAATGGGCTGTGGGGGGTGGAGAATCAGTCCAGGATAGTGGAGATAAAAACCTGCCTGGGCTTGAGCACACTGAGCCATAAAGTTCAGATGAAGAGTGAGACTAAGACGCTGTGTTAAAACCTCAGGCAGATTTTAAGTGATGCGTCATAGAGCCTTTCAGCTAAACTGGACTTCTAAGAATTGCAAGGGTATGCCTCACACACCGTCTTGACTAAATGACAGGGCTTCTAAGAATCATAGGGATATCATCCCAGAAAGCTTTTACATGACTGGCTCAGAAAACAGTGCAAGTATGGCTCTTACCAAGTGGACCTGATCACAATGTAATACAAAAGGAGCACACATTGCTCTTAAAGGAACTAAATCCATTTGTGCTGAATGGGAGAGAGACACTTTGGAACAACAACAAAGGTAGAAGAAGTCCCTCTAGCTTCAAAGTGGACCATTTACTGTGAAAAGTGAATGATAGCTGGTGGAGTGGCTCAAGTGGCACAGCTGCTGCTTTGCAAGTGTGAGGACATGAGCTCAAAGCCATGAGTTCAAACTCCAGTACCGCTAAAAAAAAGGAAATAGGAAATCCCCAACACACACACATACACAGAGTGAAGGACAGGACTGGATTGGCCCTGCTGGATTCCCAAATTACTATGAATCAGTGACTGCTATGCTGCCCCTTTTAGTCTATTCCAGCTTTCCTGTCCCTGCTTCTTTATTTTATGTTGGGCAACTGGGGGGTACAGATACCTGATTTCTTAACGGAGAGACACAAAAAAAGGCAAAGCTAATGTGGGAATAACCATTATTTTATTTTAAAACATTAAAAACTACAGAACTGGGCTTGAAGACAGAGTTTTAAAACAAACAGTAATACTCAACATAGACAAAATTTTGTTGAACATGGGCTAATCTTCCTTTCTGTACCAGTTTTTCTCAACTGTTTCTCCTCATCTCTTTTGGAAACTAAAATGTTAGTGTGGCATTCAAGTGAGGAAAAGAGACAGGAGCTAAAGATGTCAACATGAACAGAACTGTTGCGAGTGTTATTTTAAGCAGCAGAGTACATATTTAATGAAGGGGAAGTGAGGCACAACAGTCTCAGTCTGTGCTAACTGGATAGTCACAAGAACCTAGTTCTCTAGAGCAAGAGGAGCTGTGCCTTGGGTGTAAGAGGCTACACCTAAAGAAACACACCTGAGAAACCCCATCAGCACCTGTACCTGGTTTGCCTGATAGGCTCCTAGATTGAAGCTGATCCCTTGCTGCTCTTACAGGAGGGGACAGTTGTATTTTGTATGTGGGAGGGATGTGAATTGTGGTCCAAGGGTGGACTGTGAAACTATTCTTCAAAAACCACCCTGAATGATTCTTCCCCACCCAGTGTGCACCAACTGCTGTTCCCCCCCCAAGCTCATTCTACCCCCCACCCCCAAATCTGGGCCAGCCCTGTGATTACCCAGGCCATAGAACACAAAAAACTGATATGCTAGGACTTTTGAAGACAGGTGTCAAGAAGACCAGGCAACTTTCACTTCCTCCCTTTTTGATAGTTAAGCCAATATCAGTGACAAGACATCTCACATAACTAAGTTGCATTGAGTTACTTTTCTTCAGATAATCTAGTGAGTGAGTGGGCATGTGACCATCAAGTCAACTTAATTTTTCATTTATGGCATCATCAAGAAGTTGGCTGGCCTGACAAACAGTAGAACTGCCTCTTAAAGACATAACTGAACCAAAGCCAAAGTCATCATGGCTCAGATTGTGATACGCATTGGAAGTCAATGCCATTGTATGGTCCTGTGTCTCTAATACATGGAGTTCATGTGTCTGGGAACCAACAATTGGAAGGAGGAGTGGAATAACTTCTTGTTAGCCTACTTGAGAAATGTATGCTTCCTGTATCCATGACTCTAGGCAGAATGCTTCCAGGAAGGAACACAGCAAGACTCTCATTAAACTTAACCTTGACCTCCTCTAGGTCACTTTGGGCTCCTTATGTCAATAGACCAGCAGGCTAGGAAAGGAATCATCATTCTGGCAGGAATACTTGACCATGATCATCAGAAAAAGGAAGGGTGGCTGTTACAGTATGGACAGGGAAGAAACATTGACAGACAGGTGACTCATGATACCTGTTGGGACACTCCTTCAACATAATGATAAATAAAGAAATGCAGAATTGACAGCCTATGAAGGGTTTGATGAGCATAGGTTCAGACCCTTCAGGATTGTTGTCTCACACAAGCTTCCTAGAACAGAACTAACTGGTGCTAGTTGAAGGCAAGGGGAGTCTAAAATGGATAGAAGAGAACAGAGATGATGCCCGGCTGCAATGGCCAGTAGCACAGTTCATCTCACTAATCTCCCTCTTGGAATTTCCCCAGAACAAGAGAAAATTCCTTGGAATTCCCCAGGAATCATGAAGATGTTTCTAGATGGGACAAACTTATTGTATGAAGCAAATGAATTAGATCAGTAGAAGGGCACTTCAAATTACTTCCTGTTGCTGTTGGCTGCATCCCACTTCAGGAATTACTGAAAGATGCTGTGTCCAAGGCTATGACCCCTTCACTGGGTAGTCCACATCCAATGACTGCTGGATGTGGAATTTCAAAGGCCTGCTCCCTTGCCTTGATTTGGGACATTTTTGAAAGGCTTTCTCAGTTTCAAATTTTCCAATGGGATTACTTAGGGTCTCTGTTGCTATGGCATCACATTTCAACTCCACCCTCTGCCACATCTCATTTCCCTTGTTCCCTCAGACATGCTTTTCCTTCAAGCACTCCTCAATAAACTGCTAGTCCCCAAATCTCAGCATCACAGGGTCTGTTCCCTAGAAGCCGTATTAGTGCCAAGTTGTTAAACACACCCAAGGGTGCATGAATACAGGCAGTTCTCCATTTTCCTCTCAAATTCAGCCGTGTTCAAGTGTTCCCATTGTTTTATGTCCTCCCCAACTCTTGCAAGTGTGAGAGTTTAAAATTTTTTCAATCTGGTACTTAAGTAATTTATAGTCTACTGATTAGTAATGAAGTTTAGCATCTTTTGTATGTTTATTGGCTATTTGGATTTCTTGTTCATGTCTATTGCCCATTTTTCTATTAGGTTATTTCTCTTTTTTTCTCTTTCTTCTCCTCTTCCTCATTCCTCTTCTCCTTCTTCCTTTCCCCTCCTCCTTCTTTTCCTTTCTTTACTAATATTCTGTACATGATCCCAGTGTTGTTTTAATGATACACAACTCTTGACATGCCATTTCATTTTTCTAATAGTGTCTTTTGATGAGCATAACCTCTTTGACTTTCATGTGACCTAATTTATCTAAGTTTGTGATACATGGAGATTTTCTTCTGTGTTAAGAACATCCCTATTATGATGTTATAAAGATATTGATCCAAATTACCTTCTAAAAGCATTATTATTTCACTTTCACATTTATGTTCTATGATCCACCTGGAATTGAGTTCTGTGTATGCTGTGTTGTGTGGGTTAAATTTTGTTTCCTTATGGATGACAACCAATTTTTTCCAGACTATATGTTGAAAATTCAGTCCTTTCCTGAATGTTCCTTAGGGCCACACTTCTTCTTCTTTTTTTTTATGGACTATTTTTCAGAACAGTTTGAGATTTACACACTTTGAGAAGATAGTGCTATATACCCCGTGTCCAGTCTTGCCATTAACATCTTGCATTAAAATGGCACATTTTACAATGTTGAGCCAATTTTGATACATTATTATTAACCAAAGTCCATACTTCACTTAAATGTCCCCAGTTTTTACCTAATGTGTTTTTCAAGACACCATGTTACATTCACTTGTCCTGCCTCCTAGGCGCCTCTTGGCTGCGACATTTTCTCAGACTTTTCTTGTTTTCAAGGACCTTGACAGTTTGAGAAGTAATGGTCAAGTACTTTGTAGGATAACTCACTATTTGTCTGATATTTTCACTGAGGATACACTAGAATTGTGGGTTTAGGGAAATAGGAACACAGAGGAAAGTGCTACATAATATCAAGGGTGCAGATCATCAACATGACTATTTCCATTGATGTTGACCTCGATCCCCTGACAGACTATTTTTAGGCCTCATCTATCAAAATTCAGAGAAATAAAATTAAAACTCACGTTAATATCGTTCATTATTATGCATACAGAAACAGGGCAGTTATGTTTCTTCGGGGATTTTCCCTCTAAACCTGACATGATATGACATCAGGTACAGGTGTTAGAAATGAAAATGGAGACATATTAGTCACATCACTTTCTCCCAACCTCCACTGTGATTTAAAGAAATGTTTGCAATGTAAAACATACTTAAAATGGACAAGTTCTATAACCCTTTTGACAGACCTGTGATTTTTGTCTATTGATTATCTATTTTCTTTTGAATTACATGAATATTATATTCTCTAATGAGTTTTTAAACCATAGCAATTGGTTCATTTTTTATTATATTACTTCTGTAAGTTTTTTTCTGACTTTATACATGCACTTAAGTATACAACCATTTATTAGCAATGTCAAGAACATATTTACATACTCAGATACTCAACACAGCTTTTAAATGCTATTCAGCCTTTAATTGATACTCTAAATGTTCTCAACATACATCTGGGCTCGGTTAGCATTACATAATAAAGAAATCAAGAATAAAAAGAAGCTCCCTGGAAATAGCATTTATTACAGCATCTATAACCAACACACATTAAGGTTTTATAAAACCAATACATCCATAAACATTTGGCAAATTTTTCTGAAATGTTTCCCACTTTCTTATCTATATGCAATGGCCGCGTGAAAGGAAGCTAGCTAACTGTTTGCCCATATATAAGATCATCTGCTTACATTAGAGGGCAGTTTTTGTAATCAGTGCCCTGCCTCCATTCGCCTTCAATCTTCCTTCTTTATTTTCTGGCCTGCAAATCCTATTAATCCCCCAAATAGGGTAAAGCAGAACATACTTAGAAATTTAAGATCAAACTCAAAACTAACACTTAAGGACCTGACAAGAGCAAACCCTGGTATTATCTCACAAAGATGTTCTGAAACAATAAGCATACTATTTCCCAAACATCTCCCTAGAGGTAAAAGAACCCCTAAATTCTAGACTACCTCCTATTGCCTGAATCCATTCTTTCAAAATTCTAGTCCTCTTCCATATTCTGCTCCAACCTGCCTGTGTCTGTTATTCTTGCCTTCGATACCTAATGCTATCAAAATGTTACCCAAAGACACAATGCAATTAAGATTTCATATGCTGACAGAATTCTCTTTTGAATAAAATTGAGTAGTACAATGAATGTGTAATTAACAATGCCCTTTAGCATTCCATGAATGTTGCATTTTTAAATCTCCTTCATGACATATGGAGCAAAATATTAATGAAACTTCATAAAAAAACTGAAATATTACTTTGGTTTTGCTTGTCTGTTTTGAGACAGGGTCTCAATATATAGCTCTGGCTGACCTCAAACTCAGTATGCAGCTCAGTCTAATCTCAAGATCACTATGGAGCCCAGGCTGGAATTTGTGATTCTCCTGCCTCAGCCTCCTTAGTTCTAGGATTACAGGCATGTACCACCATACCTGACTACTTTGGATTTTGAATTAACTAATTAATTGAGTAACTATTTTAGAGGAGAGAACTTTCAAGTAAACAGTACAGCAGTGAGGAACATGGGCTCTGGGCCTGACTACCTAGGTTCAATCTGAGATGTCATACAAACTTCTCAGCCACACTGTGCTTCAGAGGCCTTGTCTATGCTGTGGCAATAACAGGACCTAGAGAAGGGCTGTGAGGCTTACGTGCATTAGTCCACAGAAGCACTTAGAACAATGCCTGGCAAGTAATCCCATTCAACAACTGTTAGGCTGTATTAATGCTTTGACTTGGGTAAGTCCCATGCAATTCATGTGTTGCAAGGTGATCCCCAAGTCATAGGTATTTGAAAGAGGGGCCCTTGGGAAGCAATTAGAATTGCAGGAGCTTATGAGTGTGGAGTCCAAGGATGGCATTAGTGGCTTTATAACAAGAGGAAGACAGACTCGGGCTAGCAAGTTTGCTCTGCCTCACCAAGTTACTGCCATCCCTATCACAGGACAGCCCTCATCAGATGGCAGCCACAGGATCTTGAACTCTGTAGCCTTCAGAACTGTGAGCTGAGTAAACCCTTCTTCTTTACAAATTACCCAGCTTGTGGTATCCAGTTATAGAAACAGAAAAAGACTAACATAAATAATATATAAATCTAGTGTGAAATACAAAGACCATAAAACTATGTATTTGCAGAAATAAGATGATTTGTGCTATTTTTTCTTTTCTTTTTTAATAATCGGGTTCTTGCTGTGTTATTCAGGCTGCCCTCTAACTCCTGGGTTCAAGTGATCCTCCTGCCTCAGCCTGCAGAATATCTGGGGTCTACAGGCTGCTGCCACCATGCCAGCTAATGCATCAGCTTTCGTGCTTTTGTTTAAAACTGTCTCAAGTTTTTGTAATCTATATCCAAGACAATGATTATGATGGGACGAACTATGGTTACTTTTCGAAGGTAGCATACACTTACAGAGTAAAGGGCAAAGTATTTTTGAGAGGTTTTTGCATTTTGTGAAGTAAAAGGTGATATGCTTATAGAAAGTTGAAGAAAATATGAAAGCAGCTTCGCTTTTAGTCTTTCTCAAAATTCTTTTCTTTTTAACAATCACACAGTCGTAAAATAGATTTTCTCCTATTCCAGAAAATGGGGGAGGGAGAATAAAGCAGAATGATGGAGGGGGCGGATTCAACTATGATACATTGTAAGAACTTTGGTAAATGTCACAATGTAGCTCCAGATTTAAAAAAAAAAAAGTTTCTTTCTCAATGGATGGGAATTTTTGCGGGTTTTTTTCATTTTCTACAAAAAGCTAACACTTCAGTATAAAAAGTAGAAGAGAACATATAAACGCTGTTACAACAGTGCACACACCAAGGATTTATTACGACAAATTTTATTTTTGGACTTATTAACACGAAGAACAGGAACGTTTAAGTCTAGATGAAGGGCATGTGTACCCTGACGGGGAACCGATAGGCGGGGAGCCGGGCTTCAACAAAATGGGAGAGTTGAAGTTCAGTTCGCCGTTGAACTTGACTCTTGAAATTCACGCATTCGGAGAACCTAAGGCTTTTCTGGGGTCGCGCGCAAACCCAGACCCTCCGGGGACGCGCAGAGCTGGGGCGGCGGCGCGGACATTCCAGGGCCCGCCCCTCCCCGCGCGCGCCCGTCCCTCCCCGCTCGTGCCCGTCCCTCGCCCCCGCCCATCCCCGCGCGCCCGGCGAGGCTGCTCCCGGGAGCGCAGGCAGCACCCACCTGGCTGCGGCGAGCGGAAGGCGGGAGAGGAGAGGCCCCCGCACGCCCGGAAGCCACCCGCCGGTGGGCCCCAAAGTCCGCTCCAGTCCCTGGAAATCCACCCGGTGTAGCCCATTGGCCCGAACGAGATTCGTGCAAAATTATCGGCTACCAGCTCATAAAACAGATAAGCGTCCCTGGGTGGGCTCGAACCACCAACCTTTCGGTTAACAGCCGAACGCGCTAACCGATTGCGCCACAGAGACTTTGATGCCGTCAGCTTCTTCAGCCATAGCCTTTATGAAGAATAATAAAGGCAGCGCGAACCCTTTCATTTTCTACTTCCTGATTCGAATTAGGACTGGAATTTTTTATTCAATATTCTTGCACCTCTTAACTCTGACTTTCACCTTTAAAGTATATTCGAAAATTATGCAACAAGATTGAGCAGAATTACACATTGCAACGCGTATTAAAATACTGTGGCTTTTTTTTCGTCCCCTCCCACCTCCAGTTTAGAGTGTTCTCTTTCAGGAAAATAACTGTTTCCGATTAGTTGCCTTTTATAAGGAAATACATTGTTCATCTTATGAGTTGAGAAACTTTCCTTTTGTTTAAAACTATCTGTCCAGGTTTTTTGCTGGCTTATCTTTACGATTTACTTTTGTGGCCTCTTCTATGTCATCTGAATCGTATTTGCCTTAATTTTTAGATTTGGGTATTCCTAAAAGCATATACATATATACAGTCCCTTATTTGCTTGTTTTGTACTAACCTGCAGTGCAATTATTAGTCACAGTAACATTTTGTTACTAGAAAGGGAAGTCAGAAAAAGCTACAGTAACCTTTCTCTGTGCAGTGTAGTTAATTGCTCAATCTGTGCTTGTTTCTCCCCAGAAGTAGTTTATAACCCGCATTTAAACCATACCATATCAAACACCCATCCTATAGGATTTTTATAACCTAATTTGAGGAAAGAGAAGTTACAGAAGAAAAAAAAATATGATCTATGGCTAACTCTTGGCAATTCTTAACACCAAAACACTGCTTGCAAACATACTCTATAGGAAAAATCTTTTCTTTGAGTGAATGTTTCCTTGATGCCTTTTAAGGTACTTTTCAAAACTCCAATCTTTTTGCTAACTCTCCTTTCCACCTGAAAGAATTTTACAGTTTCTTCTCGATTACTTGGCACTTAACATTTTCATGTCACTAAATCACTCTGTCCAGAATCCCTTGGAAAGGAATCCATATTGTAATTTATAGAAGTTGTATGGGACATGCTTTAGTCCCAACAACATTTTGAGTCGCGTTGTGTGATGATAACTTACATTGACTTTGGAACCAATTTAGAAGTACCATTCCTTGAATGAGATGTTGAGATGTAAAACAGCCGGGAATTCACACCAAGCTGCACCACATCGCTTTCAACACACTTTTAGTCACTTGAAAATTCTGAATTTGAAAAGTTAAAAGAGAAAAATCTAGGAAATTTTTACAGAGCATATAATGAGTCTGGTTTCATTATGTGAGGTGACCTTCATACCTTCTATTTTATATGCCTGTTAATGTAAGCTAAAACCACAAGGCACTGGCTTTTCTCCTTTAAATGCCAAAGTGAGTGTCCCTCCCCCTTGCTATTGTTCTTGTGACTATCCAGTTAGCACGGACTGAGACTGGTGTGCCTCACTGCCCCTTCATTAAATATTCACTCTGCTGCTTAAAATAATTCCCCCAGCAGTTCTGTTCTTGTTGATATCTCTAGCTCCCATCTCTTTTCCTCACTTGAACTCACACTAACATTTTAACTTCCAAAAAGAGATGTCGAGAAACAGTTGATGAGAAAAACTAATTCCGAAAAGAATATTAGCACATGGTTCACCAAAATTTTGTCTATGTTGAGTATTACTGTTTGTTTTTGAACTCTGTCTTCAAGCCTAGTAATGTAGTTTGTAACATTTTAAAATAAAATAATGGCTATTTTCACATTAATTAGCTTTGCCTTTTTGTGTCTCCTCACTTGGAAATAACTTCAAAAGAATGTATAAATATTTTAAAATATGAAGTGGAATGTGAATGGTTTATTGCAATGATGCCTAAATAACTTAGCTTTTATGCAAAATACCCACTAAACAAAAATAAGACAGCAACATGTATTGTCAACTAAATGTTTGTGACTATCTCATCTTAGGCCTCAATATTTATTCTCAGTTTTTAAAGTCAAATTAACTGTATTAGATTAATTTTAGAAATGTACCTTTTCCCCTTAAATTTTTGGACAACCCAATAAAAGTGAGTACTATATTTAGCTTCATTAGAGCCTAGGTCTTCGTAATTGCTAAAAGTGAGGAAAAGTAGGCATTTTGCCCCCCCCCTTTTTTTTTTGTATATCATATACCATTGAACTGCAAATTTACTCTTCCTAAGAATATGCCTTATCAATGGGCCTGACCCCAGCTGGAGACTGCTCAGTGGTCCAGCCTTTTTCTGGCATGCACAAGACCCTGGGTTTGGTCCCCAGCACACAAAAAAATATAAGGATGTGGGATGAGGGGCAGCCTATGCAGATTAATGGACCCACATGTTAATTTTCTGCTAGGAGAGAGAAAGAACATCTGTGCAAATGGGATTAACAGGCCTAAAGGACAAGACAAGATGGACCACACTGATTTATAGACTTGCCAGCTATCATGAGTCCAGTCCTTTCAGATTCTGTGTCTCCAGCTTTATCCCAACAAATCAGGCAATTCACAGGCTTTCCACTACCATGATTGGGCATAACCTTAATTCCTTTCAATTTCAGAAGGATGATGACTACGTGGTTAAAGATAATTTGGTTGGAATTATTTTAACATGCTGTCATCTGTTTACATTTTTATTTATTTGTTTGCAATACTAGGGTTTGAACTCAGGACCTTGTTCTCGCTAGGCAGGTGCATTTGAGTCATGCTCCCAGCCCTTATCAATTAGAATTTAAAACAAAACAAACACAGAGAAATCATCCTAGGAGATTGTGCACCAGGAAACAAGCTAAAAGACAGTGCTAACCAGATGTTACTCAGAGCAAAAGAAGAACTATGAGACCAATTTAAATCACATCTTGCAAATGTTTTCACAGTAATGCTAAGTTGAGCCCCTCCAGGAGTAAATATTTCTCACTCATCAGAAGTATCATTCTCACACAATACTGTCAGCTCAGGTCAGTTATCAGTGTGACAAACCAAGAGCAGCAAGACAGAAAACACGATTCATAGGTGACCATGATTGTGTATACTCATGAAATACTCTTGAAAATTGAGAAAGATATATTAGCTTATCATTTTTTCTATAATTTAAAAAGTCATCTCACTTAGTTGGAAAATTTCGTGAAATTATTTTATTTATTTAGTGGTACTGGGGTTTTGAATTCAGGGCATTGTGCTTGCTAGGCAAGTGCTCTACCACTTGGGCCATGCCTCTAGCTCTTCCATTTTACTTTTATTAGAGATGGTTTAAAAGAAAAGGCAAAGAAAGACAAGAAATAACACTAATATTTTGCTTAGAAGGTTCAAGCAAAAATTATTTAAAATACAGTTTTTTTTTCCATGAGCCTCTCTTTTTGGTCTTTTGTTTTATTTTTAATTATTGATTTTTTATTTTTGCAGTACTGACATTTGAACTCGGGTCCATGCACTTGCCAGGCAGGCACCCTATTAGTTGAGTCATGTCCCCAGTACTTGTTTTTAATTGTTTTTCAGATGGGGTCTCAGATTTTTGCCAGGACCAGCCTGAACCTCAATCCTCCTAACTATGCCTCCTGCATAGCTGGAAACATGTACACATACCACTGCACCCAACTTATTTGTGGAGATGGGATCTTGCGAAGTTCTTGCTGGGCTGGCTTCAAATCATGATCCACCTGATCTCTGAATCCCACATAGCTGGGATTACAGACATGAGCCACCACACCTGGCCATTGCTGCTTTTGTTTTATAATGTGCTAGAGCTTGAACTCAGGGTCTTATTCATGAGGCAAATGCTCTGCCACTGAGCTACACCCTGACTATTTGAACTTCTCATTTGTAAGAGAAATAATTCCAAATCATTTTTATGGTTTACCAAATAATGACCACAATTTCAATCTTTTCTCATCTCATTAGTAGAAAATTATTATTCACAAAAAGTATCAATTATTTCAACTTTTTCTATATCAATAGAATCTGGGATCCAAGTAGAAATGGCAGGGTGCAGAAGGAAGACTTTGGCTTTGTTAAGTACACTATGGACTTCTCTTGGGAGTCCCTGTAGTTATTCAGTAAAGTTGGTGAATTCTGCTCAGAGTCTGTCTCTTGACCACACCATTCTTGGCAAGGGAGCCCTGGCCTTTTATTTTCCATGTTTTCACAGAAACAGTTTGAAACAACAGTCCTTTGCTCTCCTGTCTATGTAGTAAAAGTACACTGTCAGTACTGCTTAGCTTTCTGAATTCACCTATAAAAATTAACATAAAAATCAGAACAGATATCCTCTTTTCATTTGCTTCAGGAGAATAAGGATAGTAAGCAGATGCCAAAGAGACTAGGGCAGAGAGCAAGGGCAGGCATCAAACCATCAACCTTGGGGCAGAGGAAGCCAGCAAGGAATGGACTCAGCAAAATGGGCAGGTGGAGGAGGATGGGTACTAAACATTGCCTGACTTGATGTAAGCCTTCTTCTGTTTATTCCATTATAAATTAATAGTACTTGTGCTGCCTAGTCCAGAGGCCACTAGAAAATAACACATGAATATATTTTTCCAAAATGTTAAATATGCCATTCAAAAAATTTAAATATCAGTAGTTCTGTTTAAAAGAAATGGTGACAAATATCTATAATCCCAGGTATGGAGAGGCAATGGCAAGAGGATGTAGTTCCCACCCTGGGCAAAAATAAGAGACTCTATCTGGAAAATAACTAAAAGCTCAAGCTATAAATTTGAATCTCTGAGTTCAATCCCCATTATTGGGAAAACAAATCAAGAGAAGAAAGAGAGAGAGAGAGAGAGAGAGAGAGAGAGAGAGAGAGAGAGAGAGAGAGAGAGAGAGAGGAAGGGAGGGAGGGAGGGAGAAAGGAAGGAAGGAAGGAAGGAAGGAGGAAGAAAGGAAGGAAGAATGAAGGAAGAAAAAAAAAAAGTTCACTCAGAAGAGTACAATTTCAATTACCCTGGAAAATTTAAGCCCATGGTCACTCAGGCCAGGAAAAGCATTAGCACTATCACACACTTCTAGTGGCCTCCAGGTGTTGCCGGGGGTGCAGAAGGTATGATACGAAGGTGAGATCATGTACCACATGTCCCCCTGATCTACAGTGCCAGCAAAATCTCAAGTATGGAAAGTACAGACTAACACTCCAGGGACATCTCCCGCTTTACTGTGATTTCCCATAAAATGAGCAGGAAACCTTGAATCCAAGTCAACCAAGTCACAAAGACAATTGTGAGCTATGCATACATCAGTAAAGTTTTTAAGACCGATTAACATTGTTTTAGATATTTAGAGCACAGAGTGTAGTCTAAACTTTAAGGAAGCTTGATATAAAATCCATATTTGACAAAAAATAATTTTGTATTTATTACAAAGTGATTCATCTTAGTATATGGTAAAGATCAAGTGCTCTTGTATACTTAAAGTACTATGATTTTCAAATACACGATAACAGGAATTAAGCACTTGCCCGGTGCTGGAGATTGTGAGGTGTGTAATAAAAGCTAGTTGCTGGAGTGGGGGTGTAACT
Organism: Castor canadensis; assembly: GCF_047511655.1. Classification (NCBI taxonomy): domain Eukaryota; kingdom Metazoa; phylum Chordata; class Mammalia; order Rodentia; family Castoridae; genus Castor; species Castor canadensis. The sequence continues at coordinate 75,029,934 of NC_133400.1, read as the reverse complement.
CAGCCATAGAGCATGTGTTTAGTATGCATGAGGCTCCGGGTTCAATCAATCCTTTGTGTGCACATGTGCATGGGCAGGCAGGCGGGCGCACGCACACACACAAGTGCGCGCACACGCACACACACACACACACACACACACACACACACACACACTCACACACACAATTTATTTAAGGGCATTATCACTGTGCTGGTAGCCAAAGTTGAAACCTTGGCATCATCTCTGGGTCCTTTGCTTTCCTACCCATGGTCAGTAAAGTTCTTTGCAATGTCTCTCAACTTTGACTTTGTCCCCTCTTTTCCACTCCCATTCCCACCACTAAATATTAAGCCAATACATTTCTTGTACCTATTTCCCTACTACAATCTAAACTCCAATAGATGAGCACTAAAAATAGCACAGTACAGCATGCTATGTAGCGTGTGTACTAAGCAGTTATTATCAGATCCCGTGCTTTATACTGCACAAATGTTACGTTTTATCTCTCTTCTTCTCCATAGGGTAATTCTATCATTCTCTTTCTCTCTCTTTCTTTTTTCCCCTCCCTCTCTCCATCCCTCCCCTCTTCTTTCTTACAGCACTGGATTCAAACCCAGGGCCTCCTGCATGCTAGACAAGTGTTCTATTGCTGACTGAACTGCACCCACAGTCCATTACGCCCTTTCTCTATATAAGGAAACAGGTTGACAATGGTTTAAGTCCTAAACTTGAAATCTATTTAGGCCTGGCATGGTGGCAAACACCTACAATCCCAGCACTTGGAAGACTGAGGCAGGAGGAACAATAGTTCAAGGCCAGCCAGGATACTTAGTAAGACCCTCTCTCAAAAAACAAACAACAACAAAAAAAGACAACAGGAATCCCAAAGCTGGTCAGGAAGAGACTAATAAGAATCTGAATTGGTTGTTTCTAGAAAAACTTTTTTTTGGCAATTTTTTAAAGTTTGTAAGTTTTGACCACTTAAGATACTGCTATTCCAACAGATGATTTTAACATTATTAAGACTAACCTGCTAATGAGCCCCCAGTGTGCTTGGGTCTGCTGTGACCCTGCATTCCTACAGTGCTTGCCAGAACAATTTGAAATGGTTTGAGGCTTTATCCTGCTCCATCCAGGGTAAGGTTATAGAAATTTCAGACAATGCTTGCTTAATAAAAAGAAAAACACAAAGACTAATATGCTTTTCTAGTTTAAAATGCTTTTATTTTGACATAATTTCTCACTTAAAAGTTGCAAGAATCATATGAAGAATTTTAACCACATTCCCCAAATGAAAAGATCTTACTATGCTGACTTCATCTTTTTCTCTTTCTCCCTCTCAATATGCAGTACTTTTTCAAATTTGTTTGAGAGTAAATTGCAGACTTGATGTCCCCTAGATACTTCAGTGTATCCTAAACTAATAAATTATTTTATATAACCACAGTACAAATATTGCACTTAGGATTTTAACATTGATATGACACTATTATAATTAAGCCCTAATCTATAAACCTCATTCAGATTTCACTGGTTGATCCAGTGAGGACATTAATTGCAAAAGAAAACTCAAGATCATAATTTACATAACTTAATTGTTGTGCCTTTTAGTCGTCTTTAATCTGAACCAGTTTCTGAGTCTCTTTATGTCTCTCTTGCATATCATGACTTTGATGTTTCTGAATAATACAGGGCAGTGGAATATCCCTAAATGTTAGATTGTCTGGTGTTTTCTCATGAACAGAGTCAGGTAGGCCCTTTTTCTCCCTCTCTAACACATTTAAGCCTGGATATTGCAACATTAACCAGAAACAATGGTAAAATGGAAAGGAGCAAGGCTAGGGCAAGCCTGTGTGATGTTAACCATGAGCTTGATAGAAACAGAAATTCTCATTATTCCTCAGTATTATACAGTATGAATAGTCTCAGTATTTAAACAGAAATACTCTTGAAATAAAATAACTATGATCTGACATTTCATCTCCTGAGAAATAGCCATAAAAAAGGGAACATTGTATAAAATTGATACTGATTAGTGAGAGGGGCCCTCAATGAATACTCATTGAGTTTTATGGCTTAAAAACCAAATCCTCTTATATTTGATGATGAAGAGTCCAGTCTTCCACACCTGTTAACCTCATGGTGAACAGATAAACTTGAACTTCTGGACCTGCAAAATCACATGGAGCTGCTGGGGTACGCCAAGGTTTAGCCAGTGGTACCTCCTCTTGTCCTGGTTTGCCTCCCACAAAATAGCTCCTAAGCATGAGCAGTGAAGCAGAGGAGCAGAGATTTTTCAGATTTAGCATCCTCCCATCCAAGTACTAACCAGGCCCGACCCTGCTTATCTTCTGAGATCAGGATGGTATGGCCATAAACAAAGATTTAGCACACTCTAAATAATCACAAAGATTAAAAATCCCTTCAAAGACATACAATTCAACAGAAGCATTGTGTCTAGGTCAAGACGAGAAGAGAATTTGTTTGGCTAAGAGAGGGAAAATCTTTCTTCATGAGTTAATGCACTATGAACAACTGTCTATGGTAGTCTAAGAGAACTGTATTTACCCTATTATGAGCACCTCATCTTGGTAATGTATCTCTTTTATCTATGGAATAGTTTTAAAACTTTTTTTCTATTGAATAACAGAACTACAAAGACTACAAATTGAATTAAGAGATTCCCTGGCCCTAGAGTCAAGATTTTTTTTTCTCCCACTGCATATCTCCCCATTCACAATACAGACTGGGCACAGGGCTTGGGCTGGGGTGTATATGGGGTAGGTTTACTTTGCCTCCTCTTTCTGTACAGCCTGTATAAGAACATAGACTGTGGTAAGTACCAGGAGGCCAAGAAATTTTTGTTTTCTGTGAATCCTTGCATTTAGAATAGAGACATGTTAAATCCTTAGACTAAGTCTACAGGGTAGAACAAATACATACTTCAGGGGCTGGCAGAATAGCTCAAGTGGTAGAGCAGCTGCCTAGCAAGTGTGAGACCCTGAGTTCAAATCCCAGTACCATAAAAAAAAGACAAAGATAACAAATCTTTTTCTAAAATAATAATCTAAAGGGTTTTGCTTAAAGTTAAAGACTAGCTTCCAAATTAGAAAAACACTAAGCATTGTATTCATTGAACACCTTGATTCATAATTAAGTTTTTGGTTTTGTTTTTGAGATGGGGGTCTTGCTATGTTGACCAGATTGCATTTGAACTCAATGATCCTCCCACCTCAGCCTCCAGAGTCACTGGAATTATGAGTGTGTACTACCATGCTCAAGATAATTGATTTTTAAAACTGTTTTAAAGAATACACAGAGAAAGAGATTGTCAAAGCCCACATCATTGATATCGGTAGGATCACATAAAAGGGCCCCTCAGGTGAGATTTAAATTTAGATTTATGCTTGCAATTTATTTTAGGTGGAGTGATGAAGAGACTCCTGTTTCAAAGAAGGTTGGAAAAAAATCTATAGCTACATTCTCTTGAATTATCAAGTAATTTAAGAATAGGAATTTCTTCCATGCAGTTCACTTTACCATTTTGGAGTTATAGTTGTGATACTGGTGTAAGGATGGGCACAGAGATCAAGGGAATAGAACTGAGAGTTCACACAAACATTGGCCAATCAATTTTTGATAAGGGCACTAGGACAATTCAACAGGAAAAGAACAGTCCTTTCAACAAATGGTAACATTTTTATCTATCCACATACAAAAGAATGAAGTTGAATCCCTAGCTTACACTATATACAAATATTATTTCAAACTGGATCAAAGACCTAAATGTAAGAGCTAAAGCCATAAAACTCTTAAAAAAACATAGGCCCTAATTTTCATGACCTTGGATTAGGTAATAGTTTCTTACACATTGACACCAAAAGCCATTCTGATTTGAATGTCATCAAATCAGAAACTCTTGTGCTTCCAAAGACACCATCAAGATAGTGAGAAAACAAACCAAAGAATAGGAGAAAATATTTGTAAATAATTTATCTGATAATGGATTAACATTCAGAATACATAAAGAACTCTTACAATGCAACAATAAACAGAAAAATATTACAATTTAAAAATGGACAAAGAATATCTAGACATTCCTCCAAGTAATATATAAATGCCAAAAAAAAAAAAAACTTTTAAAATGCTCAGTATCATTAGCTATTAGGGAGATATAAATCAAACCACAATGAAATATCACTTTAATTCCATGAGGATGGCAACAATAAAAAAGATAAATAACAACAAAATCTGTCCAGACTGTGCAGGAATTGGAATCTGTATGCATTGCTGATAGGAATACAAAACAATGCAGTCACTTTGGAAAACAGAGTTTTCAAGATGTTAAACACAGGGTCACCATGTGATCTGGCAATGCCATTCCTAGAGAACAGAAAACATATGGCCACACAGAAAGTTATACAATAATCTTAATAGCAGCATTATTCATAATAAACAAAGTGGAAATTAATTTGTCTATCAATTAATGAATAAACAAAAAGTGATATGACCAATTAATGGTATATTATTTAACCATAAAAAGGAATGAAGTTCTGACTCATGCTATAAGATAAAAGAACCTTGAAAATTTTATACTCCCTTTTTTTTAATGCTAAGAGAAAACAGCCATATACAAAAGGTGTCATATCATAGGATTCCATTTACATGAAACATCCAGAATAGGCAAATCTATAAAGACAGAAAGTAGAAGCCCGGAACTGGGGGAAGGGAAAATGAGGTTGACTGCTGTTGGGTGTAGGTTTCTTTTTTTATGGGTGAAGAAATGTTTTGGAATTAGGTAGTGGTAATGCTTGGACAATGCAGTAAGTAAACTGAATTGTACCTTTAAAAGGTTGAATTTTACGCAATGTGAATTACATCTTAATGGCAATAAACAAAAACAGAAACGTATCTGTGTCTTTGAATTGTTTACTAGTGTGGAAATGAAGTCGCATTAGCTAAATTGCCCAATGATAGCTGCAGACCCGCAATCTGATTTGCATATGCATGTATTTCAGTCTCTGATTCTTCCCTCTGACTGGTTGCATCTCACCCAAATCCCATACTGAAATTGCTGTCTAGTTTCTGGCTAATTATTGAAGTTTTATGACAAATGTGCTTGGACACGTTTCCTTACCTACTCACTATGTAAACTTTAATTACTTGATATTTAAATTTACTCCTACATCATCCGTTTACTTAGGATCAATATTTATACTAATTAATACACATTACTGAGTACCAACATGGGCCTAGTGCTTTGAATATTGTTGAAAATGTGAAACCCAAGCTCAGCAACTCAGGGAACTAGAAACACTAGAAATCATTGGTTTCCATGGGCAAGTTGGAGTCCTGAAATGGATGAAATTGCTCAGGAGGAGAGTTGCCAGGGTCAAACTTGAGGATGTGGACATTTCAGAGCAGGCAGAAACCATTCTGCTGGTGACTGGCACCAACACAAAGAGGGTAGTGAGTGACAGAAGCAGGGGGAATCCACCTCACCTTACATTAAACCTTGTATCTTGGTCCATAACTATGGATCAAGTGGTAGAGCTCTTGGCTAGTATGCATGAAGCCTTGAATTTAATCAGAAGAAGGGGGAGGAAGAGGAGGAGAAGGAGGAAAAAGAGGAGGAGGAGGAGGAAGAGGAAGAGGAACAGGAGGAAGAAGAAGTAGAAGAAGAAGAAGAAGAAGAAGAAGAAGAAGAAGAAGAAGAAGAAGAAGAAGAAGAAGAAGAAGAAAACATTCTGTCTTCTCACACTGCATTGCTATTTGTTTCCATGAGTGTCTTCCTTGCTATTTCCCAAACTACTCAGGTTTCTTCTTTGCTCTACTAAGAAGGAGGGGATAAAACTTGGATAAGTCATCAAGGCCCTCCAAATTCTAAAATTCCATAGAGCTTCTCCACTCTTCGTCACTGTATTCCACTTGATACTGTAAAAATTACTTCATTTTTTCTTAAAATGTGAGCATAGATTCCTCCCTACATTGTGTGCTACCACCTGGCCTGCCCCTCACTTTCTCTACTGTGGAACAGAGGCCATGCATTGCTCTGCCTGCTGCCTCTCTAGGGCTTTACTCAGGGTCACCTCAATACACACACACACACACACACACACACACCCCATACAGTCTCCGCAGAACACAAAATAGTAGCTGGAGTGTGCTGGCTTCTCCCAAACACATTGCTTAACATAAGTTTCATGGCACCTCTTCAGGTTCTGTCTTCTTGGTGGAATATTCTGCCTCTGTTGACTCTTTAAACATGGTCCTGAAGGAACTTGGAAGCAGGTTCTTTCCTAGCGGAGCCTCTGAGGAGAACCCAGCCCTGCCCGGCACTTTGATTGTGGCTTGCTTAAGCACAGGATGGAGAATGTTTTTTTTGTGAGTTGAGACCTTTAAACCCAGAGAATTGGAAGTACAGAGGATCAAAGTGTCTGATTGTAGACATGCAAAGTGTCCAGGAGCCAATCAGCAGTTGGAACCATTTGGACATGCAGTGGGAGCTGCAGAAGCCACAATGTCACAGTGCAAGCAGAGGGCTGGGAGGCCATGGAAAACAGTGTGATCCAGGGCAGGTGCTCTGGACCAGACTGCACTGAAAGGATCTCCTCCATGGGTGTGAGAGACATTGGCAGGCCCAGAGGAAAAAATGCCAGTATCCACATGGAAACTGTTATGGACCTGTCCCTCTTCTTCTGGAAGCTGTTTTAATATTTCTGTAATTATGGAGGAGAGCCATGCCAAAACAAAACAAAAAGCAAATCCATGATGTACTCATTATAACATGTGTTGTCAGGAACAGGCTCCCATGATTGTGAAGGTAGGAAAGTCCCATACTGTGCCATCTGCAAGCTGGGGATCCAGGCAAACCAGTGCTGTAGTTGGAAGTCCTGAGAGTGAGAGAGTTGATGGTGTAGAGTCCAGTCCAGAGAACCAAGTACACGGAGAGTAGATCAATGGCCTTCCTCAGTGAAAGACACCAAATTGTACTTTCCTCCCTATATTTGTTCTGACCAGGCCCACAGTGGGTTGGATGATGCCCACCCACATTAGGTAGGGCCATCTGCTTTATTCAGACCACTAACTCAAATGCTAATCCCTTCCAGAAACACCATCAAAGATACAACCAGAAATAATGTTTAAGAGCTAGGCACTGATGGCTCACGCCTGTAATACTAGCAATTTGGGACATTGAGATTGAGAACATCCCAGTTGGAAGCCAGCCTGGGCAAATAGTTCAAGAGACAAAAGAGGGTGTGACTCAAGTGGTAGAGTGCCTGCTTTGAGTCCCAAGTTCACATCCCAGTCGAGAGAGAGAGAGAGAGAGAGAGAGAGAGAGAGAGAGAGAGAGAGAGGGAGAGAGAGAGAGAGAGGAAGAAAGAAAGAAAGAAAAAGTTTAACCATTTGGGCATCCTAAGGCCTAGTTAAATTGACTTATGAAATCCACCATCCCATATGAACATGCTTCTTTCCTCTTCTACACCCATCCACAGCAATCTCACCTACTCATGGTGAATTCCAGTCTATATACTCACAATTTATATTTTTTGTCCACATCTCCCACTCTCCACTGCCATCTTGTCCTTGTAGCCATCTCAAATTCAACATGACAAAAAATGGAACTCTTTCTTCTAAGGACTTTCTCCCCCTATAGTCCTATTATCCTGTGCTCATTAATCCAAGTCTGTAATCTCAGAATCATTTTATGTTTTTCTCTTTTCCCATATCAAATGACAAGGAAATCCTATCTCCTACCTCTATAATGTATTTGGACCCGAGAACTTTCTGGTTAGTATGCCTCCTCACAGCTCTCCTAAATAGCTATCATTAACTCATGGTCTCCTAAAAAAATCTTTAATCAGCCCTCTAACCCACTGAAAAAAATGATCTTTCTAAAATACAAAAACAAAACTGTAATTACTAAGTGAAAAAAAATTATGATCTATAACACTATGGTTCCCAAAGTGTGTACCAAGTTACCACAGTGAACCATTTCAAATTTTAAATTTTTGAGAGAAATTACAGCCATGTTTACAGATACCACACAAATTACCACTATTATGTCATTTTCAGCTAACTAATTAATGAACAGGATTGTAAGCATTTCTCTAATATCAGTGGATACACTTGGGTTTTAATATTGTTGACCACAGGGAGTCAGAGAAGGCTTTTGACTAAAGTTTTGGAACTTTCAGAAGATTACATTGGCAGAAATTACTAGGACCCACATGTGTCATGGTAGAAAAATTATGCATCTCTATTCCTAACTTTCTGACCTTTGTTTAGCATAATTGTATTGGTATTGCCTACCATGTGATTTATTCAGTTCTGAACCCATCTTACTTGGTTTACACGTAAGTAAAGCAATGGTACTTGTTGAGGTCTCAAAGCCAAAGAAATGTTGCATCTTTTCTTTGCTACTATGTTATGAAAAATCCCTGTGGAAGTTACTAGCAAACAAAATGTTTGTTAATGAAAAGTAGCAATGACAGAAACATTGTATTAATGAATTCCTGCCAAATGAATTGAGAAAATGATATCTCATATATTCCTCCACAATACCATTTCCTGATATTTAGGCTACACACACACACACACACACACACACACACACACACACACACACACACAAACCTAAACAACAAGATTGTGCTTGCTAGGCCTGAGATAATTAGATTTTTTTCAACAGTGTTTTACAATGGTGTTGTGAGGCTTCTTTGCTCAAGTTTTGTGTTGGTCTTCTATTACCTGAGATAACCAGCTTATAAAAGTGATTTATTTTGACTCATAGTTTTGAAGATTTAGTCCATCGTTGCTGGGTCTCACAGGGCCTGTGGCTAAGCAGCACAACATAATGGGGACAGAGTAGGACAGTGAAGCTCACCTCATGGCTAGAACTAAGAGGCAGAGACCAGTACCACCCAATGACCTGGAGCTTCCTCTAGGCCCCACTTTTTAAAGTTTCTACCTCCCAATAGCGCAAGCTAGGTACCTTTATCACATAGACCTTTGGGAGAATTTCAGATCCAAACTATACAATTAAAAAAAATGATTTCATTATATAAGAATAAATGCTCATCTATATTCATAGTTTCAAACATATTTCGGTTCTCATCAAATCTACCCAGAAAACGAGCAAGCTTACAATACAGAGACACCATGCTAGATAATCTCTGTGGTGTATCTCATGTTACTTTCAAATTCTGCACAGGAAAAGCAGTAGGGAACGGTGTTTGCTTTGCCATTATACGTGTGAACACCATTGGACAAGATTATTCCAGACTAAGAAAAAGAAATGCATCACTTGTTTGGTTTTTTTTTTTTTTTTTTTTTTAGACTAGGAATCGATATCAGAGATTTTAAATAAATTATAACAAGCTTGTAAAAAAGTACAAAGAACAAAAAGTGTTAACATCTTGCCATAATTGCCTCTGATCTTTTTATAGAGTTGACACCCCCATGGAACCCCTTTTAATTCATCTCCTTCCTTCTTTCCATCTCTCCAAAAGGAAATCACTCTCCTTTGAAGTCAATATGTCCCCTTCCTGTTCATACTACACTTTCACTTCATATGTGTTATGTCCTTACCCACATCTTCTACTTACAAATTCTTTATAAAGTATGAAATTCTTTCTAAGTTATTGATGCATTTAAATATTGATACTTAGTTTACCTGTCATCTGACATATAAAGTTTAAATTTATAAATATAAATATAAACCCTCTCTGGGTTGAGCATTTTAATCTCTTATTAATTGTTCCTTACTCCAGAGTTTGAGGAAATTCTTCTATATCTAATATTTGTAAAGTTTGGTTTTTCTTATTTAGGTGTTTAATCTATCTGAAATTTAATTTGTATGTAGGGAAACATAGGGATCTAATTTTTCTTTTTATTACCACATGATTGTTTTTGAAATGGGAGAAAAATAAAGAACTAATCATTCCTTATAGTCAAGTTCTTAGCAGAAACAGCCTTATACCCACCTCATAAGTATACTGCTTCAAAGTGTTTTCAACATTACTGGTATTCAACAGTTAGTTTTTGGGTGCATTTTTTCAGCCCTCATTGCTTAGAATCTATACAAAGTTATCCATCTAAAATAATCTGAGTTGTGTTTAATTTGTACTCTTCTGAGCAGGAAATAACATCTTCATAAAATTAGCTTGGTATAAGCTCTGAATTATTCCAATTGAATGGAAGGATTCTAGTAACTTCCCTAACATTGCCCTTTCTTAAAAAGCTGATCTGGGAATACAATCTATCAAGACAGACTCACCTTATTTGTTCATCAACCGGGAGAAATGCACAAAAAGATGCCTAAACCTGCTTTTATAAGATTTTTAAAAATCAACTATTTGAATCAAAGGAATCCTTGTACCCAGTTGGACTTGAAAAACCAAATTTGAGTTGCTAACTTGTAGATTTGGCCTAGTTTATTGGTTTAATTCTTGCCAAGACCTACTTACTTTCTCCTTTCTTTCACAATACTCTGAAAGAAGGATGTGTTTGAAACTTAATTTTAATCAAAGGCAATGAATGAAAACCAAGGAAGGTAGTTTTAAAAAGGGAACATTCGAAGATTCCTCTGAAGAATAATTCCTTCATACTTTTTTTTTTAAAGAATCTCCTTACAAAATTTTAATGTGTTCAAATAATTTCAGGAACTTTGGGGTCACAAAAGGATGAACAGCTGTATTTTGTTCTGGAGGATTTGCTTCTGACAGAGAAGAGGTGGAAGTGGCTAGTTTACATGAGATTGCACTGGTAAATATGAATGTAGTAAGTTAAATATAGTTGGGAAACAAATCGTTTTATTGTCAAACTCTGCCATATAGACTAACCTTTTTTTTAAACTATGACTAAAAGAGACACTCAGGTCAGCAAATGATGTCATTGTTTCCTTTCTCATGAAATAGCTTCTACTAGCTGGTTCTCAAATAGAACCAAGGTAATTCTGCCAGTTACTAGATTGAATACTGTCAGGAGATATCACCGTCTGTTTTATCTTTACTGTGTCAGCATATGTCTTATTGTTTCACTGCACAGCACTGAGAGAACTTGAACTTCGCAATCATGCTGCATCTAAAAATATCCCAAGAATCACAATTTGGAGACATTATGTATTCAAAAATATCAATCTCGTTTGAAAGAATTCATTTTTTAAAGGATTAAGCCAGCCAGGAGTGTAAAAGAAAGAGGAAGTTCAGTCTTTAAAACCTAACTATCTTAGTGCTTGGGGATTCCCCGTGTTCAATAGAAAACAAGAATAAATGACTAACATTGCTGCCTTCTTCACCAGCCTCTCTAAACTCATTGTCATTGCAAGTCTCCTAGGAAAATAAGATTCAGATTCCACACCTATCCAAAACCATGCCCATGAACCACTGCAAAAGCAAGACGAGAGAGGAAAGAGAGAGAGAAGACAAGAGAAGAAAAGGAAAAAAAAGAAAATTTATGAAAATTTATGCATAAAACCCGAGCCTCCTCCTGGCCTGGAGCGCTCGGCTGGTGGACGGGTAGGGGATGCCAGGCCAGACGTCAGGCCAAGATCCCCACAGCTGCCAGGCAAGCGCGACTCATTAACGGAGGTTCGTGGGTTCAAAAATAGCACCAAGCCGCCTCGCTCCCTAGGCTCACCGTCCATCCCACCCCTCTGGCTCCCCCTCTCTCACAAAAACGTGAAACGGGTGGGGTGTGCGAGCCCAGAAAGGGAACTGAGAAGCAAAGAGCCTGTGACAACACAAAATGGAGAAAGAGGAACCGAGAGGGGAAAGAAATGAAGGAAAAGCGGAGAAAAGGAGGTCATTAATAAGAGCAGCAGAGGGGCCGTGGGGGTAGGGAACACCAGAAGGAATGAAAAGAGGGGTGATGCTAGAGGACTAGAAAAAAGGAACGGACCAAGTGAGAGACCGCGGAGGAAAGGAAAGAAAGACGTCCTAGATGTCGAGGCTCCATTTTCGGCAGCGCCATATTCGCCTTTCCTTTCGCCGCTTTTTGTTTGGTTTTGTTTGCAGGCGGTGGACAGGCGCCAGCGAGATTCTGCGGCTTCAGCAACTGCGGTGGGACAGGTGGGGAGGGCTGCAGGGCTGGGACGGGGGACCTGGGACCCCGCGCTTGGCGGGGACCCTGCGTGGCCTCCTGCCCGGCCTGGCCCGACCCCACCATCTCTGTGCCCCGCGGTCCCCTCGGCAGCGATCAGGCCTCCGACTCGGCCCGCCGTGGTCAGGGCGAGCTGCGGGGAGGGGGAACACCTCGGCCTGGCCCCACGGCACCCCAGGGAACCCACAGTCTGTCATCTCGCCCAAGATGTGGTGGGCACGCGTGCCAGGGTCTGGGTAACCAGAAGCGTCGAAGAATGAAACCGAAAAAGACGAACTAAGCCCTGGGGGAGGAGGAGGGGGCGCACGCGGGGGAAAGCGAAGCGGGGCACCCCAAAACAGAGTCGTCCAGGAGGGGCCCCGCCCGCATCCGGCCTGTTTGGGTCGGATGGCCCGCGCGCGAAGCCACTACACCTGCGCGAGCGCGCAGTGAGCGCGGCCGCCAGACGCGCCCTGGCCGGGGCCACCCGGCCTGTCCCGGCTCCGGAGGACACGCAAGGTCGGCGCTCGGCTGGAGCCCCAGCGGGTCCCGGGGTGGGGAAAGGACTCGGGCCGCCAGTCTCCGGTCGCGACTGCGGCTTTCGGGTGTGCCGCCCCGCGATAGTAGATGCGATCGGCGTCGCGAAGTTATTTGGTGTTCAGTTCTGGGATGACTGCAGGCGGCCCACGGCAGCGAAAGACACGTCTGGCCCTCATCGGATCCTATCTCGGTCCACAGAACAGGGTCAAGCGCGCCCCAAGTGCATCTTCTTGTCCCCTCCTCTGTTTTTTCTCTTGCATTTGACATCGCTCTTCGCGCAAAGGTTTCCATCCTCTCCCGCGCTGGGGAAGCCCCTGGACTCCCCGTGCCCCCTTTCCGCTCCTGGGGTGCTGGGGACCAGCCCGGCCGCCAGCGCTGGTCAGGCCGGGGGCGCCTTCTCTCCCCGGCCTTCCTGTCTTCACCCTGCAGCCGAGAGAGTCACTTGAGCCTGGAAGGCCGGGGAGAGTCACTTAAGCTCCTCCAGGCCGGTGGAGTGGAGCACATCAAGACAGCCACTGGAGATCACCGCAGTGGCAATCGAACCCCATAATGTCCTGGGGCGTCTCGGTCTCCGCTTCGCTAGTTTTGCCCCTAGAAGGAAAAGTCTTCACTCTTGCGTTCCACCGGCTCACCCAGTCCTCCTTCCCTGACCATCTCTAACCATACAGCTTTGTGCCTGTCATCTGCCCTGAGGTGTCGGGGTCATTCGAGCTGGAGAAATCCATCACAAGCGCCGCCCAAACCTGGCACCCTGGAAGTTCCCCCAGCGCAGATGGCCACGCCCTCGACCCTCGCATCTTCACGAGCCACTGACCGCGTGTGCCCACCTGCTGCCCGGCTTTGCATACTGACACCGGGTTATTTTATTACTACATTATTAACCGGCCTTTGAATTTGAAATAACATTTAGGTTATTGTCAACGGTTCTTCCTTCATATATCTGTGTGTGTCAGGGTATAGATTTTCACGAGGAAAAAGTCTTTCCCAAGCAGCAGAAAAGATTTCCTTTATTCTTCTGTTTGAGAAATTGCATTAAAATGTAGATTTCAGATAACTTGAGGATTATACAGTTTTCCTTAAGAGAAAGTTCAGTGACTAGGCTCCAATATTACCACTGACACTTTTAGTTAAGGTGATCTATTCCTGTGTTTCTGTGAAATGTGAAAACCAAAATTTCAAAATGAAATAGCCACAAATATTCCACAAAAGTAAGAGCTAAAAATATGGACAAGCTGCAAGGCCTACCATACAAGTAACAGTCTAACTTTTGTTCCTGAGACAGATTTTTTTCAAAGGCTATAATATTTTTGAAATTAAAGTATCCATAACTGGAATAGACATCATTTGACAATGGGTGAAATTTTAAATCAAGCATTGTCCATAAGTCTCAGCTTTATGTTTCTTGTATATCCTTATTATTCTTTTGTGCTTCCCTCTTTTAAAGGAAAGCTTACAATTTAATTACCAGGTTTATTATTATTTAATTGAGATTTTAAAAAAAATTTGCAAGCCCTAAAGCCATTTTGAAAAGGATATTGTATGGCAGGCAAATACAAGAGTAAATAAAGCTCAAAATAAGCTACTTTCTCATCTCTCAGGATTACTTCCTTCTAAATAAAAGTTGAAAATTGTATTCTTGGAAAGTATTCTATTCACTGTGGAATCTAGTCATTGAATGCAGCTGATTGAGGTTAAGGCCTACTTTTTGCTTTTAAATCATTGCAAAGCATTTATTAAACTCATTTATTAAACTATTATAAGAAACTTGGTTTTCTTTTCATCAGGCTATGTGCTGGTCAATGTTCATTGCAGAACAAAGATTACCACATAAGTGTATGCCACTTCTAACATTTAGTGTGCTAAATATTGCTCACATGTCATTCAAAAAGAAAATCATCTCTGATAGATTTATGATGTAAAAGAAAGCATGTGATCCCTGTCTAAGAATTAAGAGAGGCAGAATTCTAAGAACAGCTCCTAAGTTTTATTTGAAATCCAGTTAGAAGCATAAGTAATATAAATTGCCTTCAGAGCAAATTTTTGTCAAGATAATTCTTAGTACTGCAAAAACCCAATTCACAAATGTCCAGTATTTGATAGTCAATTTATAACACATGAGACCTTACAAAACTATGTTGATTTTTTGTTTTAAACATTATTTATTGATCTAGATGTTATTCAATATCTTAATATTGGTGATATTTTAAATACTTGTAAGGCATTTTCTTTGTAACTGCCTGCTTTGCTATATCTCAAGTCATAATTGCTTCAACCTGCTGAAATGTATAATACTAAGTTTATTTTAGATGGTCTTTATTTGCATCATGAATACCTCAAATTTCAACTATCTACAGTTTTTACATTTTTGAAGTACATTTTCTTAAATGCAAATATTGTCATATGTTAGCACACAGAATACATTCAGGTATTTAATTCTCATAGGACCCAAATGTAAATGCCTAAAATATGTACAATCATAAGAATTAGCAAAGAAAATAAGTTCATTCCACTACAATTCTAGTGTCATTTTAGGAACATTCAACTAAAACCACAAATTTCCAGTTTACTAAGACCTTACTTTTGTACCAAAATATTGTCAACTTTCATTCTTCTGCATCACCTTCCCTAATCCATTGTTCTATTGAACAATCGGATTATATCTCCTAGACACCAAACATTATGAAATGCTTAATAAAATGAATGAGATCTTTTCATTTCCTTTTTTAAATGTTAACTGCTGCTTCTTAATTGTTTTATAAGAAATTTATGTAGTTCAAAGATAGTAACAATTTTAAATCTAAAACTTAGATGAACAGTTGCATTCATTTATCAAAAATGTAGAATTTATTGAGATCCACTGCTTATTGAGGTTTATTACTTAGATCACCTAAGCAATGAATGTGTTGGAAATAAATACTAATATACTGAAAGTTCAAGAGCTGTAATTCTTTGTATTAACTAGGAATTGAGAAGTAATTGTCCTTTTAAAAAGAATATTATCTCTTGCTTTAGGAGAGGTAAACATGATACAAAATATCCTAAGAAAAGTGTATGTAGTATGTTGATGATAGTTGTAGAAGTGGTGGAAGGGGAGATATTGAAGTAATTTTGTAACTTCTTAAATCTACATAATCATAAACTTTTAAAAAATTTCAGGTAAAAATTTGGCAATATTGTCAATGCCTCAGGAAATTTCTTAGGTAATTGTAAAGAATGGAAAATAAAAAGACACTGATCTGTTAAAATGCCATTGATCTTAAGTGTTATTACTTAAAGTTATGCTAAGTATTACAGAAAAATTACATGGTCATGTTGCTGAATGAAAAAATATAACTGCAATAAATGCAATATTTTGTAAAAGTCAGTAATTTCTGTAATGGTTTTCACACAACATTTTTATAAATTATCTTAAATTTTTCTCTTTATCATAGCACAGGGGTTCTGAATTGAACTGCTTTAAAACATATAGAATACCTAGCTGACTTTGTACATTAGGTAGGAATGAGAAGAAGCTACTGGAATTGTTAATGACAAACAAGATTCTAAACACAATGATAAGAGAATTTCATAAATCAATTATATGCTCCATTTGAAGATTTTAAAGCCTAATTAACTTACTTGACACCAACACAAACAATGTTTTGTTTCTTCACAGAATACCCAAAAAGCCGTTTTCAATTATTGTGCTGAAATACTGCTGTCTAAAATTAACAAATGAATGAGGCATTTGCACACTGTACATGGTGTTGAAGACCCCCAGAGTGGAGTGTCCAATTGTTCTCTAATTATATTTTGCTTATTTACATAATTTGTACTCCACTGAGGAACAAATGATTACCTAAAAATTTTAGCTGAGCAACTTAGTAAAAGAAACTCCTAAAATAATGTATTATCCTTGTGAATGATAGGACATAACATTAATCATTTGACATGTCATCTAGAAATCATGACTGTAATTCTTAATTTAAAATATTGGGCATGAAATACTGAATTTTACTGTCCCATTCCTTACAAAGACATAAGAAAAGTAGATACAAATGTACAGATGATTAGATGTTACAAAGACATAAGAAAAGTAGATACAAATGTACAGATGATTAGATGTTTTCTGGTTAAGTAAAAAACATAGGAGAGTTTTAGAGATGGGAAGGGAAGCAGAATTCTTGTGTGCCTTCCTCACAGACAGAGTAGGTACAGTGCAACTGCAAGAGGTTCATCCTCTCCAAGTATTTTCATCATCCAACTATTATTGGTGCCTCCAAGATTTTTATCATTTAAAAGTTTGAACCTAGATAAACTCCAAATACTACCAAGAAAACTCATACTCTAAGATGTTATCAATTAGTTCTATCTTTGAATGAGTGTCAGAGCAAATGCTGGAGGGAGGAATAGAAAGTTTCAGGACAGAATATTTAACACCTAATGTGACTGAGAGGAGAACTTAAAAAGGTGGAAGGAGACAAGAAAGAACTGAACAGTTGAGGAACAGAAAACCTTTTTGTCTATAGTCTTGCCTGGTCAATATTAACTCATTTAACATTAATGTTTAATGATCTATAATTCACTTCCTTTTACACAATTCCATATATCTGGCAATGATGTTACCAGTGCAAGGTGTAATGGAAAAAAAATGAATTACTTAGAGATTTCAGCTGTAAATGCGAATGTAAAATAACCAACTCATTAAAGTCATATCCATAAAATAGAAAGTGAAGTGTAAGCTGTGTTATGTCTTTGGAGACCACATAATTTACCTATCTATAAAAATCAAATTAATCACATTATTGCTACATGTCAGCTTTACTGTGAACCACGTTAATAAATATCATAAATAGATACAGTCTCTGAAATCATTTTTGCGATTTTTAGGGGTCTTTTTTTTCCTATTGAGTATGTTAGTGACAGATTCCATGATTGTGTGGAAATTAAAACATTTATCAATTCACAATTCAACTAAGTTAGTCATACAGTCATGTAACAGTTTCAGTTATTTCAAACCAGACTCAGATTTTATTTTTCCCTCAATGAGCTGATTCCAACCCATTCAAGATTCTGTCCTAAAAACAATAACAAACAAAAGAAGGTTAATGGATCATCAGTAATTAAGTTTAGTTTCACAAATTTAAGTGAAAAATGAATTGTTGGTCAAAATGCTAATGACACAAATGAGAAATTGATGTGTTCCTTGTACTTAAGTATTGAACAAATATTAACTAATCATTGAATTAACCAAAACAAGCAAATTGAAATACTGTTTCAAATTGATTTGAAATGTAATTTCCAGTTCATTTGTTTATAATCTATAAATGATTATTATTCTTTGAAATTAAATAAGATCTCTCAGTGATCAAAGATGTGTTTCTACAGATTAATTCTTTAAATTCAAACAACTGGAAGCCATTTCTCAATGGTGCAAGTGTTTCTTAATATTCATTCAAGAGATGTGGAGACACATAGCTGATTTTGGAAGCTGATCTGTGCTGATTTATAAAGGAATGGTTTAGCTTGTAGCGTGAGCCCTGGAGAAGGGAGATACATCTTCAGATATGTTCAGACATTAAGGATTACAAATTATTTCTGGTCCAATTTAATTTTATTACTTCTTGAGTACAATTTTAATAGCCTACAAGCTTTTCCCCTATCTGAGTTGATTCTGGTTTCTTATTTTGTGATTACAGATTTAATTTTTTTTCTCCCATATTCTGACTTTGATTTGAAAAGTAAACAGATTTGTGTTTTGATGTTTGCCTGTTTTTAGAAGGATACTTATCTGCTTCTGGGATCCCAGTCTGCTGGTCTCAGGGAATGCTAACCTCATAGTTCAGCAAACAAGGCTATGACCACCTGCCTTTCTGCAAGGATAGGTACTAGTCATCTGATGGCTGGGTTTCCTTCTTAGCTGTGCTTGATACCAGATTGTCAAAGACTAAGTAGCTGTGTTTTTCTATCAGAGCTGACCAGGAAAAATTCTCTTTGCTGTACTCCATAGCTGTGCTCAGACTTCCTTCAATTTCCTATTAGATCAGTGAGTGATATTTTTTCAGTTTGTTGGTTGCCAAAGATTGCCTTCTGCCAGGTTTAAGTGAGATCTGGCCAATCAATCTATCTTTGGTTGAAAGAAGTAGAGAAATTCTCTACCACATACATACTGTAATATCTCTACTGGATTAGCCCCAGTAATGGCTGCACACTTGTCTGAGGATCAGACCTTCAGGTAGTAGAATATGGATAATAGCATGGCCTTGAGTAAAGCTTCATCATCCCTGACCTTGTCTTGCCTTCATATGTAGGGAATACTATGCTTCTTTCTTAAGGCAATGGATCCCCTAATTCAGGCCCCTTGTTTTGACCTTGTGGCAGCTTTTGCTGAGTCACAGCACATTTTTGAAGCACACCAGCAAGACAGGGTAGGTCTCTCTCTCTCTCTCTTTGATAGAGTCTTGCTATGTAGCCCAGGCTGGCCTCAAATTTGTGATCCTCCTGGGGCTGGTAGAGTGGCTCAAGTAGCAATCCCTAGCATTGTTTTATATAGAAAGTGAAATAAGTATTGGTATTTTAACTTATCATCATGTTTGCTACAACATAGAGCTCTCAGTTTTTACTAATACCCATCTACTTCTCTAAAATGTTCTGACATAAATAAATGTGTGGCAGAGTCTATCCCCAGGACTGGGCCTTCCACTTCCTCAAAGATTTGGTTTGTCCTCTTATTCCCAGATGTACTCTGCTATTATCAATGCAAGTACAGGTCTGGTGAAGGCCTACTTACAGTTACTTTTTAAGTCTACTTGTCTAAAATGTAATGTTATTTCATCTATTCCTCATAACAAGTTTATGAGAAGGGTATTATCAAACTTATTTTAGAGAAATGCAAGCATTTGTTTTCAGCTAATGTAACAATTCACATTAGCTAAGTGTTGAACATAGGTGTGCAAAGTGCTTCATGCCCAAAAACCCTGGGGGAAGTAGACTGAGATTCTTGTGGATGTTACTACTGACCTTCACATTCCATCATCAAATCCAGTTTCTCTCTCTCTCTCTCTTTCGTTGATAGGGTCTTGCTATATAGCCCAGGCTGGCCTCAAATTTGTGATCCTCCTGGGGCTGGTAGAGTGGCTCAAGTGGCAAGTGCCTGCCTAGCAAACAAGAGGCCCTTAGTTCAAACCCCAGAGCTGACAAAAAAAAAAAAAAAAAAAAAAGAGATAGTGCCGTGATCCACTTGTGCTAAGTTTGCAGGTGGGTACCACCCTTGCCTACTGATCCTTTCTACCACAATAGCCCATTCTTTTTCTCTCATTGACCTTCTTGGCTGCCTTCTTCTTCTTTCAGTGATGAAGTTCCTTAAAATAAACTCCTATCCCTCTTCCTTCTCTTTCCCTACTTCTCTTTCCCTAGATGATCACAGATGTGCTCATTGCTTCTATTATAATCTCCATCACAGATCTCTTCTGTGAGCAACAATTTATCTGACAACCTAACTGATCGCACCTCTTGGATGTTTCATAGATATCTAAAATCACCAGGCTGAATCCTTGAGCTTTTGTCTTCAGATATCAGTGAATGACATTACCCTTTGCCTAGCTGCTCATATCAGAAACTAGGAAGCCATTTGCTAATATTTGGATAAGTGTCTCTCAAAAGTCCAGATGTTGAACACTTGGTCCTCAGCCTATGGTGCTTTTAAAACGTGGGACCTACTGGGAGGTCTTAGATCATTGAGGGCATTCCCTTGAAGGTGAATGTGGGATACCAGTCTCTTCCTCTCTTTTCCCTTCCCTTCTTCCATGAGGTGAGCAGCTTCCTCCATCATGTACTCTGCCTTGCCTCAGATATGCTGCCTTGCCACAGACCCAAAAGCAACAGAGTCAACTAACCATAGACGGAAACCTCCAAAGTTGATTATCTCAAGTTACTTTGTTACAACAGCAACCTGATTAACACATCATTCTTTTCTTCAAAATGCCTGTCTCCAGTTCATCACCAACTTCTGGCAATTCCACTTCAAAATGTTCTCTATCTTTCTGTTTCTCTATCTTAACAACTTCTATATTCCATCGAGCCATCATCAACCTAACTGTTCTTCCCTCTGCCTTGTCCCTGGAATATATTCCTTACCAAGCCATTATAAACATTTCTGTCAGTTTTCAGTAAAAGTTTTACTAAAATGTTACAGAAAAATGTACAAATCATAAATGAACAGCTTGATGACTTTTCACAGCCTGAACACCTCCACCTGTGTACCCAGCACTCGGTTCAAGAAACAGAATGCTGCCAGCGTCTCAGAGCTTGCCCTCATTCTTTCTCATATCACTGTCCCCAAAGGTAACCACAATTTTGACCTCTATTGCCATAAACTAGTTTTGTACATTTCCAAACACTGTATAACCAATATTGACACTTTTGAAACATAAAATAAATAATTATACTACTGTATGGCCCTCTCAAAAGCTTCCTTTACATTTAGACTAAAATACAAACACATTCCTATTGTCTACAATTTCTAACACAATAGGGCCTCTACATTCTTACCTAAACTTATGTCCTGCCATTTTCCATTTGCTTAGTGTGATTCAGCTCTCTTGGTCTTGTTTTTAATCCTGGAATATTCCAAAGAATACGCAAAGACCTTGACTTGGGGTCTTTGCATGTATTGTTTCCTGTGCTAGAATGCTACTCCCAGAATGGCTAGATTCTCCCTCTAACACACCCAGGTTCTCACTTCAAGCATCATGGCCCCAGAAAAACCTTCCATGACCTCCATATCTCCTATGTTGCTCTCACACTCCTGCCATGGGACAGGCAAGGGTGGAGACAAGTACCAGGACAAGGCTTCTGAAAGCTGTCATCTATCAGCAATGGCTCAAGGTCTTTTGCACTTGGCAAGCAAAAGAGGAAGCATAAGAAGTTTGGTCTTTTTTTCTTTGCTTTAGCAGCTGTGCACACATACAATTTATGGGAGTATTTGAATTGGTTAAATTTGATAACAAGGACACTGGAAGAATTAGCAAAGAAGCGAAGAAATGGCAGAATATGGAAGACCTGATCTACTATCTACTAAGAGGCAAGAAAAAAAAAGAAAAGCAACTCCTTGTGCATTTCACCTGTGGCCTGTTTCAGCTTCTGTGGTGGGGGAAGGGAGACTACAACATTTTCTTTTAAAATGCAAATATTAAGTCCATCAGCCTGTAAATAACTATAGCTAGATCTGGGGGAAGGCTGAGTACCTGGCAGGCAGAGAAGTGTGTCGGAGAGAAACAGAGATGTCTTTTGCATATTTGGCTATTTTCCCCAGCACCAGGTGACAGATTCCTGGCATAAACCATGTTCTGTATAAGTTGAAACACTCATCACGCTATGTTAAATGTGTATATCTCAATTTGCGTGCCTTGAACTGGGATTACTTGGAATTCCATTTTACCGTATTCCCTCAAGTTTCCTCCTGCTGTGATCAAATAGTTTCACACTATAAAGGCCTGTCAGTGTAGCACTGTCTGTGTAGACAACAGGAGGAAGGGAAGAAGGACACTGTCTGCTAAAGAGCAACATGTATCCTCGAGGGAACAGATGCAAAGTTGTCCCCTGAAATGCCACTGTCCCAGGTTGTCTAGAGTGCTATGGAGCAAGTCCCAGGCTGTCCTGCTCCTGCTACATGGGCTAGGCCTGAGCCCACGGACAGATGATGCACAAATATTGTCCTAGAAATCATTCTCCAGTTTCACAGAATGCTCCTGAGTAGGATTTTTTAATGAAATAAGTGCCCTGTAGGATTTGGGCTTCACCTTGGAGAAAATAATGTCCAGGATTCTTCCAATGAAAGTATTCCATGTTCCCCAAATGTTTGCCCTCATCACAAAAGTACAGTTATTCGTTATGCATGGCGTAAAACATAGCAGAATTTGCAATTGTGGGGGGGCGGGCGGGGGAGGTTGGACTGTTTCTGCTGCAAAAGGCAGAAATGGACTCCAGTTACCTGAGTTGTTTGAAGTGTGGGTGAAGACTGGTCAGGAGCTAGGTTGACTCCAGTTATGCTGTGTGGACAACAGATGGATTTGCACATTCTCTAGCTGTCTCTGGTGTTGGCTGTGGTGGTTTCTCTTGGCATTGCTTCTGCCTCCAGAGCGTGGGTCCAGGAAGGAGGATGGTGAAAGGAAGGATGGTAGAAGGAACGTTCTACCTCCAGGGACTGCAGCCTGACTTTCTGTGCTCAAGAGAAACTGATGTGCAATTTCTCTCAGTACCCATCTGATCACTCTTTCGGCTTCTCTACCTAGTAAGTTTTAAGTTTCACCCTCTGCTAAAGACTGCTTCACTTAAGGGTTTTCATTTTTCCTGAGAGAGAGAGAGAGAGAGAGAGAGAGAGAGAGAGAGAGAGAGAGAGAGAGAGAGAAAGAGAATGAATCTATCTGAATGGCCATTTGCTGTTCCAAACCAATTCATGCCAGCCTGTGAATATTCTATCCTTTCAGCTGGGGCTGGGGCATGGGAAGAAAGGAGTCATGAATATGTGTACCTATGGCTCCCCTGTCAGGAGGTGAGCAGGACAATACATCTTTAGAAGCATTCCTAATATATTCCTCAATAAACTAAAACCCTTAGCAAAGTAAGGGTGTGTTATTTAGCTTTCCAGTACTGTGACAAAACACCTGAGATAAACAACTTAAGAGGAAGAGATTTCCACGGTCAGCTGGCTCTTTTGCTTTTGGGCTTGTAGTGAAGCAGAGCATCGTGGGAGGCACATAGTACACCAAAGCTGCTTACCTTGTGATGGCCTGGAATTAAAGAGAGACAAAAAGGGGCTGAGCTCACAATATCCTCTTTAAAGGTGTGGCCCTGGTGACCTACTCCTCTTCTTCCAAGGGCCCACCTCTCGAAGGTTCCACCATATCCTAGGAGTGCCACCGACTGCCAACCCAAGTCTTTGATGGACATGACCAATGAGGGTTGAAGATCCAACCCATAACAAATGGGTACAAAGTGTACAAAATAATCTTCCTTGCATATATATGCATATACTATTATACATGTAAGGATGGTAGATATTTTCCTTAAAAAGCAAAAGCTCTGGTCTGGAATGTTTATTTGATCCAGCTGTGGAGCATTATTTACTGAGTCAAGAAGTTAATATATTCTTTAGAAGTAATAGTATTATAATAGTCTATTCCTGCAAGCAATAAAAAACAGAGCACGTGGTTGATGTAAGGGTTTAGTTTTGTGCACCTGGAATTTGGTGGAAAAGAAGGCTTTGGAGGGGCTCTTCTATGTTCCAGCTACAGTGTTCAAAATAGATATTAGGTATTTCCATTGTATTTCATTATTAACCATGAGTTAAGTCCAGTTTTTCCTTAGACTTGATGGGAAACAGGTGTCAAGGGAGCAACACAAAGATATTTTTATCTTCCTTAGGTGTTTTTGTATCAGTGAGAGTAAAAGTTTTCCCCACATTCTGAATGAAAACAAGATAATACATTCCCACCAGTTATTTCAAATCCAAAACCTAGATACCATACTTGATTTCCTTCATCTTCTTACCCCTCCCCCTCATGTTTCCATCACCAACTCCTGGTGGTTCTACTTCCCAGACATATCCTGAGTCTGACCACTCCCCCTTCCCTTAGCCAGGATGCTGGGTGTATTGCATTTAGAAGCAAACAACAGAAAATTAAACTATAAAAGTTTTAACAAAAATAAGTGTATTTTTCTCTCAAAAATAGTTCAAAAGTCAACAACCCAGGTGTGGTACAACAGTTCAGCAGCACCACTGGCAACCTAGGCTTTGGCTTTCTTTTCTATCATCTTAATATGTTGGTTCTTGTTGTCATGCTTGTTACCTCACAGTTTCCAGGGGCTGCTACCTGGTCAGGTATTATATCTGTGTTGCAGGCAGGAGGAAAGTAGGAACAGAGAATGATTTCCTTCAGAAGTTTTGTCTGTTTCTTCAGGTTGAGAATCCGTTGCCTTCTGAGACAACCTTTGTATCTTATCAGCCAGAACTGTGTCCATTCCTTTAATTAGACCACTTAATATCCAAAGGACCGAAATGCCTGACAGGCTTGTTTACTTGGTATCTCTCTTAATCATCTTCTGTGCTTTCCTGCCTTCCAAGACTTCCTTGCAGTTAGGGAATGGAGAAGAGAGAGGAAGGGTACAACTGTCCTCTTCATTAGTGTCATTGAGAGGTGATTCTGGGGTGAGTAAATAGATGCTTCTTTGATTGCTTCTTCTTTGCAAAAATGATATAAATTATTAAATCAGTGTTAAATTTGACAGTTATGGGTTTTTGTCTCCAACTATTTCAATAAGGACCATTGTGAAATTAAATAACCCACAATAAAGCACTTTATAGCCAGGTATGGGTGGTGTATGCCTGTCATACCAGCACTTGAGAGGCTAAGACAGGAGGGTGATGAGTTCGAGGCTAGCCTGGGCTACATAGAGACCCTGTCTCAAAAAACCATAATAGTAATAATAACAAAGTACTTTCCAGCATATTCAGTTGATGATCAGTGCTTAAAGCAGAATATTTCTTTGACTTCAGAACCACGAATCTCAGAGCTTCATGCTGGACTCTGGTTGCTGCTGTTCCTGGTGATGGTAGTATGATTTTTCTAAATAATCTAGAAGCTGATGTTTTCATTTTCTTCTTGACTATTTAACAGCTTAAAGGCAAATGAGAAGTTTTCCTCAAAGTATAGTCTTCATTATATTTATTTAATATGACAAACTCACACTGATCCTATCTTTTTAAAAAAGTCATATTATTGTTGTACTGAGGATACATACATTGTGACATTTACAAAAGTTCTTACAATACATCATAGTTGAATTCACCCCCTCCATCATTCTCCTTTATCCTCCCTCCCTCCATTCCTGGAAGAGTTTCAACAGGTCTCATTTTCCCATTTTCATACATGAGTACATAACATTTCCACTACATTCATCCTCCCACACCCTTTCCTTATATCCTCCCCACTACCACAGTACCAACCCCCCAGATAGGATCTGTTTTACCTTCCTGTTCTTGTTTTTGAAAAAAGGACATTTTTGTTTGTTTAAAATAGCTATACAGGGGTGTTTCATTATGGCATTTCCATGTATATATGTATTATAACTCAACTTGGTTCATTCCCTCCATTTTTCTCCTTTCTACCTTAGTCCCTTTCCTATGGTGATTTTAATAATTTAAAAAATTCTATATTCATTCTTGTATAAAAGGTATATCAACCATCTTCACTTTCTCTTTTTTATTGTTGTGCTGGGTGGGGGTACATTGTGGAATTTACAAATGTTCTTACAATATGTTAAATATATTGTACTTGAATTCACCCCCTCCATTATTCTTCTTTATCTCCCCCATTCCTGGAGTAGTTTCAATAGGTCTCATTTTCCATTTACAAACATGTGTGAACAGTATTTGCACCATATTCACCTTCCCATGCCTCTCCCCTCCCGCTGGTACCAAGGACTCCCAGACAGGAACTTTCATCTTTTGTCCTCCCTCTCCTGTTAGTGATGTCCTTAGTGTGGCCTGTTTTGATCACTATTTCTCTTTTTCTTGATTCCCTTATTTAATTTTTGCTTTTTGAGTCAGCATCTCACCTTGTAACCCAGATTGGCCTCGAACCCAAACTCTTACTGCTTCAGCTATCTGAGTGCTGGGATTACAAATATACAACACTATTCTTTGTTCCTTATTTTATTTTGTTTTGTTGCATCATTTTCCCATGTGACAGAAACTCTCTTTGAAATACATAAGATTATAATACTAAGTTTGCCAATGAAGAAAAATGAGTAAGTAAAGACATTTAATCTCCCAATATACTAGCTACCAAAATAAAAACTGAGGACATTTTATGTTAGAATATTTTAGGTTGGTCTGAAACATGAATCTCTGCTATTCCTCAGAAAAAAAATGTAGACTTTCCTCCATATGTTTGCTGTAAAGTTATAAATAGGATGAGTATAAAAGACAGCTGCTCCATGTTGCCCTTAAATCATCTCACTACACTGATAAGGAATGCACACATCACAGTTTAATTGGAAGTGTTTGTCGCCATCACTTTAGGTACGATTAATGCACATAAAAATGTTTTAAACACTGACAGACAGTAATTTGTGAAAACCCATACCCAAACCCAAATGGTGAGAAACCCACACCCAAATGGTGGTGATGCCAGTCAAGATGACTGAAATTAGGACCACAGCCTAGACTATGGAGTACTGCATGGACAGAGGGAGAGGGTGCTCTGTGTCTGCTCTGCCTGCAGAGTCCTCACCAGACTGGAGGCTTCACAAGCTGCTATTTCCTGCGAGTGAGGACATGAGATGCCTTTAGAACAGCTGCGTGATTCTGCTCCATTCAAGCCAGCTGACTTTCACAAATTTGAAAGTGCATAAATTCCACTTTATGAAATGCAATAAAAAGCAAAGATTCAGGGGCTGGGATGTAGCTCAGTGTATAGCACTTACTAGCATGCATGTGGCCCTAGGTTTGATACCCAGCTTGAGAGGTAGGCAAAGATTAAGCTGCATAGCTTTATAATTACAGCAAATTTTTGACCCCACATGGTAATTACCCTGTTTCATCATCATTTTTTATACTAAATACAGTTCCTCTAGTTTCTGCTTCCCATCCCAACCCCAGGTCTGTCCGTTCTCAACCTCAACTCTGTTTATCAGCATTAAGCCTATTCCCAAAGAGTGAGTGGAAGGCAACTTCAGAGGCATTCAATAAAGTTTTGCTTAAAGGAACATTATGAAATAAGAGTAATCTGTGGAAACAGTCCCTTCCTGGAAGTCATTCTTGGTTCACTAATGCCCTCATCATGAAATCCAAAACACTTGATATGCATGAATGTTGATGATGTGAGCCCTGCTTCTTGATGCTGTTCCCAGCTACATCTTTGGTCATGCCCTTGTGCCCTGCAAATCAGCCTTACTGAATGGTGCATTGCCTTATAAATATGTCTTCTGCCTTTAGGTGTCTGCACAGGCTGGAACAATAGCCCACCTTCCCTGACCATACCTCCTGTCTGGGGACTCTGACTAACCTTTCAAGACATTCCTCCATCTTCACCTCCACCTGGGAGCCTTCTCTCAGCCCTGTTTTTCATGGCATCTTATTGTATCCCTAAACTGTCCCCAGGTTGCTCAGGCACTCTTGTGTCTCCAATGGTAAGTGCCTTGAAGGTGAGAACTGTGTCAGGGTCATCACTGCATCCCTAGCACCTAGAATAGTATCTAGAACACAGAAGGAGTTAGATACAGATTTGTTGAATGAATGAAAATTACTAATCTGAAGGAAACAATCCATTTGTGTGGATAGTGTCGTTGTGTTTGAAAAATAAAATCACCCAACTTATGGATGGCTCAACTAGTAAGTAGAGTGTGTTTAGCTCTAAATTCAATCCCCAGTACTTAAAAACAAAACAAAACAAACAAAAAAACCCAAACAAAAACCAGTTAAGAGCTCTTTTTCAAACTGTGAAGAAAAATATTGAGAATAAAAGCTGCCATGTGTTTTCTCTGATCTGATGATGATACTAATGATGATGTAATAATTTTTATGGTTCTGAGGATGGAACCCAGGGCCTCATGCATGCTAGGCAAGGGCTCTACACTCTCCCCACCCTCCAACCCTTCAAGCACTTTAAGTAAACTACCTTGTTCAATTCTCACAACAGTACTGTGGTTACTTCCATTTAAAGATGAAAAAATGAGCTTTGGGGAAAAGACTTATCCAATTTTACACACTTAATAACTAGTAGAGTCAAGATTGAAGCCCAGGTAGACCAACAGCAGAGCTTAGTTAGGTCATTACTGGTTTCTGGTTAATGAAATCTCACATTAAAATATATAAGGTGCAGGGCTGGTAGTGTATCTCAGTGATACAGCACTTTTCTTTCATGTGCAAGGCCCTGGGTTTTAGTGGTGCTGAGCACCACTAATGAAAGAAAGAGAGAGAGAGAGAGAGAGAGAGAGAGAGAGAGAGAGAGAGAGAGAGAGAGAAAGGAAGGAAGGAAGGAAGGAAGGAAGGAAGAAACAAAGAAAGAAAAGAAATTAAAAAAATAACAAGCCACATCTGACATCGGAGTGTGGGTGAATCCCTATTCTGCGTTATTAGTTATGGAGTAGAATGCAGCCTGAAACTGATCCTCCTATGCTTCAACCAATAGGTTTTAGTTATGAAAAATGTTATAAGTTTTTTCTCTGTAATTTTTATGTGTTCCTGCATAAGAAATTACCCCCTAAAAGTTAGCAGCCTAAAACAATAAGCATTTGTTACCGCTTATTTTCTGAGACCCAGGCACCTGGGGCTGTTATGTAGGTGTTTCTGACTTAGGGTCATATGTGAGGTCGTGGTGAAGCTGTTGACCAGGACTGCAGCCGTTTTGAGGGTCTCCTGGGAACTCAACTGACTGCTTCCAGTTCACTTATGTGGGTGTCGCAGGTTTCTATTTCTTGGGGGATGTTGGATTGAGGGCCCCAATCTAACAGGTCTCCATCGGTTCTTTGTCGTACAGGCCTCCTGATAGGGCGACTCATAACATTGAAGTTGCCTTTGCTCTGAGCAGCTGATCTAAGTGAGAGCAAAAGGACAGCTGACCCACAAGGGAAGAAAAATTTTGGAAAGGACACATCCTCACTTCTGCTGTCTTCTAGTCATTTAAATTGAGTCATTGAGTCACAATGTACTGCCTACCCTCAGGGGATTATACATGTCATGACTATCAGAAGATAGGGGTCACTGGGAGCCATCCCAAAAGCTTCATACCATATGTACTTTAATAGGCTAGGAACATATGAGTGTCTTAGTTTCAATCCTGAGTTCTAGGTTTCGTTTCTCTTTCTCTTTCTCTGTCTCTCTGTCTCTTTCTTTAAGTGGTTCTGGGGTTTGAACTCAGGATTTTGTGCTCGCTGGGCAGCCCTTTTGCTTTTATTTTTGAGATGAGTCTCCAGTTTCTGCCTCTACTGCCCTTGGACCACTATCCTATTTACACCGCCTGAGCAGCTGGGATGACAGGCACATGTCACCACACACAGCTTTTCATTGGTTGAAATGAGGTTTCACCACATTTTTGGCTGTACTGCAATCCTCCCAATCTCTGCTTCCTGAGTAGCTAGGATTACATATGTGAGCCACCAAACCCTGCACTGAGTTCCAAGTTTCTATGGCTTTTTCTTTTAAGTCAAACAATGATGAGATCATTAGACTCTCAAGACAAAGATTAACTTAAAACAAACATAACTAGGTGATAAGATTGGAAAGATGAAGTAAAATGTAAAGTACCTTTAATTTAGAATTGCATCAAAATGCTAGGGGTTGGTGGAGTGGCTCAAGTGGTAGAGTGCCTGCCTAGCAAGCATGAGGCTCTGAGTTCAAATCCCATACCACACACACACACACACCCTACCCCACACCACACCCCCCGCCCCATAAAACCTTACCATGATGTTACTGAAAGAATGGATTAGTGGAGTGGATCAAGTTGTAGAGCACTTGCCTAACAAGTGTGAGGCCCCTAGTACTGCCAAAAAACTTTAAAAGCTAGTACATTTTTTAGCAAATATCATCTTCAAATATTTGTCGAAGTTACAGTGACTGGATCTCATATAAAGGACCACTGAAATATGCCAAGAGCGCTTTTTAAAAAAACTGGTAAGGCATAGTGGCCCATGCCTGTAATCCCAGCTACACAGGAAGCATAAGTAGGAGGACCATGGTCCTGGGTGCCTGTCCCCTACAAAACATGGGGCGCTGTCTCAAAAATAATCAAAACAAAAAGGGTTGGGGGTGTGGCTCAAGTGGTACAGTGCCTGCCCACCAAGCAGGAAGCCCTGCCAAAAATCAAAACAAAAATGTTAGTGTGTCAATTTCTGCATCCAATTTTGTGTGCCCAGCACCTTCACTTTGTGGCTGACAACTTCTGAAATCAATATGACAAGTGGCATGGCAGAGACACCTATGGAACAATCTCAGCAGCATATATCGAAGATCAGTTTGAGAAAGGGGCTGTCACTGCCGTTCACAATGCAATTGGTCCATTTTAAAGTATTTTAAATTAGCTTCTTAAAGAGAAATATGCACTTCAGACCTAGTGGTTTAATGAAATGGTGATATTTCCAATTTTTAAATTAGTGTGAATGTTACATATTTTCATGCTTATAAACTCAGTCTGCCTCTAGATTGTTTAAATAGCTTACAATAATATTACCAGAGTAATTAATCTTTTGTTCTGCAAGTTTAGTAAAGACCATGATCAAAACCATTAGCATTTTGACCTGAAATTGTGTGAATTTTACTCCTAAGTGTGGTTGTATGGTCCTGTGAAGGACTTTGAGATGTTTGCTCTTGACTTAAGATAAGAAGAAAATTATACCTGCTTCTAATTTTTTTGATTAATCAGTAATTTATTATCACCAACTGACATGTAAGTTTGATCTGTGTTTATGGTGAAGTAAAAGAATATCTCTTTTCTTACTGCTGAAAATTTGTAATATATATAAATTTTTAATGCATATATATGTATTTATATACATATTTGGCAATACATATTGGGGCTTATTGTGTGTGATTGTACTGGGGTTTGAACTCAGGACTTCACTGCTAGGCAGGCATTCTAACACTTGAGCCACTCCTTCAGCCCTGTGTCATATATTAACATAATATCTGCAAGATTATTAATGTTTGTGAACATTATATACACTTTACAATTCCAGAGCCTGAGGCAGCACCTAGAATGCAGTGAACTGTGTTGATTGTTTTCATACTTGATCAATGACTTCCACAAGTCAAAGTTGAACTAAGGTTTTTCCAGCTTGATGATAGAAATTTAATGAGTTTTTAGCCTTAATCTTGATTTTAATCAGGAAAAGAAAATATTCTCTTCCTTATGTCACTTAATAGGATATTCCTCTTGAATGGAAGCTATGAAGTTTTACAACCATTTTTGAAAAACAAAAAGAATTAAAAGCCTGGGAATGTATCTCAGTGAAGCATTGGCCTAGCATGCCCAGTGCTCTGGGTTCCATCACCTAGCTTTGAAAAGAAAGAAAAGAAGAAAGAAAGAAAAGAAAGAAAGAAAGAAAGAAAGAGAAAGAAAGGAAGGAAGGAGGGAGGGTGGGAGGGAGGGAGAGAGGGAGAGAGGGAAGGAAGGAGGGAAGGAAGGAGGGAAGAAGGGATATTTTTAATATCCGGTTATACAAAGCTTACTTAATTTACCTCTTGTGAATTCTGATTTGTCATTATCTTTCTTGGATAATGATTATTTTGCCTTGATTTGCTCTATTAAAAGGGCTCATAACTGTATCTGAAATGCAAATTAGGTCAAACACAAGAATGCTTAAGATGATAAACTTTCTAGATCTGTAGAAGTCCTTTACTGAGTACTAACAAGGCAGTGTTACTGCTTGCCTCATTTCAGTGTTCTCTAAAGAACTGCTGTTCATGGATGCTTGTCAATTTGGCACAGAGGGAAATTTATCTCAGTGGAAATGCCTTTCTTTACACTGGGGTTTAGCTTCACATAGTCTTTCTCACAGTTCATTCAGTTTATCTAGTTGTATTTTTCCTGAACCTTGGGGTTATGTTATTATTCAATATAATATGCTGACAAAATCTAGAATTTGAAAAAAAATCTCCATTTCAGATTGCTAGTACTGGCTGGTGGAATGGCTCAAGTGGTAGAGCACCTGCCTTGCAAGTGCGAGGCCCTGAGTTCAAACCCCAGTGCTGCCAAAAAAAAAAAAAAACAAACAAACAGATTGCTAGTACTTTCTGAATAGTATACAACTAAAAGTTTCTCAGATTACCTTGAATTTCTAATTCCAAGTTAATTTTGTATGTCAGTTGAATTTTCAAAAGGAAAAGTTCTCTAAGTCTGTTTTTATTTCTATTGCAGAGGTACCAAATCCTTAGAAATCACTTTAAAATGGAGTGATAGAGGCAGACAATAGACATTTGCTTCACTTCAAAGTGATATGAAAAATACGAGTACATGAAAATATTATATTAATCAGGTTTAAAAAGAAAGAAATTAATTTATATTTAACTCAGTGTTATAAAATATAATTTGGTACCCAACCAATCTGTCAATCAACAAGCATTTATTACATACCTATTATTACCCAGCTCTGGGCTAGAATGCTATCTGATGTGTGAGTGTGTGTGTGTGTGTGTGTGTGTAAGACTACTATGCAGAAGTACATGCTGCCCAAACTGGTTTGGAGTGGTTCCTTAGCAGGAACATTCTGCCTAATGAAACAAAGGAATTGCTCAGGGAGAATAGCATGATGCGTTATGAGGTTACCAAGATGGGAAGATAGGAGGGCTAAGCATAGCTCAAGTGGTAGAGCATCTGCCTAACAAGTTCAAGGCCCTGACTTCAAACTTCAAAAAGTGATGGGGAAATAGGAGAAATGCAATTTATCTAGTTGAGGGGCAAATACCAAGAAGTGAAAACTATCTCATGAGAGTCCCCCAGCCTTTTACTAAGCTTCTTTTCATATTCAGGCCTGAATGCTGTAGCTCTCATTCCCTCCTTCCTCTGTTCCTTTTGCTACTTTTATATCTTGTTCCCTAAAAATTAAAATTTGAACCTCAAGGTTGGTCATACTTTTACTCCAAATCTTCCATTATCCAGCTACTGTTGGTACACTTAATCTTTAATGTGGCAAGTAATGAACTCAATTAGCTGGAAAACCTCAACATCGAGAACAGACAGCTCTTGCCGTATAATTCACCATCGTTTCCCTTGGTTCCCATTATTCCTGCATTAAAGACCTTTTACAACCTCAAGTATTCCACAGTTCTTCAATGAAACTGACCATTAAGCAATTTTTCCTTAAGCATATTTACTTAACAAAACATCAATATCTAATTAATTGGACTGAGACTTTGATTTGCATACTCTCAAGAAAAATTTTTTATGATTGAAAGACAAAACTCTTGACATTCTAGAATGGGCTACAAGGACATCCCCAAAGTTCAATTAGTTCTGCTAATTGAACTAATTATCTAAATATTTAATAGCACCCAAATATAGTACTAACTGGGCTCTAATTTGTAGTTTGTGATAAGCATAATATTGTCTTGGGAAAGTGATTATTCTAATTTAAAAGCAAGACAAGATCGTCCTTTGAGTCTTCCATGTATGACAATCATTTTCCACTGTTTCTTCCTCTTGCTACTCTTCTTGGTATCCTTCCTTATTTTCCCCTTTACCTTTAAATGTTGATTTACCCCAGGACTTAGTCTTTGCCATCTGTCTGTTTCTTAGGATAAGCTCACACACTCACACTTGTGTTGACAACTCCCAGGTTTAAATCTCCAGCTCAAACCTCTCTCCTCACCTTCAGACTCACATATCCTCCAGCCTTGCACAGTGTCAGACGGATGTCTAAAAGGAATCTCAAACTTCATGTGTCTCAAACAGAACTTCTGATTTTCCCCTTTAGAGAAAGAAACAGTAGACTCCTACTGTTTCCCCATCTCAACATATAGTTACTCTGAAAGGCTAAGGTAAAAAGCTCTGTTGTTATCCTTAGTTCTTCTCTTTTCTCTCCCTGCCCTACATCTAGTCTGTGAAGAAGTCTTTTTGGTTCTACCTTTTTAAGCTTGGACTCCTTCTCATCACCTCCATCATGGCACATACTGCTCTTGTCTTTCCTTTAGATTCTTTTTCATGTTCTGTTTTGTTTTTGAGACAGGGTCTTGCTTTATTGCCCAGGCTAGTCTCAGATTTGTGATCCTCCTGCCTCAGCCTCCTAAATATAGGGATTACAAATATGTACACCATGCCTGGCTCTCCCCTAGCCTCTTGAAATAATCTCCAAACTGGTTTCCCTGCTTTAGCCTTCTCTCCCAACCTATATACTGAGA
This sequence comes from Castor canadensis, assembly GCF_047511655.1. NCBI lineage: Eukaryota > Metazoa > Chordata > Mammalia > Rodentia > Castoridae > Castor > Castor canadensis. The sequence continues at coordinate 74,995,454 of NC_133400.1, read as the reverse complement.
GTCTATTTTGAACACAGCAGTCAAGATGACCCTTTTAAAATTTCCTCAGTTCAGACCCCTGCAGAGTTTTCTCATCTTGCACTGGGTCAAAGTCTTTTCAGTCATCTCAATGCACTTCATATTTGGCCCCAGCCATATACTTGTCTACTTCAACCACCCTGGATAGCTTGCTATTCCTCCAACACTCTGGGCAATCTTTCCTCAAGATCTTTGTCATTGTTGGTCCTCTGACAAGAATTCTTTCTCTAGATATTCTTATAGATGTCTTCAAGTCTTGAGTGAAAATCTGCCTTCTCAGAAAGTCTTAACTTATTTACAATTGCAGTTCCCACCTTCATTCTAGCACTCTATCTTTTGTCTGTTCTTCACTTTTTTTGTTTTTAAGATGGTACTGGGGTTTAACTCAGGACTTTGAGTTTTCTAGGCAGGAGCTCTACTACTTAAGCCACACCTACAGCCTTTTTTGCTCTGATAATTTTGGAGATAGGGTTTCCCCTTTTGTCCAGGCCAGCCTGAACTGCTATCCTCCTATTTTTTGCTTCCCACTGTAGTTGGGATGACAGGTGCATGCCCAGCCATTGGCTGAGATGGGGTCACTCAAACATTTATTTATTTGCCTGGGCTAGCCTTCCAATCTCAGCCTCCCAAATCACTAGAATTTGGTGTGAGCACCAGCTGCCTGCTGCACTTCTCACTTTCTAATGTACATTTTAGTATTTATTGGTTTGTTATCTATCTCCCCTCACTAACATGTAAGTTCTATAAAGGTAGGGAATTTTATTGGTTCTATTCACCTAGAATGCTTAACACATAATTAGCACTCAAATAGATACATGTTGAATGAATACGTAAGTAAATAGTGATAATTTCTGACTAATAGGACAAAAGTATAATTAAGGACGTTTTCAGGAAGTGTAGACTTAGGAGCAGCCACTATGCTTTTTCCCTCTTTTGGATCACATCTTCTAATACAATATCTGTCACCTTGTAAGTATTCAGTAAATACTTATTGAACTTAATTGAATATTTATTGGAGAGCACTGGGTTCAAATCCCAGTTTCTCATTTTCTAGATGTGTATTATAGGGGAAACTGTTAACCTTCTCTGCACCAAGTATCTTCATAAATCAGAAATAATAAACATAATAGTTATTTTATATGGAGTTGTTGAGATGCTTAATCTTGATTGCTAACATGTTTGGATTAAGAAACACACAGATTAGTAAAGCACACTTCTACCACCGTGTTTCCAGAGTAGACTAACTGAAGGGAAGGATCTGCTTCTAATGTGGCACCATCCCATAGGCGTTGGCCAGGACGGGATAAAAGGGGGGAAAGGAGAGAGTCCAGGAGCACAGGCATTCTCTTTCTTTGCTCCCTGGCTGCCCTGATGCAAGCCGCTCTGCTCTGCTCCACCATGCCCTCCCTGCCACAATGAACTAAAACCTCTAAAACTGTGAGGCAAAATAAATATTTCCTCCCTTAGTTGTGATGTCAAGCATTCTGTCACAGAGATGAAAACTATAACACACAGGTGTGAGAATTAAAATGAGTAAATACATTTAAAGCACAGAATGGTATGTGGTACATAGTAACTGTTAGGTAGGGATTATGACAATAATCTTCTGAAACTCATAAGAAATGGAAACCTTCTGATTAAGCCTAAACCACCTAAGATTTTTTAAAAGTGAAAATGTGACATGAATTAGATCAAATAACCAAGTTACAGCATGTCACTACCTCGCTAAAAACCTGTGAAGAACTTCTGACTTGGTGAACAATGCCAAACTTCCAATCTAGCATTCAAGGTTTCTACAATTTGTGATCACTATTTGACCTAAACCTTAACAGGCTGGGAATGTAGCTCCATGGTTGAGGGCATATGTGAGGCTCTGGGCTCCCCCAGCACTATAAAAAAGACAAAAAAAAAAAAAAAGAAAGAAAAGTTGATAGAAAATTTTCTCCAAGTAACAAGGTAAGGAATTCTCCAGAAATGTAGAATAATGACTTTTCTAAAGATATAAAAAAATGCTTTGAATTTTTGTAACACAAATATGATTTTCAAAGAGCTTCTATATATATAGTCAACTTGCTTACAACAGCGATCACATTAAAAAGAAACCAGGACAGGCATTATCTTTACTTCACAGATAAGAAAAGTAAGATTCAAAGAGAAAAAATGATTTGTTTGAGGTTTCTTGCTTTTTTTAGTGCTGGGGATCAAACCCAGAGCCTCACACACACAGTAAGCAAATGCTCTAGTCCCTATACCTTATACATCCCCAGCCTCCATTTTAGGCTTCATAGCTAGTAATTAATTGGTGAATCAAAGGTCAGAAAACTGATTCTTCTGCTACTGAATTCACAGCTGTATTTATCCCAACCTTTTATTGATAAACACTGAATTTAATGAGTTTTAAATCCCTTGTCATGTTTAACATATGTTAGGTATTCATGGATGCTTAATAAATGTTTTCTAATTGCTTCAGGTAAAAAAATAGGTTTATTCTTTTGCTTTGGCTACCAGACTAGCCGTAAGAGTGGAGATTATTCATATCACTTGGCAAAAAAATAGATTAACCCTTAAATATTGCTATCATATTAATTGTTTCAGTACTTTTTTTTTTTAAGGGACAAAACTGTTGTTAACGATCTCATGGTTTCTATAGATGTTCTTATTTTCCATGTGTCCTTCTAATAGAAAGACCCTTATTCATCTTCCAGGAGCTCTGCAAGATAGTGAAAACCTGGGATTCATGACTTTAGTAACTTTTTCATGAACCAACAAATAGATCATCAGACTTTATATGATCTTGTGCATACTTCTGTGATTCTGTCCTTTCTCCTCCTGTATTTGAAGAAGAATTTAAATTGTCTTCCATAGAAGTTTAAAACCTTATGCTTTAACATTCTATCACATACTCCTACAATTTTCTAGGTAAAATAAAATACAGGAAATAGCATGATATTTATATTCAAGGAGATTACATTTGCAATAAATCATGTTTGTAGCTGGGCTATGAACAGTATCTCTAGAAGAAGTGGAAAGATTCTGTATAATAGATTTTTGTCTTGTTTAGTTTAACCACACTAAGATAAGTAGTAGTTTCTCTGAAGCCTGGGAAGTCTTTCCAAGACTGACATGAAGAGGCATCACAAAACTTTTTAGGAAAAAATGTTCAGTCTTTGGTCATTTGACTAATTTAAAGGAACAAGTGCAGTCATTTGTGGCTCAGTTATCTGCTGTGGTTGATCTTACAAAGGGAATTCCTGTAGTTAGGGAATTTTTTTATGATGATCTCAGAGGCTTTCCAACATAGTTGCCCCAGTGAAATTAACCTGCAGGTTTTAAAACATAAAAAAAAAATCCAGAAAGTTCACTTCTCTCATTCTCTTCTTTCCAGCCTCCACTATTGTTTTCTACACTTCATCTGTCAAGAACATATGGTAAAGAACATGATCCAATAAAGGGAGGCACAGAGTGCCCAAGTTTAGTGGACACCATGTCTCCACATTGGGCAAAAAACACATTGACATTGTTGCACAGGCTGCTGGTGTAAACTGTTATTCCCTGGCACCTACACACTAGGGCGGGAGTCCAAATTTGTGAGTGGGCAGCCAGCCATGCCAGCAGATGGGCACAGGGATGATGGCCAAGGGACCATCATCAAGTATCAAGGATAGGTGTTCAGAACAGGAATTCCAACTGAGAAGATAGGAATGACGGGCTGTTTCCAGCTTATGGTTAAGAGCTTGTCAACTCCTGCCTGGTTTAATATAAGTGGACTGGAATTCAAAAGAATTGGCAGATTTTGACAGAATCTTAAATGTACTTTTTGTAAAAATATAGAGATAATTTACATGTTTACAGTAGGTAGTTTGGTGGCATTATCTGAGTAGAAAAATGTTTAAATTTTTGTATAATTTCATGACCGTTAATGCTTCCCTTAAAGAAATAGAGAATTGGACTCTTACAGAATTAGTTCATTAGTTTCTCATTTGTTATTAAACATCTTAAGTGCATTCAACTCTGTGTTTCAATATCACTTGTACTGTTAAGGAAATTTGTCCTAATAGATCTATTAAAGTGAATTTCTTAACTTAAATAATTTGTTGAATAATTTGTTGAAAATGACTGAGATCCACTTTACATTCTTTTTAATATGGGAAAGATAATCCAGAACAGGTACTCATTACTGCTTTAAATTTTTCTTAGCAAAAATAACTTCAAAACCTAAAATTATATGGCTTTAAATCATAAATGTAAGGAGTGAGATTCAAAATACTTTAAGAGCATTAATATAAGCAGTGAAGGAAATATATGGCTTATTTTACTTAACGTATTCATATTATTTAACCTTTTAATTACTTCATTATATTGCTCATATTACTTATATACTTATGTTATACTTGCTTATATTACTTCTCTCTTTTTTTCCTAATTAACAAAATTAAAGAATTTGGACCAGACTATCTCTCCAGCTAAGAAACCTGTATTCCTTTATTCTCTTATTCATAATTATAAGGTCACTTGTAGCTACACATTCCAATTTAAACAAATAAAATTGTTTAATGTATTTCCAATGTAATCAAATGAAATGCTGTTCCCCTTTCAAAATAGGAGTCAGAATCTTGAGTGGAAATCTACTCATGGTATTGTAATTTTGCTATACAATTCTAGTTGCTCTAGATTCAGAATCTTTTGGAGATAAGGACATCTTTATTTACTTGCTCTAGTCTCTAAAAGACCCATCAGAAAAAGATTTCTTCTATTACCCAAAACTTCTCCATTAAAATATCTTCAAATTTTTCTTAATGAATAAAATAAACAAAAAAGGGTACATGTCATAAGTGTATAGCTATGGGGTGGTGGTACAGGTCTATAATCCCAACTACCTGGGTGGCAGAGATAGGAAGTCTGAGGTTGGGCCAGGTAAAAACATAAGACGCCATCTGAAAAGCAAACAAACAAACAAACAAAAAAAGTACTGGGGGTGTGGCTCAAATAGTAGAGTATTTGCCTAGCAAGCATGGAGCCCTGAGTTCAATCCCAAGTACTATACAAAAAAGATAGAAAGGTGTATATGTATAAATTTGTCTGGGGCATATATGAAAGACTAGATTTTCTGAGTTTTAGGGCATGTACTTGCTTCAGCTCTAACGGATATTGCCAGTTTTCCCAAATAATTGTAATCAGTTTACACATAAGTCACCAATTTATGAGTGCTCTTATTGCTCACATCCCTGCCAACAATTGTATTGTATGTGTTTTTCCATTTTAGGTGAAATTCATAATTAACTTCTTTTCTCGGTGGTAGTGGATTTTGAACTCAGGGCTTTACATTTGGCAGGCAGGCGCTGTAATACCTGAGCCATTCCTCTAGCCTTTTTCACTCTGGTTATTTTAAAGTAGGGTCTGATTTTTTCCTAGTCCTGCCTGAACTGAGATGCTCCTATTTTACTCTTCCTGCTCATCACTGGGATGACAGGAACTAGCCGTAATGCCCAGTTTTCTTTCCATTGAGATGGGATCTTGAAAACTTTTTTGCCTGGGCTAGCCTGGAATCTCAGTTCTACTGATCTCAGCCTCCCAAGCAGCTATGATTACAGGCGTGAGCCACTGGCACCAAGCTTATAATTAACCTTTCAAAAGTGAATGGTTCAGTAGTATTTAATACATTCACAATATTGCATAACCATTACCTCTATATCTAGCTCCAAAACATTTCATCACCCCACAAGGAAACTCTACGTCCATTAAGCAAGTAATCCCCGTTTCATGCCCTCTGACCCAGCCCTTGGCATCCATCAACTTGCACTCAGCTCTGTGGATTTACCTGTTCTGGATATTTCATATAAATGGAGTCATATAACATATGATCTTTTGTGTTTGGCATGGTTCACTTGGCACAATGTTTTCCAGATTCATTCATGTTCCACCATGTAGCAGTATTTTATTGGTTTAGTAGTTGAATGATATTCCACTTGGTATATCTATAATATGTTTATGCATGAATCCACTGATGGGCACTTTGGCATTTCTACCTTTGAACTGTTGTGGATAGTAGTACTATGAATACGTGTGAGCGTGTACTTGGTTGAGTACTTTTCTTCATTTCTTTCAGGTATATACCTAGAGTGCTGAAGGTGTGGCTCAAGTGACAGAGTGTTTACATAGGTATATTCTTTGCCTTTATGGTAATTTTATATTTAACTTATTGAGGAACTCCCAAACTGCTTGCCATGGTACCTGTATCTTTGATGTTCCTGGTATAGCAATGTCCCAGGGTTCTAATTTCTTCATGTCCTTGACAGAAAATAACACTTGTTAAGTTTTTGTTTGTTTGTCCTTTAAATTATAGCTATAACTATCTCACTGGATATGACATGGTAGCTCACTGGGGTTTTCATTTGCATTTCCATTGTGACGAATGATGTTAAATATCTTTTCATGTTCTCATTGGTCATTTGCATATCTCTGTTGAAGAAATGTCTGTTCAAGTCCTTTGCTAGTGTTATAATTGGACTGTTTGTCTTTTTGTTGTTGAATTGTAAGAGTTCTTTGAATATTCTGGACACCAGACCGTTATCAGACATAAGATTATTTGATAATGTTTTCTCCTATTCTTTTTGTGGCCTCACTTTCTTGATGATATATTTTGTCATTGACATTAAAGTTTTTAATTTTGATGAACTCTATTTTTTCTTTTGTTGCTTATATTTAGAGTGTCATATCTAAGAACCTACTATCAAATCCAAAATCAAGATTTATCCTATGTTTTCTTCTAAGACTTTTGTTTTAACTATTATAAAATTTAGATTGTTTTTATCCTTTTGGTTGTCCACAATATTTGTATAATCTAACAACTCATTACTGACATCCAAAGAAAATGAAATCAGCATATCAAAGACACACCTGGATTCCTGTGTTTATGGCAGCACTATTCATAATAACCAGGATATGGAATTAACTTAGATATCCACCAACACGTGAAAAGATAAATAAAATTATATATCTACATACATATGCTAATGGAATATTATCCATCCATTAAAAGCACGAGATCCTGTCATTTGTGAACATGGATGGACCTGGAGAACATTAAGTTACCTAAGTCAGGCACAAAGACAAATACCACAACATTGCATGATCTTACTCATACACAAAAATCTAAAAAAGCTTATCTCGGTGATGATCCATTTTGAGTTAATTTTTATAGCTGATGTGAGGTAGATGTTCAACTTCATTATTCTATACATGTGTACTCATTTGTCTCAGCACTACTTGTTAAAGAGAGCATCTTTTCCCCATTGAATGGTCTTAGTACTGCATTGAAAATCAGTTGGCCATAGATGTATGGATTTATTTCTGGACTCTCAATTCTATTATAATGATCTATATGTCTCTCTTCATCAGTTTGATTACTACTGCTTTGTAGTAAGTCTTGAAATTATGACGTGTGAGTCCTCTGTTGTTTTATCAGTATTTTTTTTTTTTTTGGCAATTCAGAGTCACTTGTAATGCATTTGAATTTGAGAACAGGATTTTCCATGACTGCAAAAAGTTGTCATTAGAATGTTGATAGTGATTGCATTGAATCTGTGGATCACTTTGGGTAGTATTATCATTTTAACATTATGACATTTTCTATTCCATGAAAAGAAAATGTCTTTACATTAATTTAGAGTTTTACTTTCTTTCAGCAATGCTTTGTAGGTTTTAGTGTACAAGATTTTTACCTTGTTAAGTTTATTCCTAGGTATCTTATCCTTTTGGATGCTATTGAGAATGCTATTGTTTTGTAGTTTGCTTATTGAGTTGTTTGTTGAAAAAAAACAACTATAGTCTCAGCTACTCAGAGGCTGGGGCAGGATGGTCACTTGAGCCCAGGAGTTCAATACCAACCTGGGTAACATAGCAAGATCCTACTTCAAAGAAAAAAAAAAAAAGAAGAAGGAAGGGAGGGAGGGAGGGAGGAAGGAAGGGAGGAAGGAAGGGGAAAAAAAGAAAAAGAAAAACAACTATTTGAATGGTGACACACTTTGCAACATTGTTGAGTTTGTTGATTAGTTCTAGCAACAAAGTTTGTTTTTGTATAGTCTTTGACATTTCCTACATATATATCATGTCCTTGCTTAATATAGATTTACTTCCTTTTTTTCCAAATGAGATGCCTTTATTTCTTTTTCTTGCCAAATTGCTCTGGTGGACCTTAAAGTACACTGTTGAATAGTAGTGGCTAAAGCGGACATCCTTATTTTGTGACTGATATCAGGGGAGTAGAATTCAAGTAATGTACCAGGGCAAGTTATGTGTGGCAGCAAAATGGGGATGACAAATGGAATGAGTCTTCACGGATCTTTGTTAGAGGGTATTTTAGTAGTCAATCCTTAGAGCTAAAATAGGTGTCCAGTGTACTATTCACCTATTGGACTAAATAAACCAAAACTAAATCTGTTGAACAGAAACTTTGTTTGGGCCTTGATGGTGAAAATTCAGTCTCCTTACCCAATTCCTGAACCTGAGTCAGTTCAGTGGCCCAGTGTCTCTTCACTGAAGGGAGGGTAAGTACCCCTGGAAGAAGAACCTGGAACAAAACATGTATGTGTTTGGTGAGTCTTCCTCCTGGCTTTCCCAAAGGCACCATTGTCATTGATCAAGACAAGTATGTCTTGTGTAAAGACAAATGCCTAGTTGTTTAGGGGAGTGTTGGAGATTGGTTCTAATTCCTGAATGAAATTGTGTTTTATAGGACAGAACAGAAACATTCCCCTTAAAGATTATTTCCTTAATCTTAGTTCAAGTGTTAGTAGTTCAATAAGGACCTCCCTAACTATCCTATTTAAAAGTATCAACACCTCCTCATCTCAAAATCCCTAATCTCCTTCCTAGGTCAATTTTTCATCCATATAATTTGTTGGCTTGTAGTTATTATTTTATTTATTTCACATTATTAATTAATTTCATTTATTGTTTGTTTTTTCTTTTTTAGTTCATAAGCTCCATAAGGCAGAGAGTTTAATTTGTTCCATTTCTTGTTATATCTCAAGCAGCTAAAACAATTCCTTGCATATGATTGACACTCAAAAAGTATTTATCAAATAAATAAAAATGACAAAAGATCTTTTTCAGGTATAGATACTGGAGTTTAAACTCAGGGCCTTGTACTTGTTAGGCACACCTTCTACTACTTGAGCCATGCCTCCAACCCCAAAGTAATAAAGTTTTGATCTGAATTTGTTCCATGTGGGCACAATAAGACAGTGAGACCATATTTATGACTTACCAGGTAATTTTCACTGAGAAGTGGCTGGCCTTATAGAGTGGTGGAATGTTCTGCTGAAGACTTAATGGTGCATGCCCTCCATAGATTGGTATGCTCTCTTATGGAATGCAGCAAATATTCTTAACCAGCAACCAATTCTCCCACAGATAGCATAGATGGATTTGGGAACCAAGAGGAGAAGTAAGAGTGACATTACTCCTAATGATTTGCCTACAAAATGTTTGCTTACTATCCTAGGGACAGACTGGGCCCTGGCATAGAGGTCTTAGTATACAAGGGAGGAATGCTTTCCTTAGAGGAAAACCACTAGGCTCACCAAATTATAAGCATGGGTAATTCAGTCTTTTTATGCCTGTGGATAACAGTTCAAGAAAGTTTTATTGTTCTTTGTGGTGGATACTACTGACTATTAAAGAGAAATAAAGTTGCCACTAAATAAAGGGTATGGAAAAAAATTTTGTGGGCACATCAGGTCACCCCTAATACCATGTTAGCAGTGATGACAGTTATAGAAACTCCATATATGCTGGACCATTTTGGGCTCCCATCTTTCAGGAATGGTTTAAGTTTTCCCTTAGGGTTAATTATCTCACTCAGTTAAAGTGCTGACTGAAGGCAAAGAGAAGATGAAACATAGTAGCGGAAGAAAATCATAATGTCAACCTTCACTTGTAACCCATGACATAAATGAGGCCTGAGTCAAGGAATAGTCAGACATTTTTACTGGTTTTCATTTTCTCTGCAATTCTCATTCCTCACTCTTTTACACAGGCTTTAAATGAATCTGGTGATCAATTTTATGACTCGGTCCTCAGATTTCAGGACACTGGGAGGGAAGAGCATGGGGGTGGAAGAGAACTGAACATCATGTGGAGATCCGACGTGAAACTGGATGCAGTTAATGAGGAGAGGCCACTTGTGACCACTTTGGGATGGAGGTGAACACGTTTCCATGATGGGAGCTGGCTCTTCCCATCAGTTAGAAGCATTTCTTTCCCTCTAAGATTCTTCTTTTCTCTCTCCCTCCAAGCTACTCTTTCTTCCTTCCATTTTTGGAAGATTTTTGTATGGGAAAAAGACTGTCTGCTGATAGTAGGCAATCAAAGGAGTGATACAGAACTGGGCAAATAGTTGTTCTTTTTGTCACCCAGTATCTGATCTCTTTTTCTACATTTGGAGACCTTCTCTCATTATGAAGTATAGTCTGTTACCTATTAAACTAAAAGAATGTAGCATACTTATCTTTTCTTTCAGATTCAATCAATACCCTTAAATGATCAGTTCCAAGTGCTGGGAGTTGGCAACACAAAGACACAAGAGTCATGGTGCTCTGGTGATAGATACCAACTGTATATGTTTTCTGAGCATTGTCCTAGAAGAACCTTCCCATTCCCATGGTCACTGGTAGTAGCAGGCTACCTGCCAAGCTATATGCTATCTTCCCTGAATCAGTTCCAGGTGTAATCTGGGATGCTATTTCCTGATTAGGTGGCCCCAATGCAGTGATATACTAAAGCCAGCTATATCATCTTGAAAAGGCTGATGGCTAAATTTTCAGAAATTTTTGTGAGACAGTTGATAAATGTAATACTGAGAACTAAATTATATAAATTTACAGTTAAGTAACATTTTAAAAAAAGTAATAAAGCACCAGAACTCATCATTTCCTGATGATTTTCCTATTATCTATGACATAAGGTTATTTATATCTGTTGTATCTTTATGGTATAACTGCCCAATTCCATGTTCAGTGACATCATCACATTGGGAGCTTGAGATGGGCAATGGGAGAATATTTACACTGTAGAAATTGACAAAAATCATAAATTAAGGCTTGATTTATTATTTTGTTGACAGTCTACAGTTTAAGTGCTAAAGAAATGTTAATACTACAGGTTAAACTTTAAAATGTGTCATGTCTACAACCATTACTGGGAAATAGCACAAAAATTAAGATACATTTTTGCTGGAGATCTTGTTTTACTGCCTGAAAACCTCATTCTATGCCTGTCCCAGAAATTCTGAGAGCAACCTATTATCCTTTTAAAATCATTTTTCTGAATAAGTCAGTCAGAATATGTTCCTAAGTCCTAAGAAAAGTGATGAGCCCACTACACCATCTGTAATGAGAAAAGTATCTTTTCAGTAATGTATGATAAAAATTTCTACAATAAGTTCAAAAGAGGGCATGATTTTGTCTTTCACTCAAAGCACAGCCTCAGATTCTAACAAGACCATTCCAACTCTTTGAATGTTACTCCCATTCTTATTTAAAATTGATCTCCCTATATATCTCAACACCATTGTCTCTTTTGCATGTGACATATACCTCATGTCCCCAAATGTAAGTTTATATTCTAATGAGGGACTATTCTGCATATTTTTAAGGAACTAAACTCCTCACATTAAATCAACAGATATCTATTGATCATCTATTCAAGATACTGGGGCAGAAGTGTTTGGAGAATAAATCTAAAAATGTTTGCTCCTTAAAGAACATTATTATTCAGCATGGGAGGTGACACATATATAATGACTGAAATTCTCATTAGGAAATACAGAACTTGATCAAAGCACTAAGAAAACTACTTACTGCAGTAATGGAATAAGAGATTATGCAATCTATAACGATAAGCCACACTTGATAATGAGTGTTACCCTAATAAAACAGTGTACATCTTAATTATTTTTCTTCAATATAAAAGAAAAGCTGAGATGAGCCTTGGAGTCAGACAGACCTTCAGAAGTTACTAAGGAACTTCCTTGGTGTATTATCAGTCAATAGTTCAACCAGAGGAGCAGAACTATAGCAGCAGTACGAAATAAGGGATCCATGATAGGAATTAGACTCTCTGCATCGTGGGAGATGTGATAGTAAAGGTCTGTAAAGGAAATGAAATTTGGAGGATCAGATAAAGTCACTGATGTGGGAACATGGTTGGGTATTATGTTGCTTCTGCTAGTGTGAGCCTCAAGTCACTGAAGATAAAAAGCAAGATAAGTTGTTGGAAAGGAAAGCCGGACACAAGGTGGTGGAACGCAAGTAGGCTTACTTGCAGTAACGCAGTGTGGTGGCCTTCTACTGTCTGTCATGACCCAGGATGAGAGCACCCAAGGAGGAGGTGGGGAGGAGCTAAGGGAGCTGTGAATCTAGCTGCTGCCCTGTGCCAGCAAGGTGAACCAGGAGAGCACTCACATGATGGTGCTGATGGTAACAACTGCTGCTTCTCTTCTGTGTTCCCAGTCTTGTGCAGGTAGCTCTTGTGACCAATGCTAATAAAAGCTCAGTAAGTCAGGGAATTCTGGGAAACATGATTCCAGCTTAGCTAAGTTGCCACAATAGAAAGCTACCACACTGTTACCTCAAGTAAGAAACAAAAACCCTCTTAACCTGGTTACCTGAGAATTGTTAAGTCATAGCTCACAGTATGTATCCTATACTATTATTTTCCTCATGAAACCAAATTAATTTAAAGCCTTTGATGTCAGTTTCATGGTATTTTCCTTTAGTTTTCTTCTTTTGTTAAGATTATTATGGTTGCTATTTTTGCCCCATTCACAACACAGACCAAACAATAGCCTGGATTGAGGTATATATGGGGATATGTTTTTCTACACCTTTTTCAACACAGTCAGTGTTGATTTGCTATTTTTAAAAAGAAATTGCAAGTGGGCTTGGTGGTTCATGCCTGTAATCCCAGCATTTGGGAGGTAGAAGAAATTAAGGCCAGACTGGACTACATAGTGAGATCCTGTCTTTAAAAAAATGCACTTAATTTTCTTGAAATACATTTTAATATCATGTTTAGTGGTATTTCCTTTGGTTGCAAATGATTTTTAATATTATTCAGAGGAAGCTGCCAAATCTCTTTACAAAGCAAAAAACATACTTATCACCAAACTCAAATGTGGTTGACATTGTATTGATGGCCCTAAACTTGAAAGTGGGCATATGATTTGGATATTTTGAATAAGGTAAGGATGTCTACTTTTACCATTCCTACTCAACATCATATTGGAGGCCTAGACAGTGTATTAAGGTATGAAAAATAAGTAAAAGACACACACATTGCAAAGGAAGAAATAAAATTTTCTTTATGGTAGACATGATTATCCACACAGAAAAATCCTAGAGTCAACAAAAACCTACTAAAACCATTAAATGAGTTTTAACAAGGTTATAAGAGATAAGATCAATATAAAAAACACAAAATCAATTGTATGTTTATATATTCACAATGAAGAAGTTAAAATGTAACTTTTATATTTCAAATAGCACAAACAAAACATAAAATATTTAGGCATAAATCTGACTATTATATATATATATAATATATATATATAATATATATGTAGATATCAAAGCTGCAAGCCCAACTATAAAACACTTACGAGAGAAATCAAAGAATTTCTAAATGAAACCTAAGACACACTATGTTCATGGTAGTGAGAAGACTCAATATAATTGCCATTTCTTCTCTAGATTGATCAACAGATTAAATGTAATCTCAGTAGGGTTTTTTTGGTATAAATTAGCCAAGCTAATACTAAATTTATGTGGAAAAACCCAAATTAAATGGAATTGCCAAAACAATTTTGAAAATGAAAAAGTTCAAAAACTCACATTACTTGGTTTTAAGACTTACTATAAATCTACAGTATTCAAGAGTGTGTGATACTGGCAAAAAGAGACATGCAGATCAATGGAACAGAACAGAAGATCCAGAAATAGGACCATGTATTGAATTCTCACAAAAGTATAAAGATTGAGTCTACATTGAATTCAATTCAGATCAGCTAATCTTAAAATAGGATAAAATAATTGAATTTATAAATGGAAACAAACAAAAACCAAAACCCCACAGCTTAATTCATGTCTTATACCACATGTAAAAATTGACTCAAAATGTATAAATCTTCTAGAATAAAACACAGGAGAAAAATCTTTGTGACCTTGCTTATAGAATGATTTTTTAGGCTTTTTTTTTTTTTTGGCAGTACTGAAACTTGAATTCAGGGCTTCATGCTTGCTTGGCAGGTCACTTCATGCTTACTTGAGCCATGCCTCCAGCCCCAGAATGAATTTTTAGATGCAATAACAAAACCATAATACATAGAAAATTGGACTTAACTGGAATTTAAATTTCTGTTATTTGAAAGACAACAAAAAATGAAAATGCAAAAATATTTGCAAAACCATATCTAATAAAAGACATGTACCCAGAATATATATATAAAGAACACTCAAACTTCAATAATAAGAAAACAAATAACCCCATAAAAATGGGCAGAAAATTTGAACAGACATTTCAGTAGTAAAGATAATGGATTGCAAAGAGGCACATAGAAAAAATGCTCAACATCATTACTCATTGTGGAAATGCAAATTAAAACCACAGCGACATACCACTATATGCCTAATAAAATGTGCAAGCAAAGTGTGGTTACACATGCCTGTAGTCCCAGCTGCTGGTGATAGTGAGGGGAGAATTGTATGAACTACAAGTTTGAGATCAGGTTGACCACTATAGCATGATCCCATCCCCAAATAAATAAATGAACAGATAAAGTAAAACTAGCTCATGATACCACATACAGAAGAGGAAGCAAAGCAACTAAAACTTCTATATGTGGAATTACAGTATGATATAGCTCTTACAGAAAAAAGTTCAGCAGTTTCTTAAAAGGTTAAATGTATACACATCATTTAATCAAGCAATTCCACACCTTGGAATTTATTCCAGAGAAAGAAAAACATACGTTCACACAAAACCAGCAAACAA
The DNA here is from genome assembly GCF_047511655.1 of Castor canadensis. Taxonomy (NCBI): domain Eukaryota; kingdom Metazoa; phylum Chordata; class Mammalia; order Rodentia; family Castoridae; genus Castor; species Castor canadensis. The sequence continues at coordinate 74,980,385 of NC_133400.1, read as the reverse complement.
ATCTTTATAGAGGTTTTGTAATGGTCACAACTGGAAATGACCCATATGTCCATCAACAGGTGAATAAAAGAACAATTGTAGCGTATGCGTATGACTCCTAGAACAGAAGCCTAGGACTCTGTAAGATTCACTTTAGAGACGATGAAATGAAGAAGTGCTAGGCAACCCAGAAGGTTTTTATTTCAATTTTTGAAATAGGGGCTTCTGTACTTGGGGTCCTCAAATGGTTACATCACATGTACAACAGCTGTAGATTTAAATGAAAAAGTCTGTGACAGTAAAAACTAAATTCCTAATTATAGAATTCAAGTTTTTGGCTGTAACTGCAAACGTGGAACACGTACTTTCACTTGAATGATTTTCAAGAGCCATATGAAAGAGATGCCATTAGCATTCCCACCACACACTTGACGAAAATGAGACTTAGAGAAAATAAATCTTCAGTCCAAGGTCAGTGAAGTGGAAGCAGGTGGGATAGGGGTTTGACCCTGGTTGCTTGTACTCCATGCTGTCTAGTACCTATATTCATTCAACAAATACTTTTGAGTCTCTATTATGTAAGAGATACTTGTCTAATAAAAGAATTCTTTATAAGAAGCAAAATAAAAAATAACAACTCATCTCATTTCTCATGGCTCATTTATAAATCTCATAAACTCTAAGGATACTTTAAGAAGGCACTGTAACTTGTTTGTGTAACTTTATCGTGATCCTTACTGTTACTAAAATAAATACAAACTTTGAAAGCAAAGTTATAAAAATTTATTTAAAAACAGACTATATCTCTGGATAAACACTGTCCAAAAATATTTTTAATATTCCTTCTCAATATCTTGTTATAATTAAGTATATTATTAGAAAAACTGATGTTCCACTTGAAACTAAAGATAAACTCCAACACTTAAATTTGCCACTTCAACCCTTATGTTTTCCCAAATAACCAATCATCTAATTATTCCGATATCTTTAAGAAAAATGAGAGTGACAATCATGTTCACTCAGAGAACGGTGCAGTATTATTGTAGCACACAGAAGAGTATTGGCTGCTCTCCTATTGTACTTTAATTGCTTAGAACAATCATTTAACTTTTGCAGAGCATATAACTAAGCCTGAGACTCTGATAACACGTCTATGGAACAGTTTTTTATTTGTATTTAATTTTTTGAAGTTTTATTTATTTATTTATAATGATGCACATCCTATGCATGCACTCTGCCAGTTAGCTATACACCAGTCAATATTTTTATTTTCATTATTTATTGTTTGCTGGTTTTTTGGTGCTGGGATCTGCTCAGAGCCTTCCTCATGCAATGCACACAATCTACCACTGAGTGTATCTGCAGCCTCCCAGCTTTTTAATGAAATTATATTAGAAATCATATTGGTAATGTATGTTTAAATCTAACAAAGACTTTATCTTTACACTATTTTCTAAAACTTTAATAAAGGGAAGCTAAGAGAAAAAGCTTAAGCTTTTTTCTGTCTTTATACAGATGTTTATGTCTGTGGACAGACACTTAAGGCTGAGGTAAATATTTGAGTCTGTTGCTGTATGACATATACCCCTCCACACACATGGGAGGATGTTAGCTTGCAAAATGACTACTTTCCTGTAGTCACTCTTGATTTTAATATGAGACTATCATTATGACTCAACTTGAACATTAGTCATTATGGAATATCACAGTCTCTACAAACAGATAAATATTGATCATAGCAACTTTTAGAAACAGAGAATAAAGGCAAAATGGTATTTAAATTAATTTAAAAGCATTAGTTTGAAAATGCTTTTGTAGGTTTCTGAAAATACTTTAATTATTAGCTTTAATATCCCACAAACATTTGTACTTTATATTTTTATTTATGTCAACCTTGTTACCAAAATAATTTAAGGCAACCTTCAAAACTACATAAAAGACATATATAGTAGAAAATATTATTTTTCTTCCATTATAATTAACAAATGCAGTATCAATATTTCCCAACATTTCCAATATTTATTATTGAAAAAATAGTTCTTTATAAAGATGAATGTGTATTGTCTATAGAAATTTATAAGACAAAATATATTTTATATGGTCTTATAAAACTATTCTCCAGTTCACAAACATTTTACTAGAATATTATTTTAGCAAAAATAAATTTTTCTTACACCTCACTGGAAAACTCACCCATACTTGGACTTCATTTAAAATTATCTGTCAATTTCAAATTTTAAGTAAATTCAAAGTTTTCCTAAGCCTCATTTGCCCACATATTTCCATCTGTGTTATTCTTTTTTTTTACCAGTTTCTCCTAATTTCTTGGTCTGTAATTTATAGAACTATAAGTCAAATACAAGTCCATTACTTGATTAATTTTGATACTGTTGTTTCAAGTGATCCAGGCCTATTTCCTTGAATATAAAAAGTAAGGTAGGAAGGAAAGAAGGAAGGAAGAAAGAAAGAAAGAAAGAAAAGTGAAGTAATTCCCCAAACCCTAATAACTTGGGTACAAGTTTCTAATTATATGTACCAAATTCACTACATAATACAATTCTCTCTTTCACCATTTTGCTAGTCATTATTACATTAAAAAGATATGGAGGCTAGGGCAGTAACTCAGTGGTAGAGCACTTGTCTGGCATGTGTGAGGCTCTCAATTTGATCCCAGTGCTGAAAAAAAAATTTTTTTACAAAATTTGACCTCACTCAGTCTCTTTACAGAAAATATAGATTAAAATGCTTACAACACAAAGAATTCTAACTTGGGGATGGGGGTGTAGCTCAGTGGTAAAGGAATTAATGTGCAAGGCACTGGGCCCCATTCCCAGTATAAGAAGGAGAAGAATTATAATTCAGAAATAACATTTGAAGGCTGGTGGAGTGGCTCAGGTGGTAGAGCACCTACTTAGGCCCTGAGTTCAAACCCTAGTACTGCCACACACGCACACAAAATAAAAACAATATTTGAAAAAGTTAGAACAACAATGTGTTCTAACCTTAATAAAGCAACAAATAAAAGCTGAGTGAAAGAAAAAAAAGATTCTATGGGGAAAAAGGACATTAGAAAATTTTTATCTGTTACCTAGGTACTTTCTCAGCAATCTGTACAATTACTTTCTGAAGACTTATCTGTAAAAATCAGGTGTGTATAATGATTCAAAGTACTTTCTGAATAGTTCTACATATGCAAGAAATGTAGTTGGGAAAGACAACCCAATTTCTTCTCTAGATTTTTAAATTTTATTTTGGAGGGAGAGGTGGCCTATGTTTGAACTCAGGGCTTCTTGCTTGCTTGGCAGTCTGCCAGCAAAAACTACTTTTTAGACTGAATTATCTATGTGATTGTTTCCAGTTATATTTTATTTGGGCAAGGGAAATAAAATATGAATTCTAGTCAAAGTAATATTCATTACAACCATAACTAAAATGCTAAATTCTTAACCAGCATTATTTAAAATAGTACATATATTTCAGTACATGAAAGCACTTTTATCTAGGCCTTTTTCTTGACCAGGTAATCCTTTTTAAAATATTTGATTGGGTTTTTTTTTTTTTTCATTTTTCTTTCTCTCTCTGTTTTGGAGGGAGGGGTGCTAGGGATGGAACCTAGAGACTTTTGAATACTAGGCAAGCACTATACCGCTGAGCTACACCAGCAGCCTATTTCAAAATATTAATATAGGTTTAAGCTTTCATTTAAATGAGTTCAAAGTACTTTTAATGTAGTTTTTTAGTGTTTATGATGTATTTAATTCAGATCACCCCTTACACATATAACTTTTGTTCTACAATGTTTCATTTGATAAGTGAATAAGGTCAAAGCTTGCAGTTACCTAAGGTTTAGTCTATAGAATACTTTTTTCATTTTTTTCTGTTTTCATTTATCTTTGTAAAATAAATATATGAATATTTTTATATTACTTAAAATTGCAAATTTTAATATCCAAAAAGCATACTCTCAAAATACAAACTTCCAAAAAATTATTCCTGTAAACAATAATATTGTATCACTTAGGCCCATTTGCTGGAATTCACATATCTGGCCAAAACTCCAATTTCTGAGGCATGAGATAATACAGTGTTAGAATAGATTTCAAGTCCAGAAGGAAAAAAAGAAGGGAATCTGTTAGGTATTTTTTGCGGTTGCAGTTTAAATGTACGACCACCTCAAAACTGATTAGATTCTGGGTATTCCAGATTACCTTCCAGTTTATCTTGAGTGCTACTATGAAGCTCATTTGAATTCAGCATAACAAAGAGACTCTTTCTGCGATGGATGTGTCAGAGAAAATAAAAAATAAACTTTCTGTGATATTTCTTCTCATAGAAAACTCAGGCTGCCTTCTTTCCTTCCTTTCTTGCTTTCTTTCTCTTTATTTTGTCCCTTCTTTTCTCTTCCCTTCTGTTTTTCATACTAACAATGTAAAGGACCGTCTGTACACATAAGAAAAAATTATACATAGTTATCAAAGGAAACTTGCTTCAAAATGTCTGTGCTACACTATAATCCTCTTATAGCTAAGCCCTAGGTCCTTCTGGCTGACACCAGATCAATGATGTTAGAAGCTCAAGTGTTAATTTTTATAATTTAATTCGGGAAAAAAAAATCCCAAATTGCCTGTTGAAGGGTCAACTATTATCTGAATTGTCTAAATTCTGTCTAAACTGACAGAATTTGTTAGATTGGCTAGCTCCTGATTTTTACATCAGTTCCCTGGAGAAATAGACTAAAATTGTGTGATTTTTAGAAGTAAATTTGCTTTTTATAATCTATATAAATGATAAGTAAGTGGCAATCACTTAGATCACTGAGTCTAAAGGCAGATTATTGTTTACTATTGATCAGTGAGCAGAAATTTGAAGACACATAATTCAACATGTTCTTTTCTCATTTAGATATTACAAAGCATAAGGTTGCTTTCTTTCTTTTGCTCCTAATTTTCTCACCTTTAAATTAAAAGAATGCCTTTACCTTTTGCCAAAGTACATTTGTTCATTTTCATTTCCTTTCTACAAAGCAATTCCTCATTTCTTCTTGGATGTAGTCTTTACAATTTTAGTCTACATGACTCAGATATTCCCATGTAACAATTGCTTCAATAAAAAATAAGGGATCAAAGTTAAAGAAATTTCAATGTTACATTGAAATTCTAAAGGGAAGACATTACTTTTCTGATATGTATAAAATCTTTCTAAAACTATAGACTGAATAGTTCATGTTAAAAACTGTTATTTGATATTTATGCATATTCCTTTAACTTTATAGTTATCTTATTCTTCCTCAAGTAGCTACAAAAATCACAGCATGGCACCACTAGTGGTAGTTTCCAAAATTCACTCTGGAAATGCAGGAGACTTGCCAACATCTTGACTATAGAATTTCTTATTTTTAAAGTTTAATGAAATTAATGTTCTTCCTTCAGGAAATGCTTTCAGATTTATATTTTTAAGAAACTCAGTATTTTAGCAGCATGATAAGTTGACCCTTTAAAACTTATCTTTAAATATTTAATTTTTCTTATGGTTCTGTTGTAATCTTTTGTATTTCCCTGACACAACTATATGAAAAAAATTTAAAATGGTATTAAATGATGAAAATATTACTTAAGTAGAAATTATACTAGTCACTTTCAACCTCAATGTTTTGGATAAAAGTTTTTAAGGGAGAAAATCCAAAATACTTGTGTGAACCATAAGCATGAATTTTCTAGCTGTTTTAGAGAAAATGATACCATTGATTTTCATTTCTGTGGTTCCAGTTTCTTTAACATAACTAGAATTTCACTTCCCCTCACATATTGAGACACTATAACTTCATTGAAATGAATTTGAGTTTTCTTCTTAAATCCACATATACAAAGTTTAAGCTATATTGTAAGAAAAACAGCTATATTTGCTCATAGTAATTATTGTAGTGGTGACCATTTAGAAAGTATTAGGGAATTGATTATATGTTTAACTTTTCCCCTCTTAATACTCAATACTTAGTTTGACAATGTAGGAGGTAAGAGATACAACTTGAGACCTTTAAACTCTGATCATGAATGTGCAAAAAACCTGACAATTCAAATTCTACATTCCACTTTATGCCTTACTAAGCCATTTAATAAAACAAATACATGTATATAGGTTTTATAAACTTCACTGAAATGCTTTTTGACCCAAACTTTAAAAGATTATTATAATTCCATCAAATATTCCTTTTAATCATCCATTTGTAATTAAAATAGCTTTAAAAACACTAAATTATATTTTCATTAATAAATATTTCAAGATCTTAAGATAACTATCAAAGAATCAGTATTTGGGAGCATAAGGGATTGTTTCTTCTGTATAGGCAGCTTTTAAATGTTTTAAACTTTCTTCTCTGTAGAAAATCAGCAGATATTTGATGGGCAGGAATAAAAAGATTCTCTCTTGCAGACTGGTGCACTTTTACATGTCTGTAAACTTCTGGATGTCTTACTGATATGTAAAAATATTGGAGTTTTTTTCTCCCCATAGATGGTTGATGAACTCTTCAATTAAAAGGAATACCCTCTTTCAGCTTTCTTTGCACAAAATGAAAAGCACTTATATACTTTAAAAAAGAAAATACTCCAATTCATAAAACTAACAAATGTAGTAATACTAAGGCCTTTGGGGAAAGCTGACCACAGAGATCTTATAAAAGTCTTTGCCTATTTTAATTGTAATCATGATGCAGGGGCCAATATGAAGTTGCTGAGAGAGAGAGAGAGAGAGAGAGAGAAATAACCAACTAGTTCAAAGGATACAATTTATTTGGAAACTCTAAAACACTGTTTAAAATGATACTTCTAATTCTTGAAATAACTTCTACTAGATTCTCAAAAGGAAAAGAATCATCACCCTGTGCCTTAATACTTGCAGTTTAAAAACAAGATATAGTAACATGAAGATGCTTAAATATTGTCATTTTCAGGTGCACATAATTGTTCTTTTAAAAGTTTCGTTGAGGTCAAATTTAGTCTATTGGCTTTAAGTCTGCAGAATTTTTAAAAGCTTAATGAAAGTTTCAATGCTGTTTTCAGTGATCAAAGCAAAAATTTTAAATAGTGTTTTTCACACTTTCAAGAATATGTTCATACATAGTTTTTCTAAAATAAAATGCATTGATTTTTATGACTGCAACCAAGAAAGTCCACATCTGAGTAATCAGGTTTTTTTAAAGACCATACTTTTATGCATTCAATGACTTGTCAAAGACACACATGTTCTACATTTAAGCAAATATTTAATCCTGAGTCTCTTTCAGGGGGAGTTGAAATAAATGTAACTGCAGTAAGAAATTTCAGTTTTTGTGACATTAGAAAACATGATGGTAAAATTTTTGTGTGACCTGGAAGGGTACCCATCACTTAGGCCTAACACATGAATATATTTAGGCAGAAGACAACAAACATCCTTTAAGGGAAAGTACTTGCATGTGGGCAGGAAAGGAACATGACAGCTATTCTAAACACAACCCTTGTGAATTTCCTAGCTTTTATGCCTACAAACTCAGAACCAAAGAGAAAAGTTGCTTCTCTCTTTTAAAATAGCATTTAAAAATCTATGCTCAGACATTAATGCTTTCCTTTTTGACATTAAATTGGGTATGATTGGCTATCAACTCAAATTCTATTAAAGTATTAACACTCAGTGTTGTGCTAGGTCATAATATGTGTAACAAACATAATGAGCTTGGGTGTTGTTAATATTGTTAACAGTCACACAGTTCTGCCCTGTAAAATATTAAGTGATCAGATTGTCTCAAAGGTTTTCAACTGACATTTTACTACTGATGAAGAAACAAGGAATTTAGGAAGAAAGTGAAAGATGGGAAGAAAAGCTGAACATGATTGATAGGTGTTTGTTTAATAAAGACCTAAGGTAGAGTTTTAAACCTTTCGAGTGACATGCACGTGATTTTCAAAGCTTTCAAAGGACTGGGTAGAGTTACTCACCTTGTTACTATTGCTAAATTATTCCATTTTGCGTCCTGTTACTGTGAAATGAGGTACTCTCTATAAATTGGTGCAAGGTTAAATGTTGACTTTATTCATTTACAACCATACCCCCCTCAAGTTGGCATGTAAGTTATGACAAAGAAGAGAATGTTTCACGGTGAATCCAACGTTGCAAATAATCGCTCTTAAAAACTAAAACACATTTCTTGTTCCGTGGCTCTTCCCTACATCCTTCAAGAACTTGAATTTTTTACTTTTCAAGTTCTTTTGATAAAAAATGACTAACCTACTTCACTCGCGGTTTTTTTTTTTTCCATTACTCTTGTTCTCCAAACCAACTTCGTAGAAATAGAGGGGAAGTTAAACTTCGTACAGGATTTAAATCTCTAAAGTTATGGGTATCTGAAAAAGGAATTCACTTCTAATAAGGATCTTCCAGTGCCTAACCGTACTTTATACTAAGGTAACTGTCTAATTTAGACTAATTTGAGTGATTAAAATTAGACCTACAAATGCAGGGCGGACAGTGGCACAAAATTCCCATCGCAGTTTGCTTTAGAAAGGTATTTATTTGCAGTGGCATACAAAAATTTTAATAATCCTGTCAAATGTGTTCATGAACAATTTGTTAAATCCCCCAATTGTTGAAATACGCTCTGTATGTAACTATGTATCCACACACACCACACAGGAAGAAGGAATCCATTGCCGTACTTCAGAAATGACAAAGGAAAGGTAAAATCAAGCCAGATTTATGTAAGTAAATGTCTGCAGCCTCGCTCCTAAAAGGGCAGTGCTTCGGGGTTAAGCTGCTGAGATGAACACACTCACACACACAAATCGGAGCTTCCCGCAGGATCGTGCTGCGGGGAGCGGCGAGGGGCATCGCGACACCCCCGCCGCCCCCCGGGGGTCCCGCGGGACACGGTGCGTGCGGGCTGCGGTCCTAGGTGAGCGCGGGCGGAGGGGACGGCGCCCGCCCAGCAAGCGCGTCCACAAAGCACCGGAGCCGCCCCTGTCGCCGGGGCCCGCGCACGAGGAGAGGCTGCCGGAGGAGAAGGCGGCGGGGGCGCGGAGGCCGGCGGCGGGCGGGCGGGCGAGAGGCCAGCGGAAAGGCCGGCGGGGAGGACTCGGGCGGGGAGGCTCCGCACCCCGGCCGCCGCGCCCCACAGCGCGCGCCGCCGCCCCGAGCCGCGTGCGCGCGCGGCCGCATCGGCAGAGCGCGCGGCGCGCGTCACGTGGTGCGCGTGTCGAAGGTCACGGCGCGCTCACAATGGAGCTCTCGGAGTATGTGCAGAAAGGCTTCCAGATGCTGGCGGATCCCGGCTGCTTCGACTCCGGCGCCTTCACGAGGCTCGTCCGCTCGGCTTTCCAGAGCCTGCTGGACGCCCAGGCGGACGAGGCCGTGCTAGGTAAGCGGCTCGGCCCTGCGCCGGGGCGGCCCGGGCGCTCGGAGGGAGCCGCGAGCCCGGGCGAGCGAGGGGAAGCCCCGGGAAGAGGAAGTCCCCGGCCGTGCCCTTCGCTCCGGACGGAGTGTGGGTTCGCGGCTCTGCCGGGACGCACGGCGGCCCCCGAGCATTGTTCTGTCCCCGCTTGGCACCTGCACGGAGCCGGCGACACGCGCCTGGCCTGATTTCCCTCCCGCCTCTTTGTTCCTTTGTAAAGCCCGAGTTCCAGTCTTGTTTGTGGCCTAAACAGCTGAGGTTTTCAGCCTGGTCTGGGACTGCGGCTGTTTTGACACTTGGACTTCATCTGGGGGAGCTCCTGTAATTCAAGCTCCCAGAACCAGGCCAGCAAGGTTTAAAAGGCTTTGTCTCCGAAGTAATTACGAGGTCAAACCGTGTTGACACTTTCCAACTTGGGCCATATCTCCAGCTCCCCCGACGTCCAGCGCCGGCTCAGTCTGTCTTACCCAGGTCCTTCGCCCAGAACCCTGACATGGGGCGCAGGGTGTTTTGTTCCGCGCCAGTAACCAGGAGGCAAGGCTCTTTTAAGCCGTCTGGTCAGTGATTGCGAAATGCAGTGTCAATATGGATTAAGGGCATATTTTAAGACAGGTCGCCTTTACATCATTTTCTTAAATATAAATATCCCAACAATTCAAATTTTTGGTTTTTTCTGTAGTTTCATAAACTAGACACTTGTACAAAAAGTACAAAAGTGGAAGTTCTTCAAACGAAAATAGTAACCACCACCTGGGTTAAATCTAAAAAAAAAAAAAAAAAAAAAAGCTGGCTGTCAAAACCTGAAAATACTCATAGGATTTTGCAATTTCTATTTTATATTCTAACTCGTGCCCTCCTTTTGACCTCCCTTGATTGTATCAATGTCCACTAAGCCAGTTTCCTTAAACTTTCATCGTTTGTAGAGTGAAAATTATTCATCCTAAATTTTACACCATATAAAATATTTATTTTCTGGTTTTCCTTTGAAATTGTTTCATTCAATGTTAAAATGACCACTGGATAGTTATTTTTTCTTTGGGACCATAATGTAAAAAATACTTCTTTGGAGCTATGAAGTAAAACTTAAGGCAAAATAAAAGAAAGTAAATGAAATTAGTTAAAAGCAGAATTCTTGATGTATTCTCTTTATTGTTTTGCAGTTGGCCTTGTAGCTCATCTAATTTGCTTATAATTGACAGTCCTTACAGTTGGAGTCTTTTTTTTTTTTTATCTTGTTAAAGGAACTTTAACCCAAATTAAAATATCCCTTTGAGGAATTTGACTGTAAAGATTTTTTTAATCACTGGTATCACTGGCAATTAATTTATTTTAGATCACCCAGACCTGAAACATGTCGACCCAGTGGTTTTAAAACATTGTCATGCAGCAGCTGCAGTTTACATATTGGAAGCAGGAAAACACCGTGCTGACATATCAACTCTAAGGTATGGGATTTATTTAAATATCTATTTATTTTCAAATAGTATCTTTATGTTTCCAATTTCAGTTTGGAAAATGAAGACTAAACTTTGGCTTTTCCCCCCTCCTTTAGCACTTATCTAGAAGACTGTAAATTTGACAGAGATCGTATAGAACTGTTTTGCACAGAATATCAGGTTACTTACTTTAAAACTAATTTTAAATGAACAATTGCTACTTTTCTTCTACTCTGTTTGCAAAGATGTATTTTCTTTTTTCCCTCCCCAGAATAATAAGAATTCCCTAGAAGTCCTACTGGGAAGGTAGGTACTGTATAAGGTGTCAAGCTGAGCAACTTTGCACTTGCAGGTATGAATGGAGATAGTTGGTGTGAAACAAGCCAGGATGAAAAAACCTGGGATCCTGACCCAAAAAGGGGCCAAAGGGCAAGTGAAACAATTGAAGCTAAGCTAATGTTTTTAAAGTTAAGTTTATTGAGATAATTTCAGATTACTTTTACTCTTTAGAACTTAAAATGAAGTTGAACAATATTTTAAATTTAGAATGAAATAAAATAGGGTCGGGGTGGAAGGTGGATACATTTTTTAGTAAAGGTAAATACTGATAGTTTTTCCTGTAGATGTTACATGCAAAATTGTCATTGTATCTTTCAGTATAGGCAGATCTCTCCCTCATATAACTGATGTTTCTTGGCGCTTGGCATATCAGATAAAGGTAAAGAAAGTTTGACAAAGTGTTCTCTAGAGGGATTTAGGGAACATTAAAAAAAAAAACAAAACTAAAGACTGGCATGTGTGCTGTGTTGTTTTAGACCAATCAACTTCATAAGATGTACAGACCTACATATTTGGTGACCTTAAATGTAGAGGTATGTACAGGTAATCCCTGTCTTAAAATGAAATGTGTAATGAAATGTTAAATATCCTTGATTTAAATATACAGTTTTTTTTTCATCCTTAGAACAGTGATTGCAGGTCCCATCCAGATATCAGTTTTAGTTGCAGCATGGAACAATTACAGGTACAGTATTAGAACTTCTGTGCCTCTCTTTCATAAATGTTTGAGAATTGTGCTTATGTAGAGTTCAAAAGAAAAATAACCACCTGTGGGCAAATAATTAAGGTTGGTTAAGGATTTAATGGGAAAGGGGGTTTAAAAAGTGGTAGTGTAACACAGGCTTCACTTTTGAAAATAAGATATTACTAATGTTACTAGTTGTCTGTTGTAATGTTCTATATACTGAAAATACATTTTCTAAAGTGTATAGCGTAAATTCTTTCAATTCATGATGAGTGAATTGAGACAAAGCAAAATTAAGAGCAAAGATTTGGAGGTGCTTTCTTTGCTTTCAAAAATTCAAATAAACTTCCAGAATTATATTTCTAAAAAGCAGTTTAAAATGAGTTTGTAAAAGTGGGGAATAGACCTAAGATTTTAACTGCTTATATACTGCCATTGTAAGACTGGAGAAATTGAAAACTACATTGATTGATGGATGTGACAACGAATTTATTTCTTACTCCTTAAAAAACGAAGATCAATGCAGGAAATTTAGATGAAATTGAATGTTTCAAAGACATCTGCAGAGTCATTCTCAATGTACCTATTAGTCATACTTTTAAAGTTTCAGGAAATGTGCATACGGCGTAACTACTTCGTTAAGCTAACTTGAGACATTTAATGTAGACATATCTGGCCTGTTAAAGACGACTCAGTTAAAAATCATGTTTCAATCTGTGGGCAAATAACTGATTTGAAGATGAGGTATTTCAGAGGAAAAGCTCCTTTTAACCGACAGTGGTTTGTCAAAGGTTAAAATTCTAGAGTGTTTTAAACTTATTTAGAAAGTTTTCTCCCGACTTTTTTTTTTTTTTTGCAACCCTCTCGAACTTGGATACTTCGTTACAAGATTTATCCTAAAAACAAGGCATGATATACGTCTTTTAGGACTTGGTGGGGAAACTCAAAGATGCTTCGAAAAGCCTGGAAAGAGCAACTCAGTTGTAACTTGGGGAAGCCAAGGATCCGCTCAGTGTAGTGGAAAACCAGAACCGCCTTGCCTCCAGCCGAACCGAACCGTCGTTTGTGCCAGCTGGATGTCCTCATTTTCAGTAGAAAAAAAGATTTTCCTTTTGTGCTTATACCATTTTGTACTTACCCATTTTGAACTTTTTTTACACGTGTGAAAAGGTTAAGATCATTTAAATCCTCGTTAGCTTTAACTGTACATTTCTCTTATTTTGTTTTCAAGTCCTATGAAAGAAAGTAGTGTCACACCCTGAATAAACAAGGTGGTGTTCCCACAAAAAGAGCGGCGATATTTTGTTTGGACTTCGTGTTGAACTATGACTGTGTGGAGGGCTGGCTGCGATCCGCGTTACCTGACCGCTCGCGGTTCTGGGGCGCAGTGGGGAGGATGCGATCCCCGGGGCAGGGTCGGGGACCCGGGCTGGGGCTGGGGCACGGTGGCCGCGGCGGGGCGGGCCGACCGCTACCTGCGCGGAGCCCGACCCGGAGCAGCGCTGCCCGCGCGCGCCCCGCCTCGGCCGCGGGAAGACGGGCGGGCGCTGTTGTTTCCGCGAGCCCAGCGCGGGCGCAGGTTCGGCGCCAGAGTCTGGGCCGCAGCCGCGGGGCTGAGCGGGTGCAGAGGCCGGGCGCCCCCGTCGGCGGGAGCCGTGGACTTGCACGCCGCGAACGGAGAGGGGCGGGCGGGCGGGCGGGAGAAAGAAATAACGGGGGGTGGGGTGGGCTGCGCGGCGTGCGGGGCCAGAGCGATACCCGCGCCGAGAGCAGGGTGGCGCGTGTGGCGCTGTGGAGAAATGTCTCCGCGGCCGCGCCAGCGCCGCCGCGGCGCAGAGCTGGGGGGAGGGGGCCGGGCGCGCGGCTCGGAGGGGAGGGGGCGGCCACGGGCCCGACTACACCGACACTAATTCCCAGGCCGCCCTTAAGGAATGAGGGGAGCACGTGACCCAGTGGGGGGGCGGCAGGGGGAGGGGGCGGGCGGACTCTGAGCCATTTTGGAGCCGGTGTCAGTTTCCACTCTGCCTTCAGCGGTGCATTTTTTTTCCACCCTCCCCTCCCCCTCCTCATCCTTCCTCCCCTCCCCCCCGCCTCTCCGCCCGCACGCACACACGGCGCCCCCACCCGTCCTCCTACCCCCCCACAGCAACTATGAAATAATAATCGTAGTATTAAAGGCAGAGATCGGGGCGAGACAATGGGGATGTTGGCGAGGGAGCCCCGATCCGGATTAGAAACACCTCCCAGCCCCGCAGAATAATACCGATCGCGCCCCCTCCGCGCGCTCCCTCCCCCGAGTGCGGAGCGGGAGGAGGCGGCGGCGGCCGAGGAGGAGGAGGAGGAGGAGGAGGAGGAGGAGGAGGCCCAGGAGGAGGAGGCGTTGGAGGCCGAGGCGGAGGAGGAGGAGGAGGCCGAGGAGGAGGAGGAGGCCGAGGCGGAGGAGGAGGAGGAGGAGGCCGGGCTCGGGAGGCAGCATGAGCCGAGCGCGGCGGCCGTGGCTCCTCTCGGCTGCGCTCGTTGCCCATTGACAGCGGCGTCTGCAGCTCGCTTCAAGATGGCCGCTTGGCTCACATTCATTTTCTGCTGAACGACTTTTAACTTTCATTGTCTTTTCCGCCCGCTTCGATCGCCTCTCGCCGGCTGCTTTTTCCGGGTACGTAGGAGGCGAGGCGCCTCCGGGACGGGGCCGAGGGGCGGCGGGGGCCGCGCGGGGCTCGGGCGGCCGCGGGAGGACGAGGAGCGACCACCCCCCCCCCGCGCCCGGCCCGCGCCGGCCGGAGGCGCTGACAGCGTGGGCGCCGAGCCCGCCGCCCGCCGCCGGCCCCGCGCCGCCCCGCGCCCGCGAGCGCGCGCCCCCGCCCGCCGCCTCCCGCGGCGCCGGGACCGACCCGCAGCCCGCGCCGCGCCGCCGCCGCCAGCCGGGCTCGGCGCCGCTCCAGCCGCCGCCGCCCGCTCTCCCGGACGCGCCGCGCGCGGCCCCACGTTTTAGTTCCTTTCTCCCCCGAGCGCCCCTCGGCACCCTCGCGACGCACATGGTCCCCGAGAAGAGCACTTGTATTTGCAGCCTCCGCGGCTCTCCCGGCCACGGCGCCCTTTGTTGAGAGGTAGATTTTGATGAAACGGGGACGGGCTCCTGAAATCGGGCGCTGCTTGGGTCAAGTGGCTTCTCTCCTCTCCCGAAGAAAGGGCTTTGGAGGGGTTTGAACAGCCAAGGACCGCCCCCATTTTATAGGGACGGGATACCTGGGGGGCAGCGATCCCGACCAGATGGGTGTTAGACTGGAGCGGACCCCAACACAAATGTTATTAACTTAACTTGGAGGGACACTTGTGTGAAATTGGATGGCTTGTAAGATGGCGGTTCCTAGTTGTTCCCAAGGTCTTGTGCATTTGTGTTGAAAATGGTAAAGTTTTCAAGGTGGTGTTTGTTGGGAGTCTTGGACCAGTGCTCCAAACAGACTTGGGACCTGCTTACTGGGTAATGGGCATTTCGAATTTGGAGCTTCTGGGGGGGGAAGTGAAGATGGTGACTGGACGTTAGTCTTACTGGAGGTTTCCTTTCTTTCTCTACTTTCCCCCTCTTTTTTTTTTTTCTTTTCTTCCCTTGCAAAGACTATAACTTTTCTGTCTATAAGGGATGCATTCAAACTCATGACTTAAGTCCAGTGCGTTTTATAGGTTTTGCTTAGTGTCAGCATAGGTCATGTGGTAAAGGGATGCTTTGGGAAAGGAGCACCACTAAAAAGTTGATTATGTTTACACAGTCATTTGGGCTTGACAGCGATAGAGCATGATCTTTTCCCCAGAGATTTACAGTTAATAATTGGAAATAAACAAGTAGAGAGACTTTGATCATTCTCAATTGCAATAAAAGGATTTAGTGGGCTTAGTGGTCACGGTTCAATATCTGAAAGAGAATCATGTATTAACCCTTTCCCTTAAAGTAGGCAAAATTTCGGGCATATTCATCCAAATGCAAGTGTAAGTTGGTGGTATGCAGAATGTTTGAAGTGGTTGAACATATTTATTATAGGAATCTTAACCCTCCCAGCTTTTGGAAACACATAAGCTGTACTGAAGAATTGATGTTTAAGGATGAAAATTGTTGACAATATGTACCAGGTTATGAGACTATATAGTAACATTTGGGTTTTAAGTAGACTGATCAGAAGTTAAATACAATTTCTCAGAGATTGATTTTATGAGTGAAATTATGTAAAAATTTTATACTTGAGTCCATCTTCAAACATCCCCCACCAAAGTGCAGAGATGTTTGCAGTAACCCACCTCTGCAAATTATACCCCTAGTAATAGTATCTTTAAAAACCATATAAAAGATACAGTGTATGCATGTGTATACACACACACACACACACACCCCAGCTTTTGTAAGAAAATCAAGCATTTAATTGTATTTGATAAATCCATTAATATTCCACCACTAAGTACTGCAATGTATGTCAAAGTGTCCAAACAGGCAAAATTCTTCCCAGGAATCAAGTTAACTCCCAACTTTACCCCTACTTATATTGAACTGTGAGCCCCCACTGGCGTTATGGAGTTGATTTGCATTTCTTAGATTGCAGTAGTCATGCTGGTTGTTAACATAAGAACTTGCTTCTGTTTTCCTTCATTTTGACATTACCGGTGTTAGGCCTCCAACTAAAAACTGACGGTCCCAACTGACTATGTTATAATGGCAAGTTTTAACTACTGAGTATGTTCACAGGTCTGTTTGGTGCATTTTTACTGTCTTAGGGATAGTTTCTCTGTTGGGACCTAGAAGATCTTCATTTCTAAGGTGCAAGAGGTTATTTCTTAAACTTAATCAATCATGTCAAACATTTTGGAAGTCTTCCTTAGGTTGTCCCAATAGGCTAAAAAAATTAAGAACTAAGGTTTATATAAGTAACAAAGTGATATTTATTATTATTATGAATGTTAGTAGGCTTGTGGCCAAATTCTTCTCCACTGAGGTAGGGGAGTTGTGTCAATTAAGACTTAAGGTGAATTTGAAAGGGTTTTAGTCAAGTGTATGTGTTCAAAGCCAACCAGTAGATAGCCCTCCATTGAGGTTTGATTGTTCTCTAAGTTTGTGTTTGTATAGTGTTATTTTCCGTAAGACAGAGAAGGAAATAAAAGCAGCTGCTTTTATTGGAGCCCTTTGATGAACTTCAGGATCAGTGGTATTAGTGTGGAATGCTTTCACAGGAAAACAGAGCACCACCTTGCTGACTATCTTTCTAGGAAAGAGAGTTTTCTTTAAGTACTGTGCAGGCTGGTCTTTAGTCACCAGATATACTTGGATTTATATATTGCTACTCTCCAGGGACATTATTCCATCTACAATTGCTCCGTGATTCCTCTTAGATTTATGTTAATGTATGTTGACAGTATTCTTCTAAATAAGTAATCCTAAGGTAACTGAGAAATCACAAGAAGTTTTCTCCTTGAAGTCGCTGGTTGCCAGTGTGGTCACTTTAATAAGAGAAGCTTGGTTTTGGTTTTGGCCATGCTTTAGTACTCGACTCTATTAATTTCAGCCATTAAGGTATATTGATTAATATTTCCCTCTTCTGCTTTAAAATTCCCTAAGAATTAAAACCTTAGATTCATCTTGCTGCAAGTTTCACGAGTTCCTAGATTTCCATTCAAGGCAGCTTTGAAAATGTACTAAAGGCATTTCAGGTTCTGGAATGAAGAGGGGGTGGTAGTAAGAAATGTTACTTTCCAATAATTCTATGCCAAGTAATTGACTTCCCTGATTGTTCTCTGGTGTATTGTTGCTGACAGTTCCTCACCATGATTTTTCGTATAATGTACAATATCTTGGGAATATCATTTCATCGTGTAGGGGTTTGTGTGGAAGTTACAGAGTAAATGACATTTGTTTTCTCTCCTATCATTACTCTGGGTTGACAAGGTGTTGATTTAGCTTTGGGAATGAGCTAGTCACATGGTTCTTTACATATTGTCACTATCCTACCTTTTAGTTTTTCTTGCCTCCAGCATAGTTTATTCAAATAGGGCTTTATCCCCACCTTCTCCTCCTCTTGTAAGACAGACTTCAGTTTTCAGCCCTTCCAAAAACTTTGTATGGCTCGTCTAATCTACAGGAGAATTTATTAGAGAAGGAAGCTTTAAAGAGGTTCGGTTCAATAAACATCTCTGCAACTTGAGCCTTGCCGGTTTGGGGCTAAGTGCACAGTTGGCAATCCTCAAAAGATACCCTTCGTGAAATTTTTGAGAAGCGATTGCTAACAGGACAGAGCGAAAGAGTCAAGATATCAAACAAGCTCTTCGCACCGCGTCGGCGTGGAAAGAGGCCCCCAAGAGTGTCCGAAATGGCTGGGAGTGCGGACTGCATTTTATCTAGCCCTTCGCCGCCAAGGGCTCGGGGTCCCGCAGGCTGCCGGCTCTGTCGCCTCCGCCGGATCCTGGTCACCAGCCGGAGGCCTCGTGGGGCCGCCCCACCCCCGCGCTGCGCGCCCGCACCCACCCCGCCCCCGCGCCGGCCCCGCCCCCGCGCCGCGCCGCCCCTCCCCCGCGCCCGCCGCCGGCCGCCCCGCACGCCCGCCGAGGCTCGGGGCTCGGGCCGGCTCCGCGCGGAGTTGCAGCGGTGGCCGGATGCCAAGTGTAAGTGTAAGTTGCTATGGAAACCCCGACAGGCGAGTTCCGAATCCGGAGCGAGACGGAGCCTGGGGCGCCGCCGGATCCGCCCCTCGCATCCCGGCCCCCGGGCGTCCGCCGCGCTCAGGCCCCGGCCCGAGGCCGGCCGAGGTGCTTCTGGGGCCCGGCACCCAGCTCCGGAAATGCCAGGGATGCAGATGGAGCAGAATTTGTTTTCCTTTTGTATGGCGCGAAACGTGCCAGGTTCTGCTTGCCTGAACCGTCTAAGATAGCAAGAATCCCGGGGTTCTCGACTGAAGATCCGTGGGGAAGTTTTGCAGTGAGTTTGGAGACCTGGAGCCAGCCCTAGTGGTTGGTAAACGTCGACGGGGTTGTGTGCTATCTGCAGCAGCCTTGGGGCTGCGAAGCTGAGGACAAATGGAAGAAAGAGACCCGATTGCGCTCAGCTCCCAGCCCCCACCACGACCTTTTCATCTCCCTCCAGGAATGACCTGAGGCCAGAAGTAAATTTAGTTGGATGCTTTTTCACCATTTCAGTAGAATTTATCAGATTTGATTAGTAAACTCCTTCTGTAGAAGATGTTGGGACAGTCCAGCTGTACAGTGTTAAATGAATTTTATGAACTCCCAGCATTTCAGAATGTAGTTAACTAGGAGTTGAAGATAATCTTGATTCTCTTTCTTTGAATTATGACCAATATTTGCTGTGTCTTGCAGGATCCTTTATCAAGCAGAAATGCATCGAACAACCAGAATCAAGATCACTGAGCTAAATCCCCACCTAATGTGTGTGCTTTGTGGAGGGTACTTCATTGATGCTACAACCATAATAGAATGTCTACATTCCTGTAAGTATAAAGTTTTACACCTCTTGTGTACATTTCAGAGCTCATCCTGAACTGTAAAAATGTATATATATCTCAAAGCCCACAATCCTTGGAAATACTGGTACAAAGTGGTGAAAGTCAGTTTCTTTTACATTTAGTGACTTTTTGTTACTAATTTTATTATAAATAGCAATGTGTAAGTGTTCTCAGCATACTGATTGATTTAGTTTATTACTTGGACATTCCTTTCTGCATTTACCATCTTCTACTAATTCTCAGTTCTGACACTAATTTTAACTCATTAGCTTTTATAGTCTACAAAAACTTTGCATGTTCCCACTTCTAGTCTGTAAAACGTGTATTGTGCGTTACCTGGAGACCAGCAAGTATTGTCCCATCTGTGATGTCCAAGTTCACAAAACCAGACCACTGCTGAATATAAGGTAAGAAAAAATTTAAATTCCTTGTTTGTGATTGTTACCAGAGTTACATGACTTATAAATAGAAAAGGCAACACTGTTTTTTTCAAAACAGAAAATTTATTTTTGAATCCACACCTGATGTGAGTGTTCTGTGAAGAGTACCCTTTAATTTCTTGCCATTTTAGTGATGACCAAGTTTAAAAAAAGATCAGTATTATTTCAATGATTGTAAGATTTTAAAAACTGAAATAGTTCTCCTTTTTTGCATTGCCTTATTAACTTCCAGACAAAGAATAAATTTTTTAAATGCTTCCATATTCTCTTCTTTATTCTCTGTTCATATTAGAAAATGTAGTAACTTGAAAAGTTTTCAGTGAATGCAAAAACCTAACTAGTGAATAAAAAGTATGTTTCTGGTGATTTGAAAGCATACTACCACATAAAGCTTTTATTCTCACAATTTTTTTCTTATCTGTGTAGCTATAGACAGCATCACAAGATACTGTAACACAAAAAAATGCATAAAAACTTATGTTTTTAGTTTTTGCCAGATTAATTGATGGTTTACTTTTCTTACTCTTTTTCAGGTCAGATAAAACCCTTCAAGATATTGTATACAAATTAGTTCCAGGGCTTTTCAAAAGTGAGTGACTTACTTAAATGAATTTTAGAACTGGTCCTACTTACTATACCAGATTTTAAAATCTTCCTCCCCTCCTCCCCCTTCAGATGAAATGAAGAGAAGAAGGGATTTTTATGCAGCTCATCCTTCAGCTGATGGTAAATTTTTGGGGGACAAAAGACATTTTATCATGGGGGGATTTACCTAGTAATTAAAATGTAAATATGCTCTTATTAAAATTGAGCTGGGGATGTGACTCAGCAGTAGATTGCCTGCCTAATAGGCCTAAGACCCCGTGTTTCATTCCTAGCAGGATTAAAAATATGTGTTTGTGTATTGAGATTTAAAGTACCCCTTCCATCCTATATAAAAATATTTAAATGTTTAATTTTTCAAACGAATTTCAAATGTCTTTGTAGCTGCCAATGGCTCTAATGAAGATAGAGGAGAAGTTGCAGATGAAGATAAGAGAATTATAACTGATGATGAGATAATAAGCTTATCCATTGAATTTTTTGACCAGAACAGGTAAATTCGCTAGGAAATGTATTTTATGCTGATGTATTTATTAGATACATTGTTTCACTATTAAATTTTGTTTCTTAGATTGGATCGGAAAGTAAACAAAGAGAAGTCTAAGGAGGAGGTATGTTCCACATTACTAAAACTTAAAGAAGAAACTTGGGACTTCAGATTTTATGAGGGGTTATGTTGCCTTTTTGAATTTTCTGGGATCAGATGATGCTGTTAAGCAGAAGAAAATGGCCATGTTTGATGTTTAAAAGGGATCTACATGTGATACTTAATAATTAGAGTCTGTTTTTATATGTTACTATTCTTATAAAATATTTTACATACTTCATTCTTAATTCTTTAGTAGACTTACTATGTTAGGAATTTGCTCATTTAGTATTTATAATAGTAGTAAACTTAAAGTATAGCTACTTAAAAATTGACTTGCTTCTGGTTTTAGTGTTTGGTATTTATCCTATTTAAGCAATTAAATTGAAACAGTCTTCTAATCTGAACGTCAAGAATTGGGGGAAAATATTACCTTTGCAAATGTGTCCTTAGGTGAACGATAAAAGATATTTAAGGTGCCCAGCAGCAATGACTGTGATGCACTTACGAAAGTTTCTCAGAAGTAAAATGGACATACCTAATACTTTCCAGGTACCTGCTTTATTGTAGTCATACAGTTCATATTGTTCATTTTTTAAAATTTAATTTCTTTTTTCTTTTGAATTCTGGACCCAAAAATCAGTAGAAAAAACTAAATGTAGTGCTGACATTGAAGATACCGCAAAACACTTTATTAAATTGTCTTTTGTGCTATGCAAACAAATCCCTCAATAATTTGTAGAAATATTTTTCTCACTTGAAGTATTTAAAGGATTCTTTCTTCATCCAAATGTTTAGAGAAGATGTTTTCTAAAGCACTTTTAGATCTTTATATTTATATTTAAGTGTCAAAACATGAAGATTTATCTTTGTTCTTTTGTTTAATAATACAAATATGTCTCAATAGATCGATGTCATGTACGAAGAGGAACCTTTAAAGGATTACTATACACTAATGGACATTGCCTACATTTATACTTGGAGAAGGGTAAGAAACATATCTACACTTAGAATATGATGGCAAGTGCACGTGAAGAGTTAAGAGTGATTGTGTTTTTCCTTTTAACTTTGTAGAATGGTCCACTTCCTTTGAAATACAGAGTTCGGCCTACTTGTAAAAGAATGAAGATCAGTCATCAGAGAGATGGACTGACAAATGCTGGAGAACTGGAAAGTGACTCTGGGAGTGACAAGGCCAACAGCCCAGCAGGAGGCATTCCCTCCACATCTTCCTGTTTGCCTAGCCCCAGTACCCCAGTGCAGTCTCCTCACCCACAGTTCCCTCACATTTCCAGCACCATAAATGGAACCAGCAACAGTCCCAGTGGTAACCACCAATCTTCCTTTGCCAATAGACCTCGAAAATCTTCAGTAAATGGGTCATCAGCAACTTCTTCTGGTTGATTCCTAAGACTGTTAAGGAAAAAAAATTTTAAACCTTTGATTTATATAGTTATCTTCATGCCATTGCAGCTTTATAGATGCTAATACATGTGACCGTTGTCCAGTTTGCTTTCTTTTGTAGTGACATTAAATTTGGCTATGAAAGATGGACTAGATCTGATACTCTTAAGGACATTAATTAAAAAGAAAGGTTGTTTCTATAAAGAATTGGATTCTGAGAAGGCAGGAAGATTTTTTTTTTTTTTTCTGTGTGCTAGGAAAGATATGAAATGGTTTCTATAACCATTATTTGGATCTGGAAATACTCTGCAGTGGATAGAGGCATTGGGCCATAGTTTGTTAATCTCAATTAATGCCTACATTACATTCTCCTTGATTGTTCTTGTTATGCTGTTTTGTGAACCTGTAGAAAACAAGTGCTTTTTATCCTGAAGTTCAACAAATTTTGGAAAGAATAAGCATAGAATATGCATTCTATGTAGCCATGTCACTGTGAATAACAATTTCTTGCATATTTAGCCATCTTAATTCTTGTTTGATTTTTACTTCTCTGTTGCTACATGAAACAGATCAAAGGAAAGTAAACTTCAGTTTTACAATCTGTATGCCGAAAAGCGGGTACTACCGTTTATTTTACTGACTTGATTAAATGATTCGCTTTTGTAAGAATCAGATGGCATTATGCTTGTTGTACAATGCCATATTGGTATATGACATAACAGGAAACAGTATTGTATGATATATTTATAAATACTATAAAGAAAATATTGTGTTTCATGCATTCAGAAATGGTTGTTAAAATTCTCCCAACTGGTTCGACCTTTGCAGATACTCATACCTTACATTGAGCCTTACCAGCATAGAATATTTTTAATGTGGATGTGTAATTTTAAATTCTATTCAATTGGAAGCAATTGGCATATCATCATAATTATGACTTTCCTCTAGTAATACTTACTTTTAAAACTAATTGCAGTAAAAAAGAACTAACTGAGGCATATAGAAATAGTGTCTTAATTTCCTGTTGGTTATGATGGGATTAATGTGTTTTTAAATGCACATTGATTATTCTCCAATATTTTAAATAAACCAGCTAGTTGCCAGAAGAAGGCATTTTAACTAGTTACTTTAGTATGTGGTATGATAATTTCAAATTAAGAGTTGCTTTAACAGTTAACAGTGGAATATTCTCTAATGCCTGGAAGTAGAAGCAATTTATTGTGAGCTTCTACTGGTATTTTTAAATAGAGCAAGCATGTTGAATTTAAAATATGAATAACCCCATCAGTTTTCAGTTTGTGTTTTGCTTTGGTCGAACTTGGCGTGTGTCTATCACCCATCAGTTATTTGTGAGAATGCTTATTCTGTATGACTATTGTTTCATGTTTGTATGGAAAATTGTAGCTAAACATTTCATTGTCCACAGTCTGCAAAAGAAGCACAATTCTATTGCTTTGTCTTGCTTATAGTCATTAAATCATTACTTTTACATATATTGCTGTTACTTCTACTTTCTTTAAAGATTCAGTAAATGATGTTTTATGGAGCCACAAAATACATATATTTTTATTTTGATCTAAATTTGTACAGTCTTATTGTGTTGTTTCTAATTATAGATGTAAAATGAAATCTCATTTGTAATTGGAAAATCCAATAAAAGGATATTCATTTAGAAAATAGCTAAGATCTTTAATAAAAATTTGATATGAAAAGCACAATGTGCAGAAGTTTTGGAAACTTGTGGATTAAAACAGATAAAAGCTAAAGAGAATACATTGCTGTCTTTTAGTGATGTTGCTAAATACATGCTTTGTTGTATATTGCTTGAGAGCCCATTGAAAGATGTATGTTTATTTACAGTCTTTGAAGTAAAAGTTACCAATGTTTGCCAATTTTGGTGAATTTAACTCATTTTTGTAGGGTTTTCTTAAGTTTTTATGATGTTATCTAGGACAAAAGACTTGACAGCTCAACCTTTTTGATGGACTTATGTTTGAAATTACCTATTAAAATATCAGATTTATAGCTCACTTAGTACTATTTCACTATACTTGAGAACATTTCCATTTATTGTATTTGGGGGAGAAGATTTTTTTTATCCCTACTCAATATGAAAATTGCTTAAGTTTAAAAGGATATTTTAGTTAAATTTTCTTTGTGTTTTAATAAAACAGGAGAAAGATTATCATGGTTTGCATTCTTAAATAACCATTGCAGCTCTGATGATTAAGATGTAAAACCTTTGCTGAATTACCATTTTAAAAACATTAACCTTAAGAAAACTTCTATCAAGACTCCTAACTTTATAATTTACCAGCTCAAGCAGGACACATGAAAAGTTGGCTTCAAAGTTTGACTTTTGCTTCTTTAAAGTATTTTAGGAACCTATAACACAAAGTTGATGCTAACAACATCAAAAAATGTTTCAATTGATTTCACAGATTTTTTAGCTTAAATGTAAAAGGGAAAATGAGGCTGGTTGCTGTTGTAAATAGTGATCTTTCTTTACACGTTTACCACCTTACAAGTACTTTTTGCTTTTTAAATTGCGGGCCGTTAATTGCACTGAGTTGGAAAAAAGAAAAAAAAAAAAGTTGCCCTTCAGTAGACTTAACCAGTTAACCACATTGCATCTCTTCCATTTCCCTATGCACAAATATGGGAATCCTGGGGGTAAAATGCGCTTTCCTTCATCTGTTTTTTCCCCAATCTTTGGAATTATAGTTCATTCAAGAAGTCTTTCATAAACTCATTGTGTAGGCCTATCAAGATAAAAGTTTTGCTATGAAATCTTACCAGGACTGAAATACTCTCATGAAATGCTACTTGAATTGATCAAGACATGAAGACGTCTGATCTTTTAAAATAGTTTATGATAATCTTTAGAAGGGATGGGATTTCACAAACACCCTACATCTAGTCTCTTCTAGAACCCTAGGGTGATGAAAGTATTAATTTTTAAAATTTTCTCTTTGTATCTTAAGGTTTGGTAAGGTCTCACATCTTTTTCTTTCCATTTCATCACAAATGACAGAAATTCTGATTTAGTTTATTGCTTACTTGGTAAAGACTGTCCAATTTTTGAAACATTAGGGTTGTTTTCTCCATATAGTTTTCCTTGTATTTTTCCCAAAATAAAAAGCTCATGATTCAATTACATTAAAATGACTGTAACTTTCATCATGTTAGGTTGCTTCTTCTGACAAGCTACTAATTAAACTCTTTTCCAAACCCGTATATGCACCGTTAAGTCACCTAGCGTGGAAAGAGCACAGAACCTGGCTCTAACATTAATTTCTTGGGTTAGACACATCACTTCACAGGAGGACGTCTCTTCCTGTATAAAACGAATACAACAGGTGACTTCCTAAACTTGCTCAAAAATGTTTCTGGCTCCTGGGGGGGCGGGAAGAAAAGAAACCCAAAAGACAAAAAAACTCTCAGTCATAAAGACAGGTCTATATAAGGAAGAGCCCTCCAGTAAATGTGACTTAGGAAATAGTCCCGCGGAGACCTTGAGCCTGCCGGTCTCCCTGCCAATCTGAAGATTGCCCAGACTTCTGATTATGAAAGTCTCTGAAAATGTTTACACAGTCGAGTGTTTCCTGTTTCCGCAGTTAATTTTTTAAACGTTTTTTCTTCTTTTGGTTCTTGAAACGGATTTCCTTTATTTGCACCAGTTTCTTTTTCTTAGTGTACAATTTCTGGAGGTCTCTCTCACACGAAGAACGTCACTGTCAACTCTGTCCTCATCAAGTCGAAGGCACCAAAAGTCATTTATCACCGGAAAGGCTACTCTTAAGCCCCTGTGAGTTTTCTGATGAAGTTCAAGTGGAAAACTCATCCCAAAATCTCATTTAGCTGTCTAAATAAATAGTGAGTACTCAATAAAAACCTCCACCGAATGAGTTAAATAACTCTCATTCTTCTAACCCTTTCCTTAAAAATACATTCCTTCCAGAGATTATCAGAAGTAACTTCCAAAAAATAGCAGGTAGTGTCAGGCACTTCCAAAATATTCCTTCTTGCTCAGTTGGGTCATCATAAAATCCAAACTTCACAGTTAACGTGATTTCAAGATTTGTGCAGATGTGAGATCTTTGCAACTCCTATTAACTAGGACCCAGGTTGAGAGAAGAGACGTGGCCGGTTGCGGACTGGGAAACGCGTCGAAAGTTGGGATGGAAGAAACTAGACCTTTACAGAAATGGATTGAGATTCCTGCAGATACGGCAGTCTGTCCAGGCAGTCTTAGGTCTAAATGCCTTCCAGAGTGGGAGACACTCCAACAAAGGGGCGCACTGCGCGACACGAAAGGTGAAGACGGGGACAAGGGTGATTAAGGATGGGGAAGTGCCACAAAAATCCACCCCCTCCAAAAAAAAATATATATATATATATAAAGTTTTATATATATATAAAGTTTCTTAGTTCTTAGTGCCCGGTGGAAAGGGCGCGGGATTGCGCCTGGAGGAAATGACCTCGCTTCTCTTGCAGCCCTGCCCTCCCGGCCAGGGAACCTTTACCAAAAAGGCATGTTAAGGAGGAAATGACCCTTCTCCCTGTCCTTATATTTAAGCTAGTAGAGGAGTGGAAACAGCTGCGGCTCCGGCCTCGGTTCGGATCTGTGCCGCCCCGCTCAGCCTTGCCCAGCTCGCCAGTGCTGGCCGCGGGGAAACGGGAGGCCATCTTGCGCGTGCGCCGCTCGCCTCGCGCCGCCTTCAGCTCAGCGACCGCGGATCCCGCCAAATTTGAAAGCCAGACTGTCAGGCCCTGCAAGGCTCGAGAGGCCGGGGAACCGCGTAGTGCTCCAGAGTCGGAGCCCGAGGGAAGCAGCGGCGACAGCCGGGGCGCGCGCCGCCTCTCGAGGTGTCCCCTCTCCTGCCGAAGCCGTCCACACCGGCGGGGCCACCCTGCAGCCCAGGCGCGGGGACCAGTCCCCGGACCCCAAGCCCCGCGCGGGCGGGAAAGCGACCCACATACTCCCGAGGCAGCGGCTACGCGGGCAGAGCCCACGGACGCGCATTTAGCTGGAGCCATGCCCGATAATCGCCTTTGTCCTCCTCTCGCTACCGGCTTCAATTCCAAAGCCCTTTCTCCCTCTTAACAAGGTGTCCTTGCAATTTGGGGTTTTCTTGGATGGATTTTAAATAAATTACTAACAAATACAATGGTGCCAAGGTTCCCGAAGGTGGCCTTGTAACTGCAAAGGACAAGGAGGGAGCGTCCTTTTGTTGAGCCCATTAATCTTCTGGGTTAGGAACTTTGACGGGGTGACAGTGTCGAGCAGGCGAATGGCTGTGGGGGCAGGTATCCCAAGAGCTGGGCAAAGGATCATACTCCAGGACACAAAGGTGATGGCTAAATAGGTCCCCGCACACGGCGAACCTGGGCCGGTTGCCCTCGTCCTGCTGGTCACCCAGAGCAGCGAGGCTGGGACGCAGCCGGCTTCTCGAGGAGCCCGCGCCTGCCTGGTCCTTGGGACATTTGCGCTTCTGTAACCCGGTGTCCCACGTGCATCCTAAAACCCGGAGAAGAAGGAAGGTCTTGGGGAGGAGGGGGAGAGCCACGGAGAAGTGAAAGTGGCCTAAAATGGGCGACGCAGGGCGAGTCCTCTTTATCAGTGCAGCAGGCTGCAGGAGCCGCCATTTGGTGGCGGATTTCGGTATTTCAGTAGCACGTTGTGCTGAACGTCACAACTGGCTGGCCTACGTGACACCGTCATTTTTTAAATCAGTGTTTCACCAAATACAATTTTGTCCCGAACTTCTTACTCTGGGGACATGGAACCGCCCCCACCCCCACTTCCCGACCTCTAGGTGACGTCTCCGGGCTCGGACCCACGGCTTGGGGACCTTTCCAGCCGAAACCCCTGTGCAAGGTTCAGTGTGCAGGGAATGGAACCCTGCGCGCCCCTAAGGGGCGTTTGCAGCCCTTTTTTCCAAGACTGGTGATTCCGAGCCCACAGCTTTCCTCTCTGCAATGCAGATGTGGCCGGGTGGTGACGGGCATTGTCTTGGCCCCGAAGACACCCTTCCCTGGTCTACCGCCTCCCATCCCTCAGGTGTGAACCAGGGAGACTACAAGCCGAGCCGGGGAGCTGGCGGGACATCGCCCACCCGACGAGAGGCTCCGCTGGGAGTGTGGCGTTAGCACCCCTCACTGACTCCAGCTCGGCCCCTGGGGCCGGGAAAGGCCGTCATTTCGGTAGGGTTCCACAGTCCAGTGTCTCCCATTCCCCGTTTTGCAGAGTCTTGGAGGGTGGCCATAAAAAGCCCCCGCAACGTGAGGTAGCGGTCTAGTGGAGAACAAAGGGCGAGGGGTAAAGGCGAGGCGAGTCCGAGCGCGCAGCTCCCTTTGCTCGGCCGCGATCGGAGCCGGGGGGCGTGGGCAGAACGGACACCCCGACCCGAAACTCGCAGGCAGGCGGGCGGGCGATCTGCCGAGTCCGCGGCCCCCGCCGCCCGCGCGCGCAGAAAGATGCAGAGCTTCGAGTCCGCGCTGCCATGTTGCATTCACGGAGGGCGCCAGTATTTTGACGCTTCCGAGTCAGCGACGCCCCCAACTCGAAAGCCCTTTGGGCTCCCGCGCCTCACATCTGCGGTAAAAGCCAAAAGGACCTTGCAGGGCGCTGGCCAGAACGAAAACCCTGTGGGCGGCCGCCGCACCGCAGCCGCTTTCCCTCGCCACCTTGGTTCCAGGGGCTGCGGGCTGCGCGCTCTGCAGAGGCTCGGTTGCCAGTAGCAACCACACGACGGCGATTTGCAGCCGGGCGGCTGCCGCTGGTACCACTGCCTCTTCCGTTGCCTCAGGGTTGCGCATTTGAGAACCTGGGGGTTGTCTTCGGTGACATCTGCACCTCCCCCCCCCCTACCGCGCGCCCTGGTCCTCATCCTCCAGAACCCTCAACTGCGCTCAAAAGCCAGCGCCCCTGGCTGGGCCCTGCCCCCACCGTAGACAATAGGGGAGACTGGCAGCGCACACTGTGGCGCTCGGAACAAGCACCTGAGCCCCGAAAAAGGGGCGCTTTGCTTAGTCCCAGCTCCAGGTGCATTCTTCTCCCACCTGAGCCGAAATTTCTTTTCAATGGCCAATTAGAAAGCTTTGTTGGCATCAGAATCAAGGATGGTGCCAAAGAAAGAAGTCCAGGTGCCCACCCCACACAAAGAAAAGCCGTGGCCGTGGCTGCTCTTGATAAAGGTGGCCTCAGAACATCTTTCTGAAATCCAGAATGGAGTCACTTGCTCAAACATTACATCCAGGTACTTGGGTCTTGTTTCATTAGTAGATAGAGCATGCATTTCATTTGATGAACTGCTTTAGCCATTGCAGTGCAGACACTCATAAAATGATTGACATGAACCATTGAGATCTTTCCGCCTTTTCTATGATTGTAGGACACTACTCGAACTTTAAAAAAAGTAAATTCTTGCTTGTGTTTTAGGCTGGTTTTATTGAAGAAACGGCTTCAAGGTATCTAGCTAAGCGTTTTATTTAGCAACTAGGATATGCTCATTGTCAAATTTCTTTGCTCTTAAAAAATGCCCAAGCTGTAAATAGTCATTTAGTATTTTTTATGGATTGAAATTTCATGTAAATCGCAGATGTGCTGAGATTTCTCAGCTTAAAGCTTCTCGAAGAAGCACCTGTCTTATTTACCTTTGTATGCTCCAGAGTCCTTTTTATGTAACTTAACATTTCCAGTGGATTCCAAAAGTCTCAATAGCCCTTATTAGAAAAAAAAAAATCTGCTTACAAATAATGACCACAAAACTTGGATGTGTTTAATGAGCTTGATGAAAAGCTAAACATTTTTTCAAGCTAATGGTATTAAACAGATATCCTCATTCATGTATATTTTAACCTAATTATATTTCAAATGTGGTAGACTAGTTAAATAACTGACAGATGTTTTCAGGATTCTGAGAATGAGAAATGGTACATGAGAGCTTGTAATTTTGCTAATTTCTCACCAAAAGTATCTGAAAATTAGTGAAATAACCATTAGTAAAGTAAGACTTTAAAGTGTTTTTCATACTTTCATATACCACAGACATGGCATTAACTGTCTTTATGTCTACAGGAATGCTTAAGGGGCCAGTATTGGATATTGTAATTCTACTGAGAATGCATCTTAAAGTATCCTATTTAATTTAAATAAGCTATACAATATACTGAAAATAGTTATTCATAAGTAACTCATAGTTAGTCATAAACGATAGTAAACTCAAAGTAACAGTGCTTCCTAAAATGACTCTTAGGTATGTTATAAAAGGGGTTCACCTTTAAGCTTCACGAACATCAAGTTCATTAAATAAGACAGTTTACTTCAAAAAACAAAGTTAGCACAACTTGGTTCCTAGAGGCAACATAACAACCTGTAGCTTGCCCAACCACCCCCACCATCACCTTAAAAATAGGAAAGTAAGGCTTCAGTGAAAAGTTCCATTCTACTACCGTCTTTCAAGAAAGAAAAGATCCAACAACTTGCTTTGGACCAAGTTAAAGAGATTATCTTCCTTTTTCATTACGACTGTGTCTTTCAATGAATTGAAGGATAGGATCAAAGTGCATTCATATTCATGTGAATTATCGCTATTGACTTGAATAATGATGGATTTCATTGTTTTATTTAAACTGGAACCAGGAACTTTGCTGCCTTTGAGGCTACACCCCTAAGGCTGTAGAATTTCTTCTCTAAAGACTCAAAAACCCAGCAATTAGGTCTGACAACCACGTCATTTCCATAATGTACTTCCGAACAGAGTACTTTTCATTGGAATTGGTTACATTTCTATAGAATATTGCCACTGAATTTTTGACTCCTTCCCAGCCTTCCAAAAAAACTTCTAAAAAAACAAAATCAAAAACAATCTTCTAAATTCAACAAGTACACTTCCAAAATGCTTATGAATTAATTGAAGTGGGAGAATGCAGCTGTATTTAGAAAGCTTTTAGATGTTCAGGAATCAGATATATTAGTGTTATCAGTAATTAGCTTAAGAGAGTGTTTTGCTTTGAACATGACTCATTATAGTTTGTTTTGTAGTGTAACTGAAAAGCTCAGTCAGGGTAAGCTTGGGAAAATGTGTTTACCAGCTGTTTCTTTCTAAATATGTCTCGTGACAATTTTCTTAAAGTATTTTCACTTGGGTTTTCTTAAACTCTTGCCATCATTTTCCAAGAGTCTACCAGATTCAGTAGAACCCACTCAGTGTTGCCAAATGATATTCTGTTCAAATAATTCACTTACTAAAATGTTTACACCACTTTCAAGAACACTTCTTAGGAAATTCATTACAATTAAGAAAGCTTACAACTATACAATGTAAGCAACTTGTAATCTAGACCTAGGAAAATGCACTTTCATGAACTTTAACATACACAGTACACATAGCTTTTTTTAACTTATAGGTAGACTCTAGAGCAACACAAGTCTATTATATTGGCAGGGTCTGCAACGGGGTCCTGGGAACACCCCTTCCCAGAAAGATAATTGATGCCAGTTACTTAGTGTCCTTCTTAAACTTTTCCCATACATTTACAGCATTATACATAAGCACCACGTTTTTAAAAATTCAATGTTTTCCTATTCAGTTGTGCCACTAGAAGTCTCTTACTTCACTTTATCCATTATGTGTCCTTAGTATTGGAAGTTTATTAAAGGTGTTTCTCTTGGGGATGTGTCCACAAACCAAGTGAAATTACTTGCATACCTCCAACTTGATTTGTGAACTTCCAAGCCCTTTTCCCTTGACTGATAAATAAAATAAGCAATCGCATTTTATTCCAACAAGAAGAAAAACGCTTCTAAAATAAAAACATTTCTTTAAAGTTCATTTCCTTAAGACTAAATTTTTCTTACTAATGGGAAAAGTATTAATATTTTCTTCATATGGGTAATTTGTGTTATATTGTTTATATAAGGACCTTTATTCTTCACTCAAAAATTAAATATGGGGTGAAATGTGAGTAGGAGGTAATAAGATAACTCATCTTGAGCAATATTAAGACATTTCTTCCTCTAAAAAAAAAAACAAAACAAAAAACACAAAAAAGCGAAGATGTAAAAATCATCTTTGAAAGCATGAGACACAGTGCTACTGTGTCCTCGAATTTACTCCATGTTTTAGCGCTCTGATAATATCTGTGTGGGGGACGGACCTCTAAAGTGGATAAACAGGAGTCGCTACTTTTATATCAAAGGTTTCAGAAACCTTGAAATCCGTCTCTGTAATTTCCAGGAGTCAAAACATTCAATCAATTATTCTCCAAAATAATCAGTGCACAAGATATTTCGACTTGGGACTTGATGTAGTCAAATGATTACAAAAGTTAAGAAAAAAAATTTTTTAGACTGGCACATGCGCAGTGAGGTGCAGCTGGTTCACACACCGCCCCCCTCCCCCGCCCGTCGCTTTCTAAATAAGCTATTGGCTCCTCTCCCCTCCTCTGGGATCGGCCTGCGCCGCGGGGTCTTAGGGAGTTGGCTGCTGTAACAGGGTGCTGGGGGCTCTTACCCTAGTTCTGGCAAAGGGAGCCCAAAGCCCTTCTCTACCCTTTTCCCAGCTAAGAAGCAATCTGAATGTCCGGAGAAGACAGGGCCAAGCAGGCCGGTTCGAGCAGCCGCAGGACGTTTTTGCTGCGCCAGAGCTGCGGCCTCGGTGCCCGGGGTTCCGGTCTCGGCCCGCTCGGGGTTCGCCCTGGCGAGTTGGCCGCACTTTTCCTACGCCCAGCGGGCCAACGGCGCAGCGGGGGAGGCTCGGGCCGGGACCTCTGCCCAAGACCCCGCGAAGCTTTGCGTTTATAGGGAGGCCTGGCCCGGGAACCAAAGCGAAAGGAGAGGCCTCCTTCATCCTTCCCCTGCCCCGCCGCGCCTTCCCTCCCGATCCCCGGCCGGCGGGATTCAGCGCTCCGAGAGAGTGGAGGGGGACCGTCCTTCACCTCCCGCACCCAGGCCGCCGCCGGGGTCGCCCCCGGAGGCCCTGCGGGAGCCAGGCCCCGGTCCCGCTGCTACGCGCTTCCGCGCTCTTGCCCTCGGGCCGCGCGCCCCCGCCCGCGCTCCCCGCGCAGCTCCCGGGCCGATCTTCTGCGGCCCCGCCCGGCTACGCGCAGCCGGCAGCCCCCGGCGACCCCGCCGCCCCCTCCTCGGTTAGAAACTTGCTGCTTGTGGAGTTGGAGAAACTTTGGAGGGATGGAAAAAGGCAGAAAAGTCGGGGCCCTTTCCCTTGGGCCGAAGCCCCAGTCAACACTGGGCGCAGCTGCCTGCCAGGGGCGGTGCCATCGCGCCGGGGGCCCAGCGCCCACCGTCTTCGGGGACCCGCCGGCATTCAGCTGTAGGGCGGGAGGGCCAGCCACAGTTCAGCCCTATCAGGACCCACACATCAGGGGCGCGTGGGCTGAGACCCCAACGTCGGCTTGGTGTGCTCTAGGGGTCGTTTCCTATGTGGCACCTTCCCTTTCTGTCTCGTGCGATTTGTATAAGAGTAATAATAAGATGAATAAGAAAAGGTATGACAGCACTAATACCTACGATTTCTAAGACAAACCCTACAACTCCAAGATGTGAAAGGGGCGCAAGGGTGGAGGGGGTGTTGAGAGAGAGTGACACCCTCCTCAACAGAGCTGTTAGGGTTTTCTTTCTCATGATGCTGGCTTTGATACAATTTTTAATTAAGAAAACTCAAGTCTTAAAAAGAAGAAGCTAATTCTTCTTAAAGAACATATACGCTAAGCAGCAACAATTTAGGATTTTGTGTGCATGTTATCGCCTTGTGACTTCCACATTAAAAGCGTCAATTTTTACTATTATCGCTGTGTTACATGGTGTCTTTTGGGGGGAATTGAAGTCATTCAGTCATGGTTTTCTTTGGGAGTGGAAAGGATGGTTTAAATCGCCACATGCACGGAACTACTGGAAAGGAAGCCATGGACAGGTGTATCTCTTAGGTCTCCGGGGCTAGCTAAATCATTGTCGTCTTAACATTCTGCTGGCCTTATCACAAAAAGAAACAAAAGAATTTAAGGTTTAAAATGTATAGCGTTCGCTTTAAGAGACCTGAAAAGCAAAGAATAAGAAATAAGACGTAAACACAAAGCATGCACAGATATGATCATTATCTTCCCTGCTGGAAGTATCCAAACCCCTTCTGCTCTGCTAACAAATTTGATGGCAAGGTTGGATGGTCTGCTCAGACCTAAATGTAAAATCCTGACGTTATTTCCCCAAAGAGGGACTATGCAACATTTAAGACAGTCATGTTTTCTTTCATCATAACATAATATTTGGGGTCTGCCAACTTGGCTCTGGAGTATGTAGTGCCTTTATTTTTAATTCATGTATGTAAATATGGAAATATTTCAGTAAGTTTAGATTTGGTGTTGGTAGAATGATTATTGTGTTCTTATAACTTGAATATCATTGCATGAAATTAACAACTAAATGCCTTTTTAAGTGCTAACAATGTTTTAATTCTTTTTTTCAGGAGATTTCATATCTAGATAAAATTCAGCTGACTTTTGTTAAAAATAAGAACACTTATTAATTGAATGATTTTTTTAGATATTTCACCCTAGGTCTTTCCCTGCTTCACCCTAGGTCTTCCATCTTTGTTCCCAAAGCACTGAGAGCAATTACAGTTCCTAAAACAGTGGAAGGTCTGTGCTTGCTAAATTAATATACACTGCAGTATATATATGCAGAATGAATTGCTGTCTCTTACTAGACTTCATCTCGGGAAAGATAGGCACATTCTCTCATTAGCAAAGTGTTTAGCACACTTTGCTAAATACTTCATCTGTTGATACTTCATCTGTTTTTGGCTTGGTGGAGAAATACATGTACACTTCAGGCACCTCAACAAGTTTAAAATGTGGATGTTAATATCCAATTGGCATATATAAAACTTCAACTTTTAAAATTCATCCAGGAGCTGAAAAATACATGTTAAAATTAGCAAAGTTTCTTTTAGGTATGTGTAGCATATATTCTCATGATAATGTGATTTTCTGAATTCTCAAAGGAGATTTGTAAAGTTAAACAGAAGAGGATTTAAAAATTGACTTTATACTGTTGAGCTTTCAGACTCATAAAGAAGGAACCAAGCAAAAACATGATTTTGAAGTTATATATTAAAATTAGCTTTTTCTTAAGGGAGACAGAGGCTTCCAAACTTTTCATTAAAACAATTTTTCAAGTTGTTCAGATATTTCATTCTCAAATGTGTAGTGTTATGTCAAGTACATTGTAAATCTTCAGTCAGCTGACACTTTAGTACTAATTTTTTAAAAACTGAAGTATCTCTTTTTCACTGCTCAACTATTAGTCTAAAGGTGTATATGTGATAATGGAACATCCATTTAACTTTGTAAAACAATGGTATTTTGTTTTAAAGTAAGTTGGAAATGGGTCAGAAAATAAAGAATGGTTTTCTTGTTAGTATTTTGCCATATTTTATTTTTAAATTACTAGCAATTTCATTTACCTGTATATTATGACCATTCTGTCACATTTCTCCATTAAAATTAAAAGACTTTAAAAAAAAGCTAGAAGAAAGAGCAAAGATCTAACTTCTTTAATATGTTCAACTTCAGATATGAAGTAGGCATTCTATATTGTGTAGTATCAGGAACAATACAATTTAATTCATGGACACTGTTAATGACAGGTACTCAGATTCTAGAGTTTAATCATTTGCATACCATTTGAGCTTAAGTTTTCAAACTTTATCACCTCCCATAAGTAGACTGTTAGGTTTATAGGTTTAAATCATTTTTTCACTATTAAGCTCTTACCACTTTTAAAGTAGAAAACACATAGTAAAGCAATTATTTAAAAATGGCAGGTGTAGTAGTTTAGGAGTTTGAATTGTTTGTTTAAAGACAAACTAAATTTGGAAACTTAGTTTTAAGGGTTTTTTTTTTTTTTGTAGTGCAACAAGGAACTGAAAATAAAATTAGGATAGTTTGTTTGCTATTTTAATTACTTACTCAATGTTTCTCCTTAAATCTCTAAATGGGAACATACAACAACTTTTATTTTTTAAAGAACCTGTTAGGAAAATGTAGAGATCATTGTGGAATTTATAGCTTAGGAATTGTGTCATTGGTTTCTGAACTGCAGAAACAAAAAGCCTTGTACCTGCTCTGGGGGGTGTCAGGGACCTAACTAAACACACTTCCTTTCTATGATTGCCAGTCCATTCCTCAGTGGGGGCTCCACAAAAATATCAGGTCTTCGTCAGAGGCTGTAATCAGAGTGAAACATCTAAAAAATTATTGTGGAGGACTGCCTCTAAATATAAGAACCAGCTAAATTTGCATGGTCCCTTCTTTTGAAGAATAGATAGCAAGGGTTTCCTGTCTTGGCATTACCGCACAGCAGCTGTGGCTATCTGCCCATTTGACACCTGGTGAAATTGTAGTTTCTGATGGAGAAATATTTAAAGTTGACAGCTGTCACTGAAACATTTAGTATATAGTTTTCAAAGACAAGCTAGAAAGCAGTGGTTTCTCATTACTTAAAATTTTGTCTAAAGAAACTGGGCAAAAAGTTCAAGTTATATAAAGTAGGGTAGTCTGGCTTTCCAGGTAGTCTCCCTTTTTTTCGGGGAAATGTCACTCAGCAACAAAATGAAAACTAAATTTAAAAGAAAAATGTTGTAAAAATCACATAAAAATGAGGACACCGCAAAATTAGTAATGATTAGGAGAAAGCCAGGGTATTTGTACTATTTTCCTCTCTACTCTCTAAGAGTGCTTCTTTAGTGCTTTCAATACAGTGTCATTAAGTGTATGACCGTGGTTCTTGTGACCCTCCAGAAATCCTGAAATGAGAAATGCCAAGTATAAAGAGAGAGGGATTAAAAAGTTAAACCGTGGCCGGAGGATCGCATGGACGACCATGTATTTGTGACATGTGTCCACTGCCACACGCGAGATTTCTCTAGGCCGTCGAGGCTCGCTGGTCACTGGTCTCGCTGTTCTGGGTCCCCGCGGTGCGCGGGACTCTCGGGACACCCGGCCGGGCCGGGTTGGGCCGCAGCCAGGGCACTGCGCGGGTCCAGCTCGGTTTGTCCAGGACCGCGACCCTCGGGGAGGACGCCTGGCTCCCGCCGGGCTGCGGGAGGACCCCTCGACGGAGCACGGCCGCCTGGCGAGCGCTGCAGACGGCGTTCCCCGCCGCGGCCGTGACGTCACGCCCGGCCTTGCCCGGCCGTTGCCGCGAGACGGCCGCGTTCCGGTTCCGGTCGGTTGCCTGGGAGACGCGGGTACACAGAGGAACGGCTCCCGTCGGAGGCCGAGTCACCCCAGCGGCCTCCGTGGACTGGCCGCCGAGCGGCTCGGGTTGCGGGCGCCATGAGTCAGAGGCAGGTGCTGCAAGGTAGGCGGAGCGGGCCGGGCGCCCCGACGGGCTGGCGGCGGGGCGAACGGCCGCCCCACGGCGCCTCTCTCCTCTCGCTCTCTCCCCGCAGTGTTCGAGCAGTACCAGAAAGCCCGGACCCAGTTCGTGCAGATGGTGGCGGAACTGGCGACCAGACCCCAAAACATCGAGACGCTGCAGAACGCGGGTGAGCCGCGGGCCTCGCTTGCTGGTGTCCCGCACCTTCTGTCCTACCTCCCCTCGCCTCCCCTCCATCATCTTCCATCATTCTCCATCCTCTATCCTCCATCCTCGGCCTCCTACGCCCCGCGCCGTCCGGGGTGCATCCGCCCCTCCCCGCGCTCCCTTGGCACCGCAGGACCACCCCGTCGCCAGGTTCCCATGCACCGCAAAGAAGCATCTCCTTAGCAGGTCTTTTCGAGTGAGGCTGATAGGGCAAAATGTCCCGATTGGTGTGCTGGGGAGCCTGGTGTCCTCATTTCCATCTGCATTGCAATCAGGCAAGTGGGCAGGTTGAATGGAGGCTGTACGGACTGCCTGGAGGTCATTTTCCGTGGATGGGAATCTACCCTAATCAGACCCATTTTATCCTGGTGCCCTTGCAGGGGACCCTGACTTTGATCACCTTCAACTTCCTCACAGCAGAGACTGCAGACTAATTTGCACAGTATTTGTAGCCTTGCATCAGTAAAAAGAATGATATACTTGAATCTTTCCCAAGAGAGTCGAAGTAGGTCTTCACTCCACTGTCTGAGATAGAGCGGTGAGAGCAGAGAGTGGAGGAAGGGAGGGAAGGGGCGGGGGAAGGGGGGAAGAGAGAGAGAGAGAGAGAGAGATTGAGATTGAGAGAGAATGAGAATTTTCACAAACATTTTTTATTAGTATGTGTTAGTTGTCCAGGGGGTTTCATTGTGATATTTCTATATATGCTTACAATGTAGCTTGGTTAGTTTCACCCCTCAACACGCACCATCATTCTTCTTCTTTTTTGATTAAAGATGATTCCACCACCATCTGAGCTGTAAGGTAGCTAGCTATTTATCACTACTATGTCATAAGAAACAAACTTTCAGTATATAGTATAAAATCTTTAAAACTGATTTAAGTAAACATATCATTAAAATAAATTGAGAACATACTGTCAGAGCAAGAAGAGTTGGACATAGTGTTTACTATGGGTTTCTTTGAGGGGAATTACTATTGCACCAATGTGGTAAAAACTTTTTGTCACTGGGATTTTGGTGTTTATTCCTTGGGTGTTTTTTTGATGGTGTGTGGAGAAGATGCATTAAGAAAGAGAAAGTATATTTTTATATTTAAATTTTCCAAAACTTTGAGACAATTGTAGATTCATGTGTTTAAGGAATAATGCAGAGAGATCCCTGTACATTAGTTAGTTTCCCCTGATGATAACATCTTGCCAAACCATAATACAGTATCACAACCAGGATGTTGACATTGATAAAAATTCATTAATATCATTTGGGTCTCCCCAGTTCTATTTGTTGGTCTCTGTGTTTCATTCTGTATAATTTTGTCCCATGTTGTACCCATCACCACCACAGTCAAGACACATCACACTTTCATCATTACACAGATGTCTTGTCTTGTCCTTTACAACCATGCCCATTTCCTGTTGTTCCTAAACCTGGACAGCCACTAACATATCCATTTCTAAAATTTTGTCACTGCGAAATTAATAATGTTTTGTTATGTAGTTCTATGTAGATTAATTTTCTTTATTCTCTCTGTGTGCACATGCAGGCATACACCTTCAAGGACCCAGAACAATATTTCACACATGGTGTTTCATATACACACATTAAGTTTATTAGGGCATTGTGTGTGTGTGTGTGTGTGTGTGTGTGTGTGTGTGTGCTTGTGTGCAGACATGTGGGGCAGTACTGGGGCTTGAACTCAGGCTTGGCATTTTTTTTTTCTCTCAGGTCTTACTTAATACCCTCTGAATGGACTCTACTATTTATAAAGATTTACTTTTTAGGCAATATGTATGTAATATGTAAATTTAAAGTTTATTTTTAATGAAAAAATGGGTGTTTAGAAATTTAATGCTGAAATGTTAATATACACATAACACTTAAGACATAGAATATCATCTTTTAGTATTCTAGTGGCAGTTTGCCTTTTAAGAGTACAATGTAGAATATATGATAGAATCTGTTTTGTTTCTTTCTTTTCTTCACTTTCTTTCTTTTCCCTCCCTCCCTCCTTCCCTCCCTCCTCCTTCCCTTCCCTCCCTCTCTCCT
Source organism: Castor canadensis (assembly GCF_047511655.1). Lineage (NCBI taxonomy): Eukaryota > Metazoa > Chordata > Mammalia > Rodentia > Castoridae > Castor > Castor canadensis. The sequence goes on along the minus strand of NC_133400.1, from coordinate 74,940,350 downwards.
CCCTCCCTTCCTCCCTCCCTTCCTTCCTTCCTTCCTTTCTTCTTTCCTCCCTTCCTTCCTTCTTTCCTCCTTCCCTTCCTTCTTTTCTTCCTTCCTTCCTTCCTTTGCTTTCTTTCTTTCTTTTTTGTTAAGGGTTTCATTATGCTGTCCAGGCTGGCCTTGAGCTCCTTGGGCTCAGGTGAGCCTCCTGCCTCAGCCTCTGAAGTAGCTGGGACTACACACATAAGCCAGTGTATATGGCATTGGGATTTAATCCAAACTGCCAAGTTTAGTGATCACCAATGTGCAAGATTTGACATCCTCCACTTAGGGCCTGCCTTATGAAGAAATGAAATACAAAAGGAATACAGCAATGTTTTGAAATTATTTGCCATTGTCTATTATCTTGATGCCATGATATGATTTTTTTCTTTTCCTGAGGAACATATTTTCCATATATTTCAGGTTATATAGATTCAACTTAAGTGTATCTTTAGTAACTTTATTTCAATTCTTTTTGGTGGTACTGGGGGTTGAATTTAGGGCCTCATGCTTGGTAGGCAGGTTCCAGCCCACTTTTAGTAACTTTAAGTGAGGACCGATTGTGAATATCCCTATATATAAATATTCTTTTAGTTAAAAAACAACCTGAAGGTTTGTTATGAAACCTTTAGTTTCTTCATCATCAGTGAACTTAATTATGCAGTTCTTTCACCATGAATTTAAAAATGCTGTTAAATGAGCCATGATAACCATGTGTCCACTATATATTGTGATCAGCTTTTCTCAGGCAGGTGCCTTCATTTTAGTAGTGTAAGATCCTAACGCATTTTATTCTTTGATATATTTCTATGTATCTGGGAAGATTGTGTTTTTCATTCCCACTTTCCCCCCCAATATACTGTTTAACTAAACATGTACCATAGATCCTGGGTAATATGAAAAATATTTTATATATTAGGCATTGTGATCAAATAGTAATTCTCTTGCAAAGAATTTTGAATCACTGCATGTGAAAGAAATACTTCAGGAGAAAAATATCAATGGAGTTTTATTGCATTTTAGTTCACTGATTTTTTTCATTGTTTTTGATGTGCTAATGAGAGAGCTTGTCTTATTTGATATCTCCAAAGTCCTGACCAAAGCAAACAAACTGTTGTAAAATCTCTTATAGTACTTGTAAAAGAATAAGTTTGATTTCTAATCAAAGTAATTACTACAAAGAACTATGTACAGAATGTGTATAGCCTCGGGTTTTTTAAATTGTGGTTTTATTCCTTCTAAATCAAAAGAACACATGAAAACATTAAAAGTTTAATGTTTGTTATAAAAATCTCTTTCTGTACCCTGGAACCTTATGTGTTTGAACCACTACATCTTGCAGCTATTTAAAAATGAATTTTGATACTTCCCCTCTCAGAATAATCAGCAACACATGACTGTAATAGTAGAGATAATAAATACATTGTTACTTTCACCAATTATAAAATTTCAGCAATTGGAGGTAGCTGGTTAGTTATTAAATGTAAGAAACATGTTTTGTGGCATAGTGGGATCCCAGGCCACTATTAGGTCTGTTTAGGAGGTCTTCTAAAGTAAGCTAATAAAAACCCCAAGAAAATTATTTTTAAACTGTTTGGCAACATAAAATAAACTTTTTCTGAATCAGTTATTTGTATAAGTGGGAGTAAAGTTCTATATTATTTACACATAACCTATAGTACAACAGTAAAACATGACATATCAGAACCTACACATATTTCCAAAAGAATACAAATAAAAAGTTTGCATAACACTTTAAGTATACATCTGCCTGAAGCTATTTTGCTAACTTAAGCAATTTTAATGGTAAATTAATGATTTACCATTAGGCAAATTAATGATTCAAGAAAATAATATATGTTGTTGACATAAAATGATTTAAAATCACGTGTCTGGAGTGGGGCGAAAATCTTCAGATAATTTGGTACTTCAAAATGCTATGAGAAGGAATAGCCCCTGGTTAGTATTTGTAACATATTCAAAACATATCTTGTATGTATATGTACCAGAACGGATACTGAATCTGAAAAGAAAATTAGCAGAGTGACTTCAAAAAAACCTAACTAATCATGCTATTTAAATTTGACATATTTTGCCCATGTGAAAGGACTCTTAAAGTTGGAATATGAAGCACAATTAACTCAAAGCATAGGAATAGAGAGGTTCGTTACACATGCTCAAGTGGAAAATACGCTGGAGAGCTCTCAACATTCTGAACTTGTATGCTGCTAGTAATACGTTCTGAAAGCAAAGTGTTACTCAGGGTTTTATTCCAAACCACTGTCCCTACACAGACTTTATATCTTGGTATTTGGACATAGTAGAAAATAATAGAGCAAGGACTAGGGACTCAGTGTTTTCTTAGGAAAAACTGAACACTTAAAAAGTAACCCAAGCTAAAGACTGGGCACAATGGCTCATGCCTGTAATCCCACCTACTCAGGAGGTGAAGATCAGAAGAATCAGTCTGAGGCTAGACCTGGCGAAAAATTATAGAGATCCCCATCTCAACGAACAAGCCAGGCACATCTGTAATCCCAGCTATATGGGAGGCATAGGGAGGAGGATTGTAGTCCGAGGCCAGTCTGGGCAAAAAATGTGAGGTCCCATCCAAAAAATAACTTAAAGCGAAAAGGGCCGGGTATGTGGCTTAAGTGATAGAGCACATACCTAGCAAGTGCAAGGCCCCATTTCAAACCCCAGTACCACAAAAAACCTAAAAGTGACTGAAGCTATGATGAGTCTGTAAGAGAGTGGGCCTTAGAAATGGCGAGTTTGTGGGGTTAGATTTTAATGTTAGAGACTAAATTTTTTGTTTTTTTCAAAAATATTTGAGATGCTATTTAAGTATTCCATAATCTTACTTAATATTTAAATGTTGCTCAAGGTCTTTCCACTTCTGCCTGGGACTTTTTCCTACCTACTACACTTTCTTTTCCTGCTTTTTTTTGTTTTTTGTTTTTTGAGACAAGGTCTCACTCATGTAGTACAGGCTGACCTCTCACTTTGTAGCCAGGCCACCTCAAAGTAGCTATCCTTCTGCCTCAGCCTCCTGAGTACTGGGAGTACAGGAGTACTACACCAAGCCCAGCTTCTACTCATTCTCTATTGGTTTAGGTGTTGATTCTCAGGGAAGCCTTCTGAACCCTCCCTGTAAGTTAAGTCTCTAGATTTAAGCCATCCTTGCTCCTAGTACTTCTCTTTCATAGTGCTTAACTGTAGTTGTAATTCTTCAGTTTCTCTTTTCCCCACTAACCAGACATTCCATGCCTAGCACAATTCATAGAAAATAGATGTTCAAAATATTTACTAGATGAAGGAAGGAGCAATTATTTTTCTAAGTGTTTTCACATCTCTTAAAAAATTAGATTCTTCTGGTGTGGTAGCATATGCTTATAGTCCCAGCCCTTGGGAGGGTGAGGCATGAGCATTGAGAGTTTGAGGCCAGCCGGGGCTACCACAGTGTGCTGCTCTCCCAAAAATCTGCTTCCCCTCTCTAAAAAACTAGATTCTTGTAACAGCTCAGGGGAGTAGTGTAGTGTTGTACTTAAGTCTAAAGAAAGTTAGAGAATTGTCCCTATCATAAAGTGAGTTGTGTTAGTGGCCAATCTAGGACTAGAACTCATTTCCTAACTCCTGCCTGGTCTTGTGCTCTTTCTACTTTACCCTGTAGATATTAGAAAATTATTTCTAGATAGTTCTTGAAGTTCCTAATAAACTTTAATGTTAACTGTTGAAACAAGTCCTTTGTTTAGGTCTTTGGGTATCAGTGGTTATCTAACAGTTGTGAAACTGGGTGGTTTTTGAACTTTCCTCAAGGGACTGTCAGGGGACCTGGAGCGGAGTCAGCTCGGAAGAACTTTGAACTGCTAAATCCTTGGAGGGCTGAGGGAGTGGGAGTAGCATTTAGGGTTCCAGCGGGCCTCAGAGCCCTAGTGGATCCTTAGGTTTCTCTGGTTCCCAAGAAAAGTCTTATCAGCACCTGGGGCAAGTAATCCACTGGGAGTGAGAACAGAGGTAGTACTTCAAGGAATTCTGTTACTGCTAACGTGTCTGGACTCTGAGCCGAGCCCTAGATGGTCAGCTGCCCTGTGGCTGCTGCCTGCTGACCTGGGATTTTGAGAAGACAAGCGGTACAGTACAATGCAGGTGTGGCACTCAAGTTGTGTTGGGGTTTTGCTGGAGGTCTGTAGTTAACACTTCCTCCTCTTCTTTGATATAATCATGCTTTGTATGAAGTACTTTTTCTCCTTCACTCAGGGCAGAACTTAGGGATTTCTATTGAGTGGTTGGACTGTCTGTAGGAGAAATCCAGGACTGCATTCCAGAGAACTATTGGCCTGGCCTTGTGGGTGGGGTGGCCTACATGAATATAGCCAGGCTTCCGTTTTTTTCAAAGTGAAATGTTGGTTTTCCAGTACATCCCAGGCTTTCTATCATAGGATGACTCAAAGTTAGATTTATTGTTTATTCTGGTTTGTTTAAAGTCAAGCTAAAAACTAGTGTATTTGGGTGCACATGTGTGCATCTCCAAAGGAAATGATCTCTACTCACTTTTCTAAATATTTTAAGTTTTATACCTGCATCATATCAGAATCATTAATAAAGTATATACACAAACTAGATTATATTATTTTCCCATAATTTTTTTATAGATTTAGTTTAATACAATGCTTTTTTTGTTTGTTTGTTGAGATACAGACTTGTTAGGTAGCCCAGGCTGGGGTTACGGCCATGTACCACACTACAGGCTAGGCATGTAGTATGCATTTTTAAAAATTGAGGGATTATTTTAAAAAACAGACACTTAACTTTTTCCTACAGCTTCCTTAAATTAACATTGAAGATATCAACTATCTTGTTCAATTTTTTATATAAAGATACACTTGATTATGGCATAAATATTATGTCAATTATTATTATCATTATGACTATTGTATGTCAAAATAGCTGCTATATATAAAATTTCAGGTAAAAAAATTGTTCCTTCTTTCTGTTATTTCATAAAATGTTTCTCTTTTTCATTTTGCTGCCAGGAAAGAGTGTTGAGAGCTCAATTGAAATAATAGCCTTAACCTATGTTTCTGATATAATTATCAGTCTCCTCTCACAATACATGGAATTAATTCTTACCTTTTTATACCTGTCATGTGAATGTGTGTGTGTGTGTGTGTGTGTGTGTGTGTGTGTGTGTGCACTCTTTGGGCATTGAATTCAGGGCCTCTGACATGCTAACCATCCATATATATGTATCTTGAAAACTATCTCAAAAACTTTAGAGTAGGTGAAATATGATTGAAATAAAAAATTATTTTGACTTGAAGATAGATTTTTGGTTTTGGTGATGGGGATTGAACCCAGGGCTCTTGAATGCTAGAAAGTGTTCTTCCATCATAACCTAAGCCTGAAGACAGATTTTTGAATTAATTGCCTTCCAAATATTTCCAACTCAAATATTAACCCATGAAACTTCTTGGAGCAGGTAATCCTTTTGGCACTGTCCTATTTACTCACTGTTCTGTCCCCTTCCTTTTTTAAATAAATTTTTTTATTAGGCTATATCCATTATACTGGGGGGGGGGTTGTAGTGATAATTCCAATTAGTGTTATATTGTACATTATTTATATTGCCCCTGTCATCTCTCCCCCTCAGCCCCCTCCCCACCCCTGCCCCCCTCCTAGACATTCTAATCTGCAGACAGGTGGAAATAATAGATATTCTAATCTTCTGCAGGCAGATGGAAATAATAGATATCTACTATAAAAGGGAAAACACATTTGTAAAAGAAGACAAGACTAATTCAAAAATTTCAGCTCTCACTTGGGTGGTGGAGATAGGAGGTTTGAGTTCAAGGCTATCCTACACAAAGTTAGAGAGATCCTATCTCAAAACCAAAACCACAAAAAAAAAAGGGATGGAGACATAGTTTAAGTGGAGGACCTGGATTCAATCCCCAGTACTGTGAGAAGGGAAATTCAGCTCTCCAGAAGACTTTCCAAATAAAGTAGAATCATGTCTTTGTTGGCCTGTTGTTGGTGAGGTAACAGTTTAAATGACCTATGAGAGTTTTTTAAAGCTTTATGAATTTATGATATTAGTATCATTCATATACCTACATCTTGTACCTAAAAAGAAAATAACTATGAAAATTATATGTATTTTTAACTAACATTTACCTGAATGAAGAGAAAATTGCACATTAATGTTCATAGTTGGTTCATTCATCATTCAGTGAGCATTTATTGCATGTCCAAGTGCTTGATGGAGGCTTAGTTGCTGATCATGCAAACCTCAGAGGAGTGGTCCCTGCCCTTTCATGGCTTATCTGTTACTGGAGAGAGCTATATGAGTAAATTGTTGTTTACTTGAAAGCTAACTACCTCAAAATTTGGGACTGAGGGGTACTGTTCAAGGGACACACCTAGGAGTGGGTATCATCTCTGCTGGATTTCCTAGGAGTTATCTAGATGAAATTGCATTCAGGCAGAGAGAACATTATGTGAAAGGCACAAAGGCAAGAGAAAAGGTGGTAGTAAGTAGAAAAGGCCAGCATTTAGGGATGGCTAGAACTTGGGTTAATAGGGTAAGGGAAAGGGGAGTCAGTTGTCACTGGAGGAGAAAAAAGGCCTAATCATGAATGACCTCATAGGAGGTTTGGATTTTTCCTGAAAAAAAATGGAAGACCATTGAAGGGTTTTAGTTTTTGTTACTGAAATGGTTGTGTTTTAGAAAGATGACATTAGCAGTAGTGTGGAGAATAGTTTGGCGGGGTTAAGACAGATCAGGAAGATCAGATATATGCATTTTTACTCTTGGAGTCATGAGGCTAATTGCTGCTAAAGGGAAGGATCTGCAGGACTTCTTGACTCAGGAGAAAGGGGCGTGTCAGGTGAGAGAGGAGTTTGGGACTCCCAGGCTTCTGGTTGTGTGGACACATCAGCTTCATTTATTGATAAGAGAAAGGGAACACACAAAGCAGAGAGAACTGGTGAGTTCCTCTGTCCAGTGTGGAGGCTGAAGTGTGTCTGGGATATTGCCCATGTAGGGTATCCTTGACTGTGGGGAGCAGGTTGAATACTAGGTTGGAGCTTTGGAGGGGATCTTACCTGGGAAGAAAGGTTCATACGTGTGGAACCTGGATGTTTTTTTAAAAACTATATTACAAGCCCATTTAATATTTTCTCATGTAATTATAAATTTGTATGTTATAGCCATTTTATCTATAGTATAATGCAAATTTAATTTGAAGTAACTTTGTGTGCATGTGTGTGCTTGCAGGGCCAGCACATGCTAGGCAATCGAGGCAATCACAAAGCTATAACCAGTCCTGAAATAACTTTATGTTCTCTACATTTTCACTCAGTTTAGAATTTCACACCTACATTCTGGTGGCATTGACCCAGTCAAGAGTGAGATAGTTGCACTAGAAAAATGAATGGCATTTTGATTTAATAGGTAATCGTGGAAGACTACTACAGTAATGCTAATGGTAGAACAGTGTGACTTCCACAGATTGTGCACTTTTGTCTGCATTCTCAGCCTGGCACATTGGCTAGTTTTCACTGGTCACGGGGCTGTGACTGACAGAGGAACAAACAGGACAGCATAGATTCTGGAGCTGTAAGTATTATCGACCTCATAGAATTGAAATGAGGATTATGTGGGTAACATTTGATAATTTCCCTGACACATGGAAATACTATATAAGTGTTTGTTAAATAAGCAAATAAATTTGTAATATTTATTCCTGTCTCCTAGGACTTGCTAGATACCATCTTCCTCTTAACCTCTCCCCATTCAACAGTGGCATATCAGATGTGGCGGTCCTTCACTCATGAATTGAATTAACATCAAATCACCAAACAAATCTCCCAAGATTCTATAGCTAATGGGAATACATTTAAAAGGAGAAAACAGCTTATTCTAGTCTAAATAGTTTCTTGAATTATTTATCATTACTATTGGATTTGTGTAAAAACACTATACTTTTTGGGATTCATTCTGCCCCTTTAAATAAATTACAAGACTATGTGTTTTATAAGGGATATAACATCTTAAATGATAATTGACTTTATAATTATACCAGTGAAAAAGTATTTCATAGAAATTAAGGCAAATAGATATACCCAAATTTACACTTTTCTAATCAAATGCAGGAATAGTGGTCAGGGATAAATCATAAAGGATAGAAGAAACCAAAGTAATGTCTGAACATTCTAATTCTAAAAAAGATGAGAAAACAACACAAATATTTTTAAGAAAAATGATCACAGGTTCTGTCCAGTAGCGGGGGCATGGGATGCGGATGTGGGGGAGGTGGACCAAACAATATATACACATGTGAGTAAATGCAAAAAAAAAGAAAAATGATCAGTGAAGGAAATGAGAACATGTTATACAATTCATCAGTGTTGTGAAACTTGCTTCAGTAAAAATATAGTCATGTAAATGAAACGGCTGATTATGGAAATAAAAAATTGAGTCTATTAGAATAAGGTTGATAAGTAATTACAGCTTTACTGTAATAGAATATATAATGCTTAAGTAGAAAGATCACACCAGGGTCAGAATCACAAATGTTTAAATAATGGTTAGCTGTATACTCAGAACTGTGCTAGGAAATTTGAGGAATAGAAAAGAAGGCTTTGCTTTAGAGGTGTTTACTACATTACTGAGAAGATAAGACATTTATTCACATAACACAAACTGGAGAATCACATAGCATGGTATGCCAGGTATAGCTGCTGTGCTTTGCTCCATACGTGGCAACTTCTGGGGTGTCATTCACAGCGTGATCCAAGTGAATGATATCCTCTGGACTTATGCAGTGCACAGCCATATGTGATGGACCTGGGAATTACTGAAAGTCTTCATTTTCATTTGTTTACTTCCCTCAGAGCAGGTGAGACAATTATTAAAACTCCCCAATGGCTTGCCATTTCATTTAGAATAAAATTAATTAAAATCTTAGCTTGGCCTGCAGTCAAATTTGATCTAGCCCCGGCCAACCTTTCTAGCTTTATTTCTTGCCACATATAGTCCTTGTCCCCTTTATGCTTTAGGCCAGTATGAATTTATCAAGACTTTTTCAGCCGTCTGCAACAACCATACATCCCAGTCACAACCAGAAACGTGAGAGCATCACTGAGTCCTCCCTCTTCACATCATCAGGTTATCTTTCAAGTATCTCCATGGATCCCCAGGTTATCTTTATATCTGGCTCTATTCCTACACTAGGAACTTGATCTTCCTCCCATATTGTCCTCCCCACAGTAATGAGAGTGCTCCTTTACACATTGCAAATTTGAGCCTTTTGGTGCATTAATGTTTAGATAACATTCAGAAATACTTAAAATTGGGTACTGGACTCTTAGGACTTTTGCCTCTGTTTATCTCAGCCTTTTTTCTCCAATTCCTCTCCTCTCTTGCACTGCACTCATCTTGTATTCTCAGTTTTGTCAACATATTAAAGTGTTTTTAAACACAGTCTCCCTCCAGACTCATGATTTTAACTAACTCACTCTGTTGCCTCTCAGCATAAGCAGTCATATAGCAAGCAGGGCAAGAGATCCCTTCTATTTCTTTAGCAACAGTTTCTATTATATCTTATTGGATATATACCTGAGTCAGATGGTAACATTGATGGTCAAAAGTGGATCCTTTGCTGTGCAATTGGTTAATTGTGTGCAAAAATCACTTCTTTCAAAATTTGGTTTCTTTTTCTTTTTTGGCAGTACTGGGGCTTGAACTCAAGGCCTCACCTTTGCCAGGCTTGCTAGGCAGGTTCTCTACTACTTGACCACTCCACTAGCCCACTTCTTTCAAAATTTGAATGAGGGTTGGAGGTGTGGCTCAAGCAAAAGAGTGCCTGCCTAGCGAGTACAAAGCCCTGAATTTAAACCCCAGTCCCACCAAAACAAAACAAAAACTTGAATGAATTGTAGTAGTAGTTTCATAGTAAATGGTCACATAGATTTAGATTTAAATAAAGCATGTTATTGGAATTTGAATTTTTGTAAAATTTATGGTAACTAATATCCCACATATTTTACAAGTTTATCATGGTTAATTTTGAATAGAATTGGAAAATGGAAAATAAATAGTAGAAATAAGTTTATTTTACATTAAATGAAGAAGGGGTCAAAAGGCACTATCAAGAGAGTGTGAAAACAACCTACAGAATGAGAGAAAATACTTTGAAAACCTAGATTAATATGCGCAATATGTAAAGAACCCCTACAAGTCAATGACAAACATTCCAATTGAAAAATGGGCAAAGGACTTGAGTAATTTATATTTCTTCAAGAAAAACATACCGATGGCCAATAATCACATGAAACAGATGCTCATTAGTCAGGGAAATGCAAGGCAAAAAGTTGAGGAGTTCAAGTCCAACCTAAGCAACATAGAGGGACCCTGTCTGTTATCTCTCCTAAGCAGAGAGTGTGGCTCAGTGGAAGAGTGTTTGCCTAGGGTGTGCAAGGCCCGGGGGAAAAAAAAAAACCCACAATGAGATACTACTGGGTGTTCATTAGGATAGCTATTATTTAAACAAAAATTAAAAAAAAAAAACCCAAACCAAAAAATAAATGTTGCTGAGTATGTGTAGAAATTGAAACCCTTGTGCTTTACTTGGGAATGTGCTTTGACTTTTTTGTTGTTTTTTGGCACCATAAGGTTTTGAACTCAGGGCTTTATACTTACAAGGCAGGCACTCTATGGCTTGAGCCACACCTCTAGCTCAGGAATGTGCTCTGATGGGAATGTAAAAGCACAATGGAAAACAGTCTGGCAGTTCCCCAGAGTGCTAAACATAGAATTACCATTTGATCTAACAGTTCCACCTTGAAAATGTGCTAAGTGAAATAAACCAGGCAATAAAAGGACACATATTGTATGACTCCACTTAAATGAAATACTAGAATAGGCAAAATAGAGACAGGAAGTAGAATGGATGTTACCAGGGGCTGGGGGTGGGGGGTAATGTGGGGAAATGGGAAATGTCTTAAATGGAGTATTGTTTGTTAGGAATGCTGAAAACATTCTAGAAATGGATAGTGGTGAGAATTGTACGTTATGAAATGTACTTAATGCCACAGAATTGTATGCTTAAAAATAGCTAAAATAAATTTCGTTACTAGTATATTTTATCCCACTAAAAAGAAATAAAATTTAAAAATTAAAACAAAGCTAATAGCAGGTAACCTGGAGAACAAAAAATCCTTCTTTTTAAAATTTATATTTTTAAGAGATAGGGTCTTGCTATGTTGCCCAAGCTGACCCTGAACTCCTCAGCTCAAGCCATTCCCCTGCCTTGAGTAGCTGGGACTATGTGTATACACTACCTCATTCAGCTCAAGATACCTTATTCTGACATAAAAAGACCAAAGGCTAGGTGTGCAGACTTTTTTTTTTTAATTACGAAGGTACATTTTTTTTTTTTTATTGTGTTGGGGATTGAACCCAGGGCCTTGCACATGCCAGACTAGTGCTCTACAGCTGAGCTACATCCTCAATCCTACAAAGATACTTTTAAAGGTTATTATAATACATTTGCACAGACTGGAAGAACTATAGTTGAAAATACTTCCTTCTAAAGGAGCAAAGTTGAGTTGTTTAAATATCTTTATAGAACACAGCAGATGAAGGTGATATGTGTGTAAATTATATGCATGTAATGTAAGAATGGATGGGTTATTTTTTGTCATTGGATACATTTAGCATTTTCTTCCTGATGATTTCTATATGCCATCAGCATGCAAAACCAAAGTAATTTTGACTACATTGTGTTATAAGGAATTAAATGAAAGAGTTATGATTATTTTAAGGCTGTTTTATAATCTTTCCACTACATTGTTTGTTTCTTGACAGTAGGTGATGCCTTAACTCATAAGTACATTCCTTTTTTTTTTTTGAGGTAGGGTCTTGCTGTGTAGCCCAGGGTAGCCTCCAACTCAAGATTATCCTGTGTCAGCCTCTCAAGTACTGGAGTTATAGGCATGTGCCACCACACCTGCTTGTACGTCTCTATTTTTTACCACTTGTCTAACCCTGATATATTGTTTGAATGAATGACTGTGGACAGAATTAGTTAGGTTATTTGGAATGTTTCCAATATGACATCCAAGAAAAATAGAAAAGGAACTCAATCAAAATGTATGTGAAGGTGATCATGATTTATCATTAAATTATATTCTAGAAATATTTTCACACCGTTTTGTCAGCTTTCATAGAGTAGGCAGAATTGTTTTATAGATGTTAGAGTACAATACATGAATTATTTTTTCTATTTATTTATGTATGTATTTTGTGGTGCCGGAGATTCAACTTGGGGCCTTTTCACATGCTAGGCAAATACTCTTATCAATTAGCCACACCCCCAGCCCTGAATTCTTACTTTTAAAATATTATTAGATAGTACATATTGGGGTCTTCAGAGGAGATCTCAGTGTCACTAGCTCCTCACTAGAACCTTGTTTTTCAGATATTGTAGCAGTTCTTCAGGTTGCTGCTGTTGTCTGAACTAAAGCGTATAGGACAGTTACGATCGGGCGGCAGCATTGACTTAGAAGCTTAACTTTGATATCGGACGTAGGAATAGATAAAAGAATTATGAGTCATTTTTTGGCCTTACATTTTATGAACCAGATGCAGTAGAAAAATGGAGAAAACATATAAAGACGAAAAGTCCTTTGAATATAGACTAATGAAATACCATTTTGGGAGGTAAAATATTTTACTTCTAAATTGTAAACTGAAAATTTCCAAAATTGGGGGGTTTGTGGTTGATTAGCTAAGTGCTATAATTAATAGGCCTTATAATTAAATGAAATATTATAACCCCAAATAAATTAACTCATCAGATTTTTAACATAACAATTAAGCGTTCTTGAGCATAGACTGATTTCCCAATTACATTTCAAAAGACAATAAACCACTGCCTTCACATAAATATATCAAGTGGGAAAAAATTGTTTTAAGCATACTTTATATTTTTTAGCCTCAATAGTGCATTTATTTTGAAATTTTAAATACATGTTAATAAATTTAGCTTTCCTCTTTATAGTATTGATCTCTTTTAATAAAATGGTACATATTCATTATAAAAATGTGAAGTAATACTTGACAACAAAAGCAATCCAGTTAAAAAATGGGCAAAGGACTTAAATAGGCTTTTCTCCAAAAAATGATGTACAAAGGCCAATAATCACGTGAAAATATGCTCAAGAGCATTAGTACTCGGGAAACCAAAACCACAAGCAGATGCTGTTTCACACCCACGAGGATCCTGTTATTTTTACAGTAGTTGTTATTGAGGACAGAGGAAAGTTGAACTTTGCTGGTAGAAGTGTAGATTGGCGTGGCCACTGGGGAAGTTTGGTGGTTCTCAGATGGTGATGGCTCTACATTGTGAGTGGTATTTATGCCACTGAAGTATACACTTAAAAAGGGTCAAAGTGGTAATTTTTGTGATTCACATTTTACCACAGTAAAACAACAATGAAAGTAATAAAGCAAACTACAAGGAAGAGATCGACAAATTTATGTCCATAAATAACCTGTGTCAACATTTGGTGGTTATTCTATTACCTTATTCTGTGCTTTAGGCTTTTTTTTGGTGAGACCTCAGAAGTTATCTCTGTAAAAAAAAAAAAAAAAGTCTAGATAATAACATAAACAACATCTATGAACATTGAACTCATTTAACCTAAGCTATACCCGAGTGTGAGCAGGAGCCTTCTAACTAGTCTGCGTGGTATTCACGCGTGGCAGTTGTGACCTGATAGAAGACCATGTAATCTAACCAATCTAGACATAAAAATAATGTTTAAATGAAAGTAGAAACTAGGAAAAGCTACAGGTCACAACATGAAATGTATCTATGATAAGTATTGTTTTCTGCTTATGTTATTTAGTGGTACTATTTCTCATTTTGGTCTAATCTCTACTGTGCATAATATCTGTAGGGTGTTTTTGCTTTGGTCTAAATGTTATCTTTTTTCTATTTCAAATGTTTCAGGATATAAATGTGATAATAGAATACTTGTACTATTTGCTTATATATATTACCAGGATATATTTTTAAGGAAAAGATGTAATGACATCAAGTTTAAAAACTGGGGAGAAATATATATATATTTAACATATTTAAATATATATATATTTAATAATTATGAGTAACAAGTCAAACCTTGCTCTATTTTTTACTAGTTATGAACAATCTACTTAACTTTCCTTAGCCTGTATCTGTAAAATAGATACAATGAGAGCCTACTACATAAGTTTGTTATGAGTGTTAAGTAAACTAATATGGAAAAAAAAGTGTACAGAACAATGCTTTCATATAATAAGTACTCAATAAGCTGCTTTTATTGTTGTGGCGGTGATATATGTATTATGCATTTAATGCTAGAATGAATATTATGAGAGTTAGTAATACATTATATTTCCTTATCTCAAGGAATTTATTTGGAGATAATATTCATGCAGCCTCAGCAAAGACATCACACCTGAGTTGATGAATATGAAGCCATAGTCAAATGGCCCTCTTAGCTCTCTCAGCTGTGAGACAGATCCTAATAAAACTTCTGTAACAAAGTGTAAGTTTAGTTGGAATAAGAGAAAAGACCAAATAGAAGACATCATTGAGAAGAAAAGACTTGAAAGGAGTCTTGAACAATAGGATTTGCAAAGGCTGGGGGTAAACCTACCCCCACCTTCCTGCCCACCAGGGGCTAGGCCTTACACCTTGTACTCTATAAGCTTTGTCTGCACTCCTCGTGACAACCCTCTCAGGTGACATAGCTAAATGAGAGACTTAAACTCTTACCAAAGCCCAGAGCCTTTCTTATTTCCATGCTGTGCTGCTTGTTTAATAGTTACAGCTTGTATGATTTTGTGCCTTGCCCAGTTAGACGCTTTCTAAATATCCCATTAGGTTTTAGGTTTAGTCTTACTATGTAGCCCCAGATGGCTCCATCCTCCTGCCTCAGCTTCTCTAGTACTGGGACTACAGGGGTGAGTCACCATGCCCAGTTCTTAAGTTTTTTTGTTTCTACTGACGTTTTACCTTTGATTTTCTTGTCTACGTATATATGCTGAATTGTTTGTTTGCTTTTTAATTTAAATTTTGCTGACTTCTGTTTTTCATAATTTATCTCAGGTGTGATGTCTTTGCTGAGGCCTCTTCTTCTGGATGTGGTTCCAACAATTCAACAGACTGCTGCTTTGGCTCTTGGGAGACTGGCCAATTACAATGATGACTTAGCAGAAGCAGTTGTGAAGGGTGATATTCTTCCACAGCTTGTTTATTCATTGGCAGAACAGAATGTAAGAATTTCCAAAAAATAATGTGGCTTTTTTTGTTTTAGATTTTTAAAAAATTGATAGTTTGGGCACAGTTGCAAGCCTGTGGGCATTAGAATTATTAGAGTGTTAATACAACCTCAAATTCTCTGAACTGTGCATAGTAATATCTTCAGGGTATTTTAAAAAAAATTTTATTTTATTCATATGTGCATACAATGTTTGGGTCATTTCTCCCCCCTTCCCCCCCGCCTCTCTTACCCCCCCCCACTCCCTCCCCTTGTCCCCCTCTTACTCCTCACTACCTGGAAGAAACTATTTTGCCCTTATCTCTAATTTTGTTGAAGAGAGAGTATAAGCAATAGTAGGAAGGAAGGACCAAGGGTTTTTACTAGTTGAAATAAGGATAGCTATACAGGGAGTTGACTCGCATTGATTTCCTGTGCATATGTGTTACCTTCTAAGTTAATTCTTCTTGAACTAACCTTTTCTCTAGTTCCTGGTCCCCTTCTATTGGCCTCAGTTGCTTTAAAGTATCTGCTTTAGTTTCTCTGCATTGAGGGCAACAAATGCTATCTAGTTTTTTAGGTGTCTTACCTATCCTCATACCTCCCATGTGTGCTCTCGCTTTATCATGTGATCAAAGTCCAATCCCTTTGTTGTGTTTGCCCTTGATCTAATGTCCACATATGAGGGAGAACATACACAAGAAGAAATAAAAGAAACCATAGAAGCACTGTATAAACACCAAAGTGAAACAAAGAACACTATTAATAAAGAGATAATTGAACTCAGGACAAAAATAGACAACATTAAAGAGAAAACAACTCAGGATATGGAAAACCTCAGGAAAAAAACGAAACAGAATTGCAAAACAAAATGGAAGGCCAATCCAGCAGAACAGAACAAACAGAAGCCAGAATCTCAGAACTCGAAGATGAAATGGTAAAGGAAAAACCGAAGAACTATTAGTTAAACAACTCAAGACCTGTGAAAAGAAAATGCAAGAACTCACTGACTCCATCAAAAGACCAAACCTGAGAATCATGGGCACTGAAGAGGGAGAAGAGGTGCAAGCAAAGGGAATGCGTAATATATTCAACAAAATAATAACAGAAAATTTCCCAAATCTAGAGAAATCTATTTCCATACAGATGCAAGAGGCCTCCAGAACACCAAACACACCTGACCAAAATAGAACTACCCCATGGCATATTATCATTAAAACAACAAGTACAGAGACCCGAGAAAGAATACTGAAGTCTGTAAGAGAGAAAAAACAAGTAACATACAAAGGTAAACCCATCAAAATCACAGCAGACTTCTCAACAGAAACATTAAAAGCAAGAAGAGCGTGGGGTGAGATCTTCTGGGCACTGAATAAAAATAACTTCAACCCCAGGATATTCTACCCAGCAAAACTATCATTCAAAATAGATGGAGCAATAAAAGTCTACCACAATAAGCAGAAACTAAAACAATATGTGACCACAAAGTCACCACTACAAAAGATTCTTCAGGGTATTTTTGCTTTGGAGCTATTATGCAAATTTTCTCCATTACTGTTAATTTAAGGAGACAATCTATTTGAATTTTTTAGAGAATTATACATAAAGCAGTATTTCTGTACTTGCACATTTTAAATAAAACTACAGGATCTATTTTAAGGAAGAGTGTAGGCCCGTAGGAAATAAATAGTTGCTTTAAGCAATTGTAATATGCAGGTAAAATGTGGAAAGAATAAAAGAGACCTTGAAGTAAGGGACAGAGAAGCAACTAAAAGGAAGGAGAGAATGTATTTAATGGAAAGTTAGATAAAGCATTTTTTTTTTTAACTAAGTAAATGAGCTTGTCAACTCAAGTTTTTCCCCCTCCTAGTTGGTGCTACTCTTTGTTTCTGTTCAGTTCTGCCTATTTGGTTTCCATAATAGTTAAGGATCCTGTAGGTAGGGGTAGGGTCTTGGCCTATCCATTTCATTCTGCTAATTTATCATAACCTAGGCACGTATCTTTCTTAGCATCTTTAAGATTAACTCTCCATTTGCATAATAAAAAGAAAAACAACTGAATTGAAGAATGGGCAAAAAAATTGAATAAGTATTTCTCAAAGAATACCTGCAAATGGCAAACAAGCATCTGAAAAGATATGCAACAACTTTTGTCACTGGGAAATGCAAATGAAAACACAATGAGATATCATTTTACTCCGTCTAGGATGGCCATAATAAAAAACAAGAAAGAAAAATCATAAGTGTTTATGAAAATGTGGAGAAATGGAATCTCTAGCAGAAATTCTAGGCTAGCAGGAATGTAAATGGGGCACCTTCTTTGGAAATAGTTTGGCAGGTGCAATGAGTTAAATGTTACCATATGACTCAGCAGTTATCTTCCTAGCTATACATCCAAAAGAAACAGTTCTCTTACAAAAGTCACACAAAAGTTCATAGCAGCATTAGTCACTATAGCTAACAGGTGGGAACAACCTGTCCATCCACAGATGAATGAATAAACAAAATGTTGTATCATGAATGAATCACAATGTGAAGTAGACTAATTGGGTTTTATTGATAAAAGAGTTACAAGACTATCGCTGTGTTATTTTAACCATAAGCAATATTATAGCCAAATGTTTCCGATACATTTAAATTTTTTTAGCAATATGAAGAGAACAGTTTAGTCTCATGTTTCAGTTTTTCATTCCTTAATCAGATAAAATTTATATGTAGGAATACTATAACTATGAAGCAGTATTTAAAATTCATATCATGGTAATTTGCTTTTATCAAAAAGGCATTTCTAGAGGGTGTGTTAATAACATCCCATTGTTTAGCTTATTTATTTGCCATTTAAATACATTATGAATATTTTGCTTTTCTGTTTATATGGTGATTGGTAAGTACATTTTGGAACCAGGTTGTTATTTCAGGGTAACTTAGGACACCAGAAAGATTGGTTGAGGTCATGAAAGGCCTACCATGCTTCTTAACTTAAGGGCAAGTAAAGGAAATGAATTAGTTAGTTGACAGAGAGTTTAGTTACACATGCTAACAATCTAAGAGTTCCCATGTGTTAAACAGCACTTTTCAGTGTAAGGCAGATACTTAAAATCTCATTCTTTTATGAATTTGAGAAAGCACAATGTTTTATTTATAATTTCCAAGTGCATGATTCAGAATAAAATATTCGAAATATAATTTAAAACTTACCTTTGTCTTTTCAGTTTACTGAGCAGAAGCAATGGGGGAATATCAAATAATCAAATGATTTTGCAGTAATTTTTCATCTTTTATATTCAAAAGCTATTGAGCTTTATTTGTATTAATGTTACCTTTATGTTGTTTTTGGTCTGTTTTAGGTTTTGAAGTATGTAATTGCTCAATTCATGTGGGTTTGCTCTTTTTACCTTGGTAGCGTTTCTACAAGAAAGCAGCAGCCTTTGTGTTGCGGGCAGTTGGTAAACATTCCCCTCAGCTTGCACAGGCTATAGTTGACTGTGGAGCACTGGACACACTGGTGATATGTTTGGAAGATTTTGATCCTGGAGTCAAGGAGGCTGCAGCCTGGGCACTTGGATATATTGCAAGACATAATGCAGGTAATGGAACATATTTGAAAATTGATTGAAGTTAAATTCATTAGGTAAATCTGGTTTTGCTTAATAAGCCATAGATGGGGTTTTAAGGATGTTTCTGTCCATTATGAGAGATCATTTTTGAATGATCACCACGTTGTTTGGATCACACATTCACAAAATACCTTTATATTTCAGTCTTTGTCTTAGCAAAAGGGAACTAGGAAGATGGGGAGAAAGAGGAAAGAGTGACAGGGTGTAGGGGAATGGATTAGTTCTCAAAAGCCTTGATAGATAGGCATGGTGGTTCTGTGATCCCAGCACTCAGAAGGCTGACACAGGAGGATCACAAGTTTGAGGCCAGCCTAAGCTACGCAGAGACCCTGTCACAAACAAATAAACAAACAGTCCCTGGTAAACTGGTTCAGCTAAACAGATTATTGTAGTTTGTCACCCTTAAGTGGTCATTGAATCTTCACTCTCACTCATGGTAGGTCATTCCAACCAGGAGCCTTATGACATGAGTATGTGATGTGAAAAGATATGGACATATCTTTGTAGAAAATATGTGTATTCAGCTCATGTTGAGCAGGAAGGAGGAGGAAGAAAATGAAGGGTCCCTTCTCCTATAAATTAATGCCTCAGTGAAGTCATCAAGAAGGTATGGGGCCTCTTGGGAGAAGGTTGTGCTGACATACATATTGATAAGCTATACACAGGGAAGAGATTCACTGCCACCAATTTGTAGAAGCTGCTTAAGAACAAATGACATATGAAGAAAAAAAATTTTTTTAGCATATGTATAAATGGTCAACTTTGCTAGTTGCCAACAAATTGCATATTGAAACATCAGTTTAACATCTTTTCCCATCTACTGTTCTGTAGGGGAGGAAGGGTAAAGCAGCACTGGCAGCCATGAGGCTAATAGTGCTGTGGTGTTAGATAAGATCTGAGTTTGAGTTCAAGTACTATCTATCACTTAGCTGCTTTTGAACTTCCTGAACCTTTACTTCCTCATCTGCCAAAGAGGGTAACTAATACTAGTTACTTCCAAGATTTGTTGTGAGGATAATGAAATAATGTATGTAAAGTACTTAGACCAGTGCTTGGTAAGTACTCAGTAAATATAAGCTATTAGTATTAGTGTTGAATATTGGAGAGGACATTATAATATTTAGCTGGGTGCTGTGGCACACACTTGTAATCTGTTACTAGGGAGGTGGAGGCAGGAGGATCTCAACTTTGAGGTCAGCCTGGGCAATATAGTGAGACCCTGTCTAAAAAAGTAAGAAAATGAAATAATGTTTATGATATTGGAAGACAAGTTATAAATTGTCTAAACACGTGGAAAGCAGTTTGACAAAACTAATGTAAGCCATGAAAGAGCTCATGCTTACCCTGAAAAGCCTGCTTTGGAAATTCATCCTCAGGTAAGAATCCTACAGAATGAAAATGCTATATTCATGAAAATGTTATTGTAACATTATTTGTAATATCAAAACACCTCAAATGTCTGATAGAGGTTTAGTATTTAAATTATAGTAATCCACTTAATGGCATATCATGCAGCAAAGTAAAGGGGTAATTATGGTCCCTACATAGTAATGTGGAAAGGCGGTTATGTTAAAAAGAATAAAATTACATATTTCAGTTACAATAATGTAAAAATAAGTTTTTATGTGGACATAAATTATAAAGAAATATGTGTTGTGTTAGTAGGGTAGTAGAATTAAGGATGTATTTTCTTCACCTCCAGAGTTTTCAGTGTGTGCACTGTAAAAATCATAGCTACTATGTATTGAGTGATGATTATGTGCGTGGATCTGTGCTGTATGTCTCAGATACATGATCTCATTCTGATTGCAGTGCCCCTGGGTAGGTATTATTCTCCCCATTGAATGTAGAAAGCAAGGGTGACTTAGGATACCTAAGTTGTGTGAATGGCAGAACCAGAATTTGGGTCTAAATCTGACTTCTGTACTATATAGTTCCACTAGATATTTCCTGAAAAAGTATGGAATATTTACAGAAACAGGAAGAGGATTTCCCATGACTATGTTTAATTTGGTTCTTAAAATAGTGACATTGCTAGAGACAAAATAGAAATAAAATAGTAGGAAACTGAGTTGAGAAAGAAAACTATTGTTGTGCTTTGAATGATTAGAATCAATATATTAAAACCCTTTCCTTAGCATCTAGAGTTTGGTTTAGACTACTGGATTAGAGTTTAGTTTAGACTACTGTCTAGTACATGTTGAGTGAGAAAACTAATGCAGTGTTTTAAATCTGAAATTGGATATCTCAGGAAACGACATGAGTGGATTTAGTATGTTTTTGATATGTCAGAAGGATTTGTTATAAATTGTGACATGAGTATTTTAGAATGGTGTAAAAGAGCTCTGAGGGACAGCTGTACAGATACACTGTCAGGTAGGGACCCAGAGATAACCTTTCTATCCCTTCCTTTTGTTGAGTCTGGGTGAAATTATTATAGTTCATAAATATGATCTGACTTAGGGACCCCATTCCAATTTTTTTGGCTATAATCTGACTCCCACATGGAATTCCCACTGTAATTTCAGTATTTCACAGTAGTTAGGGGCCTGGGACCCAGAAGCTCCCAGAAGAGATTGCTATATATATTTTCTGTAGGAAAAGTAATTATTATATAGCAAACTTTGGAAGTCATCCTTCACATCCAAATCAGTGAAAATAGAGGATTTGCCTCCAAATAATCTGATTCACTTCTCAATATTTTCCTTTTTTTTTTTTTTATGTGAACAAAATTGGTTTCCAACATTCTTTAATTGACCTTACATTGATAAATAAGTACACAGCCCATTTCTATACCTCATTACTCATTTTTCTAGTTACTCTGTTTCTGTAAAACTCTTCTCTTGTTCCAGGATTAAATTCTTTTAATCATTATACATGAATTCAGTACTTAGATTACTTTTTTCTGATTCAATATTTTCCTAAAGGCAGAATATATTGAGTTTAGCAGGAAGACGTTCATTCAGTGTTTTCAATATTAGTGATAAAATGTTTGGTTAGACAGTTTAAGAAATGTTTAGACCTTAAATGGAGAGGGAAAAGAAATGAAGTATACAATAGAAGTGTACAGTAGAAGGAAAAAGTTTTATTTCTATGAAACAAAAATGTAAAATAAGCATTCAATAGAAGAGAGAGGCCAATGGGCATTGTTTGACTTTTGCTTATTTGAAAAACACAATTTCTAGGTTATCGTTACATACAGATTTCAAGAACATTTTACTAACAATCAGAGGGAACAGGGTGCTGACAACCA
The DNA here is from genome assembly GCF_047511655.1 of Castor canadensis. Classification (NCBI taxonomy): domain Eukaryota; kingdom Metazoa; phylum Chordata; class Mammalia; order Rodentia; family Castoridae; genus Castor; species Castor canadensis. Next base: position 74,918,144 of record NC_133400.1, on the reverse strand, counting down.
GAAATGGTGTTAAATTTTTAGGATTGGACTAGCTATTGAATACACATGACAATTTTTACCTCTTACTTTGAAGAGAAATGAGTGATTTTGGTAAAATTCTCAGATTAGTTGTCTTTTTTCCTTTTTACTCTTTCTCTGCAGAATTATTCTGTTAATATGTCTATTTACCTAACCAAAGTCAAATCTCTTACTGTTTCCAAGGATTATAGTCTGTCTTTGGAAGGGTGAGGGGTGAGGTAGGAGGAACAACAGGATTGTGCTGCCATGGGGCTTCCTTTGCTGCAGCAACTGGGAGGGCAGCACAGGGAGGAAGGAGCCTCAGGAGGTCACAGGCTCTTTCCCTGCTCCCCCTGGGCAGACTCACCCAAGCCTAAGCACGTCCAATGGGTTTTAGAGCAGAAGGTGACTTTGAATTAAGAGTACAGGCTGAAGTGAGGGCAGTAGCCTGGCCAGGAGTGTTTTGAGTGAATGACCTTCCACATTTGGGTTCAAAAATCAGTTAAGCACTTATCTTGGGAGCCTTAGCTAAAATAAATAAATAAGTAAGTAAATAAATAAACTTTGATCTCAATAAGGAGTACATTTGATTAGGTATTCTATAACTTTTGAATTACTGCTATGTGTCATATTATAGATGAGGAAACAAGCAGTGAGATTAGAAGATTTATTCTGGGCAGATATAGTTTGTGGTGGAACTGTTTGACAACTAAAAACTTTTCAGAGATTCTTTTTATTGTGTGAGGAAGGAAGAGTGCAGAAGATATCATTCTTCTTTTTAAGCTCCTTGTAAAACCTGAAAGTCTCACCAGATACCTCTGTCTCTAATCCCTGATGACTGTTTTCCACATGTGTGACTGTATTTCTCTGTTGACCTGATTTATGTCCAACTCAGTAGCACTGAGGAGCTCAGTGGCTGATGTGAACACTACAGAAGCATTTGGTAGATTATATCTTACTAAACAGATACTGTAAGGAAAGAATCAAGGCAGAGCTGGCCAGTTTGGTTGTTTTCTAACATATAGAATAATGAAGTGAGAAAGGAAGAGGATTTTAAAATTTAGAATTTTTGCAAATATGCTTCTACTACTCATGTATAAATATCAGTAGCCTAAATAGTACAGAATGTCTTAGGAAGCTATAATTAACTTAAAAAAATTTTCTTGATGGTTCTGGGGTTTGAACTCAGAGTGCAAGCACTCCACCACTTGAGCTACACCCTCAGCACTTATATTTAATTAATGCTTTAAAAAGCTTCACATATTTATTTGTGGTGAGACACTTAAAATCTACTGTCTTAGCAATTTTCAAAGTAATTAACTTTTAAAAACACAAATACTAGTGATAAATAGCTGAGAAAAGTGTTAGGGACTTTGCGCTTTATATCTTAAAGAGAGGATGAATACAGAGAAGGAAACTAGAGCCTAGAAATTAAGAACTCATGGTGGCACACTATTGTAGTCTCAGGTACCAGGGGTGGGGTGGTGTGGGGAAGGCTGAGGTGAGAGGATCACTTTAGCCCATGAGAAGACCCTGTCTCAAAAAAAAATTATTTTGAAGGTCTTACTGACAACTGTCTTTACTGATGGCTGTAAATAATAACAATTTCTGTAACATCTTTTGGTTTTTGCCTTTCTTTTTAATATTTTCTTTTATCTTGGAGGGATTGTGAAATTTACAAACGTAAAGGCAAATGGGATTATACATGTATTTGGTCCTAGCACTTATCTTCCCAAATGTCTTTCTAAATTACTTACGTGTTAGTGAAGAAAGGATAAGGTGAAAATAAATGTCTCTTAAAATAACATTTTACTTATAACTTTATTTACTTAGTGGTATCTAATTTGTTGGTCATTTTCAGAATTCACTTTGCATGCTGGTAAGAACTATGTTGTGCTTCTACATTTTAGTTTTCACAAGTTTTTTTACTTAGAAGTCTTAGTAAAATTAAAACTTTTTTTTTTTCATTTAAAATTTTTTTTGTGGCAGTACTAGGGTTTGAATTCAGGGCCTTGTGCTTGCTAGGCAGGCACTTTACCACTTGAGTCATGTGTCCAGCCTATTTTACTTTACTTATTTTTCAGGTAGATTCTTGCATTTTTATGCCTCCGCATAGCAGGGATCACAGACTTGCACCACCATGCCTGGCTTATTTGTTGAGATGGGAAGCTCTTGATAACTCTTTGCCAGGGCTGGTTTGGAACCTTAATCCTTCAGATCTCTGCCTCTGGAATTGTTGGGATTGCAAGGTATGAGTCACTGTGCCCAGCTTTAAAAAAGAATTCAGAATGTGGAACAGAGTATAATCCTTTAACCTCAGCTTCCTAAGTCACTCAGGTCTGTAACTTTATAGATGAGGCTAATACTAAATTTCCTTAACATCATCATCATCGTAATCATTGAAAAGTAGGCAAGGCACTTAGGTGTTAGGTATGGTGTTGTCACCATATCTTTCTAACTGAATAAAGTAATATAAATTGGCTAAAATCTCATCTCTAGCACTTTATAATCTAAGGTGAAAAATGGATGCAGATGAGCATAAAGGTCATCCAGACAACTGGGCAAGCATTGGACAGGAATGTACAACACAGTACTGTATAAAAAAGCATATATGATATATTAGAATAAATGAAAGATGAATCATGAGGTACATTTTAATACATTGGCCAAAGGGGAATCTTTCTTTTCTTAAGAACTTTGCTACATTAAGACAGCCACTCAACAGACCCTGGGCATTGGAATATAGGAGGGAGTGTCACACACCACTGAGAAGGGAAGAAAACCTTTCTGCCTTGCAGGAAGCCTCCTCTACCTGACAGCACCTGAAATTCTTTTAGTCTAAGTTTTCATTTTTGGTTTTATGTAAATTCCAGTGGGAAAAATGTCAGTATGTGTGTATTGAGTGGATTAGGGAACGGTACACTAGTGGTTTGGAAATAAACCAAGTTTGAACAGTACATTAAGACATGTTTCTTGAGTTTGGACAAAATTGCTTCTTTTTTTTTTTAACTGTTTATTTCCTCTTCCTGTATTTATTTATTTATTCTTTCATTTATTCATATGTGCATGCAATGTTCGGGTCCAAAATTGCTTCTTGATTCACTTTTCTAGTCACTATTGTAGTCAGCCTCCAAGATACTGTATCCTGGTACTCACACTCTTGTGTAGTTCCCTGCTACAGTATATTATGGTTCGTCTGGGTGACCAGCAGAAGTTACGTACGTATGTCTCGTGTGTGTGAGCATAGGTTATAAAAGATTAGAATTCTATCTTGGGGGATGGGGAAACGTGCACTTTTTTCTCTCCCTCTCTGGTCATGTGCTCTAGTGGAACCCAGCTGCCATGTCATGAGGACACTAATGCAGCATAGAGGTTTCCAATAGTCAGCTAGAAACTGGGACTTCCCAGCAACTACATGAGTAAATCTGGAAGCAGACCTACCTCCAGTTGGGCCTTCATATGACCCCCAACTCCAAACTGACAATCTGACAGCCAGCACTTCATGAGAGGCCCCAAGATCAAACTAGTTAAGCTGCTCCTGGATTCCCGATCTCCAGAAACTAAGAGATAATAAGTGATGATCTTTTAAGCTCTAAATTTTGGATAATTTGATATAAAACAACAGATAAATATGGAATCTGAATTACAGAGATCTATTATACCATACATTAAAATAGCAAACAACTAAACTCAACCAAAAAACAACTAAACGTCCTAAAGTGGGGGACTGCTTAAGTCAATGATAGCACATATACTTAGTGGGATATTAGGCAACCATTAAAAATGTTGAGTTAGCACCATCCTCGGGAATAAATGTAGACCATGGAAACCCATGAGGAGGTTCAAAGGAACCATGCAGGGAGAGGCACAGCAACTGCTGACCAGCAGTGACCACTGGGGTTTGCACTCAGGGACCTCACACTTGCTAGGGAGGTACTCTAGCACTTGAGTCATACCCAGAGACCTCTCATAAAAATCTGATGTAACTTTTTTAACCTCCCAATGTTTTGTTATTGTTTCCTTCTTCTGTTTCCTTTCTTCTTTGCCTGTTTTTAAAAAGAATTCCATGAGAACCTGTAGCCTTTGACCATCTACTTTCTCCATGCATCTGAGTTTCTTGAAGGCAGGGACTTCTTACCTAGTACTGGGTTAGAGCAGAAATGAGTATCAGTAAAGTCTGAATAATAATGTACTTCCTGTAGGTTTTTTTTTTTTAATTTATTAAAAGGAATATAAAACTGTAGGTAGAATGAATCCACAACTATGGATGTAAGGCCTTATAAAACAAGTGGAAAACAAACAAAAAAAGCTTCTAGATACAAAACTTATATTTTGTAAAGATCTGAGTCCACCTAATATGCTTTGTTATTTTCTTCTTTACAAGGGCACCCCAGACCTGTTTGTTCCGTAACTCTGCTTTACTCAGCTTGTTTCAGCTGTTAAAAGTCAAATGCTAAATTGACGGTGGGGGCGGGGCTAAAAGTTCTTTGCATTTTCTCCTACCTATTGTCATTCAAGGCCATACCCAAATCCATCTTTTTCCCACTTTCTCTGGTCTCTGCTTCTTGAGTTTTTCTTAAGTGTTTTATGATGGTATGGAGTTTGAACTCAGGGCCTCTTGCTTGCTAAGTAGGCACTTTTACTGGTCCCCTTACAGTCTTTTGAAGCTGCTTTTTATACTTGAGCCCTGTAAGTGCTGTTGGTCCATCCCAGGTGATTGTAATTTCTATCTAAAGCCCCATTATCTACAGATGAATGGCCCCGTTTGACTCATTTGACTTTTTAAAGGAGCCAGAATTATTTTGCCTTCAAAGCAAATGTATGTATATATGTTAACTCTTAGTCTCAAACATTGCACTTCCGTGTTAGGGCTGTGAAGACTGCACAGAGAAAAGTGACATGGAAATGATGAATATAGGAAAAAATGACATTTGTGGGTGGGGAGGAGAAATAAAAACCACATGAGACTTTTTCATAATATATGGAAATTCCCTATCCATGCTTTTCTCACTTCCACCTGCAATTGGAGATGCAGCTCAAAATTATAACTGAAGGTTGTTTTGCCATTGTTGCCTATGGATGTTGCCTCTGTCAGATGTGTTGGTAAGGAGGAAAGGTTTTTGTGGTAGGCAGCCTCCATGATGACCCAACAATGCCTACTCTTTATTACTCACATCCTTGTGTAGTCCCCTCCCTCCCCCACCCCAGTGTGGCAGGGAAATATGGCATAGAAGTAGAGATGGCATGTGACTTTGAAGGATTATTAAAGACTGCAGCGTTTGTCTTGGATCCTGTCTTTGATTCACTCATTTTGGGGATAGCCTCACAATGAACAACCTGTGGAGAAGCCCCCACGACAGAGACTCAAGTTCCTTCTAACATTCCTGTAAGGGGAGTGGAAGTGGATTCTCAGGTGACTGCAGCCTCAACTGACTCCTTGATTGTAGCCTCGAGCAAAGGCCACCAGCATGAACCACCCAGCTATGTCACTCCCAGATTCCTGACCAATGGAAACTAAAATGGTGGAATTTGGTGTGATTTACTACACAACAGTAGATAACCAAACCAGTTGTAAACAGTTGGGTTAAACCAAAAATTAAATGACTTTCTTTTGCTTTGGAAGTGCTGTTACTAAAATCATCCTGGAGTATGGCCAGTAAATAACCAGTTTTGGCAACTACAGCACCATATTTGTTTTTATTATAATTTCTCCTAATCATGAAAAGTTTGGTTGAATGGTATGACAGATTATTATTAATCTAAGTTTACTATCATAAGTGGTAAAACAAATTTTAAGTGTATTTTCTAACCTGCTTTATTTCAAAAAAGGTTTTGAAGTGATATAGTTATATATTTTTTGAAGACCAGATTAAAAAAATAGCCCATCTTTAAACTGAAATACAGCTGCCTAAGTACAAAAAAATGATTGATTTGTGACCTTACATTTTTTAATGAAACAGATTGAAATATAACTTTTGTAGGGCTTAGAGTTAAAGCAGTGTTTGAAAAATAAAGACATAGTTAAAGAAATTAGAGTTCTATTGGAGTTTTAAAATCTGTGTGCTAGATACATATTTTTTACTTTTTGAAGAGCCTCTTCATGGGTTGGAGGTGTGGCTCAAATGGCAGAGCGTTTGCCTAGCAAGTATGAGGCCATGAGTTCAATCCCCAGTACTGAAAAAAAAAAATTGCTCAAGTTTTTCTCTTCTAAATATCCATTATGAACAGCAAAATTAGTTGAGTATTATATCTTTAAATTAATCCTTTTTTTTTTTTTTGGCTAATGCTTAGTTTTCATCAGTTTCCTAGAATTCTCCCCTGAATTTTCTTATGTAATCATAACAGTGGTTCTTCTTTTATGAGCCCAAAACATGACTTCAAGAATTAAAAGTGGAAAAAACATTACCTTTGCATATCCAGAAAGTCCCCCATAGTTGGTTTAAGAAGGTGTGAAATTTAAGTGTGAGGTTGTAAATGGTGGTTGAAGCTATAGCTGATTTACACAGATGGATATGTTTTATTTGGCCTGCACTTTGTTGAATCACACAGTATTCTTTAAAAAATAAAGTTGCCAACATTTAAAGCCAGGCCATTTCACATTAAAAAAAAGTCTGACAACAGAAGTCCTATGTTCCTGTATGGCCACGCTGGGTGGAGGCTAAGAACTGATGGGCTTTGACTTTCCCATTCTTCAGCCATTCCCCAGTGCCCTATTTTTCTGACCTCCTTTGCCTTCACTTATTTAAGTTACTTGTCTGGACAACTAGTCATGACATAATTTAAGAAGAAAGATTGAGGGTTGGGATATAACTTAGTAGAAGAACACTTGCCTAGCATGCAGGAAGACTCTGAATTGCATTCCCAGCACCTGCAAGAAAACAAAAACAAAACAAAAAAGAATTATAGGAAAACAGAGAGACAGAGAGTGCCTTTTCACAGCTCACGTGGTAGCGGTGGTAGGAGAGGCTGCCTCACTTCCTTCATTGACAACTAGCTCTTCATAATGAGCTACTCCTGCTCGAAAATAGCTGATCACAGATTTTGAGACTCTACATTCAGTTGTCTACATTTAAACCAAAAATGGCTTTAGTATATGTAAATAAGGAAAGTAGTATTGAATAATTTTATTCTCTTCTTGACAATTTATAGTCTCAAGTTATGGTTAAAAATGAATAACCCTGACATTTAAAAATGACAGCATTTTAACTTAAATGTAATAAGGGCAAGAATGAAGGCAGCTGCTCACGTGTGAAACGGTAAATGAATTTTCTAGTACATAGTAGTACTTCTTTATTTATTTATTTTTTGGTGTCACTGGTGTTTGAACTCATAGCCTCATACTTGCTAGGCAGGTGCTCTACCACTTGAACCACTCTGCAGCCCTTTTTTGCATTGGGTGTTTTTCAAGATAGGGCCCAGGCGGGCCTTGAAGCCACTCTCCTCCTGATCTCTGTCACCAAGTAGCTAGAATTACAGGTGTGAGCCACCAGCACCTAGTTCCGCAATACTAATTTTTCAAAGAAGGAGAATTATACAGTCTAGTGTTTTATTTCAAGGAAATGCATAGCTCACCATTTTCTAGAAACTTTCTGCTTTATTGAGAAATGAGTTAAAAATCCTCTTTGTTTTTACTTTATAATAGTAATGTTAGTATAGTTAGTCCCAGTTAGCCCCACCCAGCAGTAGCTGTATGTGTGGAAGACATGTCTATACTAATCTTTATCTTTTTAAATAACCATGCTTAAAAAAATTGGCAACTAGAGAAGAAATGTGTTACCAATAGTATAGTCAACCTGATTATAAATACTGTTAGTATGTTGGTTTAACATGTTTCCTTTTTCCTTTGCTTTTTTATTCTCTTTTTTTTTTTTTTTGATGAGACTGGGGTTTGAACTCAGGACTCCAAGCTTGCAAAGCAGGCACTGTATTGCTTGAGCCACACCTCCAGCCCTTCCTTTGCTTTTTTTTAGGAGGGAGGGCAGTGCTGGAGATGGAATCCAGGGCCTTAGCACGTGCTTGCTACACAAGCTCCGAGCAATATCCCCAGATCCCCTTTGCATTTTAAAACATAGTTATAAGCACTTTTAAATCGCATTATTAACAATATAAGAGTATGTTAATTTTTATTGCATAATAGAATATTTTTAATATTGAAGAAAAGATATTGCATAATAGAAGTTATAGTTGTAATATTGAAAATTAATTTAAAATGAGGCTGAGGTATTTTCATATACTAAAGATAAATTTCATGGCTCATTCACTGCTTTTTTTTTGGTTTAGGTCAAACTTTGATGAAATCGTAAGTCTGTGCATGTCAATCTTTTATTTCATAAGCATGGTAATTAAATGAAAATCCAAAAGCTAATTTCTAAATTAGAGTTTAAAACTGAGCTCCCTGAGATTTCTCCTATGAGAAGTAATTTATAGATGTACAAAATTTTGTAGGTGTTTTGGTTCTTACTGTCTTTTTAGAGTAGAAAAGTATGGAAGAAAGGAAAAGGGGAGAAAGGAGTAAGGTGGGAATTACATCCCAGAACAATGCCTCTGTACGCTGCACAGATTTGGCTCCTAGCTCTGTACGGGTGGTGATCAGCGTGCACACAGCCGGAGTGGGGGCTTCTAGAACCGAACAATGTTTTACTCTATTCTCCTTCCTCAAGATGCAGCCAAGTTTCCAGCCAGTAGTAAGTTCTTAACAAACACTTGATGAGCAAAGGAAGAGAGGAAATTGTGCGTACAGCAAGCATGAGGGAGAAAAGCATTATATCAGGATGCTTTCAGTTGTAAGCTACAGAATATCAGGTACAAGTGGCCTAAACAGTAAGGACATCTTTGTTTCATATGACATAAAGTTCAGCATCAGGGCAGTCTCAGAGTTGGTTATGCAGTTGAACGGTGTCATAGAGGATCTGGATGTTTTCCATTTTTGTACTCAAGCCTCCTCAGCATAGTAGTGATTTCTTCTGCTCTCGTGGTAAGATGGATGTAGGGGTCCAGATATCATTTGCAGACAAGGCCATATCCATCAAAAAGAGGTGATGGTTTCTCCTGTGAATCTCAGCTTATTACAGAGAAAAATCCATCACAGGTGCTTTCAGCTGACTTCCACTTGGATCCCTTTGGGCAGGCTGGGTTCACAAATCCATGCCTTAGCTGACAAAGCCTACTGGGGAGAAACCAACAGTATCTGGCATAGAGAGAGCAGAGGAAGCAGTCATGGAAAAGGAGAAGGATGTGCCATTGAAGATGGGTAGAAGCTGGATGAAATAGCCTGTGGAATATGTAACATGCATTACGTATTCTGTTGCATTCTTACCTGTTTATGAACTGGCATATATCTAATGCACGTATGAAGGTAGCAGGACAATATCATTTCTAAGGAACAGTGTGTGCCGCTCAGAAGCAGATCCAGACTTTGTGGGACTATATACATTTGGCAATGTAAAGAATACGAAACTGCAAGTATAGCTGAGTGCTAGTGGCACTTGTCTATAAACCTAGCTTCAGGGAGGCAGAGATTGGGAGAATTGCAGCTTGAGGCCAGCCTGGGCAAGAAGTTTGTGAGACCCCTATCTCAACAGAAAAAGTTGGATCTGTCATCCTAGCTATTGTGGAAAGCATAAATAGGAGGACTGTGGTCTAGGCCAGCCTGGACAAAAAAAAAGTGAGACTCTATTCCAAAAATAACCAAAGCAAAAAGAAAATGTGGCTCAAGCAGTAGAGCACCTACCTTGCAAGCACAAAGCCCTGAGTTCAAACCTCAGTACTGCCAAAAAAAAAAAAAAAAAAAAGCAAGTACAAAGTTGCTAGGTTCAGTGCAGGCCCTTGGGAACTTACTGCCTACCTTCCGTCTCCTCACATTGAACATCACTACTCTAGAGAGATTAGAAATCAGCTCAGGACAGGACTGACTAATAAGTCTGCAGAGCAATTTGCTTTACTGTTAGCATTGTAGTACACAAGGGATGGAGCATCTGGCGCTCTAGCAAACATTCAACAAACGTAACATAAAATATAGAGGGATTATAAAAACGGTAATAGATGTTTTTAAAAAAGAACCTTGAGTTTTTGTTAATAGCACTTTATTTTGTGGTTCATGGTCTTAAGGCTTTCTGTACTTTTTCTTTTCCTTTTTTCTTGGCAGTATTGGGGTTTGAACTCAGGGCCTTGCTAAGCAGGTACTCTACCACTTGAGACATGCCCCTAGCCCTTTTTTGCTTTAGTTATTTTTTGAATAGGGTCTCATGCATTTTACCTTGGCCGGCCTTGGACTGCAATCCTCCTACCTATACTTCCCACATAGCTGGAAACAGAGGCATGCTCCACTGTGCCCAGCCCCCTAGTAGTACTTTTAAAGAGCTGTGGTTTACTGTTAGAACCCATGTATGAAAGTGAGGATTAATTAATCCTCACACTCTCTTGAGGTACATGTAAAATTAATACTAGCATATAACACCTGTTTAATTTGTATTAAAGTGAATTTTTAAGGAACATGGAATAAGTAACAGAAAAAATGAGTATTGTATTTAGAAATTGCAATAAAAAAGCAAAACCAAGCTGGGCACCAGTGGCTCACACCTATAATCCTAGCTAATCAGGAGGTAGAGATCAGGAGGATCAAGTTTCGAAGTCAGCCTGGGCAAATAGTTCATGAGACCCTAACTTGAAAATACCCGTTACAAAAAGGCTGGCTAGTGGCTCAAGGTGAAGGCCCTGAGTTCAAGCCCCAGTACCACCAAAAAAAAAAAAGCAAAACCAAACCCCCCCAAAAAAAAAAATTACATGCATTATACTTCATACTCTCTTCTCAATTCCCTTGGGTGATCTCCTGTGGCACCTGCTGTCCTGTGGGTCTTCCTGCTACTCCATCCTTGGAGATTGCTTCCAAGGAACCCATTACATTGCTAGGTGGATACCCCAGTCTTTCTGCTATTTTCTTCTTTTTAATTTTTTTTCTCTCATCTATCTTTGGCTCTTAAGATTATATATGAACTTCCCATCATATTCCATATTTCACAGCAGATTTAAAAAATTAAAACATATTTGCTAATGAATGTAGTGTTAATTCACAGATGTGTGTCATTGGCATCAGAGTTGATGGAGCCTGGCACATAGTAAACTTCCATTCATGCTTGTTTAATGAAAGAATGAGTAAACCATTTATACAACATTGATACTTCTAAGGTAATTATGATAACTTAAGGAAAACAAATTGTGGACACTGATTTATATTTGATAACATTTAGAAAATGTGATACTACCAATCTTTTAAAAAATTAAACATTGTACTTTCTTCACATTAAAGACTTTAAGTGATGTGGTAAATAGCTATTTTAACTCGACAAGACATTTATATATTGCTAAGGCACTACAAATCTGGGAAAATAACAGAACTTGGAAGGAGGAGATGGTAGAAATGGGTGTATGTGATTCAATGAGAGTCCACAAATACAGTGAAAGTAGAATCGTAACTGCGCATGGTGCTTTATCCTTCTGAAAAGACAGTTTTTTGCACATATAGTACATGGGTCTGCCTGGCTGTCTCTCATCCTCTATAATTTAAAATGTGTTAATAGTTGCTATTCCTGGTCATACAAGTAAATCAACATATGTATTAAAAAGGGAGTTACATGTAACACGATTAGGATAAATTTATTCCTTTATCTAAACACTAACATTTATATATATGTATGTTGATCAGTTGTAAATCTTGTTTTTTAAAGTGTTTTTAATGTACAATGAAAACACAACTTTTAATTTTGTATAAAGTGATTTAAAAAATCTTTTAAAAGTATTACAAGGTGAAAGGAATTTAAAAATTGACATTATTGGCACAAGATTCACGCTAATGTTTACTCACGTAAATAGCACAAAATACTGACTAATTAGTGTGGTTGGTAAATTTTTGGTACTTTAATTTTCTCTGTTATTGTAAACCATGCATAAAATGCTTGCCTATTGAGAAGTGCAGAATTGTCAGAGCTTAAACAGCTGACATCTGCTTACTCTCTTAAAAAAAAAAAAAAGAATAACAAGCCATTTCAGCCTAATCTACCTCAAATGTGTTCATGTAAATGGAGGTCCATCTATTGACCTGTGTTCTTTTCAGCTCGGGATTGGTCCACATGGTTTATGAAACCAGGAAGGCTGATTTGAAATGCAGATGTCGAGAGAGTGAAGTACACCCTCCCCTTTTTTCTTTGCTGTATCTGTCAGGGTGAAAAATGGCTTGCACAAGGGTCAGTCACCCATACTCACTTAATTACTTTTCTTGGACCCACAGAACTGTCACAAGCTGTGGTGGATGCGGGAGCTGTTCCTCTTTTAGTACTCTGTATCCAGGAGCCAGAAATTGCTTTGAAAAGGATTGCTGCTTCGGCCCTCAGTGATATTTCAAAGCATTCTCCAGAGTTAGCGCAGACAGTGGTGGATGCAGGGGCTATTGCTCACTTAGCCCAGATGATCCTCAACCCTGATGCTAAGTTGAAGGTATTTAAAAACAAGGCTAAGAGACAAACAAACCAGTCTTCTTAGAATCTAAGAAAATGGAAATACACACAGGTTGATATTATATACCTAAAAATAATTAGTAAACTACCATTGAAAATAGATACAAATATATTATGTATTTGATCTTTTAATATGCAGAAATAATGCTGCAAGGATTGCTCAATTAAAATGTGATTAGGAAAATTATATAAATGCTGAAAATTAGAAGTAACTCCACTGTTAGATTAATAATTATAATGAGTGAAATCTCAGTGTTGAGAGGACCTAAAGATTTCCTAGCCCAACACTATATTTTTCTTATGAAAATTGTCACGTTTATATTAGCCCTTCTCATAGCTTTCTAAAATCTGATTTTCAGTTAGTAATCACCAATTGTACTTCTATATAAAATTTTTAAATTGTTGACATTAACCAAGCAATAGAAAGGTCTTTGAAATGGTATCAATATCATGCCAAAAAGATGTTATTTCTGCTTAATTATTTTTGTACTAAATTACCATAATGATTACCAAAGTGTATCATAAATTAACACTTTAAATATTGTGTGATTAAGAAATGTTTATTTAAATTCATGTTTTTAATAATCTGCAGGAGATAAAGCTTTTAAATAGTGAAGAACTAATTTGGAAATTAAAAATTTAAAAAATTGTAATGCTAGGAAGTGAAAGTCTTAAGACTCAGAAATTTTAGGTTTTGTTAGGTATGTAATTTATTTCCTTTTTATAAAGGAATTTGAATATGTATAAAAAGCTGTTTATATTATATCTGAGCTCTCCTGGACTAGTGAGTTCTATATACTGTTTCATTTTCTTTTTTGTTTAACAGCGTCAGGTCCTTTCAGCTCTTAGTCAGATTGCAAGACATTCTGTGGATCTGGCAGAAATGGTCGTTGAAGCAGAGATTTTCCCAGTTGTACTTACCTGTCTGAAGGACAAAGACGAATATGTGAAGAAAAATGCTTCTACTTTAATTAGAGAAATTGCAAAACATACACCCGAGGTAAAAAACAAAAACAAAACACCAATTTGCTTACAGAGCCCAGGGGTTGTACCACAGGATCTGTTAGGTCAGGGTTTCTCATCTGCAGCGCTATTGACATTTCTGACTAGGTAATTCCTTGCTGTGGTGAGCTAGGCCATGCATTGTAAAATGGGCGTTTGCCAGTATTCTTAGCTTCTGCCCCTAAATGCCAGTAGCACCCCTCCCCCCATGTGGTGACAATCAAAAACAGCTCCATACATTGCCAAATGTCCTCCAAGGTACAAAATTGCCCCTGGTTGAGAACCACTGAATTATATTAATGAGCTTTGAGTTTGAAATCAGTTTCTAATCATTTCCAGATTCCCATTCCTAGACTGTGGGGACTGTGGACCTCTGCTATCCTTATCATTTTATGTCAGCTGGGAGCAGTGAGAATGATATTACATCTTTAGGTTGCGACAGACCACGAAAGTCCCCTGGCCTAGTGTGCCCACCCTAATAGCTGCTCTCATATGGCTCTGAGTTCTTAGATGTGAAAGAAATAGAGACAAAGTAAGCCTGTGTTGTTTCTGAAGTTGTATCCTTTTCCTGTGTATATTTTTGATTAATCAATTTTCATTTCATTATACATTAAAAATCTTTATTCTTTATTTAATGTAACAGCTTTATTTGGTTGAGATTTTTAAAATGTAGTTAGCTAGTAACATTGCTAGCAAAGGGGGATGATTGTGCTACACTATTTTAAGTCTGACATTGTCTTATCACGTTCAGTGATTTATCTGCTTCATACTCACACATCGTATTAGCTACTTATGAACCAGCCCTAGGCTCAGTATTTAGGTGAGGATTTTTGACATCCGTTATGATAGGGATAAAAGTTGTGCCATCAATGCATGAAAAATTGAACTACAGAGCACAGATCCTCCCAGTAAGTACATTTATGCATTTGAGATAGCAGGATTATTATACTTGTACATTTCTTCAGAAAATACAATTTCTCTAAATGGTATTTCAATTTTACCAGTTGTTTTTGGGTACTAAATAAAGTGTGGCCATATTAAACTCATATTTAAAGAGCATCTTATGCTTTCTGGGCTCTTGTCATTTCTCTCAGCTTTCACAGCTGATCGTTAATGCAGGAGGAGTCGCTGCTGTCATCGATTGTATTGGTTCCTGCAAAGGGAACATCCGACTGCCTGGTATCATGATGCTTGGCTATGTGGCCGCTCATTCTGAGAATCTAGCAATGGCAGTGATCATTTCCAAGGTGAGTGCTTGCTTCATTTCTCCTGGTTCTTGCAGTAACATATTCTAAGATGGAACCACAGGTGATACCTTCCCACAGAATAGGAAATATAACTGGCCAGACCAAAAGAATTACCTGAAAATACATTCAGTAGTTTCAATGGTTATTAGTAAGTTTTCCAAAGAGATCCTTGAACAAAGGTTTAGGTATGGGAAATATAAAGTTTTACTCACTGTTTAGTATTTTGATATTTAAGCATTAAGTATATGTGTATCTTGAAGGATTAATTGTGCATATTTACAAACATGTAAAGCACGTTTTGGTTAAAAACAGCTATTATAAATGGCATACCCAATAGTCATTTTCACTACTCTCAGAGGTCTGCACATTCCCCCTTGCCTGTTACTTGGGTAGGAGATGGCAATGGCTAGAACATCTCTTTTTAACATGTTTTCTCAGTCAGTTCCCATAATGTAATTTCTCTTCTTAAACATGGCAGTCAGAGTGCATGGCAGATGGCAGTGTTTTTTGTTTCCTTATTCTGGAGATTTTGCCTTATCTCAGTTTTCAACTTTACATGAATCCACCATATAGTGCAGTCCAGGCACATAGTAGGTGCATACAAAATATATATTGGTGCATAATCTCCTGAAGACTGCTTCAAAAGCTGTGTGTAGCAATAG
Organism: Castor canadensis; assembly: GCF_047511655.1. NCBI lineage: Eukaryota > Metazoa > Chordata > Mammalia > Rodentia > Castoridae > Castor > Castor canadensis. The sequence goes on along the minus strand of NC_133400.1, from coordinate 74,902,727 downwards.
GGTGTGGACTTATCAGCATAGAAAACCTGCTGTGGTATGTTAAACAGAGATGTGGATTTTTTTTTTTTTATCCCTTGCTAATCCTCAGAATAAAAAGGAGCCTCAGATCTTTATTTTCTACCTATTCCACCATAATTCTGTGCTTTGCTCCCTTTATCCTTTTGTTCTTCTGTTACCACAGCCTGTGACAGTGACTAGAACAATGGTGGAAGGGTCACTGTAAGGATGTTACTGGAACATTTGATCCTCAGCTCCTTTGTGGATAATCAGAAAGCTACCACATAGCGAATGATGAAAGCAGCAGCAGTGGCTTGTGCATCCTAAGCGTCCTCCTCAAGCTAACCTGAAGGCTCTCCCCTTCTTTGGTCTAGGGCTGCTGCCAGCCTCTCCCACCTGATTTGTTTTTCAGTTAGTTGAAGATCAAGGTGGCAGCAGGAGTCTGAGGCAAACCACACAGTAGAAGCATTCCCTCCTTTTCCTACATAGTACTATAGGGACTAGTGATAACAATAGCTAAAACTTAATGATGTACCTTCTGAAGCATGTTCATGCTCCTTGTCTCATCTATTTGACAGTGGGAGCCAGTGAGGCAGAGCTTGGTGGGGGGGGGGGTGTGCTCTACTTTTCTTCCTCTTCCTTAGTCTTGTTATATTCTAGAAATAGGGCTTTGTAGAAAGTTACTTCATTCTGAAGACAGGTCTGACCTTTTGTATTGGCAGACATTCATTTTTAGTTGTAGGAAAGGAGCCAATGAAGAAATGTGGCAGAACTCTTTAGGAAATTGCTTTTAATAACCAAATTAGAAGGTGAAGGGGAAAAAAGTTTATGATGAACGTGGCCTTTGCCCATAGTAGCATGACCATATGATACTGGTTTTTGTGGAACTAAATTCAAGGTAATTACTATAGGCTCAAGTTAGAAAATTATGCCTATTTGGAATCTGGAATTAGTATTTGATTTGGTTATTTGATTCTCCTGTCAGTATGTAAACTGTGATGTATTTGAGGCCTCTAGATAATTGTATTTTCATTATTTAGATAAAATTGAAGCCTAAGATGCAAAAGTAATTGTTTCAATATTTAAATGTAATTGTTTCATGCTAAAGTGAGCAAGACTATAATTTAAAAGTTGTTGAAAATTAATGGAAAATTATTTCAAGAAAGATATTAGTGGAATATGTTCCATCTAAAAAAGTACTTGCTATATTGTTCATTTGGTTTTGAGACCGCAGTAGTTATTTTGTTCCGAGATTTGTTATACTTGGTGAAAAGGTAATTTCTTTAAAGATTCCAAATTAACTTTTTGTGTGTGTGATGCTGAGGATGCTAGGGCACTGTGCATGGTAGGCAAGTCATAACTTTTGTAACAAAGGAAAAGACAGGCTTTAAGATCCTACACATTTCTAGTTTGCCACAGATCCTAAATATTTTTAGTTTGTCACAGTGGAATCTGGTTTTGCCTAGCCCATGGCATCTGTTGTTTGGTTAAATGTCCCTCTATTTGTGGGGTAGAAGCTAGTAAAGATATTCCTAGCTAAGTTGGATTGTTACAGATAATTAAGGTAATTTAGTTCTAGTCATTTTATTGACTCAAGAAATGACAGCCCCTGTGATGTGCTCATTTATTGACCCATTTAGGAAAAAAAAGGATCAAGGCAGAAATGATTTTTTCTAATGTTTGAAAGACACGGAAGACGCTTTAATCCCTCTCTAGATTTATAACACTTGTTCTTTTGATCACTGCTGCAGGGTGTACCCCAATTGTCAATCTGCCTGTCAGAAGAACCAGAAGATCATATTAAGGCTGCTGCTGCTTGGGCCTTAGGACAGATTGGGAGACACACTCCTGAGCACGCACGGGCTGTCGCTGTCACAAATACGTTGCCAGTTCTGCTGTCCTTGTACATGTCAACAGAGAGTTCTGAGGATCTGCAAATGAAAGTAAGTACTTAAGTCTTAACGGTCTTAATAAAGATTTGTTAATGTTGACTCATTTTTATAAAATGTATGATTTAAAATATTTTAATTTTCTTGATGGACAATATTGCTTTTATGAGTCAAGAAATACAAACTTATTAGAAGAACTGAAAATGGGTTACCCTTGTGTCTCAAAATCAGTGATATATTTTACTTTTTTGGTTGAACTGGGGTTTGAACTTAGAGCCTCATGCTGCTAGGCAGGCACTGTACTACTTGAGCCATATACCCAGCTCAGTGATATAGTTTAAAGAAAGCTCTATGGGTACAAAGTTGTTTGTAAAATGAATGTCTGGTTATTGCATTCTACATTCCAATAGAAATTTGGAACTGAAGAGTAATAGAATTTTTCAGTTGGAATTTGCTGGAGGGAGCTTTGTTCATTTTATGTTAAAAAATTGAATCCAAAGGAATTTAAGAATTTTTTTTAAAGGTATAAAGTAACAAGTTGGTATTTCTGAAACTATAATTCACCTCTCCTAACTTCAAGGTTGATGTTTTCATTATTTGTCTATATTAGTCCCTTAAAAGATTGTTATAAGATTCACTAAATCAAACATTTTAAGTCATGGATTTTTTTCAAAGGCAAGTTTTATGAAAAATATTTCTGGCTACTAAAGTGATTCATGAACAAATATAAAGTAGGATGGGTTATTTAATAATTTTGTAATTTCAAAGAAAGAAAACTGTTTTCCAGCACATTTCCTATTAGGAAAACTTACAACTTTCTGAATTGACAGACTGTGGGAAGTTTACAGAAAAGGCAATAATTCAAAATAAAATTAACAAAAGTAAATTAAATTAAATTTTGGGCTGGTAGAGTGGCTCAAGTGATAGACTGCCTGCCTAGCAAGTGTGAGGCCCTGAGTTCAAACCCCAGTAACACCCCAAAATAATAGGACAAATAAAAATTTACCTAACACAGTAAACTAACATAAGAAATTAGATGATATAATGAGGCATGAAATTTACTTGGACTTAAAAGTTTAGGGACTTTGAAACTACTGTATAATGAATAATTTATTTGACTTCCAAATTTTATAAAGGTGGGGCTGCTGAAGTGGCTCAAGTAATAAAACACCTACCTCAGAAATGTAAACTCTGAGTTCAAATCCCAGTACCTCCAAAAAAAACCCCAAAACCTTTTCATGAAAGTGAATTTATTTTTGTTTGGTTATATTACATGTCTTTTTTCTACAAATTCATTGAGGGAAGTTAATTTCCAAGGTGAACATTTAAAATGTTTATGAGACTCAGATCAAAGCAGTGATTTAATAGATTGAAGGGTTCTGACATTGCCTCTGGTTTTGAGGCAGTGTGAGAATGTCGGCAGCACTTGGTACAGAGAAGATTGACAGGTCTTTTCTAGTTCAGCAGGTCTCTGATTCTTTGTATTTCCAGTGAGAAACCATAGCTCCATTTCCAGTTTTGATTTGTCTAGGTGCAATGATTTACATGTATATGACCTTAACCTACATATGTCATCTTCTTTTGACCTTATGTTTCTTTAACATATTGTCTCATTGTCTTCTTTCTCCTTCCTTGTCTGCTCCCAGCCCGTATGAACTTCCTGGTCTTTCCTCATCAGTCCTTTTCACCTCTCACTCCCCTCCCCTTATCTCCAATGGTCCAAAGGCTCTTGGCCACCTCTGCAGGCATAAGTTGTGCCCAGACTATAATAGTAACTATGTTCAGCTTAGAGGTCATTAACAGATAATTAGTTAATATTGTAAAATAATCTTTATCCTTTCAGATATCTACATTTGCTATCTTTTAATTTCCTTTAAGTTTTGGAAATTAAAGAATTCGTGAGCTAAAGTCAGGTGTGGTGGTGCTTGCCTGTAATCTCAGAACTTGGGAGGCTGAGGCAAGAAGATCATGAGTTTGAGGCCAGCCTGGGCTACATAGTGAGACCCTGTTTGAAAAAATGCATAAGCTAGATGATGAATGATTAATAGTGTAGCAGTAGTAATTATAGCTTGAGAACCTCTTGTAAATAGTCACTTAAGTAGCACTATATTCTTTTTCTATACTACTAAGTTTGTATAACATTTTTTTGTGGTGCTGAGGATTAAACTCAGAGCCTTGTTATGTGCCAAGCCAGCTCTATACCACTGAGCTACATTTCAGCTCCTATAACTTGGTTTTTAATGAATTATTATGGAGTTTATTGTATAACCATCACTGGAGTAAAATAAATTTTAAATTTTCACTTTTTAATGTAAGATAACCTTTATTGCATTTTAGTTCATCAAAAGTGGCTTTATCAGGTTAACTAATAAAAATTTAGTTTCTTCTGCTTATGTTTGATGCAGTATTAACTTTTAGAAAATACACTGGGTATAAAATAAAAGTGGGATATTTAGCAATATTATCCTGGCAGCAATCTTTGTAAGACTTTAAGTTCATTTCTTTCTTCCCTTCCCTTTCTTCCCTTTCCTTTCCCTTCCCTCTGTTCATTCTTCCCTCCCTCCTTGCCTTTGTTTCTTTCACTAGGAATTGAACCCAGAGCAGAGCTATACCCCCAACCCCATCGAAATATTTTCTTACTGTAGGGACTTTTGATCATTCTTTTTTCTTCTCCAAGGTCTCTTGGATTATATCAGTTGTTGTTTTAAAGGCTTTAGAATGATCTTCAGTCAAGTCTGTTGGACTTGACACTTTCTCAATGGAGAAAAGTGTATCTCAGAACAACAGGACCTGTCTAGTGGTACTTCTCATTTGTTACTCTGGCAGCTTTCACATTATAAGCCCATGTTGAAGTTCATTTTGTCCCAAAGGCATGTCAGCTTCAGTAAACCCTCTCTAATTGGTTCCAATCTGGAAGAACCAATGAGCAGCCTCTTAGAATTTCTTCCATGTTGTTTCCACAGCCTTACTACTTGCCTGCTTCTATATTTTTTCCAAATACCTTGATTAAAAAACTGAAAAAAAAATGTCTTTTATCTGATAAGATTATCTGTATGTGTTATGAAAATATTTGGGCCTTTTATTTATTTTGATTTGTGTTTTTGGGGTCATAGTTTTTCCTCCATTTTTTATCAGCTTTTTAGAGATACGATTTATATACCTTACAATTTATCCATTTAAAGTCTACAGTTGAACTGAGCATAGTGGTGCATGTCTGCAATCCTAGCACTCAGGAGGCTGAAGCAGGAGGGTCACAGGTTCAAGACCAGCCTGGGTTACATAGCAAGACCTTGTCTCAGAAAAATAAGGGCAGGTAATGTAGAGTGTTTGCCTAGCATGCACAAGGCCAGGAGTTTGATCCCCAACATTGCCAAAACAAAAATGAAAGCAAAAACAAAACAAAACAAAAAAACTGTATACCACAAACTGATTATAGACCATCCTGATTTCCACATAAGAAATGGTTTGCCCATTTGCCATCATTTTATATCCCTCTGCCTTAATTCATTTTCTATCTCTGTGGATATCCCTCTTTTGGATATTTCATTTAAATGGAATCATACAATACATGTGGCTTTTTGTGCCTGATTTTTTTTTTACTACTCAGTCTGAGTTTCAAGGTTCCTCCCTATGGTATATATCAATATTTTGTTCCTTTTTATGGCCAAGTAATAATATACTATTGTATTAACATACTAGGTTTATCCACTCACCAACTGATGGATGCTGGATTATTTTTATTCTTTGACTAGTATGAGTAATGCTTCTGTGAATATTATACAACTTTTCGTGTGGATATATGTTTTCATTTCTTTGGGATATATTCCCAGGAGTAGAACTATGGGGTCATTGACTTAGCAAGTGTAAGACCCTGAGTTCAAAACTTGAACTGCCAAAAAATATAAAGAGATCTTTAAACTCAGTAATAGGAAGATTACCCAATTAAATAATGAACAAAAAATTTGAATAGGTATTTCATCAAAGAAGATATATAAAATGGCCAAATAGTACATAAAAGGTGTTCAACATCTTTAGTCACTAGGGATATGCAAAATAAAACATATTACTTCACATCCAGAGTGCTATAATTAATAAGGTAAACTAATAACAAGTGTTGACCACTATATAGAGAACCTTAAACCCTCTTACATTGCTAGTGGGAATGCCACATGTTGCAGTCATTTTGAAAAAAATGTCTGGCAGTTTCTCAAAATATTAGCCATAAATTTAACATTATTACTAAACAACTCTACTCCTAGATATCTATCCAAGAGAAATGAAAACATTTGCCTATACCAAGGCTTTTATGTAAATCTTCACAGCAGCATATTCACAGTAGTCAAAAGTAGAAACAGTACACATATCCATCCACTGGTGAATAGGTGAACAAAATGTGGTAAATCCATAGAATGGAATTCTATTTGACAATGAAAAGGAAAAAATTACCGAACATGCTACAACTTGGATGAACTTCACAAATACTATACTTAGTGAAAGATACCAGCAAAAGTTTACATATTGCATGATTGATTAAAAAGAATTGTTCAGAAAAGCCACATTTATAGAGACAGAAAGTAGATTAATAGCTGCCTATAGATGGGGGAAGGGGAGGAGAGAGAGGGAGGGAACAGGGAGTGATTACAAATGGTCATGAGGTTCTTTTGGTGATGATTAAAATGTTCTACAATTAGATTGTGGAGATAATTGTATAATTCTATAAATTTACTAAAAGTCATTGAATTGTGTCTTTAATATGAGTGCCTTTATTATATGTAAAGTATATTTCAATAACATTGTTAAAAATTTTAAGCTCAAAAATAGACATGTAAGTAAAACCTTAATGTTTATTTCATGCTGGAAATACATCTGGTTATTAATGATGACATATGTTCCTATCTAAAAGAACATAGTTATAAATTGAGTGTATTTCTAACAGATGAAAGATAGTGAAGTTCAATTAATTTCTAGGATCATTAAAGTTTTTCTGAGAGTTCTTGACACTACATTATTAATTTGGAATTAGAGTAAGTCTGATAGTGTGACACAGTAGATATGTTTTCTATACAGTTATGAGGTCTTGTCACCAATAGCAGTTAAGTCAGATTTGTTAACCTGCTAAGGCCACCAAAATCTTATGATGGTTCATGAGGTACAGGATAACCAGGTGTTGGGGAGTTTAATTCTAACTTACATTACTTGTGGGAAATTGTTGAGCTATATTTCTTATTAAATCTATTTTACTTTTGAGGAGGCAGAACTGGGAATTGAACTCAGTGCCTCACACTTACTAGGCAAGCACTCTATCACTTGAGCCCCTCCACCAGCCCTATTTTGTGTTAGTTATTTTTTCACAATAGGGTCTCTCAGTTGTTTGCCTGGGGCTAAGTCTGAACCTTGATCCTCCTGATTTCTGCCTTCTGTTGCTAGGATTACAGGCATGAGCCACCATGTCAGCCTAATTTAATTTATAAAACAATGTTTGAGAACAAATGTGTCAAGAGGTAAGAGGTTATACCTTGGCTATATTTCTACCCCAAAGTCATACCAGCATCTCTGCAAATGCTCGTTGAATTTGAGCACTGTACACATTTCTGGCTGCATGCATATGAACCATGAAATCTTTTGGAGAAAGGTTAGGCATAGTAGTACCTGCCCATAATCCCAGCTACTGGGGAGGAAGACATTAGGAGGATCATGGGTCTAGGCTGCCCTAGGTAAAAAGTTAGTGAGACCCTCATCTTATTTAATAAGCCAGTGTGGTGGTGTGGCCTGTAACCCCATAAATGGGAGGATCAAGGTCCAAGGCCACTCTGGGCAAAAATGTAAGATCCTGTCTTAAAAATAACTAAAGCCAAAAAAGAGCAAGAGGCATAGCTCAAGTTAGTAGAGTGACTCCATAGCAAATATGAGGCCCTGAATTCAAGCCTCAGTATAGCCCCCACAAAAATCTTTTGGAGAATAAAGAATGACTGATAGTCTGTGATAAGCTATCATCTTATAGTTGTTGATACAAAGAAATAGAATGTATTAGTTACCTGTTTCAAATATATGAATTTTTATACAAATATCACACATATTAATCTGTAGTTATAATTTTAATTTCCTCATAGATATTTTAAGAACTCAATAATTCATTGTACATTTTCAGGTTTTCCATGGAAACAACCAATAGGGTATTTTTATGGTAAAACCAGTCAAAGATAGAAGTTTTTCAGGCAACTATTTTAAAAAATGAAACAACTCCAGGTTAAACCAGGAAATTGATTTCATTTTCAAATTCTAGGAATACAAGGCATGACTTCTGTCATACGTTTATGTGCATTATGCTTTGTATTTCAATAGAGCAAAAAAGCCATTAAGAATATCCTACAAAAATGCACCTACTTACCAGCCCTTGAGCCGTTCCTGTATGATGCTCCCCCCAATATTCTGAAGCATGTGGTCGGGCAGTTCAGTAAGGTAAGAAATACTCTCTTATTCTCGAGAAGCGAAAGAAAACGACAATGATTTGTTAGCTTGTTTTTTCTGTTTTCTTCTGTAAGATGGATCCAGGTTTCACTACTTATCACTCATCAGTCTATATTGTCAGAGTTAGTGTAGGTTAATCAAATCTGTGATAAATAAAATGCTTCCTCTTCCCTCACATTATTCTCATAGCCTCTGCACTGTTTTGTTTTTGTTTTTTAATTGTTCTCAGGAAGTAAGTAGAATGTAAATACATTAATACCTCACAGTACAGATAATTTATATAGATAAGTATCTTTTAGTAATTTTTCCCAGTGTCTTTTAGTCTCACCTGAGAACACTGAAGATCATAAAAAAGGAAAGGAAATGCTCTCAGATAGTCATTTGGAGCATATTGACTTCTTTTATGAACAATTTTAACAAATATCACTGTCATATTTCTTAGGTCATTGATGATTAAGTGATAGTAAATGGCAGTAAGGCAGAAAGGTCAAGGTCTTCTGCTAGAAGAGGGCAGAGCCAGCAGAGCTGACTACTGATAGCAAAGGATGAAAAAGAATGACCACATTATACAGCTGTGGATGGTTGGGACAGTGGCCCTCAGCTATCAAGAACTGGTTAAATTATACTCTGTATATTTAAGAAAATAGGTCTGTGTAAATCCTGTATCATAGTGCTTATGTGTCTAGGCTTAGGAGCTGGAGTTGGAGTGCCTGCATTTTCCACTTAATAGATTCAAATTTTTTTTTTTTTTTTTTTTTTTTTTGGTGCTGGGGATGGAGTCCAGGTCCTCACTATGCTAATGTAAAAAGCAGCCCTATAGTTAAATAGACTTATTTCTAGGTTCTCATCTGAAATCTAGAATACTAACAGCTTTCAGTTCTCTGGATTCACTCTGGATGCTTGGCTGACCCTCAAGCATCATAACTACAGGACATCAAAGGTTTTCTACCTTTGGATACAGTCTGTTCGACAGACACCTATTCTCTGTCTCCTTCCTTCAAAAAAAAAATGTCTTTTCCTCTTAGTTAAATGGAGTATAGGAGATAATAGCCTGCCTTCTTGATAAGCCAACTAGTAATGCAGAGAAAAGACTAAAGAAAATTGACCCCATTCTTCACTTTTGTATACTTTTAGGTGCTAAGTAAGAAACTGACTGGCTAACTCAGTCATCTAAGAAGAAATAAGGGACTACTGGATTATCTATAGCAGAGTCATCAGTTCTTAAAAATGGGGAGTTGGCATTTCTGGAAGTTTCATTTTGCAGTATAATCATTTAGGCTAAATGAGTAAGATACTGTAGTTTGAACTATGAAAATGAACACTAACCTATGTTAAGAGTTCAAAATAAGCAAATCAGTAGAATTTGTGGAAGCTAGTCAAATCTCAAACTAAAGAGAGTAGTATGTATATCATATACTATTCTTTTTTTCTTTGATGGGTCTGGGGTTTGAACTCAGACCTTTGTACTTCCAAAGCAGGTGTTCTACCGCTTGAGCCACACCTCTAGTCCATTTTGCTCTGGTTATTTTGGAGATGGGGGTCTCGTGAACTAGTTGCCCAGGCTCTCCTTCATCAGTAGTCCTCCCAACCTCTGCCTCCCACATAGCTAGGATTACAAGAGTGAACCACTGGTGCTTGGCTAACATCTCACATACTTGCATAAACATGCCTTTGAGAATATTTGCTTCAGGCAGAAATTTTATGTGTGGTTAAAGATGGTTTTTGTTGTTGTCATTTTTCAGTGTTGGGGATCAAATCCAAGACCCTGTGATGCTAGGCAAGCACTCTTCCATTGAGCTACATCTCTATCCCTGTTGTTTTGAGACAGTGTCTCACTGTGTAGCTCAGGCTGACCTGGAACTTGATATTAGCACAGGCTGGCCTTGAACTCATGATCCTGCTGTTTCAACCTCCCAGGTGCTGAGATTACAGATGTGCAATACCATGTAGTGCCTATATTTTCTTAAAGATTCCCCACCCCCATTTTAATTATTTTATTTGTTTTTTTTTGAGACAGTGTCTTTATATATATATTGCCCAGGCTGGCCTGAAACTTGCTATGTAGCCCGGGCTGGCCTTGAATTCGAGATCCTTCTGCCTCAGACTTCCACACACTGGGAAGTGTACACTGCCATGCCTGGATCCCCATTTTTAATTATGGAAGTTAACAGACATAAAGTTACTTTATCAAATAGCCATCAGTGTTTCTAAAAGCTTACTCAAGTTTCTCCACTGACTTGACTGATAAAAACGAATGCATTCCCTGGTCTGAGATAGTACTTGGTGTAGCACTGCTTGCCCTAGAGCATTGCCAAGAGCAAGCTCACTGCCAAGAACTTTTAGTCTTTCCTTTCAGGTCAATATTCCACATTCTTAATGGGGAGCCTGACCAACTCAAGCCTGTGTTGGATGTCAGTGAGGACAGTTACTTAGTCCACGCATAATTTGGAAAGATGTAATTTGTGGCCAGCCAAACCTATTAAACACCCCATTTTATTCCCACGTTGTGACTAGCCTTCCCTAGTAGAATCTAGAAATCCACCTTTCCCAGCCTCCCTGGCTACTCATAGGGTTAAGGTTTATTGAGGTTTATTGCCATTCATGCTTGAATTTTTGATTCAAGTGAGCTATGATACAGAGGAAGGCTGGGCAGTGATTTTGCTAATATGGGAATGCCAGGGCACTGAGTTTCTGGAATTGGTAGGAGGACCAACTCCATACCAGACAAGTTCAGTCTTTAAAGGAGGTAGCATTTGAGCTGAGTCTGCAGTGAGGAGCAAGAGTGAATCAGACAAATGGGGATGCTCTGTGGGGAAAGACATTCTAGTGAGAGGAAGCAGCCTGGGAAAAGTGAGAAGTGGCGCAACATGCATGCTCTGTTGTTGTTTAAACAACGTCTAGGATGGAGTGTGTGGATAAGGCAGCTGGAGAGGTATTTAGAAGCTGGGTCTCAGGGGACCCTTTTTGCCTTGTTCAGAAGCTTGCTTTTAATTCTGTAGCTAGTAGAGAGACCTCAAGTGGAGTAAACTTTACATTTTACGTTTATGAGCAGATCTCCATTCCTGTTGCTCATGGTCATTGCCCTTCCTCCATCTCCACAACATAAAAAGCTAATGCACTTCTAAAAAGAGGATTTTACTTCCAACCATCAGCAGATTTTGTTTCTCTATGTGATAGGTATATTGAGTATAAATTCTTTTCTATGTTTTCTCAGGTACATTACTGCTTTTCAAGAGCAGCAATCGCACTTGGAAAAGAAGAGCTGACATTTCTATGTGCTTCTCTTTTCAAGGTGTTGCCGCATGACAGCAAAGCTCGGCGACTCTTTGTAACAAGTGGTGGACTTAAAAAGGTTCAAGAGATAAAAGCAGAACCTGGTTCTATCCTTCAAGAATACATCAACAGCATTAACAATTGTTACCCAGAGGAAATCGTAAGGTGCGGAAAATGGACTTTGAGAAGTTTAATATTACAGTATAGTCTTTTGGTTTTCAGATGCACATATTGCATATGCTATGTCAGAATGTGCACTTTGAGATCCTGCATGAGTTTAGTGTGTCTCTGTACTTCTCTTGACCTCTTTTTCCATGTGAAGTAAATTATGTTCTGACTGACACATTTCCAAGTCAATCTGGAGGGTCATTCAAGATATTTTTGTAGTAATTTAATATACACTTTACTAAAGAATACCCAAATACAGTATTCAAATTAACCTAACAGTTTTAAAATTGTAAATACCTAATTTAGAAGAAGCCTATAGATTCTGATTTTTATAGCTTCCCATGTATAAGTAGAAAAGAGTTTAGTAACAAAAAGAAAGTTGTTATTATCTAAATGTTGAAAATTACAAAACTAATATTTTTGATATGCATCTCAGTAGTGTCACAGGAAGCTATTTTCAAGGTTCAGGGTATTATGGTGATGATGATGATGGACAGTGCTGGGGACTGAGCTGAGCCAGAGTCTCACACATGCTGGGCAAACATTCCAGCTACATCCCCAGCCTAGATCAATAGTTTTTTAAATAAAGTCACTTTGCAGAGCATTAACTAAGAAGGCTTAAGTTAACCTAAAGGAAAACTATACCATTAAGCCCAAACTAAATAATAGCAAAGTTAACAACAAAAAGTACAATGACTTAAATGACTGAGGCTAAAAATGCCCACAAAGCAAACAGAATACAAGGCATACCTTATTTATGTTTTTTTAACCTGACACTCATTTCTTTTTCCACTAATGTTAGAAAATAATTCTAATTTTAAAAATTTACATGTTATAACATATCCTTATATAAATTTGAAATTTCATGTTTATTCTTCATATTTAATGTTAATAGTTTTTAATACATATTACCGTATGATTTTAAAAGCACAAGAATAGTTTTAAGATTAAAATTTATTTTCTAGGGCTAAGCACCAGTGGCTCATGCCTGTAATCCTAGCAGTTCGGGAGGCAGAGATCAGGAGGATCATGGTTCAAAGCCAGTCCAGGCAAATAGTTACTGAGACCCTATCTTGAAAACACCCATCACAAAAAAAGGGCTGGTGGAGTGGCTCAAGGTGTAGGTCCTAAGTTCAAGCCCCAGTACTGCAAGAAAAAAAAATTATTTTCTATTCACATACATTCAGCCAATAAATTCTTCCTATAGCTGCCAAGTTTATGCACTTTTGAGAAGCTTATGAGAACTCCTTTGCCAAAAGAGTTCCAATGAGCCAGCTTTGGAAATATTGATACATATACAAGAAATCAAAGGAGTAGTGCATGATAACGTATAGCTACTGTATATAAAATATATAAATGTATAACACAAAATATGTATGAAACTGATAAATGAAGGAAATATTTTATCAATAAAATAAAAAAATAATTTTTATGCATAGAATGTATGTTCCTTCAGGAAGGAATCCTATTTTATATAAGTGTAAAATAACTTTTAATTTTCTAAATGAAAAAATTAAAGAAAAAATGGGGGGAAAAGGCAAACTGAAGGGCTCTGAAATGGGCTGACCTATTAGAATCAATGAATAGTAAGATACTTTCTTGAATAGAAGTTTTCTTTTTTGCTCCTTTTAAGGCATATTTTAACTGAGCACCAGGGATATCATTAGAATTTAATCTGGTTCTTTGTCAAAATACCACTGTAATTTTTTTGAGCCATGCATCCTGTCCTGTTTCCCCGTCCCTCCTCCCCCCCACACTCCAGCAGCCTTTCTTTACTTTTTCAGATAGGGTCTCATGCATTTTGCCCTGGCCAGCCTGGACTGCAATCCTCCTACCTAGCCACTGTAAAGTTTAAATCTGGGATTTCATTTTTAAAAATTGGCTAATTATGAGGATTTTTAATTAGCTGACTTTTTCAAATTCCTAGTACTTTTTAAAGCATTGGGTTCTATAAAATGGTGTTTTACTGAAATATTTGAAACATTGTCTATGAAAATAAATTCAAAGTGTTTTTATTTTTGCATTGTATATTTCTCAAGAATCTTGTGATAACTATTTTAGAACTAATTGTTCTTTGCAAGACAGATGAATAGATACATTCTCTCATCTGTATTAACCTAAACATTAATTCCATCTTACCTCCCGATTTTTGTATTCTTTAAAAAATTCCTAATAAATGTAGGTGGTGTAAGAGGGAAAGGGTCTATACTAGAGAAGACCTAAGTTCTAGACCTGGCCTACTCCACAGCCATGAGTGTGTTTTGAACCCTTTGTCTTCTGGATCTTGCCGGCACTGGGCAGAGGAAGTAGCTTTTGGGAAACATCTCATTTGGGAAAGAAAGCACACACACACAGCCTACAATTTAGCACATTTCTGGTGTTCTAACAATATAATACACTGATCTTAGCCAAAAGGCTAGGAAGCAATCTAGCAATATAATAATAACCCAAATTCTATATGGGCTGGTGATAAGATCAATTCACTTGCATTCTTTTTTCTTTGGGGGGTGGGAGGGCAGCACTGGAACTTGAACTCAGGAATCCATGCTTGCTAAGCAGGTGCTTTTTACCACTTGAGCCACTCCAGCAGCCCTTTCTGTGTTATTTTTGAGATAGGGTCTCACTTTTTGCACTGGCTAGCCTGAACTGCAGTCCTCCTCTTTTAGTTTCCCACGGTAGCTGGGATGGTGTGCACCACCATGCCCAGCTTTTTCTGTTGAAAAGAGGGTTGGTGGGGAGTGTCTCATGACCTTTTTTGCCCAGGCTGGCCTCAAGATCTCCATCCTCCAGATCTCTACCTCCTGAGTAGCTAGGATTATATATAGGCTTGAGTCACCAGTGTCCATCTCACTTACATTCCTAAAATCCACTCAGAGGTAAGTTAGGATAGCAGTGGTTGACGGGCAGAGGGAAGGAATTTCTCATTCCTTTTTGGAGGTTCCCTTTGGTTCTCGATGAGGAACATGGCTGAAAGCTCATGTTCCAGTCAGTTACATACCTTGGAGATATTTAACCCTTTTAATCACAGTGTCTGCATCTGAAAGGTATAGATAATTACCTATTTCATAGAGTTAGAATAAATGAAATAATGCTTAGCCAGAAGGCTTACACATAGGAAGAATTCAATTTAATTAGTATTTCTTTTTTCTTCTTTTCTTTATTTTTGCTATACTGGAGTGTGAACTCGGGGCCTTGTACTTGCAATACTCTACCACTTAGCCATGTCCCAGCCCTTTTTGGCTTTAGTTATTTTTTAGATAGGGTCTTGTGCTTTTTGCTTGGGCTAGCATTTGATCAAAATCCTCCTACCTATACCTCCTGTGTAGCTAGGATTACAAGGATGATCCACCATGCCTAGTTTATTTTTTGAATGGGGTCTCACTAACTTCTTTAGCCAGGCTGGCCTCAGACTGTGATCCTCCCAATCTCCACCTCCAATTCAGGAAGTATTACTTACTGTTCTTTTTTAGCATCCCGTTCTCATTTTTTTTTTTTTCTGTTGAGGTCAAATAGCATTATTAGCTAATCAAATTTAATTTTATAATAATATTGGAGGAACCATGTAGCAGCATTTAGCTATTACTTCACTATTTTTTTCACTATTTTGTTAGAAATATTTTGTATTAAAATAGAACCTTTTTTTCAGTATTTTGATAAGTGCAAATTTCATTTCTTTTACAAATATAAAAGAAAATAAGATTATTGTTTAAATTTAAATGGCTTTTAGTTGCTGAGATAGAATTCTGTACTTTTCCCTGATAAGCTACTTTGGAATTCCTTACCATCAGATAGATTCCATTAGAATGAGGTTTTCTGACAGTTAGTGGATAATTGATATATTTATTTGGGGGCCTCTCTTCTGAGATACACGTGTGGTCTGAATGCACTGTGGGAAGCTGCGTGTATAGTCTACTGATGGAGGTGGGGCTGGGAAGTGCTCAGCACATTTTCTTGCCTGTGGGAATCCTGGTGACTAAGAATTTTCTAAGGTCTTTAGGGAAAGAGCTGGTAAAACCTCAGGAGTCCTTGGTATAGCCAACTTGATTTACTGAGGCCCTTTATTTTAAAGCAACAATGTACAATAGAAATACAGGGTGAGAGTGGGGATGTAGCTCAGTGGTAGAGCACTCACCTAGCATGCACAAGCCCCGATTTCATTCGCAGCACTGCAGGCCAAGTCAGCAGGATCATGAGTTCAAGGCCAACCTGGGCTACATAGTCAGTCAGGCCATCCTGGAATATAGCAAGAACCTGTCTCAAAAAACAAACAAACAAACAACCCCCCCCCAAAAAAATAATAATGTAAGCCACAAATATAATTTCAAACTTCTGGTAGCCACATTTAATAAAATGAAGCAGTATAGGTAAATTTAATGATTTATTTTTGTTAAGCCAATATATCCAAACATTGTAATTTCACTTGTAATCAATATAAAAGTTACTAAGTTATTTTACATTTTTATAGTATTTTGTCATTCCTAGCTCATCTTAATTCAGATGCTAAATTTCATTGGAAATACTTGGCCTGTAGTTACATTATATAAAATATATAGTTGGAAAAGTAGACTCACAAGTTATTACAAATACACCTAAATGTTTTCCAATAATTGGAATGTCTGTTTTAATTTTTTTGGGGGGGGTGGTATTTGGGGTTTGAATGCAGCTTCACATTTGCAAAGCAGATGCTCTACTGCTTGAGCCACATCTACAGGCCATTTTGCTTTAGTTATTTTGGAGAGGGGGGTCTTGTAAACTATTTGCCCAGGCTGGCCTCGAACCACAATCATCCTGATCTCAGCCTCACATGTAGCTAGGATAACAGGCATGAGCCACTGTGTCTAATTGTTTAAATATTTTAATACTAAAAATTCAGTCCCTTAAACATGATAGGTATATTTCTAGTGCTCTTTTCTTTTTTTTTTTTAGTCTGCCTTTTGGAGAGAAACATTCAAGGTAGCATTTTCCATAGGAATATATGCCCTGCTCAACTATGACTGTGTAAAAACACACTATTGAGAAAATACAGCTTTGTTTTGCCCACTTTAACTTGATAAGCTGTGGGAGAAATTAGTGTAATGCATTTGAGTTTTTAAAGTCAATTATGTAAGCATAGGTAAAGATAACTAACAAAGGACAAAGAGACCCTACCATTAGGTTTTATCTACAGAAAACACTTTCAGAAGCTTTATTTTGCATGACTGTTTTGGAAATTTTTAAATTGCACTTCCTTAGATTTTTAAATCCATTTATTCTAGAACGCCTGCCAAATTTTATTTGACACGCTTTTATTTACATGCATATTCTTTCCATAACATCTCAAGTATCCTCCAATGCACTAATCAATATATTTAATGCTTTTATCCTAAGTCTTTCATAAAATGTTCAATTTAAAAATACAAACTTATAGCATTATATATACCCAAAAAACAATGAAAATGATTAAAATTTAAGTCTGTATGATACGAATATTTACAAACCATTTATAAAATACTTCTTTGATGTGAATTATACTTCCCTAAATTTTCTTATGGGTGACCAATCTGATTTAAAGATATTAAAAAATTATTTCTAAGGCAGTCAGAATATGGAAGCTGATTAGTAATGATAAGTTGTACAGTAATTAGCTATGATCCTTAAAAGTAATATTGCGGGCACTTGATATAAAAAATAATTCCTCTGTGATAAAATATCATCACCACTGGCTTATAGGCTTTGCTTGGAAAAACATCCCCTTTGCATTACACTTACTACATGTTGTAAACATGAAATGTTGCTACAGTGTGCTAGGTTGTATTCTCTTCCTTCCTAGTCTATAACCTTAGGCATAAGGCATAAGCATAAGCATACCCTGAAACATGCAGGGTATATGTGAGGTTTCATGCTTAAGATTATTTCAACAAATTCTTTATCTAGTCTCTTTTGTGCCTAATGTGGGAAATCTTTTTACACAGTTTCTAATGGCAAATTTTCTTTTTCAGGTACTATTCGCCTGGATATTCAGATACACTTCTGCAGAGGGTAGACAGCTATCAACCACTTATTAACTAAACAATGGTATATTTTTATACTCAAATTTACAGCAGAGTATGAATAACAATTGTTAAAGCTCTTACTAAGTAGTTGAACTAAGAACATTCTAGTTTTATTCAATGTAAAATCCCAATATTTTCTAAATTTATTCAATACTTTAAAAATTAGTAGCTTGAATATATGGGGAGCTATTCATAGTCATCTGCTGTAAAGGTAGATTTTAAGACATTAAAGAGTTTTAAGGTATATGTTATTGTTCTACTAAACCACACACAAATACACAACACATACACCCCCTCCAACTAGATACAGGTAAGAGATGGTGTTCAGAAACCCTTAGTTATTTTGGCCAATTCCTCACAGGCAAGGAGAACTGGCCTTGCAAATTACACAGTAGGATATAGAAGAGAAATAGTGGAAAGAGGAAACTGATGACATAAATGTAGCACCTTTGAAAGAGCCTCTAAACTAACAAATACAGCCTGTGGATAACCTGTCAGGTTTTCTAAGAATTTAGGAAGGCTCTCCACTTTATCAGTTTTGAAGCTGTCTTCCTTCATGAGGCTGCAGAGGGTAGAAGTCAGAATTAAGCATTATACTCTTATAGACATAGTCTCACTGAAAACTTCCTATTCATGATACTTACTCAAGGCAGCAGGAATATAAAATGGGTCCTCAGTATTTCCTTATTCTATGTTCACATTCCCTAATTTCAAAAGTCACATTTTCAGGGATTTAATGAATAATTTGAGGAGAATACCACTGGGTTCAGACTTTTCATGAATTTTCATTTAAGAAGCTGTAACCGTAGTCAAAAGGCATTTCAATAAAAGTGTTAAAACAGCTTTAGAATTGTCCTTTTTATTTTTTTCGAACCAGTGTGTTTCTGACCTTGGGAATCTGTGCTTGGATTTAGTAGTTTTGGTTGATTGGTATGTGTGCATCTTTTGACCTAAATGTATATTCCATATGTGAGTCTCTCCTGGAGGCCTGAGGAGGAAATGAAGGATAACCTAGAGAACCACCAAGGCCACAGTAGGTCCAGTCTGGCTTGTTTTCAGGTTTTCTTTTTGGATTCTTTTTTTTTTTTTAACCTCAAAAGGAAACCACCTATTTATTTTTGGCATTTTTCTGGATTCATCTCTGTATCACTATTTCCCGACAATGCATAGCTTGCATTGAAAACACTGCAGAATCACACATGTGATTTGGGAAATGCATGCATCTTTTAAAATTTCATCATACCCAAGATTGACCATTTCTTTTTTATTTATGTCAGGCTAGGATTGTTAGTGATTCCCTTTTTCTTTTTTGGTGGTGGGTTTGAGGACTTTGTGCGTGCTATGCTAGGCATGTGTTCTGCCACTGAGCTCACCCTAGCCTCCTACTTTCATTTTTAAATACTTCCTTGAGCCTAGTTTGTAGCAATTTCTTTGGCTTATTACATAGGAAAATGTAATTTTTATTCCTAATTTTATAGCTTCCTTCTTGCCTATCCAGTTTGTCTCATGAGCTTTTTAACAGTGTGAAAAAATAAAAATGCTCTTCATCTACCTTCATTAAGACTTTTTTCTTAGATGACTGTGTTGGTAATAATAGAAACTAGTTTACCTAGATTAAAGCCTCCTCATATATTGTAATGGTGACTTTCCTATTATGTGTTCCTTGCCATTGTACTTTGTATATAAGGTTTTTTAAACCTCATTTTATATCTTTCAAACAGTAGTAAACTAAGGAAGCAATCAAATATTTAATACTCTTCAGCTGGGTATTTATAATTTGATCACATGTGTTTTGGAAAAATGCATGCTATGAAATGCTTCTTGACATAGATAAAACACTAAACAATATGAAACTAATTCTTTACTTTTTGAAAGGTCTGTGAAGCTTTTTAGGAATTAAAACTTTGTCATTTGTGCTAAGAGCAAAACTAATGTTTCTCATTTGAGCCAAACTAGTGTTCCTCTGATAAAAACACTCCTGGAGTAAAAACACTCCTTGTTTGAATTTTGCTGATCCCACTTCTCTGTGCCCTGCCCTGCTCCTTTCCCACAGTTTATTTAAAATTTAACTTTTATAAGGATCCAATCTCTCACTTATGTGAAAAACCGTTGTTAGGACTTCAATTCAGAAATAGAATTGGTGGGGCCTTATTATCACAGATGCAGCCAGTTCACCTGTCTGACAGAACTGTCAAAAGCTGGGTTCTACTCACTGGTCAGAAGTAGTAAGGGTGATGATACTTACTCAGCTTCCTCATAAGATGCTTATGAAAATAACCCACAATGGTGCATGTAACAATTTTGTAAATTCTTCCCATTTACACATACCTAATAGGATTTGTGGGAAATCTGATAGTTAATGGCAGGCTAGACATTTTGATCAGCAGTTGTGCAATCTGCCCCACCTCAAACCCCACATTCTTAGATAAGTAGAGTTACAACCTGATGATTTATAATAAAACAAAACTACATTTCCTGCCCTCATGGAGCTTTCTAACATAAACACATTTTCCCAGACACTCAGAGTGGAAAAGCCACAAGACACTGAACACAAAACAGGCATATTTAATTTAGCATGTAAAAACAAGCAACGACCTCATATTTACAGGACATTGACCTGTTTTTCTAACCCTTTCCCTTAAAGAAAGAATGAAAGCTTTGCTTGTTTCTAAAATTGATTTCAAGTCCCTGACCTTAAATTCCTGGGTGAGGCCATCTCCAAGATGTCACGTTTAGAAACTAACCTTGAAAGGTTGAAGAATTTTTCTGTTGTGCTGTCAAATACCCAACCCTTTGATCGAGATAGATGCTAGCAAATGTTGAGCCTTATAGTGCCACAAAATTCACTGTTCAGGAAAAGTTGATTTGTAGCTAATCTATTTCTTTCAGAGATTAAAAGGATCAAGCGACAGTCTCATCTGTAACCATTTCATTTACCAGTTGGTCCAAAGACTTTTGACCTTTAAAATTAGGTTTTCTTATGCACTCATTTTTGTACAAATATATTTATTTTTAAAATTTATTTTGGTGGTACCAGGATTTTGAACTCAGGACTTCATGCTTGCTAGGCAGGTACTCTACTACTTGAGCCACACCTCCAGCCCTTTACTTTTTTACTTTAGTTATTTTTCAAATAGGGTCTTCTGTTTTTGCTGAGGCTGATCTAGACTGTGAGCTCCCTACTTACACCTCCCATGTAGCTGGGATGACCAACAAGTTGCCACCATGCTCAGCTGATTGGGGAGATGGGGTCTCACTGCCGTCCCTTCTCTCCCAAAACTGCAATCCTTACCATCCCCCCAATTCCTGATCTCCGCCTCCTGAACAGCTAGAATTACAGGTGTTGTAATTTCATTTTTAAGAGGCTTTGGAGGCTATAAAATTAGATGCACATTTAGTTATACCACTTTAAAGAATGGTGGGTTTTATGTTTATAAATATCAATAAGTAATCTCTTAAAAATTTTAGATAATATGTGAATGGGTAAAGAAAAACCAAAAACATCACTCCAGGTATCACAACTCAAAATTGTCATCAACAAGTTAACATAATTTCAAATGGCTTTTCTAAACCTTATATAGCTAGGAAAAGTTTTGGAAAAATGTACTCAGGATATACATGGATTTTAAAATTAAAAAAAAGTTATAGCAGTTTGCTTATTTTACAGAGGACAGAGTTTTCACTTTTTCTTTTATCTCAGTGGATTTAGGAAAGTACTTTCTCAGTCATTAATTTGTTTATAAGTATTTTAATTATAAGTGTATTAAAGTTCTTTTTATTCATAATTGATATATTTTCTACAGTGGATTTTAAACTGAGTGCTGGATCAAGAATATTAATATTATCATCGTGGTTTGGTATAGATAATTATACATTAAACAAAGCCTCTAATTTTTCTGTGCATAGAATTTTTGGTAATCCACTCTTGGTAAAATTTCTACTAAAATATAAAATGTATATGTTACTGGTGGTAAATGTTTATTCAAAGTACTCTGGATATAAAGAAGTTCAACTTTTTGAGAACTATTGTAACCTATATTGCATTTTCTGTTTCCATATTTCTGTGGAGTATACAGTTCAACTTAAAACATACAAATGACATTGAAAGGCAAGAGAATGTCATTGTTTTCCCAGTTTTTTCTTAGATGAGTGAAGTGTTCCCTGTTCTCTTGAGCCCCCATGCCACCCAGCTCTGCAGTATGCACATGTTAGAAATAATGGCAGACTGGACTGACTGAGAATTAGGGTTCTAGTTGCCAGCCTTCTCACCATGGTCAAGTCTCTTTCTGTAGTTCTTAGCTTACTAAAATATCCTAGTATAGTATGGAAGGGAACAGACTAGTATTAAAAGAGACCCACTTTAGAATCCCAAAACTACTATACCCCAAGTCAGTGGCCTTGGGCAAGTTACTAATAGCACCCACTTCCTAGGATCCTGAGGATTAAACGAGGGTGAGTGAGCATGGGACTTGATACAAACTAAGCAGTGTCACCATTAGTCTATATGATACCTTGGAATCAAAAATGGTGCCCATCCTCAACATACTTTATTTCTATCTGGCAGAAATTATTGTAATTATCTTATTTTGATAAAGCAAGACACTTTACTGCCATCTGCTGGAAAATTCTCTTTGTAAATATGCAAATCCGTGAGGTTTAATATGTAAACCATGCCACCCAAGAAGTGCTGGTACCCTTGTGTAGTACACGACCTGCACAGCTGTGCACATAAGTGCTCAATAAATTGCATTTGCTGCTCTCCTTTTCACTTTTGTAAATGGCGTTTGGAAGAGAATTCCAGATAAACAGTGCTATCATATAAAGAAATTCACTTAGAAAAGTCAAAAAGTCAAAGTTAATCTCAAAAAGAATCAGCATTTTGTTACAAAGCCTGGAAACATTTGTGCTCACTGCTTCCCTCCCTTCCCATTTCCCCCCCTGAAAAGTATGTTTAGAATAAAGCCTGCAATTTGAGTTAGCAGAGATACTAATTAAGCCATTAATCTTGTATTTATAAATACTGGATGTAAGACCAAATTAGGGGACATATCTTACATATCGAAAACAAAGCATGTTTTGAAAAAAAAAAAACATACAGCCTTTACATATTGATTTTAAAAACTGAACCAAAAATAATATACTAATAATCATTATTGCAAGATGGCAGATTTCTAGAAAGCTATTCAGAGGCTCTATTATTTGCCTTTCTTTATGTTAGAACTTGGGCTGGGATATAACAGGCAATGCTCTCTTCTAGCCAGATAAGTCCTTATGGAAGGCATGATGGTTACAATAAACTTTTGCATATAAAAGGAAAAATTTGGCTCATTTTCACATCTAGCACTACAGTCATGGAGAAGACTGGCTAACATTGGGTAAGGAAGAGTTTTTACTGATCATAGGAGCACTCTCCCAAGATAAAGGATTGACCCACCTGGCAAAGACCCCAAGTGCCAGGATGGTTCCTGGAAGCCCAGGAAAAGCAACAGCCCACAATAAGTGAAGTGGAAATGTTCAGCTTTCATAGCAGACTGGTAGGAGGTATTAAATGGCTCAGAGAGGTGTGACTAACCTTTATAGGGATGGAAAACCCATCAGCTAGCTGTGATCTGAGGAGGTGCCAGAGGACACCCCATTGTGCTACGAGGGCAACAATCACTGAGGATCTCAGTGGAGGCTGTCTTTTGTATGCAGGGTTGACTAGAGGAGACATGAATACAGAACTGGGCTCCTTGTTAGAAATAACTATGACAGGGTCCTAAAATAATAGAGGCCAGATAGCAGTACTTAACTGTCAGAAGCAAGGTATGTGCAATTATTACAATGAGAGGGGTAAGGCTGCTGTGGCATCAGGGGATCCAATTCACAGAGATCTATGAAGGTAGTTCATAGAGCTTAATGTTCCTCAACGCAAGGTAGTGAGGCTCTGAGTTCAAACCCCAGTACCACCAAAAAAAAAAAAAAAATCCCTAGAGGCAAGGTAAGGGCAGTCCAAGGGCCTCAATTTTATAATGTAAAACATACAATAATTTTATAATATAAATCAAGACTGTATGGTCAGGAGGTTTGAGGGTAGCTTCCCTAGCAGAAAGTCACATAGCCAGGCGTGGTGGTGTACCTCTGTAATCCCAGGTACTCAAAAGGCAGAGGAAGAAGAATCCCAAATTCCAGGCCAGCCAGGGCAATGTTAGACTTTATCTCAAAAACAAAATACGGGACTGGGGGCATGGCTCAAGTGTTAGAGTGCCTGCCTAGCAAGCGTGAGGCCCTGAGTTCAAACCCAGTATCACCAAAAAAAAAAAAAAAAAAAAAAAATATATATATATATATATATATATATATACAAACAAAAGGGCTGGTGGCATGGTTCAAGTGGTAGAGGACTTGCTAGTCTTTTCAACTATTTCAACTCACAACCATGGCTATATGCGGGTGTTTCTTACGGTCAGCTGACGGGGGAGGGGAAAGATCAAATTTTTTCACAGCAGGCTAGGCCCAGCATAAGAGTACAAGCCAAAAATGGATGCTGCTGTACTATAACCTTTGTAGGGTGAAAAGAGAGAGGTGAGAGGAAATCTTCCAAATGGGCAAAGTTCCTAGCTATCTATTTGGTTATCTACTTTGTGTGGCTCATGGGCAGTGATTTACAGGAAGAAAGACTGATATGAATACAAAGTATGAAGAACTTTCTGTCCCATGTTAATTCCTCCTCAAAGCATCCACTACCAAAATGGCACTAGACACTGTGACTCAGCCACATGTCGGCTAGCTTTCTTATAAGTTACTGTAGTATAGGCCAAATGGGCACATTAATGAAGCAGCCAGGGTAGGAGGGATTGTGGCTACGTACAGGCCCAATAGCACAGACTTTCATTCACCAAGGTCGATCTAGCTACACTGATGCTACCAAATGTCTAAACTGTCAGTAACATACACTAGTTCTGACTCCTCTTAGTACCATTTCTCAAGGAGTCCAACCAGTCATTTGGAGGTAAGTTGACTTCAGGGGACTTCTTCTACACTGGAAGGGGCAGGAATTCATCTTGACTGGAATTGTTGTATTCTGGGTATGAGTTTGACTCTCCTATCCACAGGACCTCAGCCAATGCTACTACTGAAGGACTTAACAATGCTTATCCGTAAGATCCCACACAACACTGCCCACTGGTCTTACTATTCATTTGCGATTGCGTAGGTTGAGAGTCCATCCTAAGTAAGTGACAATTATATGGCACTGTTATATATGGAGCTAGGTATCATGGGCTAGGGGAAGTAGCTGTGACCCTGCTTACTGCCATTCCCAGTGGTACATTTGGAGAAATTTGTGCTTCTTGTCCCCCACACTTCAGCTTCTGTGGATTTCTTGGTTCCCAAAGGGGTAATACTTCATCAGTGGACATAGAGTCCCACTGAGTGTTGTGTGTAACTGCCGCTCAGTTACTTCATTCTCCTTATGCCAAGAATCAACAGGAAAGAAGTCATTGTACTACCAGAGATCATTGTCCCTGGTTATCAGGAGGAAGTAGAACTCTATTACAGAAGGCAGGAAGGGAAGAATGTTTGGCACAAATGATTCAGTGGCGTATCTCTTGAGGTTCATACCTAGTTTTAATAAGCAAGCAGACAAGAATAGAAGCCACCTCTAGTGTAAACATGGCAATCAGGGAGTGTCTGGGTCACCTCATTATGCAATGTGCCAAGACCAGCATGGCTGCTAGCTGAGGCTGAGGCAATTCTAGAATGGTGTTGGGATGGGGTGAAGGCAGATGGAGAATCAGTTGCTTCAGTCTTGAGATCCATCATAGCGTCAGCAACTATAGTTTTCCCACTAACCTAAGTTTCTTCAGTAATAAAGGCCCATGAGAATCCTGGAATTTCTGGGTACTGAATGAACTTGCTATAAAGCAAGTAGATCTGAGCAGCACAAGAGATGAACTGTAATAAATATGCTAGTGCTCTATCCATATTTCCTTTTCAGGGCCAAAGGCCAACTCACCCATCCCCCAACTGCTGTGATTTTTTTTGAGCCACTTTTTTTTTGAGATAGGGTATTGATATTGACCAGGCTCTCCTTGAACTCATGATCTTCCTGCCTCAGCCTCCTAAGGGGTGGGAATGCAGGTGTGTGCCACTAGTCCTGGCTAAGTCACATTTTAACTTTACCACAGACATGAATTAAATCCTCAACTCACAGACAGAATGAGTTTTAATAATATGCTAAATCATAACACCTCAATTTGAATAAAAAATAAGGACACTTAGGCAACTAGTTCAAATTGGAATCCAACCAGACCAGAACATCAGATTTTCCTGGATCTGAGTCCCAAAATGCCAGACTCTGTACATTCAGCCCTGAGTAGTTCCCTGTGGCCTCAGCAGCCCATGCTAATTAGGGGCTCTGGGAGCTTGGTTGCTAGGTATCTGCCAAAGGGTACTCTTACCTGACATAAGGGGAAACAGAATTTAAAAACTTTAACTCATACTTGGTCATTTATTTGGTCCAGAGGGGAAAGACAATAAGTTATTTTTCAAAAAATAATTCCACCAATCTCATACCCTCCAAGTTACTTCATAAAAAATAAATAAATACCAGGCATGGTTAATTATGAAGCCATCTCAGTTCTCATCTGATACAGCCTCGTGAAGGCTCTGAATAGTGAAATCTTAATCTCCTTTGTAATGACATTACCTCACAATTCAGGCAAAACCCAAGGTTTCTCATATAAGGGAGGGAGTTAAAAAGACAGTATTCATATAAAAAGTTATTCTTAGAAGACTTAGCTTATTGTTCATACAAGAGATACAGCTCTTGGTTTATACACCATGAGGACAAGGAACCATATTTGATTCATCTTGTGTCCTGCACGACACTTAGCATAGTTACCTGGTGATCAAGAAGTAATTGTTGAATGAATGGGGCTACAGAGTTCGAAGAGCTATCTTGGTTGTTGGCAACCCTCAAGGAAAGCTTAGGCTGGACATTTGTTTTTGTTTTGTTTTTTTCCTCCATGCTGGGGATGGAATTCAGGGCCTCGAATATGCTGTGCAAGTGCTCTGCCTTTGAGCCACATCTCCTATGCTAGGCAAAGACATTTTCAAAGTGTAGCTTGCCCAAGCAAGATGCTCTTTTCAAGTTCTACTCTGATGGGACTGCTGCCACTTGTCTGTTTACAATGGGGCAACAGAACCTGGCTATCTTGTCAACCACATCTACTCAGCTGAGTTTAGCAGTGCCTGTAGCAGTTCCTCATAGGACTTTGTTAAATTATTGGTGGGACAAGGGTTTGAACTCAGGAGTTCACACTTGCAAAGCAGGCACAACTTCAGTCCTCCTTAAGACTTTAAAACGGCAGCAAAAAGAACCAGTTTAGAAGGAATGAACCCACACTCTAGGATAATTTTCAAAATTGACTCAACAGCTTGAGCTTGAATGCATACTGCATGTGTGTTCATGCACCAATCAGATTCTCCTGGGAATTTTAGATTAACATGGAGAGGAAGTTATTGCTGAAACTTTGGAGCTGGTAGCTGAGTCATGAATGGCAACCCTCTGCAGGAATCAGTGATAACCTCTGAGGGTCTGTGAACTGCCTAATGTCATTCTCCTGGGGAGAGATTCCATTGTTCAACTTTTCCTTGGATTCCATGAGATGCTCGAGCATCCTTCCTGTGAATTTATACTGGTGCTTAGGTTCTCCTCGGCTGGTTTCTGTTATTTGCAAACAGAAGAAAGGCATTTTGGAGAAACCAGGTGGATCTGAGCTGGGTTCTTAAAGAATTGTGGTGTTGCTGGAAGTGGTGGGAAAGGGGAAGGAGAGCTGAATGTAGAGTTGGTATAAAGGCTCTGAAGACATCCTCCTTTATGCTTGTGTCAGCTGTGAGCAATAGGCTGTCAAGCAGGCAGTGACTCAGCAGAGGGCTGCAAGGGGCCACACTGAATGTGGCTGGTTTTAAAATATCCATTTCAAAAGCAACTGATTGCTCTGCTTTCCTCTCTGTTTTTTAAGAGAAGTTTCCTACAGTTCTGGCTCCAGCCACTTAACTCCTTTCTTTTGTGTCTCCTGCCTTACCTATCCAAGGTGCCAACTACCTACCAATAAGAGAGCCACAGTCTTTTTGATTCCAAGATATTTCTGTGAATTAATAGCCTTTTTACTGAGCCCAAGGAAGGAACTCAAATGGTTACTTAATCCTTGCTTCTTTTTTCCAGTTTTCCCAAGTATCCCATTGTAAGAATTTTGGAGATAAATCCTGCCTCTGGTTCAAGCCATCTATTTAAATGAGGTTTTTTTGTTTTAATGCCACTGGGAAGGAAAAGCTAAATTAGGAAAGGGAAAAGAGTTGTGAATTTAAGAAAAACTACAGCAAATCTATGTGGGAGGAGGGAAAGAAAAGAGGAATTTGAATCATTTATTTGCGGCATGTCTTACTGACAGTTAAATACAGTGGTTTGTTCTGTTTTCTGCCACTCGAGGGTTACTTAATTAAATTCATAACCTAGGATGCTAACCAGCCCCACATCTAAAATAATTGCTTCTCTGTTGGTGAGATGTAAAGCCGGGATTGATTTTCCCCTGGCCGATTGCTCTCCTTTCTGACTCATGAATGTCATCTCTACTCCCCTCCCCACGTAATTTGATCTCTGTATTTGATCCCTATTTAGTAGTACACTTCGTTAAACAGATGTCTGAGTAATTAAAATCCCACATGGGTACACTAGTCACTGAGTTACATCTATTTAATACTCATCTTAGAAACTTTTCACCCTCAGCTTTTTTTTCTCATCCTTGGTTGTTATATGTTAGTGGCCTTTAGAAGGCTTTAAATATTAGAGTTCAGACCTGCAACATTTGTTTTCCTATATTCATTGAGCCTCCTTTCTATTTTCTGGAGCATTTTCCTCACATGTTCCAGACATCTTTCTCCTTTGACTCACCTGGATTTTTTACCAGGTTTCAAATTTTCATTGGATGAATCATCCTGTATTTCATTCATGCCAAGCACCAGTAATTAAAAAAAAAAAATTTCAGAACAATGTTGCTATAACCATGGATTAAGACTGCTTTTTTTTTTTCTCCTGAAACACAGCCAAAATATTTCAGTCTGAACAATCTTCCAAAAATTTTTTTAAATATTTGAGATCAAATACTAGAAACCTGTTTGGTTGCTACAGGTCAATGAAGAATTTTGATGGCAAAGAGTTAGAGAGAGAAAGAATGTGCTCAGAGTAGAGAGGGAAGTTAGGAAGGCTTATTATATGGAATTTACTTTTTTGAGAGAGAATTTGAATCTTCTATGAAACTTATTTATGAAAGTGTTTTTACTAAAGAGACAATGTTCTATGAGAGAACTTATGATACTGATATAGCATTATATAAAACCGAACAATACTGATTTATAGTAGGTAAACAAATTTCCCTTGCAGCTGATAATGTGTATCAATTTTAAATTTCAAACAACTAAACATTTTGAAATGAGTATAGAATAAATGCATCTGTTCTGATACCTATCAAATTACCCAAACAAAACCACACAAGTTGAGTAGATCACAATCTTTCCTACTTTTAAACAGATGGAGTCTTAGTGCATTTAACATGCATCATTTTATAAAAGTAAGCTTCTCAGGACATGCATGTTTCTTGTGAGACTCCTTTGTAGTCACAATATTTTGGAATAAAAATGTGATTAAAAAATTTAAAAAGTTCAAAGGTTAACTGACATTGTTTTAGTTCTATGTAAGTAAATTCCAAAAGTGTTTATATAAACTTTATTACCATGATTGTATTTAAAAACTAGGTGAAAATCCTTTTGTCCCAATGGAAACTTCTCTTCGGTGGTTTAGACACAACTTCTAGTCTTGTTATCTAAACAAAGGCCATGTAAATAAGCAGAGATATAAATTAACAAGATTGCTAGATAAACAGTGATACTAACTAGGAGCTAGTATTTCAGGAAAGTAGATTCCAAAGTAATGGGAATGCTATGGCTGTGAGTTTTCTTTCCCTATCTATTATCTAGCATCATTATGGATCTTAATGGCTCAAGAACTGGTCTGGTTTTCACTTTTGTCTACTCCCCAGCTCCCTTCCCTTCCATGAAGCTTATGTTTAATTTATTTAAATTCGGGGCAAGCCCATGCACCAAGGCTCACGCTTGTAAGCCTAGCTACTCTGGAGGCAGGAGGATCAAGGCTCCAGGCAAGCTGGGGAAAAATAGTTAGGGAGACCCTGTCTCCAAAGACCTAGCACATAAAAGGGCAGGCAGAGTGGTAGAGTGCCTGCTTCACAAGTGTGAGGCCCTGAGTTTAAACCCCAGTACTGCCAACAAACAAACAAAAATCAGGGCACTTCTTTTTCTGATCCAGTCTTTTAAGTAAGCCTTGTTTTCCCTCCTGTCATTCCTTACCATTCAACTATCCACAGATCATTTAAAAATATTAATTACAATAACCCATTTCTGGCCTTCCATTGCCTTAGTGTGTAAATTGGGGAGAATATTTTCTGACCTCCTCACAAAGTTGTGCAGATCACAGGTGCTCCTGTGCTGGTCACACACAGGAGCTGTGTACATGGTTACAGGTCAACCGTCTGCCTGGTTCAAATACAGCTTCTACCAGTCGGGTGAACTTTGGCAAGCTTCTTAACTTTTCTATGCTTCAGATCCAGAATGTGTAAAAGGGGGATCGTTAAGAGTGTCTGAATCGTAGTGTTTGGTGATGATTGCACAAGTGGATTCATGCAGATGGTGAGGTCAGAACGTGCTTAGAACAGTCCCAGTACCCTGTAAGTGCTAGAAAGGATTTCCCACTGAGGTCGGTATACTTCCTCACAGGCTCCCACCTCTGCCTCCGGAGGCTTCTGGGACCTGTTCCCATTTGGGCACTGCTAAAAGCTAAGCTATAGTCATTGAGTGTGGTCTGTGAGAGTTAAGAGTGGGGTGGGATGTGGGGTTCTTGGGTGAGCATGCATCTTTTAAGAATTGGCAGGCACTTTTAACAGTTGCCTCTCTTTCTCTACACCATGTTCACTCAGCTTGGCTTGTCCTTTAATAATCTGATTTTGATTTATTTATGCTGATTTTTCAGTTCGTTGCCTATTTGTGTTTAAAGACAGACACACACACAGACACACACACACACACACAAATTTTCTAGCCTGGAAAATGGGGATAGAAAGAGTATCCACTGCTGGGGTTGTAATGAGATAAAACAACTGAACCTCTTCTAGAGGATATAGGGAAGCACCTTACCTTAGGGAAGTTTCTGAAAAAGAAACTGAAGAAAAAAACCTGTTACCTTCTACAAAGGAAATGAAGTAAGAACAAGCAAAACAAAACACAAACAATGGGTGAGTTGATTCTTCCAAATGAACCCTGAGTTGACATCCATAATACAATGATGCTGTTGTTCAAAAAGTTTTCCACCTTATTCTTTCAAAAGAGCTGTTAAGGACTTTTGTTAAGGTGCAAATACCAACTCTCCCATTTTATGGTATTCATGACAAATATCTTTCTACTTTGAAACTTATTTGCTTATAATTTCAACATTTTTATTAGTACATAATAGTTGTGCAGAAGATGCTTGTAATTTTGACATCTACATGTTCCAAACAATTATGCATTTAAATTTATGATTTCTTCCATTTTTTGTGGTTAGTCCTTTCACATTTAAAAATTGCTTACATATTATATATCTGTTTAGTTTTTTAGTTTCATTTTCACATTTATTTTTAACAAGGGACATATTTCAGTACACATGAGCTTATTTTGAATTTTTTTCCTCCCAAATGGTTGGGTAGTGTTCCTAGTACTAGTTACTGATAATCCATGATCTCCCCATTAGTGATGCTTCATTTACTGGTATAGTGAATTCAGGACTATCTGTTTTGAAATATTAATCTATTTGTCAATCTTTTCTCAGTAGTTTGATATCACTTTAATTATTATGGCTTTATAATATGTATTACATCCGGTAGAGTGATTCTCCTGTTATTAATTCTTCCTTTTCAGAAGTGTTCTGGTTACTTTTTTTTCCCTCTAGATAGAAATTAATTTTTCAACTTAAAAAAATTCCATTGGCATTTTAGTTAAAACTGATATACATTTGTCTAGAGCATAACAAGTTTCTTCATCTATTCAAATATTTTTACTCTCTTTTTCTCTTTTGGTAAAGCTGTTATTCAGTTCTTGCCAAAATTATTTACTTGTGGATAGGGTCTTTATAAAAGGTATACTTTCTTTTTTTCTGGTGATAGTGATACTGGGGTTTGAACTCAGGGCCTCACACTTGCTAGGCAGGTGCTCTATCACTTGAGCCACTCTACCAGTTCTGTTTTGTGTTGGATATTTTTGAGATAGGGTCTTGTGAACTATTTGCCCAGGTTGGCTTTGAACTGTGATCCTCCTGATCTCTGCCTCCCAAGTAGCTAGGATTACAGGCGTGAGCCACAGATGCCTAGCTAAAAATTTTATTTCTTAATGGGTAATTGGTGAATCACTGGAAAAGTTCAATAGTTACTTTATAATAACTTTTCAATCAAGTCTCTAAAGTTTTCTAGGCAAAAGTGTTGTCTGCAAATTAAAGGTATTTTTTTCCACTGCTTTGCAATATTATACCTGTTATTTCCATTTTTATCTGATTACAGATTTCAGCATAATTTTTAAAAATATTGTTGGTAACAGGTATATTTATACCTGATTTTTATAAGAATGCCTCTACAATCTTATCATTAACTAGAAAGATTTAAAAAGGGAGACAAAATAATAAAATAAGCTGTCATGTACCTATCACAGTTTCAATGATTAGCAACATTTTTGCATATACTTTCAGTGCAATAATAAATTAATCCAGCCCTTTTATATACTGATTTGGAAATATCTATCCAAATATCAATCTGCAATTCCATTACTAGGCATTAATCCTAATTAGTAGGCAAAGACATTCAATGATACTCACCATAACAGTGTCTATAATTGTAGAAATTTAGAAAAGAGTTTAACTGGTCCCCAATAGGTGAGTGAAAAATTATGTACATCTGTATATAGTGATGTGAGTTATCCATGTTTCTCATATCAAAAGGCAAGTACAGGATTATATGTAAGTACGATTCCTTTTCTTTTCATTTTTCGTTATTGTTATACTGGGGGAACATCGTGACATCTACAAAAGTTCTTACAGTATGTCATAGTTGAATTCACCCCCTCCGTAATTCCCATTTGATTTTTTCAAAGGGGTTAAATGTGCATGGAAAAATTTGTAAGGATGTATAAGAAACTGCCAATGGAAGTTACTTCTGGGAAGGAAGAATGAGAAAACAGTTGAGGAATTCACTTTACTATACCTCCTCTCCTCCTTCCTCACAGCTTGGGTATCTTACCATTAGCATTATTACTTTTATAAAACATTATTAAAAGATATGGTGGTGAATGGTTTCATATTTACTGAGTGGCTTTTTGGTTATTTTAAAATCAGCATATATTAATAGTTCAAGGGTGTTTCATTGTGGTAATTCCATAGATGGGTACCATGTATTTTCAAGTTCCTCCTTGTCTATCAGAGTCACCTAATCCCCCCTTGTTCCTTTCTTCCTTTTAAAACAGTATTTGATGGGTTTTCATTATGCTATTTTCATATACATATGACAATGTATGAGTCTCCCCCAGAGAAGTCCCCCTTTTATTCTCATGTCCTAAGAGTGTTTTACTTTTGTTTTAATCAAAGATGTATTTTTATCATCTATTAAGTTTTTCCTTATATGCCTAAATTATGATTTATTATATATATTTTTTCCTAATACTGAAATATCCTGCCATTTCTAGAATAAAACCTACCTGATCATGCTAAAAATGATTTACCTTATTGAATTTAATGTGCTGGCATTTTTTGTCTCCTTATGTGTTCTTTTTTGTATCAGTTTTGAAAAGTTTTATAATAAAAAGTGTTTAATTCATAAAAACAATCCTTATACATTTAGAAAGAGAGTAAAATGTCCTTCAAATTTTGCAGGAATTTCCCTATAACACTTCAAGGCCTAAAACCTTTTTATGTCTTCCCTGGTTTTGATTTACTTAGTATTTGTTTCAATTTTAGTGATGTTTTTCTAGAAAAAAATTATTAGCACATAGCTAACTTCACATCGTACTGTTATGGAACAACAAAAAAAAACCCTATCTGTGACATCTTTTATCATTTATAATTGTATTTATACTTTCTATTTTATTAGTGTTATCAGATACATCTCTAATTTCTTGATTGTACCCTCAAAGAAGTATCTTTGAAATTGATCATTAATTTTGTTTTCTAATTCTTTATTTCTGCTGTAGTCTTTCTTCAATCCTCTCTTCTTGGAATTTTTTTTTTTTAAAGTATTAGTTCACTTAAGTTTTAGTCTAATTCAATTTTCTCCATTAAACAACTATTACTAAGCTTGGTGTGGTTTCAAATGACTTTTGAGTATTTCCAAAAACTAGATGTGCTCTCAGAGAAGGAAGATTTGCTATAATTGATGTCATTTAAAAGAATGTGACTCAGGCTCTTGTGGCATATTTCTAAAGAATTCTAGAAATGTTTTGAGTAAGGGTGATACCATTGCAAGTGTATGACCTATTCTCAAGAGGCCTACTAGTGAGTATAAAATCTGCACACTTGCTGAGAATTGTCTGCTTTTTTAAATGTGGAAAGAACCAACAGCTGGGACTTAGAGGAGCTCTCATGTTCATTTATTGGGATGTTCTCTGATAGTGTAACCCTGTAAAATATTCTTGAGTGTCTTTTTCTTTTTGTGAAAATGTATTTCACACATCATTTGTACAACTTTTAATTACTTTTGGCTCTACTTTGGCTTGTAGCTGAAATTAACCTCAGATGAAACATTTTTCAAATGCAAACTTTAAAATAATTGTGAACACAGTAGGAGGACAAAGTTTTCACCACAAAAAAATTCACTATGACATTGTGGATAAAGGCAGAACATATTTTTAAAGATAATTTTTAAGTGTTCTGACAGGTTATAAGAAAAAAAATAAGACTAATAAAGAACAAAGTGCCAATAGAAAGATAGTTTTGCAGAAGTGCCCTTAGGAAGGTATGTAGCAGAACTCATTAGATCCATGTGTTTGGAGATTATGTAACAGTTTTTAAGTGGTCAGGAAAGAAGAGGATTTTGTGGTCAGAAAAGTGGAAATGTCCTATTTAACATATAACCCTGGCCACCTAAAATTACTGTTGATCAAGTTACAGATGACTGGCAAGCCAGGTGGGAGGGAAGCCCAGAGTAAGGCCTGACAAACCTGCAATAAAATAATAACCTGGCCACAAAGCCAGGAACTGCGATCATTAAAAACACCCAAAACTTACTGAAGTCACTACTATTTAAAACAATGCAAAGAAAGATTGTTTTGCAAAGCATTCTGAAGCAGAAGTCACTTTAAAAAGCATTCATTCTCTCGTGATTTTAGGAAAGATGAACAGGTTTTTCTGAATAGAACAAAAAACATATAATTAGGCCACCAAACCAATCGTTTTATGATCCTGAAAGTCTTATTTTGCACAAATATGCATCTCAGGTTTTCCGAGCTTCCAAATGTTTAAAAGTCTATGATCTAGCAATTTTCGAGTGGAAGCACCATTAGAAACCAATAAAGGAAAGACCAAATTTTTATCTCTACCAACTTCAAATAGGGGTAACACCTATAAAACATTATGTATTCAACTTTGGTCTCAACCAGTTGCCTTTTAAGGCTTTAGTAGGATTGTAATCCAGACCCCCCCCCCAAAATCGTTGTGATTGTGAAATTTTTAGGAAACCATAAATGTAAAACATCCAAAGGTAAGGAACAAAAAGCTGAGCCTGAGGCCAAGTTTAAATGCTAAGATTTAATGAGGAGATACAATCCCAGGGCAGTGAGGATGAGGGAAAATGTAAAAGAAAGCAAATACAAAGTGGTGCATTAGTGAGTTGAAAGCAACTTCACAAGAAAGTACAGCTCATTGTTCAGTCCCCAAAGGCATCTTCCATGCAAACCCATCATGTCCATGGGAGGAAAGGAGTTTATATGCTGGCTGCTACTTGCTTTCTATCCTTTCCGTGGAAGTTTGGCTCACGGTGCTCTAACTCACCCCTTCGCTTGTGGAAGCACCTGATTTCTCCAGGCAGTTAATTGCTAGGAAGTAGGAGAATTGTATACTATACTTTCTCACTTGAATCTGGGGCGGGAAGGAGCAGCCAGAAATCCCATCAGAGCCTGTGTGTCAAGGAGGCAGTGTGGAAGCCTGACCCTCACCCGGGTGTGTGTGTGTGGGGGGGGGGAGGGGTTATCAGAAAGGAAGCCACAGCAAGGAGGCCATGCCTCTACACCCAGTAAGAGGCTGAGGTGGGGGTGGGCAACCCGACTTTGGGGAGGTTCATCATTTGCTGTGCTATCACTACACCATATCCTTTGGGACCTAAGCCATTCCTAATACTGCTGGTCACGGATTCATTCTTAAGTCTGCACACATTTAACTCTCAGATGTAATTTTGTTCCTTTCACCCCTTAGCAAAAGCTAACTGCTCAACGTATTTTGAAGAAATTTTGCTTATCAGCTGAACAAACTTTACCCATTCGGAGACTACAGCTTGATGAATGTTTGGCAACCGTGTCATAGAACAAAAAACTCCTACCAAGATATTGTTCATAATTCACCCCCAGGGTTCTCCCCTGCTCCTTCGTATTGCATTCGTTCCTTATTTCATCGCCCTCCCCGGGGAAGTGCTTTCCATCACTGTCTACCTTTTCTATAACTTCATATTAAGAGGGATTTTCCCTCTATGGTAGTGCGTTTCAGATCCACCCGTGTCGATGCGGGCGCTAACGCTGAGTTAAGGCTGTAAATTTGGCAGAGCTCAGGGTATGGCGTTGGGCAGTTCCGCCCTCACAATCACAGTCACCCCGAGGCACAGGTGAGGGACCCGAGGACGCACGGGGCACACTCCTGCCAGCCAGACGACCTGGCTGCCGCGCACCGCACGGCCGGGAGCCTGACCTGTTGGCACCTGCCGACGAGCTGCAAGGGACAGACGGGGCCTGCGACGTGGCGAGAACAGACGCTGCCAGACACGCGGCCCAGGAAGCGGGAGGGTTACACGCGCCACTCCCGGGGCCACGCGGGCGGGACACAGAGCCGCTGTCCCCTCCCTAGCGTTCGCCGTCCCCGCGGCCATTGCTGTAGCTGAGCGGCTGCCCCCAGACGCAGGCACCGCGGCGGTCACGCCAGAGACGCGACACAAAGAAGCCGCAGCAGCCGCCGCCACTGCCACCCAGCCGCGTTCCAGGGGCGCGTCCCCGCGCGCGGGTATATATGCTGTCCGAGCCGCAGCACACCGTATGTTTCCCTCCGCGCGAACGGACGGCGCTACTTCCAACTGAGGACGCCGGGCGGTGAGGCGACGCGGAGACGGGGGTGACGCCGCCGCCGCCGCCGCCGCCGCCGCAAGTGCTGGCCGTGGCTTCCTCCGCTCGTTCGAGGGGAGAGAGACCCCTGAGCCGCAGCTGGCCGTCTTAGAGTGGCGTCGAGTGACCTTTTCCCTCACGTCCGCGTTCAGTAGCGTCTGGAGGCTTCGCGGTCCGGGCGTGAGGGAAACAAAGAGGACGGTGTTGGGGTTCTGGCAGGCCATGGCGGCTTGCGTTTTTCTCCGCCGAAGGCAACGCGGTCGTTGGGCGCCGCGGCCGGCCCCCAGGCGGCTTTGTCTGTGGGAACTGAGCTGCTGCGGAGCGGCCTCCCAAATGGCCGCCGGGGTGGCGGCGCCTGAGGAACCGTTTTCCATCCGTTGTAGAGGAACAGATCCGTTTTTCTTCTCTTTCTTTTTTTTTTTTCCTTCCCTACGTTCTCATTCACATTTGAGCCTTAGTGTCGGCCATAGTCGGCACCATCTACCCTCACTTCATCTTTCAGGATTTCATTCCTTCGATTGTATTAGGGCTTCTGCTACTCTTAAAATTTTGTGTGGAACTGAGTTCTCTTTGGCTCCCCAACAGCATCATCTTTTCTTCTACAAATGAAGAAATGAGAAACTGGGTGTGGGGGGCGCCTTCTTACAGACAGAGCCTGTGCTGCTGGCCCTCACAGGAACAGCGGGGAGCAGGGGTTAGGGTTACCTGGGGACGCCGTAATATTACGGTTTTTATGACTGGGCAGTGAAAGTGTCTGGTCAGAAGAAGGTCAGGGGAAACAATCCAAGGAAAAGGGGCTTTGGGGCAGAAGAGAAGGCATTTGTTGTTTGACCACACAACCTATAATAACAAAACAAAAAGGGAAGTAGATTTTTTTTTTTTATAGTACTGAAGTTAGGCAGGGTGTCACTATGTAGCCCAGCTGGTCTCAAACTCCTGCCTGAGCCTTCTGAGTGTTGGGATCACAGGCATAGAGCTTTTTGTCACTGATTATTGGCCATAATCTTTATTTCTCATAGCATTTATAACCTCTTGATATGTTACATATTTTATGTATGTATTTATTGGTTTCTCTCCCCACTGTAAACCTATGAGAGCAGAGAGGGAGTCGTTCACTGCTGTTACCTGGAACCCAGTGCTATACCTGGCAAAGTACATGAGACTTTGTAAATATCTGCTGAATCAGTGAATAAGAAACAGGGCACTTTATCTAAAGGTATTGTGAGATGAGGAAAAACCCAAAATCCACAAAGAAAATTGATCTCTTTAAAACCTGCTTTTTAAAGTTTGGAGCAATAATTCATAAGGAATATGAATTACATTCTTAGCTGAGGAATAGCTAAGAGATAGTCTGCCATTGCATTTTAAAAAAAATGAAAGAAGTGAGTTCTTACTTCTAGGTTGCCTTCCACTTTATTCTAGAGATTGATTCTCTGAGGTGAGCCCACTCAAAATCTATGAGGAAAATGAAAGTCCTTAACTGCTCTCACGCTCACCTCCAGTATCTGGGAGTTTGAGTGTGGTATGGTTGGTGAGCAAGATATGAAGCCATGGGACTTTCAGAACACAAGGTGTTGTGTATAGTACTTGGAAATGCATCTGGGCAGTGTGTTTCAGATGAAATCGACTGACCAGATCCTCCTACCTGTCATCCTTTCAAAAATGGCCCCACAGAATGACAGTTCATAAATGGCAGCTTCGTTTTGAGGGAAGCGAAGCGAAATACTTTATTTGGGAGTGAAGAAGATCAGAATAACCAAGCTCCTCTGAGAAATTATTCCTGTCTCAATTTCCATTTCCATGGAACTTTTGGCTAGGAAAAGGCTATATATACTTTGGCTAGGAAGGATTGTAATACCTGTCAGATTATAGTTGGAAAGTCCTCATAACAAAATAAGTTTTAACATTTTTGTCTTAATACCCAGTCATCCAGTAGTTATAGCATCCTGGTATGCAAAACTAGGTTTTAGAAGTCATTCATTCAACAGTCATTCTACATTGAGCATCTATTATTTTAGATGCCATAGATTCAGAAGTGAATAGCAAAAATCCTTCCACTCTTACATTGTTCCATTCTGAGGACACTTACACCCTTTTCCTTGGACTGTACTGGGTTTGAACTCACATGTAAGTAAATGTAAAAATGATAAAAAACAAAAACCCCAGTTTGCTAGAGTCTCCCCCAAGTGCTGAATCTGATTCAGCAGATTTGAGGTGGGGACCAAGAATTCAGATTTCTAACAAGTTCACAGGTAGGTAATGCTGATGCTGTCAGTTAAGGGAATGTATTTTGAGAGCCACTGTTCCAGGACACCAATAAAAACAGGGACATAAAAAATGAGAAAAAAGTTGAAAGGATTTACTTTCAAACAAAGCTTTGAAGTAATTATCATGGTGCAAATCAGAAACTTGCTGGGCTGCTTTGTAGTTTAGTGTGATTTTTAAATTTTATGTTTTGACATAGTATTTGTACATGTTTATGGGGAACTGTATGTTAATTTGGTACAATGTGTAATGATAAAATCAGGGCAATTAACATTTCCCCCTCCCCAAAATTGTTTCTAAATGATGGGAACCTTTATACATTTCCAGTTATTTTGAAATATATCATAGATTTTTGTAGCCTATAGTTAACCTACCAGGTTGTAGAACACCAGAACATATTCCTCCTATCTGTTTTGATGCCTTTGTCTTATGTCTGTCCATCCTTCCTCCCCCTTTTCCTTCCCAGTCTTTGGCAATCACTGTTCCACTCTCTTCTATGAAATCGAGTGAGAACATACCATATTTTCCGTGACTGGCTTACTTAACATGATGTCCTCTGAAGTGTAATTTGTAAAAATTTAAAATTGCTTTTGGGGAGAGAGATGGAACTACCATATTGTTAGAAGTAACTTTGAAAAGTTACAAACCCTTTAGGTAAGCCCACAACAAGCCATTCTGTTTCTTCCTATAAACCTC
Source organism: Castor canadensis (assembly GCF_047511655.1). Classification (NCBI taxonomy): domain Eukaryota; kingdom Metazoa; phylum Chordata; class Mammalia; order Rodentia; family Castoridae; genus Castor; species Castor canadensis. The sequence goes on along the minus strand of NC_133400.1, from coordinate 74,862,511 downwards.
AGTTTTCACCCTTCCATGAGAGAGTTTCACTCACATTTTCCTTGACCATGGTGAGTCTTATAGTAGCCCATAACAAAACACTGTGGAGAACAGCAAACATACACACATGCATGCACACGCACACATACAAACACATTTCTTATACACTGATCACACAAGCAGAACACCATAACGCAGAAATATTGTTTCTCTTCCAGCTGATAGGCAAATGTATCTTGCATGTTTAAGCCTGTGACAGAGAACTTGACACAACACATACAGGGCATGCAAATATCACTGCAGAGGATCTTCAGGGTTATGGAAATGAAAAGTGCTTTTGCTTTTGTATAACATTCTTGTCTTTTTTTAGTTTATGCTCTCTTTACCATCACAGGAAGTATTTCTATTTTATATGGAGAAAATCAGGGGCAGGAAGCTTTTCAACTTGTCCAGAACCATATAGTTCATTAGGTATGAAGTGAGAAGTGAGGGCTCTTGAGTCTCAAAGGCTGCATTTTTTTTTCTTTAGAACATGCTGTAATTTAAATGCCAGAATACTGGATCTGAAGGGAAGAGGAAAAGGATTGATATTTTTAAGCCTATTTAGTGGAATGTAAAAGAAAAAAATGACACTTCATAATTTTTAAGTCAATGAAACAGCTATCATGTAGTTAAAAAGAATTTAGATGCAATTTATGATACCTGAGGGAAGAATGATATGAAAAGGGAGTAAAGCGTAGTAGAAAAGATTTAAAGTAAAACATCTGAACAGTTAGCTAATAGTCTTAAGTTCAGAAAGAAATTTTGTTGGCTCTGAAGGAAAATGGGGTAGAAGACTCTTGGTTTCGGTTAACTCCTGCTGTATTATTACAAGTCACCCCAGAATTTAGTGGCTTAAACTAAGAGCATTTTATTTGCTCACAAGTCTTTGGGTTAGGAATTCAGGCATGGATCAGTGAGGATGGCTGTTCTCATGTGGTCTTGACTGGGGTGCTTCAACTGGCCTGGAGGATCCAAAATGACTTCTTCTGCATGACTGGGATTTGGTGTTGATGGGTGGAGCAATTTTGGGTGGGGCACTTTGGCTTCTCTCTGTCTCTCCCGCTGTCTGTTTCCACATGATCTTGAGTATTCTGTAGTCCAGTTGAAACATTTTTATATGGCATCTGTCTTCTAAGCAGTAAAAGGGATCACACAGCATTACTTTCATTGTATTCTATTGGTCAAAGCAAGTCAGAGGGCCAGACTGGGTTCAAGAATTAGGAAATAGTTTCTAATCCTGATGGGAGAATGATACAGGCACATTGCAAAATGGATGTGGTTAGGTGGAGTGAAAGAAGCCAGACACAAAAGGGTATATTATGTGTGATTCTATCTATAAGAAATTCTAGAAAAAACAAACTATAGTGACAGAAAACATATCACTGGTCACTTAGGGCAGGAGGATGCCAGCAAAAAGGCATGAGATTGTGGTGGAGTATATATAGATATACAAGTTTGTCAAAATATGTGCATTTTGTACTAATTATAAAGTAACATACCTTAAAGGTAGGAACTAAGAGGTAGTAGCGATTGTTGAGATCATTTTAAAAAATAATCTAGCATACACAATTTAGGTCTGAAGGAATCTTAGAAGATTCTCTGGTCCAATGTCTTTATTTTACAGATAAGAAAAGTGAGACCCAGAAAGAGAAACTTGCCAATTACTTTGGTAGTCACTGACAAAATTGGGATTGGGTTTATATGTGTGTGCTTTTGGTTTTGGTGCTGAGGTTTGAACCAATTGCTGCACTGCTGAGCTACATCCCCAGTCCCCAAATCAGGATTGAATCCTAGACTTTGATCTTAGTCTTCCTTTAACTCCTCCCACATCCTCTAATAGGATTAGGGAAAGGATGCCCTTAGCCTGTGTCAGCTGAGACTAATATGTAAGTGGGCCTGGGAATAAGGCCTGGGCCATGTGATTTGTCCCTTTACACTCTAGAAGTTTCCAGGGGTCTCCATTGGCCAGTATGAAAAGTTTTTGCTTTGTTTTTTATCACCTAGGGATTGAACTCTGGACCTTGTGCATGCTAGGCAAGCGCATGACCACTGAGGTACACCCTCAGTCTTGGGTCAGTATGAAAGTAAGAGTAGAGATTTCTGAGCTCTGTTCTTCATTCTGAGAAACTATAGATGAATTCCTTTCACAACTCTGTGAGTTGGTAACTATAATAAAGGTGAATGGAACAATGGTTATAAATAGAACACGGTGGGGAAAAAATACAAAAAGCTATGTCACAGTCACCTGTTCTCCACAGTACTATCTTTCAGTTTCTTAGAAAGTAGAAAAGTTAAGGAGTACTGTGGAATTATTGAAACATTATTGTTTACTTAGGTTTTACTAAATTAATAAACTTGTAAGATAAGCATTATTGCTAACTTTCTAAAGTGATTCATAGAGAGAGTTGAAGTATTAAGAGATAATACTGGGACCCATTCTAATATGCAAAGGTTAGTATATAGGGAATTTTAAAAAGAAAATACAGTCCATTCTTTCTTTTTAGTATACTTTCTTTACTCAGAAAAAATGACTTGTCCAGAGTGTCTCAGACATTCATCAGATGTATTCAACTCCTTTGGATGCCAAAGAATCTCTTTAAAAATACCTAGGAGGGATAACAAAATTCTGTCGGCTAAAATGTTTTGCTACTGGTACATCAAAGACCAATCTCTTGCTGGTCTGGGGCAGTTACCCAGAGAACAATGGACTTGAACTGAGAATGGAATCTGAACTTTTTGCTACATAAAGTCGCATTTGAAAAATGAATGATTCAGTAGAAGTTTTTTTTTTTTACAATAAAACATCCTTCTTAAGAATTTTTGAAATTGGGGTTTTCTTTATTTCAGTTACTTCCCCATTTTTCAAATAGCTATATCTTAAAAATTATGTGATAAACATTTTATTAAATGAGGAAGGGGACACTAATTTACATCTTGGAGCTGTGGCTTCTGTCTCACAGGCTGCTGTCAGGAAGGAGCCAGCAGTTTCTCAAATGTGAAATGCAGTTGCAGAACAACTATTGGCCTAACACTAAAGCCAGGTGGAAAGTGGTGAATTAATGGAAATCATTTAAACCAAAGAAATCTCGTGTTTGGATTACCTCAGCTGGTTAGGACTTTGGTACAGAATGTTTTAAGTTGGGTTAAAGAGGGAAAACCAATATGGGATATTAAGGAATCAGCTCAGGCCTTTCTTAGAGCTTAACAGTCCCACAAAATTTAGGGCAGAAGGTCTCAAAAATTACATTTCTACTTTTAGGGCTTCCATGTTTTGAAGTATCTGGACTACCCAACATGTAGCATTTACTCATAGCCGATGCAGCTCTTACTTGGTAAGGCTTTTTGGGGTTTTTTGGTCAGATTTTTTTCAGTATGATTGGGAACTATGTACAGATAACCAATACTACCTTAGGGATACAGAAGTCCAGCATGACATGAGGCTCATGAAGGAGATAAACCAAGACTTCTAGATCTTCTACAGTCCTGCCTGCCTGGCTTCTACTTCCCACCATCACTACCATCATTAGTTTTGAGTCATCTTCTATTTACCATATTGGTAAAGGAGAGATTCCCCCTCCTGTGGTGTTGTCCTGACACTGGACAGATAAGGTTGACAGTAGTTTATCAGTCACGCATACTCATAGCTGGGAGGAAAGATACAGCACATAAGACCAAATGGTGGTTGGACTTTGGAACAGAATGAGCAAACAGGGGCTGTGGTGACAGACTTTGTAGAATAATGAGAGTGAGGGTGAGGTACCTCTGGGAGCAAGTGATTGGCTTTTTTGAATCCCACAGGCTGGCAGGGCACTGAAACCCACCACTTCAGAAACAGCACCTTGTCCATTTGATAAAGGAGGGTTGTTTGACAAGGGGACCTTATCTGCTGGACAGAGAGGGAAATGGCTAGGCCATTTGAGGCCCTTGTGGATTTCCCCAGGTATCAGGGTATACATAATATTTACCTTAATCATAGGTGTTATTTCAAAATAGCAAAGCCAGGACTTTGTTTCTAGACTATCATCTCCTTCAGCCTCTTTTAACTGGTTGAGGGGAAAAAGGGAGAAGGAGGCAAAAGATGTTGTCAAAAATCTTTTATACTTTGTTAGTCACAAAGCAAATGTCTACTGAATATCTTTATGTGCCAGCACTAGATTAGGCACAGAGACGAAAAATGGACCACATTCTTATTTGGAAGGAGTCAAATAGAAAGAAGGCATGAAAACACAAGTAGATGCCTGCAGTACAGATAGGTGAATGTGGGAGCAAAAACTTGTGCATGTGCTGCAAGAGCACAGTAACCAGAGCAGCTCATCAGCTGGGCATAGTGAAAGGCTCTACAGAACAATGGACAGTGGCTCCGAGCTGGTCTTGAAGAACGAGCAGGAGTCTACTAGCCAGAGGAGAGGGATTGGAGCATGGTATCAGAGGTTAGCCAGGGACATCTTGGGAGTGTTGCCTCAGGAGCTTTCTTCTTCTTTTCCCCTCCATCTGTATTTCCCTCTGAAGATACCCAAAGGCATTTTCTCATATTTTCAGAATCAGATTCTGCCCCTAAACTGATTAGGGTAATTGTTAGGGGTGAAAGTGTGGAAAGGGGGAAGCAGGGAGAGATGAGAACATATCCATGGGGCTGGAAAAACAAGAATAAACTTGCCTCACCAGACCATCTTACCAGAATTTGTCTGTAAGCTTTGCCAGTCACTGGATGTGCCAAAGGTCCCAGTTGTGAACAGGCCATCTGGGCACTGCCCAAAGCTTTGCAGCTGAGAGCTCAGATCCTCTGACCACTCATTTTATGTTACCCTGGGGGAACCCTTCCACACGTAGCTCCTCCTACACTTGGCCAAGATAACCACTTCTTCTAAAAGCCATAAACTCTTCTAGAAACCAAGGAGACAGGAAGAAAGCAGGCAATTTCCTGTAGTAGAAATAAGGGAGCGGGAACTTAGAATATTTTTATTCAGCTCAGAGGCACTGTCATCAGTGTTCCTCCCTTGGATGGGTAGATCTTTCTTCTGTATTATATGATTTTATGCCTTCACATGTGCTGATCCCTTGGATTGAAAATGACTTGCCCTTCCTCTCTCCCTCTCTGTCCAGCATCTTTCAAAGTCTAGTTCACAAGCCACCTCCTCAGTGAGGCCTCCCCTGCTTCCTCAGGAAAGTTTGTTGCTACCCACTCAGGGCTCCTTTAGCAGCTACTTTAAACTTTAACACCAAACACACTGATTATAATTTTGTTTGCATGTATTTCCTTTACTCTTATCCAATTTTCTGATTCATTTTTTCCCTACAGCAACCCCCAGTAGCAGACATATAGTAGGTATTCCATAAAAGTTGAGTACATGAGAGGAAGCAACCCCCCCCAAAAAAAACACTTAAAATTCTTACATAAAGTATAGAAAAAGATGTTAAATGCCTCCCCAGGATGTAGTGGGGAAATCTGGAGTGGAGAAATGTTTTAAGACAAGCAATCAAGTTTCTTTGAAAATTAATTGCTGCAAGGGTAGGAAATAAAGAGTGACGGAGGAGAGCCTATAAATAAAAGAAGATTTAGAAGACATATTAATCAATTGTAAAGAATGTACTTTACTTGGATCATGATATTTTTTAAATTAAGACAAATGGAAATTTGAATTGAGTAGGTATTTGATGACATGAAGGATTAGTTGTTAGTTGTTTAAGGTGTGGTAATAGTGTCATGCTTATTTTGACAAAACAGTAGTTACTATACTTTAGAGATAAGTGCAGAAATGTTTACAAGTGAAATTATATAATGTCTGGAATTTGCTTCAAAATGATATGGGGTAGGAGGTGGGAAATGGTGGGGATGGCTCTGAGGCTGGTGGTTGTTGCAGCTGAGGGCTGGTACATAAAGAATTGCTATAATACATATATTCAGATATACTTGAAGTTTTTATTTGTTTAAAAGCAAAAAAAAAATTAATATCCTTTTTCTGGTACAGTAACTATTTTAACAACAAATTAAAATGATTATTCCTCACCTAAATATGAAAAATTAGTTTTATATATGGATATGTATGGTTTTATTATGTATTTGTGCTAAAATATTTCCCAAAGGAACATCTTTATTTTAAATTAGTAAACCCAGTAGGAACACATCTATTTTTCAAAGTGATAAATAATATCAGTTAAGAAGCTAGTGTTTTCATATTGTTACCAGTTGCAGGCAGTCCTTAGGTGCAAAGCAAAAATTCTGTCTAAGCACAATCACCAACAATATTAGCAGTAAGTAGATGTTGAAGTTTGTTCAATTCCACAAAGTCCAGAGTTCTATCAATTAACAGTGAACTCCAAGGATGCTTATCGGTGTGGCTGAACAGGCCTGTTGATAGCAACAAGGGCAGCACTTTGGAAAAAAAAAACCACTTTGTTAAATTGGTCTGCTCAATATTGGTTACTTAGAACATTTTACTATATGTATCTTCAACATTGCCTCTGATTTTTAAATGATAAATATTTCCCAAAACCTATAAGTTGTATGTAAAATTTTGTATTTTCTTTTGTCAAATTTGCCTAATTGAATGTAAGGATGAAGGCCCTGCCTTTCCTCTCTTAGTCAGTTGCTCCATGGAAATAATGGTTGGCATTAAATATGTACATTAAACTAACAGAGCAATGTTATATAAGAGCTTAGTTTTTAAGTTAATTGAAAATATTTCTCATTTTTAAATGTATCTGAGATTTGTGACTGTATGTGTGTCTGCGTTGCCATATAAAGTTGGGAAGTAGGGGTGGAATGTAAGAACCAACCTTTATTGAATGGCTGTTTAGCCAGCTAATGTGCTAAGAGCTTTTCAGGTATTCTTTCATTTAATCTTCCAATATACAATCAAGAAGAATTTTATTACTTCCACTTTGCAGATAAGGAAAGTAAGGCTCAGAGAAGATAAGAAACTTGCCCAAAGTCACACAGCTTTAAGTGGTAGAGCAGGCAGTCAATTTTTTTTTTTTTTTTTTTTGGCATCACTGGGGTTTAAACTCAGGGCTTCACGCTTGCAAGGCAGGCGCATTAACCACTTGAGCTACTTTGCCAGCCCCCTTTGTACCCTATCTTATTAATTATTTTCTTCTTGAGATTAGTCTCTGGGGCCATCTCAGTTCCTTAACCCAAGTGGACAGATGATAAATATTTGTTAGATAATCTCAGCAAATCATTTAAGTGTACATTCCATATAGCTGTAACCTCCTTAGGTCAGGAATGAAAGACTGTGTGTCAACATTTTCCAAGTCACCTTTGGGACTGACTGACTAGGTGTGATTATCTAGTAATGATTTAAGAAAAATGTTTGAGAACACATCCAGAAACTTAAAACTACATAAAGAAAAGTGGGAAAGGAATGATGCAAAAGATTGCAGACCAGGATGAGAAAAACAGATTTAAACTTAGGAAATGATAACTCAATCAGAAAGGTTGATGCAGTTTGGGTTTCCCTCTGTGGTCTATAGTGCAAGTAGAGAAACCAACAACCCACAGAACAAAATTTCCTAGAACATTTGGATCAAGTCAAAACATGTGATGGTTCCAGAAGGCAGATATAAAAATACAACTAGACTACTCCCTAACCACTTCTCCAGCTCCTGGGTGGCTGCCTGACTTCCCATTGCCATGGAGGAGAATTTTCCTCATGTGACCTCATCCATAGTGATATCTGACGAAGCACTAACTCAAATTGCCATATAATTTAATAGGTGAGATGTTAATAGCTAATTTTATTATCTACTATTATTGCATGTCCAGTGTGTGCCACGGGCAGTACTCAGTACTATTTCATACAAGTTATCTAATTTTATCCTCATGGAACCAAATAAAGAAATTGAGGCTCAGAGAAGTTGTGATTTTGCAGTAGATGATTTACCTGCTGAATTGTAAAGCCCAGGCATGTTCTCAAAGGGGTTATGGTAGGTGACAATGACTTAGGATGTAGATAAAAGCATTTAGAATATTGCTCAGGAGTCTTGCTCTAGAAATATCTAGAGAAGGCAACAGGTAGGCTCAAGAGCAGAAGGTCAATGACCCAAGACCCTGAAGGATCTCTTTAGTAGAAATCAGCATTTACTAGTCAGGATAAATGCTGATAAAGTCAACTAACTTTAAGGTGAGAGTCAATTTTCAGTAAAGGAAACTCACTTCCAGGGAAAGGAAGTAGATAAACAATTGCCCTGCTGTGTCTAGCACCTGCTTCTGTATGTCTGGACAATGCAGCGCCTCCCAGCCTCAGTTACTCTCCATTCCAATTGATGTGCCTATCTTGGGCTTTTTAAAACATGGAGGTTTCTGTAGACTCTTTGAGGGCTGGGGCTGAGAGTGAGTTCCTGACAAGATTCCAGTATGGGAGCTGCTAAGTACAAACTAGTGGATTGTTCTAGGGATCAAAACATCTCTGTTGTTGGTGCCATCTTCCTCATGTCCCATTGACTGAGGAGTTCAGGCAGGGGACAGGGAAGTGATGCAGGTACAGTGTTTCTGCGTCTGCTATGCAAGTCTGTTTCTCACCATCACTGCTGACTGAAAGACCTGACCTGATATCAGGACAGGTTTAGCCTTTTTCCAGTATCATGACTTGCAGAGATCCTTTATTTTTCCTTAAAGAGCTCAGTGGGGGAATTATACAGTATCGACTGTTGGTGAGATCATAGAGCGAACGTAATAGCCATACTATACTGAAGCTTAAACTAGTGCAGTCTCTTTGGAACTATTTCAGAGTATCTACTAAAACCAAACATACACAACTAAGGCCAACAATTCTAGTCCCAGGTGTATTGCTAACAGAAGGATTCACACATATACTAGAATGTTCATAACAGACTGTTCTATTATTTATCTACAATGGAATGGATGAACAAATGGTGGCTTATTTATGCAGTAGTATATTACAAGGACATGAATAAACTACAGCCGAGTGCAATATGCACGAATTGCACAATGCCAACAAAGAAACCAGACACAAGAGAGTCCATACTATATGATTCTATTTATATAAAGTTAAGATGTTTATATTAAAATGTGAAAACAAGTTTTAGAGGTAAACTAGCCTATGGTGTTAGAAGTCAGGATTGTAGTTTTGTCGGGGTACTGACTGATGCTAATGGGATTCTGGGGTGCTGGAAGGGCTGTTGCTGATCTGAATCCAGGACCTTGTGAGTGAATTACACCCTTAACCAAAGAATTACACCCCAGCCCCTGTTCTTTTTAATAAAGTTGCTCATTACATGAATTTGTTCACTTTGTTAAAATTCAACAATTTGTATGCTTATGACTGGTCCACTTCTCTGTATTTATGTTATACTTCCATACAATTTACTTCAAAAAAGTTAATTGTGGTCTTTTAAACTTCTTTATTGAAATAAGTTTTTGTACTGGGTATGGTGATAGACATCTATAATTCCAGCACTTGGGAGGCAGAGGCAGGAGGATCACAAGTTCTAAGGTAACCTGGGTTACATAGTGAGATACTATCTAAAAAAAAAAACTTTAAAAGCACAAGTTAACTTGACATTATTTCTTTACTAGAAGAAGTGAACTAATCTGTAGCATTTATAATTTATGGATATGATTTTTATGTGTTATTAGGAATGATTAGTGTCAACATTTTTCTGTAAAATAATTGCCCACTTAAAAGCCCACTTACTAGCATTTTTGTAAGAAGCCTTTAGTGAGAAACGTGAGTTTCATTTAGCTTGAGACTGTTTTTATAGTGTGTCTACTTGTTTAGAACAAAATTGCTGGCCACTTTGCAGAGGAACAATAAATAGATAAATTTCTAAAAGTCAATAACTGCTCATTTCTAATTCATCAATTTGATAATAAAACATGAATGCCTTAATTCACACTGCTTAATTCCCATAGGCTGGGTGGCTTACAAACAACAGAAATTTAGTTACTACAATTCTGGAGGCTGGAGGACACCAGTATGTTGGGTTCTGGTGAGGATCCTGTTCCAGGTTGCAGACAGCATTTTCTCATTGTTATCTTTCCATGAAAGAAAGTAGAGAGAGCTGATTTGTGTCTCTTTTATGAGGGCACTAATCCCATTTATGAGGTCTCCACCTTCATGACCCAATTACATTCCAAGGGTCCCACCTCCTAAAAACCATTACATTGGAAATTAGGATTTTAACATATGAATTTTCAGAAAATACAAACATCCAGTCCATAACAACAAAAAATAAAAAAATTCCTGGCATCATAGTGAAATTATTATGCAAAACTTAAAAGACACAAGTGTTCCCCAACACTCTGGGCTTATGGAAGCATATGTATATTTAGACATCTATCCCATGTAAGGTGCATCATAGCTACTTAAAAGGAGCTGTGACTGTAACATAACAGTGGAATCAGTAATGTTTTAACATTCAGACTCTGTTCAACAGATGATGCATGTTTACAACCAATAATAAGTGTTGAGTGACCAAGGGTCAAATGCTATGGCAATTTTAAAAACTATAATATCACTCAGTTCAACCTATTAAAATGTTCTTCCTTTTCCTCCAAGTTGAGTGGTGGATCTCTTTTTAGGAGCTGATTTATTTTTTCCCCAGTCCCTACACATCACATATATCCTACTCCTTGGATATTTTGTTGAGAAATCTTAAATCTCAAGGTCCAAAGCCAAAGTTTCAAAAAGGGTCCCCATTTAATGCAATGTTTCTAGATATACCCTTAGCATGTTTTTTTTTTTAAATAGACCCCTCACCCCATATTAGTAGTAGGAATGGTAGTAATAATAATGATAACAGCTAACGTTTATATAATGCTTCTTATGTTTTAGGTGTTATCTTTATACTAAACCCTTTAATCTTCCCAGCAACCCACCACGGCAAATATTAAACTAAATCCTCATCCTGTCATTCCATTTTATCGAGGAAACTGAGGCACAGAGAGGCGAGGGGATTTTTCTGAGGCTATACAGCTAGCAGAAGAGGCTAGGCTTCTGGGTAGTGATTCTTGACCTTGATTGAACATTGAATTCACCTAAAGAGTTTCTTAAACTTTGATATGTTGCTATCACCAACAGTGTCCCCATCCCCATCCCAGATTTCAATTTAATTGGTCAGGGATGTTTTTAATGCTCCTTGGACAATTCTCATGAGTGGCCAGGGCTAGGGCCATAGGTGTGGGACCTGGCATCTTAGCTTCATACCACACAGCCCATGAGAAGCACTGAGCTAATTCTGTATACACGTGAGTCCCTGTTTCTTCCTCATCAGGGACAAACTGGTTAAAGGAATAGTCAATGGAAGGAGAATTCTTGGGAATGAAATAATGACAAGTGGATGGACATTTAGCTATTCACAGGAGTTTAGGTAATTGACTCAGTTTCTCCATGTGCAAGGCAAAGGATTTGAAATAAATGTTCTTTTGGTTCTTTCCAGTGCTATGAGTTTATGAAATCAAATATATTAAATCTTTGATTATACATACATGGGTAATCCACAGAAAATGAGGATGAGTTCAGCCACCTTCTTATCAATTGGTGTATGTTCAAGGAATGCACATCAGTTTTATTTTTAGCTTAAGCAGAACATAATAAGGGAGGAAGAAATCATGTGTATACACGTGAAAATCATTCAAAAGATAAATTAAATGATTTGGAGGGATTATCTGCTGTTTTGGATTACCCACATCACTGCCCCCTCCAATAGCCTTGATAATTGAAAGCTGCCTGTGTTCTGATTACTGACAGCTGAAGAATCCATGCTGCCAAGGAACTTCTGGCCCCATGCCAAGTAACGACCTGATTAATTATCCCTTCCTTTATGTTGTCCCAGCTCTCCATCATCTTCCCTCACTGGAGCTGGGTCCCGCTCAAGAGCGCAGAGGGAACAGTAAGTCCCCAAAATGAGCAGTCACTGTGTCCTGAGGCAGAAAATACATTGGAGAGACTTTTTCATTCCTCAAGTTTTCTGCTGGCTGCTCTACTTGTTGACTATACCTAAAACAATCACAAAATCAAGAAGGATGCCTAGGCACACTAGCTTTCCGTGTGGAGGGTTTCAGCAAAATGCTGTCTTCTCCAATCTTATGCATATAGAGTCACCAAAGTATTATGTCAGAGACAGTGAGATGAAAAGAAAAAGCTGCCATGCCCGAGAATTGAGCCATATACCCAATGACTTTATGTTAACTAGCTTAAAGAAGTGATTGTGCTCGGTATTTTAGTTTGGCATGCCACATAGAATTCTGACAGCCTTTTGTAAAACTAGTTTTTTGGGGTTTTTGTTTTGTTTTGTTTTGGGTGGGACTGGGGTTTGAACAAAGGGCTTCATGATTGCAAAGCAGGAGCTCTATCATTTGAGCCACATCTCCAGTCCATTTTGCTCTGGTTATTTTGGAGATGGAGGTCTCATGAACTATTGGCCCAGTCTGGCCTGCAACCAAAATCCTCCTAATCTCAGCCTCCCCAAGTAGCTACAATTACAAGCGTGAGTCACTGGCACTCTGAGTAAAACCAGTTTTTAAATAATTAGCTTTTACAAGGTATTAAATAGTCATTGAACTGGT